>NC_069786.1:132155876-132827667 GCF_027406575.1 Nycticebus coucang
TGCCAGGTTTCCTTTTTAGTAGAGACGGGGGGAGGGGGAGTCTCACTCTTGCTCAGGCTGGTCTCAGCTCAGGAAATTCACCCACTTTGGCCTCCCAGAATGCTAGGATTACAGATGGCGGTGTTTGTATCTGTGCATTCTCAGCCTGGGGGTGGGGGTGGGGGAACTCCCTAAGGAGGTGGGGCTTAATTCTCTGGAGGTAGGGAAAAGAAATCCTAGGTGTTTACTTCCTGGAAAGGCTCAGCTACACCTTGAACTTTGCCTTAGAAATGCAAACAATGTAACTTAATCATCTGTACCTTCATATTAATCTGAAATTAAAAACAAACAAACAATGGTTTGTACCCTGCAAAGGACCGAGGACCTGAGCAGGTGTTCAGTATGTCTGTGCTGTTAAACTTTGAGGGGGAGAGGGAGGGGAGGAGAGAGGTAGAAAGAAAGCCTAGGAAGGCTCCTCAAGGCCGGGATGAAGAGAAACAGGCCGAGAGTCCACTTTAGACCAGGCCAGTCTCTCCCCTACAGGCTTTTATCTAGGGGGTGCCACCCCCTCCCGTTGCCCAAGGGCACTCGTCCTTTGCCCCTCCTTGTGTTCCAGCCCAGGCCTCACCTCTGTAGGGAGCAAGGTGGGCTCTGCTGTGGCCAGTGCCTGTGTGCTTTGCACGCTGGATTGGAACCGTCTGTAAAGCAGGGGTCAGGGGCAGAAATTCAAGGACGTGGGAATAGCTAACACCAAAGGAGATGAAGCCATTCCAGCTGTTCTCCAGAATCGGTTGATTTCTCAGTGTTGTGTGTGAATATCACTTATCCGAGCCAAGAGCGGAGTTGCAGGAACCTGCGTCTCTGTGCCCAGCAGGCCTTCAGCTGGCCCTGATGGGGGCCGTCCTGCTTCTCAGGGCCTTGATGATCCCATGAAGAGAAGTGGGTGGTTTTCAGTTCCTTTTTAGGGTCTGAGGGGATGAGAGAAGTGGTGGCTGTAGTCTGTAAGTGGTCTGGTTTTCTGTTAGCCAGGCTGAACTCCTGGTGTTCCTAGCATTGTGTACAGAGAGGGCATAGTGGCCCCAGAGCCATGCCCGGGACCCATGCACTGCTGCAGACCTCTGCTGGGAGGCGAGGCTGGGCCCTTCCGAGGTGCCTCTGGTTTCCTCCCAAGATTCCAGGTCCTTAGCAGCTGGTGGAGATGGGGAGAGGGCGTATGTGGAGGGGCCCCAGCTTGTCTTCTTACCAGCCGTCCTTGAGCAACCTCTGTTTGTGTTGGAACGAGGAAGCGTGGGTCCCAGAGGTCTCGGGGTGCTCTGTCCTGGCTAGCAAGTTATTTTATTACCTCTGTGGTCTTCACTTCTTTGACACATGCACAGATGATGCTATGAATCATGAAGCAGAGGAAAGGAAGGTTGAAGCAGCCAGGCCCTCTGTGGGAGCAGCCTGAGTGAGCCCCTTCCTGGGCCTGGCGTGCGGCTGTGCAGAGGCAAACCACTGAGGCAGAAGATGGTGCTACATGGACCTGGGAGCCTTCGACTATTTAACAGAAAAACTGGCGCTTTCAGGGTTATGGAGTAAGGCCGTGCCTGGAGAGAGGCTCTCCCCTCCCATGCAGAGCAGGGGGTGGCCTGGGCTTGGACACTGTCAGCCGCAAGGAGACAGCTGAGCCACCGGTACCCACTTACAGAGCCACTCACTTTCTCTCTGTGCTTCTTAAAGGCTTGAAGAAATCTTTAGCTAAAATTCTTGCCTCTTTTAATATTATTTTTTTTTCTCCCAACACCTGTATAAAACTCCAAGCAGTAATATGCTACTTATGTTGACTTTCTAAATAGTTTCCCAGACTCCTGTCACCCAAGAGAATGTGCTGAGTTCCCTTTTCCCTCCTGGTGTTGGTTATCTGAACACTGTTTTATTGCTTGAGCATCTATAAGATATTTAGAGAAAGAAGTCACATTCTTCCTGTGTCCACGTGATGTCAGATTTTCAGCTTAGCGTATGCCAGACCTGTGGCTGTGTGGAAATCTCTCTGCTCCTGTGTTAGCTGAGCTTGTCTGACTGAAGGGAGGGGCCGTAAATGCTCCTGTCTCTGTGGGTTTCCTCTGCTCCCTTAAGATGATTTATATGTCTCTCTCTACCCCTCCTCCTTGGCTTCTTTGAAGAGCACGTTGGACGTGCCTGAAATTCTGCATGGGGCTTGCTTGAAGGGATGTAACAGTGAACATTGACCTTGTATGTTCTGTTTAGAAAGGAATCCGCTTCTTCTAGGAGTTACACGATGCCCCCCATCCCCAGTACTTCACCTCATCAAGGGGAATGCTCTTCTTTCCCCTTGAAGTCTCATTTGCTGGTGTTGGGGTGCACTTGCTACTGGACACAGCAGTCAGAGGGGTTTGGTGTCTGTGTGTTGACCAGAAAAGAATGTGGTGCGGTTCCATGTCCATCCGTGTTTAACAAGCTGTTGTTGAAATGGCTTGAGAACCCATACGGGGTGGTGATCCGTGCCATAAATAGTTGTTAGCCGAGCCTTGGGGAGGTTTGCCTTCAGCTGCCATTTCTGCTCAAATGTCCTGAGAAATAGGTACGTTTGTTTTAGGGCAAGAAAGCAAACAGCATGATTGCTCCAAGGTTCCTGTTCTAGAGTGAAGAGCGAAGTTGAGTCCTTTGGGACTTATTCAGTGCTCAGCGGGCCGACTCTGTCTCCCTGGGGATGGGCTGGCTGGCTGGCAGTCATCCTGCATTTCCGGAAGTACCCCGAATTTGTAAAGCCTGCTGGGCAAGCTTTCTTCTATTTCCTTCTTCTCCACTTTAGGATTTTTTTCACCTTTCCCTGCTTGCTTTCAGAAACACCGTGATGTATAAAGGCCCACAGCCCCTTATCTGGAATTAGAAAAACCCAAAGCATGTGTATTTGACATCACAATCTGAGGTGCATGATGGGGAGGGTGTTTGTTGCCTTCCTGTGTCTGCGCCTGTGAACGGGTGTCTCACTGCAGGACGGTCCATCTGTAAACTGGTAAGGAGGCTAGCAGACTTGGGCCCACTGCCCTGGTCTTTGTATGTAAAGAGTTACTGGTGCATTTGGCTCCTTTTGAATCTGGCCTTTCACAGAAAAAGGGCCTCTACCCCTGCCCTAGAGAGTAGCTGCCCTGCCTATGAGGTGGTCCAAGCGGGATGGAAAGCGCTGCCTGGTGGGGCTTGTGCAGAAATGTGACTTTTCTCTGTAGAGAAACAGCCTCGGGGTACTTGGAGCTCTTGCTGGTGACTGTAAATATTTCAAGGCTTTTTTTCCTTCCTGTATTTTATACCTCACAGTTCTTTGAGAATGGTGTGCCACATAAATGGGATTTTCCGCACCTTTTATGTTTGGGGAATGTGGACTGGAAGAGGCTGGTTCCTGTGGATAATGGGGGTGACCCCAGCAGGTCAGGTTTGCAGCCTCCGGCCCTTGGTGGAGTGGAGAGCACCCGCAGCCCCCTGGGGGGTGGAGGAGAGCAGGGTGTCCACACTGGCAGGAAGCCCCACTTCTGTCTCCTTGGAGGCCTGCCTTTGTGGAGCTGCGTTGCTGTCAGTCTTCCGCCTGCCTGTGGGCAGCTTAGTGCCTTTGTTTTTTTTAACCCCACCCCCCCAATTAATTTTTTTTTTAATGAGGCTAATAATGTGCACATTTTAGCACCTGGTGAATAACAATAGTATAGACATTTCTGAGCACTCCTGAGTCCATTTTATGAATGCCCTTCGCAGTACTGGGTCTGTATAGCAGAACCACTTAAACCACGCAGAATTGTTAATTTAAGAAACGAGGCTGGAAGTATGGACAGCACCCTAGCAGCAAGTCACTGGCAGCCTCAGCATTCCCTAGGAGCATGGGGGTTGGTGGAGTGAATGGAGAGACATTCCCTGCCCAGGGGGTAGGGGGCTAGGAAAATAGGGCTGGATGACCACAGGTGTGAAGTGGGCCTCAGTGATGGAGGAATGGGGTGGGCATCCGTGTCAGCCCTCGGCGTGGCGCTCGTGGACGCAGCAGGCTCTTGCTGATCTGTTGCTTTGGGAAATGATGAAAGCCCTTGTGTTACTCTTTGTGGCACTGTGTACATTTTTAGGGAGGACTGTAGCGAGGCTGTATTGGAGATCTTGGTGCATGACCCTGGGTGGGGCAGGACAGCCCTGCCCGCACTCGGCCCACCCCTGGCAGGTGTTGTAAGTGGATTATTTCTTTCTCAGCACAGAGGCCACCCGGAACCCTTACTCCTCGGTGTTCTGGGCAGCTCCCATTGGATCGGTGGGTGTCTCCACATTCATACCCCGCAGTGGGGTCTCCTCAGGCATTTTTTCTGTGGGACTCTGGTTCCTTTGCCTTTTGAACCCTTTATAAACCTGCTTTATAAATGCAGTTGCTGCTGGTGACTCCTCACCAGCTATTCAGCATTGGGGCAGCTGAGAGTGCCCTCTGCCGCTCAGTTCGTGGTCCAGCTTTTCCCTCTTTGCCCCAAATGCCGATTGTAGCAGCATCAGTGCCCAGGAGCATGCTAGGTGTACAGGTGCAGGGGCTCCCCCCAGCCCTGGGAAAGTTCTTCAGGGACCCACAGGGCTGTGAAATGCCTCAGTGGTTGGGATGGTCTTCCATCCCGAGGGGTCAGAGGAAAGAAGTGGCTGGCTGAGGCCCTGAACCCAGGGCGTCCAGGCCTCTGAATCTCCAGACTATCCTAAGGAGCCTTCGTGAAGTGAATTCATGTTTTTTTTCTTTCCGAGGCACATGGCATGTGGTTGCTGTTTATTTCCTGGAGGGTATGTGCCGAACACTTGTGAGTGGGCACCTGTTGGGCACCAAGACACACCCCAATAGTTTTTATCTGGGGGTTACCTTCACTCTTCACCTTGACCCCTAGGGGTGGGGTGTCTCTGGAGACTGCAAGGTAAGCATCGGAGACAAAGGGCCCACCCTGTCCTCCAGCTGTGAGGGGGCAGGGCTTGTGGCAGTGCTATCCTGTTTTATTTTACTTTTAAAAAGATACAGGGAGCCTGCAAAGTTTCTTGCAAGAACTCTAGTTCTGTGGCTAGTGGTCTTTCTTTGACCCCTGTGCCCTACTAGACAGGCCTGAAGAGGACCTCTTTCTCAGCTGCATCACTGTGGGCGGCTGCTGGGCCCACGGGCCGTCCTGCATGATGCTGGTATGGAGAAATCAAGTTTCTGCAGGAAGCAGAGAGAAGTTGGCTCAAAGAAATGCTATCTGGGCCCATTTTCTAAGTGGAAATAGCTTAGGAAACCAGGTTTGGACTGCTTCACTGGTGTCCTTCTAATACGGGGGGATCTCATTGTGTGTTTGAGACTGGGTGTTGTCAGAGGTCAGGAGGACCCACCGGAGCACAGCGCAGAGCGCTGGGGGGGACGGATTTCCTGGGAATTGTGGGATTTTCACAGTCAGTCCTTCCTTCCCACCTTCATTTACAGTCATTAGCGCTCCCCTTTGCCAGGTGGTGGGGATGGGCGGGTGCACACACCTGGTAGAGGTTTGGAGATGGGTGTGGCCGAGGAGTGCAGAGCTGCTCTGGGTGCAGAGAGGCTCAGCCCGGTGAGTGGAGGAGGACACCAGGAGAGGTCAGAGAGGTGGGGGAACACGGAGAGGGTGGTGGCCAACATTGAGAGTGTCATTTCAGGAACCTGGCTACAGAGTGGGTGCCTTGCAGAGTGTGATTTGGCCTGTCCCTCTCTGCTGAGCCAGGTTCTGAGTCTGCAGAGCACAGGGGACTTGCTGTGGGGGCAGCGCGTGCAGAGAAATGGCCTGGCGTGATCTCTCTCTCTCTTTCTGTCTCTCTCTCTCACACTCATACTCGCATGCAGGTCTGATGGTGTGGGTGTGGAGACATCCACTCCTGGTTTGTTTCTAGCTGGACCCTACCTGTGAGTCTCTGTTTTAGTTCACCTGCCAGGGACATTGATACCTGTCTGGCAGCACTGTTAGGATTAGTTCAGCAGAGCTGATTTGAAGTCCTTAGTACCTGGTAAGTACTTATTAAATGATCACTACTTAAGATCATTGCCTTCATCACCCGCATTAAGGTAAAGTGACAGGTGGGTCCTAGGCGTTTCCAAGTGTTCCTTTGCCTGCTCGTGGGCATTTGGAGGGGGGAGTCGTCTGTGTGTGAACTGGAATCTGGTCACTGGAGCTGGACACAGTTTACATCAGGAGCCACCACAGACGGTAGGTGGGACAATCATCTCTCAGGGCCCTGGGTTAGAGGCAGCAAAGGGCAAGGGTCTCTAGCAGGTGTCCTGGACTGCAGGAGAGGAGCCACTCAGTGCACTGTGAGCATGTGATGTCCCTCCGGGGAGCTTCCAAGGCTGAGCCATTGAGGCAGCGTTTCATCTTGACGATGGCTGCTTAGCCTTGGTTCACTTGATGTGTGAAGGGAACTGAGTTTAGGGACAGGAGATGGACTGTGTCCTCCACCTCCTACCGGAGCTGGTGGGGCCATGACGAGGCCAGCCCTTAGGGGCCCCTTAACTGAGTGGACACACCTCTGGTCACCTCTGGCCGGGAAATTGGGGAAGCTTATTTGTAACTAACACTGTCGAGTCACTGCAGGAGACCTGCAAGGGCTCTGGGGAAACCGATCTTCAAAAATAGAAAGGTTTACTGAAGGCTTTGGGGAAGAGGAGGAGGGAGCCTATAAGGCAGGGCATTAATTTGGCGAGCAATTAGGAACTCTGATCTCACTTTAATTAGCACCATGCAGCCTGCCTGGATGTCCATTCTGTATCAGTGTGTGACCTTTGCTGCTCCACACCATTTCTTTGGGTTTCTTACTTGGTGACTGGGGCAAGTGATACTTGTTTTGAGATTTATTGCCAGAGCACTAGGGCATCAGGAATCTCAGAGTGGAGCTCTTGACTACAGTTGGGGTGGGGGCGGGGCACCCACGCTCTCATATCCTCACTCCACCGGGGAGGCTCCGGTTTTAGGTTGGAACCAGCCGCATCTTCATTTTCTAGCCTATGGTCAGAAGTTTCAAGTGCCTAGTAAAGCCTTGATGCCATTTGGAACTTTCTTGAGTTTTCCAAACAATGCCTTCTCTCCAGCCAATAGAAAGGTTTCCCAGAGAGGTTTTAGGGCTGTTGGCTCCTCGGTGTCCTGGACCCGGGAGCCTTGGTAGGTCAGGTGGGTGGCGTGGGGCAGGCTGTGAAGGAGAGGGTAGCATGACACAGGTGCCTGGTGTCCCCGGGCAGAGCTGCATGGATGCTGTGGTTTTCTCTCGTCCACAGATGGAGGTTTCCTTAGGTGTTAGGGCCTGCTAGAGCAGTGCTCCTTAAAGGGGCCAGAACCTTTCCTATTCTGTAAGGCCACTCTTCCTGCTGTCCCCTGCTCTGTGTGGAGCGCCCACTGTCCTGCTCATGTACCCCTTCCACCCCCGTCCGTCCTTAGTGTCTGAATCCGGTCCCCAATGCCGTCTGTAAAGCCTGGCCTTGTACACTGGAGGGTGCTTGTAGACTACACAGATGCGGGTCACAGGCCCCTAGGGCAGCGTGCTCCTCAGGTGTGTTCAGGGCAGAGCCACAGGGCAGTTGTAAGCAAAGCAGAGCAAGCCAAATCAGAGGCTGGGCTGTGCTCGAGCTGTTCAGTCCCTGGCTCTTTTCATCAGATTACGTTTCACAAAATAGGAGGAAATTGACCCAACTGGCTAAAGGCACAGGAGCAGAGAGCTGGGAGGTCACACGTCAGTGTTGTCTGAGAGGCACGGCTTGCAGGCTTGGTAAGGAGACTGGTTGTTATGGAGCATGTGGGGCCCCTGCTCTGTGCACCTCCCTCTATGAGGCACAGCCCTGGAGAGCTGGCTGCTGTGTCCTCAGGTTTCTGCGTGTGGCTCAGTGGGAGCTTCCAGGAAAGACAGCCCCTCGAGAGTGTGGGTGGCAAGCTGCAGCTTAGCTTTTGGAGGTTTCCTGAAGGAAGGGCAAACAGGTGGCCTAAGACCTGATCAGGGTGAAAGTGTGAAGGGGGGAGCCTGGTGGGGCCATCCCTGCACACCTGCTGCTGACCAGCTCCCTGGAGCTGCCTCCTGGTGAACTTGACCCATGGTGGGGAACGCCTCCTGCTAACCACTATGAGCCCCTGAGCCCCGATGCAAGAACAAGGCTGTGACCCCCAGACCAGCTTTGTCCTTGGCCTGTATTACCTTCTACATTTTAGGGCTCAACTGCTGCTCCAGGGGCTGCAGAAGGGGGGAACACGCTGACCCCAAGGCCCACGTCAGTCTTATCCAGCGTCCGGTCCTCCTAGGCCTTTGAGATGGGCCATTGCAGCTCTAAGACCCTTCTGCAGACAAGCCTAAGGAGAATCTGTAGCCACCCAAACCAGAGAAGGGCTTCAGTACCAGCCACGGAGGTGGTCTTTGTTTCCAGTGCTTTGGTCTCCTTCCTCCCTAAATCCCTCCCTCCCTCCCTCCCTCCCTCCCTCCCTCCCTCCATCTTTCTTCCCTCCCTCCCTCGTGTTTAATTAACGTAAACCAGTGGGTGTTAGTTATACATTAGTTCGCCTTAGTACAGGAAGATGAGTATTGAGGTTTTTTTCTGCCAGACCATAGCTCTAGAAGCCTAGTGTTGAGAAGTTGCTTCTCCTTGTACAGTTGAACAGTGGCACTTACCCCTGAGTGAATGTGTTTCTGGAAGTTTATTTTGGCTGCAGCCCTGACATGAGCTTGTGTGGGCTTTAGCTCCCCTTCACTGGAAAGGGAGCGGTTAAGTTTGAACAGAGGGTGTATTTTGGATCTGGGCTGGACAATTTCTGAGGACACAGCACTTAGCACATTTGTTGCCCCCGGGCCTTCTGGAGGTGGATGGAGACTCAAGAAGGGCTGGCCTGGCTGGCGCAGGGACCTGGGCTTGTTGGATGCATCCGGGGTGGGGGGAAGAGCCTCGGAGCCCGTGGGTCTGGTTGCCCTGCTGACCAGGTCTACTTGCTGCGTGGAGCCTGTAGGACAGGACGTGAAGCCCACCTTGAGGCCAAGGAATGTTCCCACGTGGAAGGTGGGAATACCCAGAGCCTTCCCAGACCCCTGCTCTTTCCGTGTGGTTCACACACATCTCTCCTCCTGGAAGCTGTCACCGTGTGCTGATTTTTATTTTTTCAGGCTGGAAAACATTGCTCATTTATTGCAGTTGGGAAGACCAGTGACGGAACTGTGGGAATAAGAGAATAACTGAGGAAGTGATGCCAGGAACAGGCTCAGGGTTGTTGTGATTTGGTAACAGGCACCGAGTTGGGGTTCGTTCCAAAGATTCTGGCATGTGAGAACTTATGAAAAGAAAACTTAGGAAAAATGGAAAGTGAGAAATGATGTCAGGGAACATGTATTATTGGCTTTTTCTCTGCGCTAAGAACTCTTAAGTGCTTAACCTAAAGAAGCCACTTAATCCTCCCAGCATATTGTTCTAGAACTTTCCCTGCTGCCTTGATGGAGAGATGGAGGCATAGGGAAACCATAAGGTTTGCCTGGTCGCCATCAAGTTTACGAACTTGCCAGGGTCCACCCAGACAGTCTGGCCCCAGGGCGGGCACCCAGGTTCTTCCCTGCCTGTGGGTACCTGCTGTGCCCCTGGGACTGTGCCTTATGGAAATGGCTGGCAAGGCTGCATCTCAAAGAGGGTAGGACATTTCAGATTTGCAGTTAACTGTTGCTGGCTAAGTGATCTTTGGGGAGCCTGTGGTGTGTCCTCGTGAGGTTTTGTGGTCCTGTACACAGGCTAGCTTACGCCTAGAAGCTGCCTATTTGAAGAACGACAGTTATAGATTAACAGAGGGGTCCTCAGGGACAGATATACCCAGGATGGAGTCCCAGCTTCACCTCTTTCTGTGACTGTGGGTGAGATACTGAGTGCAGCTGAACCTCAGGCCTCCCATCTGGGGCTGGGGCATTTTGCCTGCGGAGAGGGGTAATGAGGAGCCTGGAGACCTTCCCTGTGTAGAAAAGGCCCAGCTCTAGGTGGTCCACCATGCGTGCTGTGCACGTCCACCTTTGGGGCTCCTTCAGTTCCACGGGGGCTTGTGCATCTACCTGTGTGTGATGTCTGGGAGGTGGGCCAGGGCCATTCTCTGCTGTTCTGCTGTCACCGCTTGTCACCCTGAGAATGACAACGTGTTTGGTGGCTCTGGCAGCACACTATTCTTTCTGAACCTCCTAGTGTCTTCTCCGTTTTGGCTTCCCTCTCTTCCAGGATCTGATGTAGGTGATCGATTCTAAGAATAAAGTGTGACCAGGAAAACCATTTGTTTTGAAATCTGACCTTTTAAGCCCTTGAAAATACTCAGGGCCCTTCCAGAATGTTCTCACTTCTCTGTCAACTTCCTCTCCCTTTCTGTTTTAACTTAGCTGCTCTCCAGGCTTAGCCTTCTAGAGAAATGAAAGGACCCGAGGGAGTGCAGCCCACTCTCCCTCATGCAGAGTTCCAGGAAGCCCCATCTGGGTTTCCTATGGGAACCTAGTTGTGATGGGATCGGCCTGCATTGTTCACAAGGACTCTGCCTTGCAGTGTTTAATGAGAAAGATGGGCCATAACTCATAATAATACAATTATACTCTCAGCCATAAATACGATGAGCAAATTGATTTCACGAGGGCCCCATGGTACTGTGGATAGGAGCAGAGCATATACAAATTTGAGCTCTGTGAAATCATTACCATAGGCTCAAACAGGCCTGTTTTTAATAAGGAAAATTCACTATACATTTCATTGAAGTTTTTTTTTTTTTTTTTTTTTTTTTTTCCGGCTAGCTTAGATTTGTAAGAAATGATGATGGGGTGACTTGGGTGTCCCAAGACTGGAAAGTTGTTCAGAGGATCAAGACACACCACTGTTCCCTCTGGTGAGCTAAGGAGGCCCTTGCAGTGGGCACACCTTTAGACCCTGGTGGGTGCTTGTCTTGTGCTGGGTAGCTGATTAAGTTTGTGGCAGGGTAATTGTAAAGATTATTCTCTAAGATTTTTAATCAGTACCTCCTTATGAATGTAATGTATATTCACTGTTAAAAAAATAAGCACAGGAAGTACACTCTGGAGCTGCTTCCACAACCAGAAGTCCCTGGCTGGGGCAGCCCCAGAGGAACTACACAGGGTCACTCCCCACAAAGATCCAGCAACAATAGAGTGATCCCGCTGGGGTCTAATCTTGGAGAGACACCTCCCCAACTCTGAGGACGGGCAGAGGCAATGGTGAAAAACAATCATGAGGTGAAATCAACAGAAAACCTCTGGCAATATGAATAATCAGAGTAGATCAACTCCCCCAAGGATCAGTGGGGCAGGCACAGCACAAGATCCCATGCACAAACAAATAGCTGAGATGTCAGAGATCGAATTCAGAATCTGGATAGCAAATAAGATTGAATTAGAATTCCAAGCAGTAACGCAAAAGATATCTCAAAAATTCAATGAATTCAAACACCAAATGACCAAAGATTTTGACACATTGAGACAAGAAGTTGCAGCCCTCAAAAATCTGAGAAACACAGTAGAATCCCTTAGTAACAGAATGGAACAAGCAGAAGAAAGGATTTCTGACATTGAAGACAAAGCTTTTGAAGGCTCCCAAACTCTCAAAGAGGAAGAGAAATGGAGGGCAAAAACAGATCACTCTCTCAGAGAGCTCTGGGATAATTTGAAGAAAATCAATATTCGTCTTATAGGGATCCCCGAAAGTGATGAAGTGGCTTCCCAAGGCACAGAGTCTCTTCTCCATGAGATTATGAAGGAGAACTTTCCAGACATGCCAAGAGATTCTGAAATTCAGACAGCAGACAGTTTCAGAACTCCAGCACAATTCAACCCAAATAAGACATCCCCCAGACACATCATAATCAATTTCACTAAAGTTAATATGAAGGAGAAAATTCTGAAAGCAGCCAGATGAAAGGAAACCATCACCTACAAGGGCAAAAATATTAGAATAACTGCAGATCTCTGTGATGAAACCTTTCAAGCTAGAAGAGGCTGGTCATCAACTTTTAATCTCCTAAAACAAAATAACTTTCAACCCAGGATTCTGTACCCAGCTAAACTGAGTTTCATTTATGATGGAGAAATTAAATACTTCAGTGACATTCACATGTTGAAGAAATTTGCCATAACTAAACGAGCTCTCCAGGATATTCTCAGATCAATCCTCCATAAAGACCAGCGTAATCCTCCACCACAAAAGTAAAGCTACCCAGAACATTTTGATCAAATTCTGACTTCCACAGTTACAAAAGGATTAAAAATGTCCACCAGACTCTCGAAAGGCTTATCGATATTCTCAATTAATGTGAGAGGTTTAAATTGTCCTCTAAAGAGGCACAGGTTGGCAGACTGGATACAAAAACTCAAGCCAGATGTCTGCTGCACACAAGAATCGCATCTTACTTTAAAAGACAAATATAGACTCAAGGTGAAGGGATGGTCATCTATACTCTAGGCAAATGGAAAGCAGAAAAAAGCAGGCGTTGAAATCCTATTCGCAGACGCATTAGGCTTTAAACCAACCAAAATAAGGAAGGATAAGGATGGGCACTTCATATTTATTAAAGGTAATACTCAATATGATGAGATTTCAATTATTAATATTTATGCATCCACCAAACGCACCTCAATTTATAAGAGAAACTGTAACAGACATCACAACTTGATTTCCTCCACTTCCATAGTAGTTGGAGATTTTAACACCCCTTTAGCAGTGCTGGATAGATCCTCCAAAAAGAAGCTAAGCAAAGAAATTTTAGAGTTAAAATTAGCCATTCAACATCTGGACATAACAGACATCTATAGAACATTTCATCCCGAGAAAACTGAATACACATTCTTCTCATCAGCCCATGGAACATACTCCAAAATCGACCACATCCTAGGCCATAAATCTAACCTCAGCAAATTTAAAACAAAATAGAAATTATTCCTTGCATCTTCTAAAACCATCATGGAGTAAAAGTTGAACTCAATAACAACAGGAACCTGCATACCTGTACAAAAACATGGAAGCTAAACAACCTTATGCTGAAGGATAGATGGGTTATAGACAAGATTAAGAAGGAAATCACCATATTTTTGGAACAAAACAACAATCAAGACACGAATTACCAGAACCTCTGGGATCCTGCAAAGGCAGTCCTAAGAGGGAAATTTATAGCACTGCAAGCCTTCCTCAAGAAAACGGAAAGAGAGGAAGTTAATAACTTAATGGGACATCTCAAGCAACTGGAGAAGGAAGAACACTCCAACCCCAAACCCAGCAGAAGAAAAGAAATAATCAAAATCAGAGCAGAATTAAATGAAATTGAAAACAAAAGAATTATACAACAGATCAATAAATCCAAAAGTTGGTGTTTTGAAAAGATCAATAAAATAGATAAACCTTTGGCCATCATAACCAGGAAGAAAAGAGTAAAATCTCTAATTTCATCAATCAGAAATGGTAACAATGAAATAACAAGAGACCCCTCAGAAATTCAAATAATCCTTAACGAATACTACAAGAAACTCTACTCTCAGAAATATGAAAATCTGAAAGAAACTGACCAATACCTAGAAGTACGCCACCTACCAAGACTTAGCCAGAATGAAGTGTTGAACAGGCCTATATCAAGTTCTGAAATAGCATCAACTATACAGAATCTCCCTAAAAAGAAAAGCCCAGGACAAGATGGCTTTACGTCAGAATTCTACCAAACATTTAAAGAAGAACTAGTACCTGTATTACTAAACCTCTTCCAAAATATAGAAAAAGAAGGAATATTACTTAACACATTCTACAAAGCAAACATCACCTTGATCCCCAAACCAGGGAAAGACCCGACAAGAAAAGAAAATTATAGACTAATATCACTAATGAATATTGATGCTAAAATACTCAATAAGATCCTAAGAAACAGAATCCAACAACACATCAAAAAAATTATACACCACGACCAAGTGGGATTTATCCCAGGGTCTCAAGGTTGGTTCAGTATACATAAATCTATAATTCGGCACATAAACAAACTAAAAAATAAGGACCATATGATTCTTTTGGTCCTTGATGCAGAAAAAGCTTTTGATAATATCCAGCATCGCTTCATGATCAGAACACTTAAGAAAGTTGGTATAGAAGGGACATTTCTTAAACTAATAGAGGCCATCTAGAGCAAACACACAGCCAATATCGCATTGAATGGAGTTAAATTGAAATCATTTCCACTTAGATCAGGAACCAGGCAAGGTTGCCCATTGTTTTCATTGCTCTTGAACATTGTAATGGGAGTTTTAGCCATTGCAATTAGGGAAGAAAAGGCAATCAAGGGTATCCACATAGGGTCAAAAGAGATCAAACTTTCACTTTTCACAGATGATGTGATCGTATATCTGGAAAACACTAGGGATTCTACTACAAAACTTTTAGAACTGATCAAGGAATACAGCAATGTCTCAGGCTACAAAATCAACACCCATAAATCTGTAGGCTTTATGTATACTAACAATAACCAAGCCAAAAAAACAGTCAAGGACTCTACTCCTTTCACAGTAGTGCCAAAGAAGATGAAATATTTGGGAGCATACCTAACAAAGGACGTGAAAGATCTCTACAAAGAGAATTATGAAACTTTAAAAAAAGAAATAGCTGAAGATGTTAACAAATGGAAAAACATACCATGCTCATGGCTGGGAAGAATCAACATTGTTAAAATGTCTATAGTACCCAAAGCAATATGTAATTTTAATGCAATTCCTATTAAAACTCCATTGTCATATTTTAAAGATCTTGAAAAAGCAATACTTCGTTTTATATGGAATCAGAAAAAACCTCGAATAGCCAAAACATTACTCAGCAATAAAAACACAGCAGGAGGAATCATGCTACCAGACCTGAGACTGTACTATAAATCAATAGTGATCAAAACAGCATGGTATTGGCACAAAAACAGAGAAGTAGATGTCTGGAACAGAATAGAGAACCAAGAGATGAATCCAGCTACTTACCGTTATTTGATCTTTGACAAGCCAATTAAAAACATTCAGTGGGGAAAAGATTCCCTATTTAACAAATGGGGCTGGGTGAACTGGCTGGCAACCTGTAGAAGACTGAAACTGGACCCACACCTTTCACCATTAACCAAGATAGACTCTCACTGGATTAAAGATTTAAACTTAAGACATGAAACTATAAAAATACTTGAAGAAAGTGCAAGGAAAAGTCTTGAAGGAATCGGCCTGGGTAAATATTTTATGAGGAGGATTCCCCAGGCAATTGAAGTTGCTTCAAAAATACACTATTGGGACTTGATCAAAGTAAAAAGCTTCTGCACAGCCAAGAACACAGTAAGTAAAGCAAGCAGACAGCCCTCAGAATGGGAGAAAATATTTGCAGGTTATATCTCCGATAAAGGTCTAATAACCAGAATCCACAGAGAACTCAAACGTATTAGCATGGAAAGAACACGTGATCCCTTCTCAGGGTGGGCAAGGGACTTGAAGAGAAACTTCTCTAAAGAAGACAGATGCATGATCTAGAAACACATGAAAAAAAGCTCATCATCCTTAATCATCAGAGAAATGCAAATCAAAACTACTTTGAGATATCACCTAACCCCAGTAAGAGTAGCCCACATAACAAAATCCTGAAACCAGAGTTGTTGGCGTGGATGTGGAGAAAAGGGCACACTTCTGCACTGCTGGTGGGAATGCACACTAATACGTTCCTTCTGGAAGGATGTTTGGAGAATACTTAGAGGCCTAAAAATAGACCTGCCATTCCATCCTATAATTCCTTTACTAGGTTTATACCCAGAAGACCAAAAATCACAATATAACAAAGACATCTGTACCAGAATGTTTATTGCAGCCCAATTCATAATTGCTAAGTCATGGAAGAAGCCCAAGTGCCCATCAATCCATGAATGGATTAATAAATTGTGGTACATGTACACCATGGAATATTTGCAGGCTTAAAGAAAGATGGAGACTTTACCTCGTTCATGTTTACATGGATGGAGCTGGAACATATTCTTCTTAGCAAAGTATCTCAGGAATGGAAGAAAAAGTATCCAATGTACTCAGCCCTACTATGAAGCTAATTTATAGTTTTCACATGAAGACTATAACCCAACTATAGCACAAGACTATGGGGAAAGGGCCAAGGAAGGGGAAGGGAGGAGTGAGGTGCGAGTGGAGGGAGGGTAATGGGTGGGGCCACACCTACAGTGCATCTTAGAATGGGTACAGGCAAAACTTACTAAAGGTAGAATACTAATGTCTACGTACAATAACTAAGAAAATGCCATGAAGGCTGTGTTGAACAGTTTGATGAGAATATTTCAGATTGTATATGAAACCAGCACATTGTACCCCTTGATTGCACTAATGTACACACCTATGATTTAACAATTATAAAATATATATATATAATATAGCATAAAATTTACATTTTTAAAGTATACTGTTCAGTGATTTTATTTTATTTTTTTATTTTGGACATTCAGAGTTGTGCAACCATCATCACTAATTCCAGAACATTTTTTTCTCACCCCCCAAAAGAGCTCTGATCCCTTCACAGATACTCTTAATTTCTTCTCCCTCCCTCCTTCCACACCCCCAGCCACTGGCAGCCTCTAATTTCTGCCTCTCTGGATTTGCTTGTTCTGGTCATTTTTTTAAATGACATTGTAGGGTGTGGTCTTTTGCAACCGGCTCCTTTCATTTATTACAGTGTCTACAGGTTTCATATTGTAGTGTGTGTCTGACTTTCCCACCTTAAGGCTGGTAGTATGCTGTACGGACCTGTGTGCACGCTGCATTTTGTTCATCCCCATTCATCCCTGGATGGACACATGGGTTGTTTTCATCTTTCAGCTGTTCTGAATTCCCAGGTTGTCACGTTCCAGTTTCTCCACATCCGTGCCAGTGCTTGCTGTCTTTCTGATTGTAGCCATCTCAGAAGGTGTGACATGGTTATCTCTTTGTTTTGATTTGCATTTCCCTGACGACTAATGTGTTGAACATGTTTTTTGATGTGCTTGTCATTGGCTATTTATATGTCTTAGGAGAAATGCCTGTTCCCATCTTTTGCCCCTATAAAAACTTTTTTTATTGATACGTAAGTGTTCTTTATGTATTCTAATACGCTGCTCAGATGTGATTAACAAGTAGCTTTCTATTGTTCTTTTGTTGTATTGTTTTTCATATTCTTGATTTCATTAAAATGAAAAACTTCAAAGATACTAATTTACCTGTTTTTTCTTTGGTTGCTTGGGCTTTTGGTGTCATTTAAGAAATCACTGCCTAATCCAAGGTTAAGAAGGTCATAGTCCTCTTAGGTTTTGTTTCCCCAGGAGTCTTAGGGGAATGTTTGTGTATGTTGTGAGGTTGGGGTAGTACTTTGCGTTTTAAAAGAAAACTTTGTTTAGTATTGATCTGCAGTTTGGCTTTCCCCTTCACAGTCTGCTGGGCCATCCTGCACGTGAGGATGCTGAGATTTCCTTCTCTATTTAGAGTGCTGTGCCGCTCTGTCCTGCGGCTGCTGTTCAGCTGGACCCTGATCACAGGAGCTTAGTCTGTTACCCCATTTCTCCCATTACAGGCAGTAGGACAGGAGTTGACCGTGAGGGTATGTGAAATGTTTTTGGGTCTAAGAGTTGAGCCACTCTCTCCCCTCCCCTTCCCCTCTTGTGTCGGCAGAGTAGCCCCCAGAGATGCCTAGGCCCCATAACCTGTGATCTCCTTATAGGACAGAAGGAACTTTGCAGGTGTGATTGGAGCTGAGAACTTTGAGACGGACAGAGGGGGAGCAGTGACAATGGGAGGAGGGTCAGACAGTTGCAGCGTTGGTGGGTTTGATAATGGAGGAAAGGGTGCCGTGAAGTGAAGAACGTCGGTGGCTTTGGGAGCTTTTGGAAAAGACAAACAGATGTTTCCCTAGAGCCTTCAAAGAGGAACGTGATCCTGGCAACACCTGATTTTTAGCTTTGTGAGACCGGTGCTGGACTTGTGGGCCCCACAGCGGTAAGGTAGTAAATTAATGTCATTTTAATTAATGCTGTTTGAGGTCCTTCCATACAGCAGCAGTGGGAAATGAAGACACCTCCTTTTCCAGAAGTTTTCAACTTGAGGTGTTGTATTCTCCACTAGGCCCCGTGAGGCTCCAGGAGATCTCTGGGCGCTGCTCAGATTTCCCCGTGTTTTATTAAGTCTGGTTAATATCTTTATGACTTTATCAGCACTGACAAAAGACGTGAGAGTGTTTTTGAATATTGCCATTTTAGGCTGTGTGGAGAAGGCCCATGGAAGGAAGGTGACCCTGGGAGGCGGGAGTGACCCACCACTGCCTGCAGGGCCTGGTGCTGAGGGCGCCTGGCCACGGTCCTCCTTCTGAGCTCTTGTGATGGGTCTGTCTTCTTACTCTCCCCCAGGCCACGGCTGCTCTCTCTGTGTTCATATGGGAACCACAGTATTTATACCACTTTATAGGCGAAGCTTCAGCCAACTGTGCAGGATCTAGTCACTGTTCTCAATGTTATTTCCTTGAGAAAATTATCCCCAATTCTAAACCACCATCAAGGCGGGGCCTGGTGGCTCGTGCCTATAATCCCAGCACTCTGGGAGGCCAAGGCAGGTGGACTGCTTGAGCTCAGGGGTTTAAAACCAGCCTGGGCAAGAGTGACACCCTATCCCCAAAACTAGGCAGGCATTGTGGTGGGCACCTATACTTGTGGCTACGTGTAAGGCTGAGGCAGAAGGATCACTTGAGCCCAAGAGTTTGCGTTTGCTGTGAGCTATGATGCCATGGTACTCCACCCAGGGTGGCAGAGTGAGACTCTGTTCCCTCTCAAAAAAAGAAAAAAAAAAAAAAAGAAAGAAAGAAATGATCACCAAGCAAATGACCTTTAGGAACCCTATGGTTTGGGGCTGCCTGAATGTGAAAGGGGAAAGGGCAGGAGGGCTTACGAAGCTCTGCCATAGATTTAGAGGTGGGGTGGGAGTTGTTTTCTGATCCATTCAGGTATGTAACTAACTAGTTATACCTTTTACCTTGGGCTTTCTCAGGATGCCGAGAGGAGGGCATGGGTGTGCCCGGCTGCCTTCTGATGCTTAGGGCCTGACCCTGACAATCATGGCCCCAGGTAGGATTTTTTTCAGGCTCTTTGCTGTCTGCCTAGCGGGTGAGAATGTTGAAAGGACCACATGGCTAATTCAGAATGTGGATAAAATATCTATAAACTTAAATAAAGGCCCATTAAATGCCTTTTTGGGATTAGAACCGCGATTGACTTTGTGTTTAAGGCAGAAACTAAGGCCTTTGATTTAAAAAACTGTTGACAGATTTGAGCCTGAACAGCTTCTGTTTATAGAAGAAAGCCCCTGACTTCCAGTCAAGTTGAAACACAGCTTCCTTTACTCCCAAGTTCGACTTTTGGCATATTTTATAGGATCTAAGGTTTTTAATTTTAATTTACATTTTTGGCTCTTCCACGGACTTGCTTGAGGTTTTTCTCCAAAGCAAACTAGCTAATACCTTGACATTGTCAAAATGAGCAAAAAACCAAATCTCAGCAAATGATAAAATATTTGAGCTGAGAGAAGAGGGTGTGCATAGTTTTGCATTTTGGCGTGGAACGGATGAGCTCAAGCAATCTTAAAGGAAGTTCGTGTTTAACCTTTAAGGCTGTTCACCATGATCTAAAGTGATTCCTTTATTAATCTTTTATACTAAGAGTTATTCTTACATTGTAATGAGAATAATCTTGGCATAATAAATGGCTGAAAGACATTTTATGAATCTTTTCTTGCTAAAATGAGGATATTGTAAATCATGTATTTGTATTAATGGCATTTCTTTTCTTTTTTTGTTTTTGTTTTTGTTTTTTTTTTTTTTTTTAGAGACAGAGTCTCACTTTATCACCCTTGGTAGAGTGCCATGACATCACAGCTCACAGCAACCTCCAACTCCTGGGTTTAGGCAATTCTCTTGCCTCAGCCTCCCCAGTAGCTGGGACTACAAGCGACTGCCACAACGCTCGGCTATTTTTTTTGTTGCAGTTTGGCTGGGGCTGGGTTTGAACCCACCGCCATCGGGGCTGGAGCCCTGCTCACTGAGCCACAGGCGCCGCCCATTTAATGGCATTTCTTAAAGTAACCCACCAATTATTGTAGGCACCTGTACATTCTCTTGTGGGTACTGTAAATTTTGGACTCTTAAATCATTATATTGTGAATGTATTTGTATATTAAAATATTTTTAAGATGTTCTGTTTAATTGGAACTGTCCCTTTACATCCGCGTGTCCTAGTGAGCCAGTGGCGTATTCACGTCACAACATACTGTGACTGATCACATGGTCATAGCTGCACTTCCACTTTCTGCTGCTGTGGGGCTGAGGGATGCTGAGGGATGGTAGGTCTTCTGTTACCTGCTGGTCACTCCCCACAGGCGAGGCTGTTCTCAGCCCACCTCTCCCTCACGTGTGTTTGGGGCAGAGGGCGCCGTCTTCCAGTCGCATGGACTGCAAGTACCTTGGAACATGGTGGCTTGCGAGGGGTGGCTTTCCCCCTGTTGCCGACCCCTGCAAGTTCCCTTCCCACACCTCAGTTCTTTCTTTCCTGCCCCCACTTTTTTCTATCTTTGGTTTTGAGATGAGGTCTTGCTCTGTTGCCCTGGCTAGAGTCCACTGGCATCAGCACAACACATCGTAACCTCGAACTCCTGGGCTCAAGGGGTCCTCCTGCCTCAGCCTCCCAGAGAGCTGGGCTTACAGGTGTGCGTCACCGCGCCCGGCCAGCCAGTCTTTGGTTCTTTTCTTGCTTCTCCCATCTTGAATCCGCTGCCACTGCCAGGCCCTTCTCTTTCGGGCAGCAGCTGTGGTCACTCTTGCCCAGGTGTCCACAGTGGCCCCTGAAGGAGCTTGCTGAGTCTTGATCAGTTCTGATGCCCTCCACCCAGAAGCTCAGATGCTTTGGCTCCTTCTGTGGATGAAATTCATGCGTTGATTGGATCCAGAGTCCTCGATAAACACTGTTCTATTTTTACAATTGGATGAGAAGTTGTACTTTTATGTATAGCCTGGGGGACTTAGACAGTTAATAAAGCAATCGCATTTTTAGGTAGGACAACTTTTGCTTTCTGGGTAAATTCTAGGAATTTGCCATATTTCTTGGGGCCCTGATTAACTGCTGTCGCTTGGGAAGGGGCCTCTGAATGCCGAGAGAGACGGAGACTAGCATTTATTGTGTGTCCGGCATGTGCTAGGCCTTGTGCCGGCTGCTTAAGTGTTGTGTTTGCTTTAATCCTTGTTACAGCCCCTGAGAAGTGGGCACTGTTACCCTCTCCTTACAGATGAGGGAACTCAGGCTCCTGCTGGTTAAGCAGCTGCTCTGGGAGGCTCGGTGGGGGTATCCGAGGCTCTCAGCTCTCATTCCCAGACCCACCATCTAGATACTGCCCCAGGCCTCTTCTCGGGAGTGACATAATGTGCCTGACCGTTTAGGGGGAAGCATCTCCGGAGAAGTCCATGAGGCTTCCTGTTTGCAGTTACCTTTTGTTATGCACATTTTTTTTTTCAGTCCACACAACCTTTTAAAATCTATTTATGATCTGACCCTGGCCTGTATCCATTGAATCTTAAAGTGGTCAGCTACTAATGGCCACCCTGTGACAGGCTGTGATGCTTTCCTTGCGCTGATAAACCTGATTTACATCACAGCTGTGAGCCTTGCTTTTGAGTGGTCAGACTCTCGGGGGATGCTCTCACTATGCTGAGCGTTATTTTCCACAGAAATCGATTTTGTCTGACATACAGTAGGCCGGTGAGGCCTCCGTGCCTCATGTGGGGGAAGATCCTAGTCCGGTCTTTTGGGCTGGATGGCTGCGGCCCGCTCCCGGCTGTCCGAGCCCCGTGAAGCTGCTCTGTGTGTCCCTCCAGGGCTGCTCCCCAGGTTAAGTTAATGTTCTCACAGCTTCTATCCATGTGACACAGTTGAGAACGTGCCTGCCCTGAACTGGACGTGGGGACAGGTGTGAGCCCGGCGTCATTCCCAGGCTACCTGGAGTCTGTGCCTCTTGCCAGTGTTTAAATCCAGGTGCAGGGTCCCACCTACTTTTGCAATGTCTGTCTTATGCTGTGCGTTCTCCTCCGGAGCTCTGTGTGGCTGCGCGGACTCCTACCTACACCACACATTTCACTGTGACACACCAAGGGGTGGTTCAAAGGAACGAACCAGGAATGGTTGTTTCTTGTATTCGAATGTTTTCATGAAGGCACTTTTCCTAGTTATTTGTGATGAAAAATGTTATAAAAATTCTGACTTAAAGTGTAAATAATGCAAGTGTCTCATTTTTAATATTTAAAAATGGTGTGGGCTCCTGTATTCCCAGCTGCTTGGGAGGCTGAGGTGGGTGGTCCTCTTCAGAACAGGAGTTTGAGACCAGCCTGGGGGATGGATGTATCAAGACCCGTCTCCAAGACTTTAAAAGAATGTTTTGCCATTGAACTGCTTTAAAACATATTTTTTTATGAAAAAAATCTCAAACATATAAAAGGTAGAATTTTATAGTGTGTACATGTGCTCTGGCTGCCTGTGTTCTACAAGTAACATTTGACTGTGTTTGAGTTACCTTTTCTTTGTCCCTCAGTTGTTTTGTTTTCTTGATGCTTTTCAAATTTGCTTGCAGATGTAATTACTGCTGAATGTACACGGGTCCCTATCAAAGTTTTGAGACAGACCGTTGTGGTACATCATTTCACTGCCAAGAAACATGGTCACCAGCATCTTTTCTGATTCACCTGTGCAGGTTTCAACTGGAAGGGCCTGCCTGATCTGTTAGCGCAGATTTTACCGTTTCTTGATTTTTGTGTATCTCACAACTTTTGAAATGATCCATGTGTATCTTACTAACTTCAGATCTATATTGATTTACCATTACAGTTTTTCCCAAGATAAGCATTCATCACCAGTGACGTGCACAGATCATGGCCACTGTTCTATTTCATGAAACAGGCCTGGGTTGTGATTTCTGAGCGAACAGGTGTTGTCACAGGCCCCTTTATCTGCTCGCAGTTCTGGAGGCCAGAAGTTCAAGATCAAGGTGTACAAAGGGCCCCAGGCGGGATCCTTCCTTGCGTCATCAAGGTTCTGGTGGCTCCAGTAACCCTGGGCATCCCTTGGCTTGTGGCTGCATCATTCCAGCCTCTGCCTCTTGTCACATGACCTTTGTTCCTGTGTGTGTCTCTGGGTGGGTATGAATTTGGGTGGGAGCCACATCGCCAGTGTGTCCACACCCTGGCCTGTGGGCTGCTGTTGGCAGGGTGTGCGCAGGGAGCTCAGTTGTGCTGGCTAGAGAGTCTGTTTTGTTTCTTTCCTAATGCAGTTTGAGGATGTTCAGAAGTGGAGATCCAGGAGAAAAGGTGAAGTGGTCTGGAGAGTCCGGCCTTGTCAGTGCCCTCAGCTGACCCATTGCCCTCCCTCTTGGAGCCCCTGCCCTCGGCAGGCGATGGGCTCTGGGCCCCTGCCTGTCCACGTTTCTCTCTGTGCACCCAGTCGCTGTCCCCATGAGGGCCCCACCCCTTCCACCACACCTGTGTCCGTGTTCCTCCCAGGGCCATTCTCATGCCCTGTGTCCCTGTGGAAGTGTGTTTCTGCAGAGCTTGGGGCTTATGCCAGGACACAGCTGGGGAGCTCTGAGCCCACGTTTTCAGTGACACATCAGCACCCTCCTTCCCATCCCATTCCACCTGGTAGGACTGTTAAACTTTCTAAATCTCACCTGGAGGCGTGTGTGGGGTATAAGAGGGGGGCAGCTGATATGGTGGCCAGGAGGAGGGTGGCACTGGGGGGTGTAAAGGATGGGACTCCCGGTGGTGAGGGGATGAAGGGCCAAGGTGTTTAGGCCTGGAGAGAACCTGGTTGGGTGGAGAAGGAGGAGAACAAGGAGGAACTTAAGGGAAGGTGACAGTGGCCTCCAGACATGTGGCGGGGGCTCAGAAACAGGAAGGTGTGCACATTTTTTATTATTTGAGAGGAAGCTTTGGGTTTGGAGCTGAGACATTTCCGAAAGGTGGCTTTGGAGCCAGTGTCCTTGTTGGTGTCAGGAAATGCTGGGTGAGTGCCTTCTGGGAGGTTGTCCCTGTGTGTGTTGGGGGGCTGGGTGCCGTTGTCAACTGGGTGCTCTGTCTCTGGTGCTCTGACTTGGTGGGAATCTCCACACTGACCTTGTGACCCTGAGCAGGGCCTCAGCATGAGAGCAGGTACCCAGTGGTGGCAGCTGGTTACATCGAGGCATGCATGGAGTTTGTCTGGGGCCTGGTGAAGTTCCACCAGCTAGTTTTTGAGGTCAGAGGGGGTACTCGTGGGATCGGAGTTGCTGCTGGTCACTGGCAGCCTGCCATGAGCCAGAAGCTGTGCTGAGCCTGGATGCCCACTGTCACTTAGTTGCTGTAGCCACCTGTTTGAATAGCCTGAGGAGATTGGGGCTCCGTGTCAAGGGGAGAGCATGTCTGAAAGCCGCCAGTACTTGCTCATGGTGGGCATCTGCTAAGCAAGCATTTGTCTGGTGAATGTTGACTTAGAGTTTGGAACAGACTCTCAGGCAGGAAGAAGCCCCCTGTGGGTGGTGGGGGGACGCACGTGGCACTTGTCAGGGGTGTACCAAATTGCGACCATTAGTGGCTAAAAACACAGATGCTTCTTCTCCTTAATTCTTAAGAATCCTTAAATGTGTCTGCAAGACTGTGTTCCTTCTAGGGAGGAATCCACTCGTTTGCCTTTTCCAGCGTCTCTGAGCCTCCTTGCAGCCCTTGGCTTGTGGCCCCACCCTTTATCTTCAAAGCCTGCAGTGTGGCACCTTGAGCCTGTCCCTGTCTCTCAATTCATCATCACTTTGTCCTCGTCTGACTGACTAGTGCCTCTCTCTGTGAAGGACCCTTGTGATCTGTCAGACCGAGCTGGATAACCCAGAACAACCCCCTCATCTCAGGGTCCTTAATCCCATGTTCAGTGCGCCTCTACCACGTAACGTACACATTCACAGGTTCTGGGTTTTAGGTCGTTGGCATTTTTGGAATTCCTGTTTTGCAATCTGCCTGTCGCTGTGAGCCGGAGTGTGTGAGCATGAACAGACCCGCTCCTCACCAAGCTTCCCTTCCTCCCAGCCACCTGCTGGATAGGCTTTGTGATTCAGTTTTACAGGTGGGGAAACTGCAGTCCAGAGAGGCTGTTAGTGCCCCTCTAGGAAGCAAAGGGCAAAATGGAAAGTGAGCTGGGCAGGTCATGTCTTTGAGCCCAGAGTCCTGAGCTCCCAGCTCCTGAGCACGGTCCGTGGGCAAACCTTTCTGTGGACAGGTCCGAGGGCAGCCCTGGAGGAGCTGTGCCTGGGCAGGTGTGTTCGCTGTGCTCCCGTGCAAGGTGTACAGTCTTGAACAGGTAAGCCCTCTGGGCTTCACTCATCACAGGACATGTGGGTCTTTTTCTGGAGTCTGCTGGTTCTGAGACTTGAACCGTGGGTAGTTTTAATTTCTTGGCCTCTCTGGCGTTCTCTAGAATTCCTGTTGCTAATCGGTAGCTGAGAATGCACACTATCATTTTTCTGGTTTGTGGTCTCTTAATCAATATGAATATATCAATGTTTATAGAATTGAACATTAAAAGCAGAATTATGTATCTAAGGCAACGGTTCTCAACCTGTTGGTCATGACCCACAGGAACTGTATTAAAGGGCCGCAGCATTAAGAAGGCTGAAAACCACTGGTCTAAGGGAAACCGGTTTGGCCCACAGTGAAAGATGTGGGAGCCTCCCTTGCTCTAGTCTTTCTCCGTCTTCTTTCCCTTTCTTTTCTTCTCTTTGTTTCTGTTCTTTTGCGTTTTAAGGAGAAATCCAAAGGGAAAGTGCTCTTTTTGTCCAGAGTGCATCCCAGGCTCCTCCTCCACTCTGTCTTTGCTTTACTGGGTGGGCCGCGCCCGATTGGAATGGGCTGTTTCTCCCCCAAGCGCTTTTGCCCTGGTGGAGAAGGCTCAGACTGCCCCCAGCCAGCAGCTGCTGCCACCTACCAGCCCCTTTATTTATGGGGCCTGCGTGGGGGCAGGAGGTTCCTTTGAAGAAAACAACAGCGTCCTTAAAGCTGGTCTGTCTGCCTTGCTGGCCAAAAGGAATGTTAAAACTTGAGCATACATTATAACTATATGATACAGATCAAGACCCTTCTTACAAAGGGGACAAAGACTTGTCTCACAGACAGCCTGGTAGCTCAGTGTGCGGGAGGCATACCTCCTGTAGCCTGCCCTCTGTTCCTGTCTTTGCAGGGACTGTGGGGAAGAAGCTGTGCACTGGGACTGGGAATCGTTTTCATCCCTTTCTGATAGTTTGGTGGTTTTAGTGCTGACTGTTGGCCAATGAATTATAATCTAGTTTTCTTAAAATTTCCTTTGGGTATCCAATGATTCCTTTAAATTCAAAGATTGAGGCTCCACCGTGCTTCAGCCTCTGGTTCTTCATCTGTAAAGTGGATAAGGGCAACCAGCTAAGAACATTTTTATCAGGATGATGTGTGTGTGATGATGTGCACCGTGGTGAGGACGGTGCCTGGCTTGTGTTACTCAAGAAATCCGGTGTGTCTTATGATTCATAAGAAAACATTTTGAGTATGATTACCAAGGTGCTTTCTAGCTCTGTACCAGCTACTGTGGCAACCACGAGCCAGGTGTGACTATTTAAAGATTCAGTTCCTCGCCAGTCACCTTACTCAGGTCCGATAGCTGCCCGTGACTGGTGGCTGCCTTACTGGGCAGCCCAGCTGGGGCACCGTTCCCGTGGCTACTGGAGATGTGTTGGCCGTGCTGGTCTGGCTAAGGCTGACACACTGCCTGCCTGCACTTCTTTTCATCTAAACCCATTGCCTTGGCCCTTTTGTAGTACTTCCTCTGCTGGGATAGCTCTTTGTGTTAAAAGGAAATTGTGGATTTTTGTTCCAAAGACAACTCATCTAGGCAGTGTGGATTCCTTGGAGGGAAGCGGCAAACGTGCCCTGCTGTGTGGTGGATGCTCTGTCCTGGAATTCCTCGGTCTGGGTTCCACTCCTTGCTCTACTACCAGTGTTATTTGGCTTTGAACTTTCTTAGGTGTTGCTTGACAGCTGCAAGGAAGAAAGTATTAGCCATATAGCATTGCTGAGAGCCCCCGTGGGTGAGAGTGTTCCACGCCCTGCGTCAGCTGGCCCCACCGTGTGCTGTGTGGCCCAGAACTTTTCCATACTCACGTAAGTCCAGGGAAGGGCATTTGGTGCACTGGGAGCTCCTGTGCCTCCCTGGGTCCTGTTCCCTGCAGGCTGAGGTAGCTTTCCCAAAAAGCGAGGGTTCCCGCAGCCAGGCTCCACTGGGTACTGGGATCCTTCCCACTGGTGCTCCTCCGCCCTCGGAATGTCCTGCACCTGCTGTGTTCTTCCTCATCCTGGCCTTCCTGGCCTCTAATCTACACCTGGGCTCCTGCCCTACTGTACATCTCTGAGGGAAGTCGTGACCTCCTTCCCCATCACTTTGACCAGAAGTCACATCTTAACCTTTGAAATGCTGTCACACCTGCCCCTAGGGCCTCGACAGCCCCTTGCTGCTGGGTGCATTTCTTCACTGGCTTCAGCTCCGCCAACTGGAGACCTGCTGTGTGTGTGCACACCTGGTGGACGCCGAGGCTGCACAAGTGAACAGGACCACAGCCTGGCTCAAGAGAGCTCCCAGGACGCAGGGTTGAGGGCAGGCCTCCTGTTCCTTTTGGAAGATGAGCAATTACATGTAAATAAACAGCTCACTGGCTACTGTTGGACACCCTCCACCTTAGAGCTGTCTTGCCCTTGCTTACCTAAACTTTTTGTTAAAGCAGCGTGTCTTCATTGAGGCGTCTCAAAACATTCAACCTGATTTCCATAGGAAAAACCTCTTAAGTTCCTATTAAATCAGTGTGTGTAATGTTTAATCAAATGATGTAATTACGCTTATTAAAACTCTTATTTAACTGATTTTGTGATATTTAATTAAGTGATGTAATTACAGTTCAGGTGGGTGGGTGGAAGAAGGCTTGGAAGCCACCCCGGTGGCACTTGAGGGCTGAGTGTTCTGCCCCCCACCACTCCAGCGTGTGTGGTGTGATGGGCCTGGCAGGTAAGTCTTAGGATAAAAAAAAGAGCCCGGCTAATCTGGAGAGTCAGGTTAGGGTGAGTGGGTCAGGTTAGCTGTTACCATGTGGACTGTGCATGTTTGAAGTTTAAATCCTCATCCCAGTCCTGAGCTTGGCCAGTGGAGAGGCTGGAGGTCCTGCGTGTTCTGATGGGTAAATCTGTCTCTGGACGGGACCTTCTGGCTGGTTGGCGTTCTGGTGAGTTGTCCTGTGCTGCTGGCACAATCTCTGCCTGACTCAACTCTTCCTGTGTTGGCCAGGACCCTCTGAGTTCACCAGGCCCTGAGTGCCTGCTTCTCATGAAGGCGGAGCCCAGCCTGTGAGAGCCCGGTGGCCTGCAAGGACATTGCCTAAATAAGTTGCTGGCCACTTAGCAGCACTCAGCCTATTAATGTGTTCTGAGACCCAAGTGTGTGGGGCTTGAGTGAGCTCTTTGAGGTTCTTCTTAGGTGTAACTGATGGAAATGGTGATTATTCTAAAAGTACCTGTTAACACTCCCTCCCCCTTGCCACCAGGCATTAAGATCTGATCTTAATGGAAAGGCCTCAATAGATTGATTTGACTTATGTACCATGTATTAAGCTTTTTATTATTGTTTTGTTTTTTTTTTTTTTTTTTGCTAAACTATTTAACACAATGTGGTCAGCGTGCACTATCTGGTAAAGTACATTCAGACATTGGCCTAAAGCCCTTTACGGCAGTGCAGTTTCTCATTGTAATGGCAGTGATCAGATTATTCCTTTTAATCTCTCTACACATTTCCCACCCCTGCAGTCTTGGCTTCCTTGATTTGAAAGTCCTTATCCGGCTGTTCAGGCAGTCAAGCAACATCCTTTTGGGTTCCTTTGGCTCCGCGTGACAGTTACTGAACAGTCATATGCGTGACCCTTCCAGAGAAGGTGTCCAGAGCAGGAACCCGCTGAGCAAACCAGGAGGGAAAGCGCGAGGAAAACTAAACCAGGACAAACAATGAATCCTGGATGTTTTCTGAGATCTTTAGTTTGGATTCTAAACTTTAATGAGTGACTTAGAAAATAAAGAGGTAGCGTTGATTGGACAGCATGGCCTTAGGGCTTTAATTTAAACCTGATTCTCTTGACCTCCTGCTCAGAGCCTTTGCCAGATTGAGTTGTTGCCTTTTGCCAAGTGCCTGCTTGAAGTGGAATCTGGAGTCTGAGACTTTTTGGGGAAGTCATCTGAAGCTCCCGTGTCCCTGGTCACTTGCTGGCGTTGGTGGTGGCCAAGAGTCCCTCACTGCCCAGAGTGTGGCTTTGTGGCTGTTGGAGGCAGCGATCTTCTGTTGCCCGTTCCCCTCGTGGTTTGTGTTGGGCCAGTTAACTCTGAGCATTCTGCACATTCGCTGACTGGAGAGTGTGTGTCGTCATTGCCTCCGAGGCTCTGCTAATTGAGCCAGTAAACAAAAAGTGCATTCACCACCAGCGGGTTGGCTGCCCTCCCCCAGGAGAGCGAGTAGGTTTGCTATTCCTGAAATGTAATCCCCCTTTCAGCACTGCACAAAAGCCTCATGTCTGCGGGCCTGAACCTCATAGATTGCCTTTGTCCTTAAGAAAACACCAAACCCGATCCTGGTTTGAGCAGGGCTGGTGGGGCGGCTCCTGCTGCCCGGAAGGGGTGCAGTGTCTGCCGAGGGGGCCCTGGCTGTACCCGAGACCATCTAGCTGCCTGCTCATGCTGATCTCTTGGGAGAGTCGGGGTGCTGCTGCTAGCTTGCAGGGGTCGGGGATCTGAGCATGGCAAGGGAGCGCGGCAGAGACCTCCAGAGGAAGCCTCAGTTCTGGGCCCACTGTTGATTGCTGGAGCTGTAAAGGAGTCATTGTCCAACCAGGAGTTGTTCACCACCGTGGAATCCTGCAGTGGGCCCCTCTGTCCCCCGTCAGGAGGCTGCCACTGCCAGAGCCAGACGAGGACATACCTCGCCCATCTCCGGCTGCCTGCCCTGTGCCCTATACCTTCCTAGGTGAGGACAGGCCCTCTGCCTCCTGTCCTGTCTGTAACCCAGGACCAAAGCCCGTTCTCCGTACCATCCCCAAGGTGTTTTGGGAGACATCAGTCACACGATCAGGACTTCTAGAACTTGTAGGAAGTGTACAGTAGTAAGAATGCACTCAATGCCCCTGCACTTGTGGTTAAAGAATGGTTAGGATGGTGAATTGTAAAGTACATTTTACTGCAATTTATTTAAACAGCTCACTATAATTTTTTGAACATTTGTGTTATATAGCTAGCTTGCCAGTATTAGGGTGAGCATTACACATCTGTCTGCCTGTCTACCTATCAGTCACAGAGAGAGATGTACATTTGTAATTTGAATAATCTGTTTCTTTCCCTTTGATAGTCTTGGCCTTAGAAGAATTAAGGATTTTGTTGTCACTGGCTAAGGTTGAAAGGTACCTAGTTTAATAATCTTAGAAATAGAATCAGGAAACAAAGTTATCACAAAGCAGCCTTCCCCAGCCGTAGAAGCGAGAACCCGTTTTCGTGGTTGTTTACCATCATGAACTTTCCTGTAAGGGCGCTGTGGCTGCATGGGCGTCTGGAATGAAAGGTTCTTCTGTTCACAGCCAGCTGGCTCCTGGTGAACCAGGCTCCATTCTTCGCCACCGGGGGAGTGTCTGGGAAGCCCGATGGTCCAGCTCCAACTGCAGGTGAGGGCCATCTGGAGCAGCCGGGCCACGTGCTGAAGCGGCCTTGTCTCTTGTGACACTGCCCTGCCAGTTAGTCCTTCCTAGTAAGGTGACCTTCTGCTGTCCTTCTTAGGCCCCAGGGTCACCAGCCTTTTCATTCCAAAAATCTCCTTTGGGCACAGCTGGTCTTTGTGGAGATTCAGCGAGGGCTGAGATTCCAGGGGTGTAGGGGCCCTTTTACAATTTTCCTTTTTAAAGAAAATTATCAAGACAAAATTCACATAACATGAAAGTAACCATTTTAAACACACGTTTTAATACATTCACAGTGTCGTGTAGTCACCACCCCTGTCTAGTTCCCAGGCTCGTCACCTGTCAGTCCTTCCCTAGTTGTGCCTCTCCAGCCACTGGTCAGCTTTCCCTGTGGATTGACCCATTCTGGACGTGTCATGTGAGTGGCACCGTGTGGCGTTTTGTGGTTAGCGGCGTTCACTTGCTGTGCTGTTCTGAGATCCATCCAGGGCTGCGGTGCACGTCAGCACCAGCCTCCCTTCATGCTGACTGGTACTCCCTTGGAAGGAGGGAGCCGGTCATGTTTATCCCTTCGTGTGCTGCTGGGCACGTGGGCTGTGTCCATCTTTTGGCTACTGTGAAGGCCACTGCTGTGAACACAGGTGTGCACATATTGGAGTCACCTGTTTTCATTTCCCTGCATTGTGTCCTGAGGTGCTGGATGATTGGGCCATAGGGTGATTCTGTTTGACTTTGAGGAGTTACCGTATTGTTTCCTTCATTGGGTTTTTGTCGGTGGTGAGAAGTCGGTGCCAGCTTCCTGTCTTTTGCTGGTTTCTTTCCTTGTTTTCATCCCCTTCATGGGGGAAGCAGCTTCTCCATCGGTGCTGGTCAGAGGCCTAGTGGGGGGGGGTGCACTTGCTACCTGGGCGCTCTGGCCGTCCTGCACGCAGAGTCTAGTGGGTCCACAGGCACTTCTTATTTTTGTTTTAAAGAACAGATACTTGCCTGCCTGTGTGTATGGCATTTTCAAGTTCAGAATCCTTTTGATGAGCTCATCCAGCATGGTTCTGTTAATTGACGGTGGCTATCATTGTGCTTTATTTCTTCTTGGAGTCTTCGGCCCGTAATATTTTAACAGTGGTACTGAGCTAACAACCAGCAGTTGTACTGGGCAGGGTTAAACCGCACAGCTCAACTATGGGGGGGAGGGAAAACAATTGGGAGAGCCTTGGAGTCTTCCTCGGTGTAGGGGGACGATCCGTCCTATTTCTGAGCAGTGGGTTCTTGCTGTAGATTTATTTAAAATTTTTCTTGCTCTGTGGAGTAAGTTCGGCCCACTGCTTGTGGCGATTGACAGCTATTAATACTGTTGTGCTTTACAACAGTACAACTTTACAGTTTACAAAGCACCTTTGTACCTTTGTACATAATTGCATCTCCTGATCCTTTTAACCCTGCAGGTGCAGTGAGGATTGCTGATTAAACTGGTGCTAGAAGGAATGGAGACTCTGCCTTGCACACTCTGACTGGAGTGCGAGGACTTAGAGCTGGTTGTCTCCAGCTTCATGAGAATTTGGTGGGGTAGGATTGCCTGTATTGTTCTTTTTTAATGGATCTGGTGCCATGTTAGCAGAAATACTGCAGTGGAGGCCCTTTAAACAGAAAAACAATAGTGAGGTTACTGTGGATATCCTGTGGTCACAGGGACCTTCTGAAACGTGACAGTGATTGGTGTTAAACCTTGAAACTTGTAAGGAGACTGTTGTGGACTGTGATTGTGTGAGGAGCTTGCAGGGGGTTTATTGCTCCCCATCCACTCCAGGAGATCTTTAAGGCCTGAGATCTTGAAAGCATCCTTGGGATATGAGATCTTTGCTCCACCCATCTGCTATTACTGCAGCAGTTGGTTGTGGGGCCTTGGGGCCGGCAGCCCTGTGTGAGGACTGGCAGTACCTGGTCCCCGCAGTTACCCCTGTTCACCAGATGTGGGCCCAGAGCTCCTGATTGTGGTTTTGACACCTTCTGGCCTCTTCTTGAGCCTCATGTTGGGCAGATGAAGGAGAGTGCGTGTATTTTCCAACTCAGCTGGCTGGCAGGGCGGGCCTCTAGTGCCCTGAGGCCCAGGTGGAGTGCCCAGCCTGCTCAGTGAGCTGGATGGGCTGTCCCATGTAGAATTCTCTTGCCCAAAATGCCAATGCCAGGTGGTGCCTCTTTGAGAAACCTGGGTTGTCTCCTCCGGTACCTTGGCAGCTCATAGCACTGACAGAGCCCTGAGGTTGAGTTGTGGGATCAGGTGCATAATTATGTGGTTGGGTTTCAGTCGGTGTCTTGAGATTAAAGAGATGCCGAATTTTGAGCTTCTCAAGTGGGATTCTTTGGGGAGGACTTATATTTCTCAGATGGGATTCATAACAGGCATGGAGTGAACTTCAGGAGGAGTAATTTAGCTGCCAGAGTGATGGGCTGAAGGAGCCAAGAGATGCCAGCAGGTGACTCGTGTCCTCAGCTTGTCACCCTCTGCTGTTAACAGGTGTTGGCGTCCATGTCCTGTCCCCCTGTCCCCGAGATCACAGCCCTCTGTTCCGATTCCATTTCCTAAATTTGCTTTCTAACACCAAATGACCCCCGAGGCAGCTCTGGCAAGGATTTAAATAAATCCTTTGATGGAGTATGTTTCTGGAATTGGGTAGAAACATTTTAAACAGCTTTCCACTCATTTTAATTGGTGGGGGATTTGGCTCTGAACCTGCCAAGTGCCTCTGTGTTTTAAATTTGAAATGATTCCCTAGTAAACTGGCCATCTCCAGATCCACTTGTGCACTTTCAAGAATAATCCTTATTTGTCCTGGACTTACAGGTGTTAAAGGCCAAAAGCCAAGGGCCTGGGGCAGCTCCATTGGGCCGAGTTCAGGCGAGCAGCCCCAGCCTGGATGTCAGAGGTTTGTCCCGTGGTTCAGTGATAAGGCTCTGGCTGTGCGCTCTGGCCAGAGACTTGCTGGGTCCCGGGTGACTGTTTCAGGCTGGTGGTTACTGGCTGGGACGAGGGCAAGGTGGTGACACACTGACTTCTGGCCTGTGAAAGGAGCCAGGTGGCATTGGCCACCCCTGCCCACTACCATGCCCCTCTGGGACTGGGCAGAGCTGAAGATTTGTCCTCGTGGGTTTCTTTAAGTCCCTTGGCACCTTTTTTTTCCATCCTGGAAAGTCTGGTGCTGGGTTTTGGGCAGGGACCTGTTTTTAATTCTGACGTTCTCCATGTTGTTATGAGGTTTGAGATCAGGGAAGGAGCAGAGTGTCAGGAGGGTGTAATTGCAGACCATGACATGCTTTGGTCCAGCCCCGCCTCACCCGGGGAAGGAGCAGCTCGACCTTGTGAGCAGTTTCCTCTGTGTGTACCCATGAAGGGCGTGGCAAGGCCCAGTGGCCAGGCCTGTCCTCAACACAAGAATCAGATTAACGAGTGAGTGCTTTAAACATTCCTACACTTCGTTTCTGTTAGTGCAGGGGAGAGACTAGACTGTTGTGGGTTGAACTGTGTCCTCCCCTTAAAAAGATACGTCCTGGTCCTGAGCCCTGGTAGCTGTGTGGCCTTATTTGGAAGTGGTCTTTGCAGGTGTAATTATTTAGATGAGGTCATGTTATATTAGGGTGGGTCCTGCTCCAGTGACTAGTGTTCATGTGAGAACAAAATTTGGACGGGGTCACGCCAAGAAGGTCCATGGAGAGTGCTAGGGAGAGGTGAAGGAGGACCTTCCCCAAGAGCCTTTGTAAAGAACAGGTCCTGTACACACTTGGGGTTTGGACTTACGGCTTCCAGAACCGTGGGGAAACACACATCTGTTCTTTAAGCCTCCTGGTCTGTGGTGCTGTTTTACAATAGCCCTAAAACTCCCAAAGTCACCACGACCTCTGAGTCCATGTCTGCGCCACTCCCCTTGCTTGTGGGCTCTTCTCAGTGGGAACGTGGAAACCGCTGGCCACCTCGTGGTTACCACGTCCATCATGGCTGGACCCTGACCTTTTTAAAAAACTCCTTGTACACATTTTCCCCTGTTAAGTCATGTGCTTTTAACAATCCCTCCAGCTTCTGGGAACTTCTTTCTGGTCCTTTGGTAGAGACACTGAGCTTTTTTTTTTTTTTTTTTTTTTTTTTTTTTTTATGAGTTCTGGTCTTTTCTCTCCTGTGTATTCATTTCCAATCACTGCTATAACAAATTAGCACACTCAGTGGCTTAAGGACACAAATGTATTAAAGTTCTAGAGCTCAGAAGCCCAAAATGGGTCTTGCAGGGCTAAAATCAAAAGCTGCGTCCCTTCCGAGGGCTCTGGGGAGAGCCTAGTCCTTGCCTTTCCCGCTTCCAGCGGCTGCTGGCGACCCTTGGTCCTTGACTCTGCCTTGCTGCCTTAGAAGGATCCTGTGGTTTTGTCAGGCCGACTGTACAGTCTGAAATTGTCTCAACGCGTCCATCTCAAAATCTTTAATCCTGTGTACAAAATGTCCTTGCCGTATGAAGTCTCCTTCATGGTTCCAGAAATTAGGACTTGGGCATTTTCGGGATGCTGTTGTATGGCGCTCACTATTCCCCAGGGCTGAGCACTTTGTCTTTTATTTCTATGCTCAACTCGATTCATACATCAGCATCTGGAGGGAGAGGTGGGTGAGTTTCAATTTAGGATGCGGAGGAGTGACGCGGGAAGATTGCACAGGAATCTGAACCTACTTTTACTGAAACGTACCTTCGCCTTTCCAAAACCTTGTCGGTGAAAACCAACAGGTGCGTTCATATGGCTCACGTCCCAGCTTGGAAAGTCCACCGTGGTCTGACTCTGCTGCCAAGTGGAGTCTTTTTTATTTTGTGCAGACCCGAAATAAAGCCAGTCTCATCATTTCTGTTGAATTGGAGAGTGTCTCGAGATCACAGGTGACTGCTGCACGGAGTTGCAAACCAAACTAAAGGAGGGATCGGTTAAATTCTCAAGTTAGAGGATGGCAGCTGTCATGGGGGGCATATTTAGTTAGGTTCTGGCAACAGATTAGGTGTGGGGCTGGAGTGGGAAGGCAGTTCTGAGCTTAATTGGGTAATCAAAGGCAGGTTACAGAAGTGGTGGCTGAAGAAATGCCTCCTAGGGAAAACAGTAGATGTTAAGGACTTCAGCGACTGTTGGCTCAGTGTGAGCTGCCCTACATCGTGGGTGTGTGCAGTGTGGGTGTGTACGTGTATGCAGGTGTATACACATAGGAGTTGGATGAGTGTTCAGGCTGCCTTAGGGGCATGTTATTCAGAAGACAGAGGGAGACGCCAGACCATCCAGGTAGTCTGAATTGCCCTCCGCAGCCTTGCTCACGGCAGGGATGGCAGGCCTCAGCCAATACAACCCTGTGGTGTCGAGCAGGAAACAGGATGTGGTGGCTGAAGGAGACTCGGCTGTCACTTCCCCAAATACTTAGCTCTCTCATGGGAGGCAGATTTCAGTATGGTGACAGGACCTTGACTTCACAGCAAGTCAGGGCTGCTGACGTGGGCCTGGAGCACATGTCCCCTGCTCTCCACGTGTTCTTGGGGAGACGGAACTCCAGAGGATGCCGTGCACAGGATAGCATGACCCAGAGGCCCTTCCAGGCTGAAGTTTCTGGGTGCACACACTGTCCCAAGGCCTGACTTTGTGGCCTTTCTGATGTGCATTGTCTGAGCGAGGCTGTGCAGAGCTCTGTGTGGAGATATGTGAATAAAATAGACCACTAGGACAGAGGTTCTCAACCTGTGGGTCACGACCAATGAAAACACATCCTGCATATCAGATATTTACATTACGATTTGTAACAGTAGCAAAATTACAGTTATGAAGTAGGAACGAAAATAATTTTATGGTTGGGGGGGTCACCACAACATGGGGAAGTGTATTAAAGGGGCACAGCATTAGGAAGGTTGAGAACTACTGCTCTAGGAGATGTGACTAAGTTCCAAAGTTGGCTTGGGACAGGTCCTCCTGTCTCTAGTCGGAAGGGAGGGCGTAGTTGGCTGGGAATGGCCCAGGTACAGCAGCTTTTCTTGGAGCTTTTTTTTTTGTCTAGGGGTGGGGTAGGGGGTGTAATTCATGTACAGGTCACAGATAACCCATAACCAGTTAGCACCCAGCTGGAGAGAACTCACAGTAACTGAATAGCAACCAGAGCAAATGTGGGGGGTGGGGTGTTGTTTCGGGGGATGGTCTTAAGTCCTGTCAAAACAGACATGTTTCTGAGCTCCATCAATTGTTAATTCTGGTTCAGTGTGGAAATGCTCACTAAATCCTGATTTGAATGGGTAAGTCAGTGGCTTTGTAGTAGTTTTGAGCCATTCGCAGGGAGAAGGTATTACCCAGTATAAACATGGTGATATTGGTAGAATCACTTTTACTTGTTAACTAAGCAGACACCCATTAGCTCCTCATCCTGTGTAGAGTGTTCTGGATAGAAAAGTAGGAAAAGTTTCTGAAGGAAGGACACAGGAGTCTTGTCTCTTGCTTTTTTTTTTTGTTAGATTTGTTTTGAGACACCCTCACTCGTGCTAAGCTGGCATGCGGTGGTGTCAGCCTAGCTCACAGCAACCTCAAAGTCCTGGGGTCCAGGGATCCTCCTGCCTCAGCCTCCTGGGGCTGAGATTATGGGTATGAGCCACTGCATCACGGCCAGGAGTCTTGTCATTAGTGTTAGTTATAGATGCAGAATACCATGAGCTGAGCTTGGTGGCAGCTACTACCGAGACTGAGTCAGGAGGATCCCTTGAGTCCAGGAGTTTGAGACTTACACTTAGCCTGTGCAAAATGGTGGGACCTATTTACTATCAATGTCATTATTAACGCAAATTTACCCATAGAGTTTGCAAACACAGTTGTATCTTCTATACTCAGTACATTGGGGATTGTTGCTACTGATGAGAGCTTTAGGGAGTCTTCCGGCTGAGAAGGGTCTCAAGTGGCTTGTTTTCCTAGCTTATTCCAGAATCTTCACTGGCCCCTCGGTTTATTAGCAGTTTGGATTGCCTGCTGTTCTTCATGCTAACGCTTACTGGTTCTCCTCCTGACATGCAGCTGTGTTTTCTTGATCTCGAATATATCTCTGCCAGATTTTCTGAGTGCTGTTTTCTCTGGGAGGCCCTGAAATGCCCGTCCCCAGCCCGTCTTGGGAAGGGTGAGTGGAAACCCACGGTGAGATTGGAGAGACGCCTTTCCATTCCTGGCTTATTTCTGAATTTTCAGACCAGCTGAACTTTTTTTTTCAAGTGTAACTCCTGGTTCTTCCTGGGCAAGAGGACCAGACTGCCCTAGGCAGGAAGGCTGCCTTTGTATTTTAAAACAACTTTAGAAGGGAGGCGATTGGGGAAGTGATCATTTTTGTGTTTTCGTGGGTAGGGTGTAAGCTGGGCACATGGATAGCAGAGTAGACAGAATTACAGAGTGTTTGGAGAGGGAGGCAGCCTGAGTCTTAGGAAAAGGTTTGGGAATGATTAGGACGTACAGCAGGACCTCTGTAAGGTGACCCTCAGGGTCAGACACGGAGACGGTCAACACGGGAACTGTGCCTGCTGTACGGACAAGGACATGTGGCGCATGTCCAGTCTGTGAGAGTCACAGGTCAGTGTAAGGAGCCGGTCAGCTATGGAGGTCCTACTGTATTTTTTCTTTTCACTGTTACTGTCTCTTCCAGTTTTTACTCAGTGGTAAATTTTTTTAAGGTCAAAGCAGTCGTTTTCTCAACTGGTGTGCTGTGGCACGCTGGTGTGCAGTGAGAGGATCTTAGGTGTGCCGTAAAAAACTTTAAAGACCATTAATTATTTTTGAAAGAAGTTCAAAGCACAGTAAGTACATTGTGTTTTCTACTTTTTTTTTGATCAACATAATTTAAGTGTGGCATGGAAGTTTAACTGTAGGTTCAAGTGTGCCACGAGATAAAAAGGTTGGGAAAGCACTGGGTGGGAGATTTTAGTAACTACCTTGCTTAGTTTTTCTCATAATGCAAACATAACTAGAAAGCACCCATGATATCTGTGCCCAAGGATGATGGTCACTGGCCTTCTGGTGCCCAGGCTGTGCCATTAGGACTGGCCTCAAGTCTGAGATGAGAGCACAGCTGATTGTTGTAAATCTAGATGACTCCAGTTCCAAGGGGTCCGGGCCTGATTGGACAGCATGCTGTGTGGCCAGGGAGGCTGGGTGAGGGACGGTCAGCCTGGAGGCCGGAAGCTGTACTTAGCGTCCCTGCTCTGCTGCCATAGCCTGGGCCATGGGGGTGTTGCCTTGAATTCTGGTCCCCACACTGCTGGAGGAGGAGACTGGCTGTAGTTCTGAGGGGCAGATGACGTGAACCAGGAGAAGGTTCTTCCTTCTCAGAGGGCTGGCATCCAGGAGGGGCTGCCTCTAGGGCTGAGTGGGACTGAGGGCCCATGGAGCATGCTCTCGGAGGGCTCTTCTGAAGGAATCTGGACAAGGCCTTCCTCCTTCATGGGTGGGATCAGTGATTCCAAGTAGGCTCCACTGGTATACAGGGATGGCATGCTTGGGAGGGGTCTTGGACAGGTAAAGTAGGTGTGCAGAACAGGTGAGCCTTCGTCAGGACATTAGCCCCCAAACCTATATGAGTTGTGATGTCTGGAGAGGCTGCGCCCTGCAGGTGGAGGTGCTGGAAGGGGGGCTGCTCAGCTGGGAAATATAAGAGAGGGTGCGTTTCTTTTGCATTGCCTTCAAGGACATGGGCCTCTCAGGGAGGCACGGTTTGTCTGGAAGAGGAGAGGCTGTCTGACATTTCCAGTTAACTATGCTCAGATATCCCTGAGGGTTACCTTGAGGACTGCTCGACTTGTAGAATAAGCCTCCAGTGACTGCCTTTTGCCGAAGGCCCCTGTTCACCTGACTAGGTGTGAGATGGCTCGGAGTGATGAGTGCATCCTGTGTCGATCAGCCACCCACAGCCTGCAGGTAAGTTAGAAATACCTGTTGTTCCCACGCTGCCGTCCAGATCAGCGGCTTCTCCTAAGCTCTCTGGGACAATGTGTGCAGCTGATGGGAAGCGCTTGGATGGACATGTGGGCTGCCCTTGCGGGTGGATGGATGTGTTCCTCCAGAGATGCAAGACTGATCACAGAGATCAAAATATGGAGCAGAACAACAGCCCAGTTTCAAAAGCAGTGGCTTAAATTTTTAGAAGGAGTTACAATTTTAATAAGCTTTCAGGGAAGGGACAGAATTTAATTTTAATCATTTTAGATCACACATTTTTCTTGCTTGATTTACATGTTAAATATTTCTGATGCACACTGCTAATAACAGTCTTCAAGGGTTCTTGTTTCTTTCTTTTTTTTTTTTGAGACAGTCTCACCTTGTTGCCGTGGCGTCACAGATCACAGCCACGTCAAACTCTTGGGCTTAGGCGAGTTCTCTTGCCTCAGTTTCCTGAATAGCTGGGACTACAGGTGCCCACAACGCCCAGCTATTTTTTGTTGCAGTTGTCACTGCCGTTGTAGCTGGCCGGGCCACGTTCGAACCCGCCACCCTTGGTAAATGGGGCCGGCGCCCTACCCACTGAGCCACTGGTGCCGTCTGGTTCCTGTTTCATTAAAGCAAATATATTATGTCTGCTAACTACAGAACATGCCTTTCTGTGTACATAGATATATACTTCAATGTATACACGGTGTTTTTTGGCTTTAAGGTTTTCAAACAATGTGCATCCTAAATTGTGTAAGAGCTCTACAGCTAATTAGGAAAAAAATATGAGTAAGATTCCAAGGTGAATTTGAGTATACCTAGATTAAAATTATTTTGTAACAGTCATAGACTCACAGTAAGGATAGTTTTCAAGTGATATAAAAGAAGTGGAGATTGAGATGTTTAAAAGGAAATTTGTAGGTTTTGAGTTTTCATTTTTTTTTCCTTTTTTTAATTTTTATTAAATCATAGCTGTGTACATTAATATGATCATGGGGCACCATACACTTGGTTCATAGATCGTTTGACACATTTTCATCACACTAGTTAACATAGCTTTCATAGCATTTTCTTAGTTATTTTGCTGAGACCTTTACATTCCACATTTACTAGGATTCACATATACCCTTGTAAGATGCACCGCAGGTGTAATCCCATTAATCCCCCTCCCTCCACCCCCCTCCCCCCTCCCTTCCCCCTTGTCCCTATTCTTAGGTTGTAACTGGGTTATAGCTTTCATGTGAAGGTCCTACATTAGTTTCATAATAAGGTTTTGAGTTTTCAAATGTACTTTTAGTATTTGATCTTCTCATTCAAAGGGGGTGGGGGGGCAGTGTTCTTGCCTGGCCTGTCAGATACTGCCCCCTTCTGGTGAGTAGACACTCGGATTTGCCTTTCAGACTTCATCATTATTATTATTATTGTTATTATTATTTTTTTAAAGCTATCTTTTTTCAAAACATTTATTTCTTCTTCAGCAAGAAATTTCAGATGAACATTTTCCCCATGTAGCAAAGATCAATGATGAGCAGGATGATATATGCCAATTATTTGAAAAATTTGCAGTTGTTACAGACTTATTCTTTGACAAACACCAGGAAAGTTCCACGGACTTTGAGAATCATGACATCCACTCAAATTAGCCTTTCAGCCTCAGGTAGTAGATATCGCCAAGACATGTAAAGAACACAGATGGAATTGATTGAGCTCTCAGTAGATGACATTTTAAAGTCATTATTTGGGCTGAGCACTGTGGCTCACACATATAATCCTAGCACTTTAGGAGGCCAAGGTGGGTGGAGCCCTTGAGTTCAGGGGTTCAAGACCAGCCTGAGCAAGAAGGATACCCCCGACTCTACTAAAAGTAAAAAAAAAAAAAAAAAAAAAAAAAAACCTCAGGCATTGTGGTGGACCTGGGAGGCTGAGGCAGGAGAATTGTTTGAACCCAGAAGTTCAAGGTTACTGTGAGCTATACTGACACCATGGCACTCTACCTAGGGCAACAGAGTGAGACTATCTCAAAAAAGGGGGGCAGGTAAATAAATTAGTAAATAAAGACATTATTTGATGCTAAAAAGATCCGATTGAAATATGGAAAAGTTGGTAGAATACCCACGCCTTCAGCAACATGCCCCCAAAATGCTTTTTTGCTTTTCAACCACTTATTACTGTGCATCTACATTCTCCTACCTAACCCAAGTCAAGATGTCCTTAGGCTGATATTATTATTACTTATTAAACGAGAACCATGTGCGGCATCTCATGAGTTAGCAATTTGTCTATTTTAAAGAATTGAGAATGTGATGTGTAGTTTTCCAGATGGACTTTTTTGTGTGTGATATAAACACGATTATAAAAGCATCAACATACTTTTTGAGGCAAATGTAATCTCACGTTCTCCAAAGGCAGTGCCAAGAGATGGCCGGTTAGCACTGAGGAATTGGAGAGGGTCGCATCCCAGGTCATGGGTCATGGGTGAGACAGTGGGGGAACCAGAGGGACCTATTTGAAGCCCCAAGAACTCAGTCTGAATTCTCCAGAAAGCGATTTCAGACAGGAAGGGGGCAGCCCAGATGCTCTGGAGGGAAGTGAGGGTGCGGTCCAGCCTCCTGGGACAGAGGTGTGAAAACCAGGGGGTGTGGGCACCTGTGGTTACAGTGCCTGGCGACACCTGCCGTGCTGCTCACTCAGCACTTAGCACTGATACGCTTAGAACAGCACTTGTCAGGATGCTTGTCCTGGCCAGAAATGGTGAAATTACCCCACAGCACCCCAGATGTAGTAGGCACTGAAGAACATCTCAGAAAGGAGATGTTACTGAGGGCTGTAAGTCACTAGCTGCACGCTGTCTGCTGCTGCCTTCCCATGCCTTTGATAACTGAACTTAGAACTTTTAATCATGCTGTTGTTTATAACCAAGTATGGAGCAGTGCTGAGTCCATATGTCATTGCCAACTATCTAAAAGCTTGAAGCCTGGGGTTTTGGGGACTCATTTTCAGCAGCGGCCAGCAGATGGAGGGAGTGAGACGTGTAGAGAAATTGACTCTCCCTCCTGCTCCGTGTTTGTGTAAATCCATCGCTAAAGCTCGCCAGCTCCCTAATAAATCCCCTGCTGATACCGCGCAAATATTTATAGCTGATGATTTACGTGAAATTAACAAAACAGGTTGTTGACAGCAGTGTGAGGTGGCAAATGCTATTTAAGAATGTTTCAGTCTTTAAAAATTAAGAAAAATTTGTACATTTGCCTTCTTAAGAACCATTTAAGAATGAGTCAACACCAGATAGGGTAGGTTACTAAAGTATGGTAATCACAAGGTCAAGTGCTTTTCCAGAAGGAAGCAGTTACGTTTTGCTTTGTGGACGTTGTATGGTGGGCAGCAGGTGCTCCTCAGGCCTGAGTTACATTCTGGAAGTGGTTGTGAACATCGCAGTGCTGGGGCCTAATAGCCTGCTATGCTCTGGACAGGAATGTGAAGGTTCCAGGCTCCACTATTCAGAAGCATGTCCTTCTAGCCACCAAGGCTGGGGCATCCAGGGTCTTCCTTACCAGGCCTGTGGCCAGCTTCCAGCATTGAGCTGGGGGTATAAGTAGGTGCTCAGAGCCCACAGAGCAGAGTTGGGAGTGAACGGGGCTGTGTCCTGCCTGCAAAAAAAGGACGGAGCTTGCTTCATCCCTCGCCACACACTGTGACCACCCAGCCAGTGCCCCTCGCTTTTGTGCTCTGTGGTCACTTTTAGTCTTTTTACTGTCTCCTGGGATGAGAATCCCAAACCCTGGAATAGTCAATATCCAGAGCAGCGGCTCCAACTCTGGATACATCCGTTCCAGTGCCCCTGGATGCACAATCGATCCATGTTACCAAATATGTTACGGCGACTTTAAAATGTATAGCAGGTTCCCGGATAAGGTGGTTTTGTTATAGGGTTGAAGAGGGCCCGTGTCAGCGTGGAGTTTGCGCGTTCTCCCCGGTCGGTGTGGGTTTTCTCTGCTCCTTCACTCTCCTCCCACCTCCCAAAGCTGTGCCCACAGGTTTTATTCCTTGGCGCGTCTGCAAGGAGCCAGGTGCTCCCAGGCAGGCTCTAGCCCCCGAGATCCTGAACTGGAATAGGTAAATCATTATCTTTACTTGTTTTTAATTAACCTTTCCTAAATGTATATTGCTTACATTTATCTTAATGTTTAATATTCAGAATGTTCTGGGTCCTTATTTAGAAATTCGTTTTTGTGACCAGAAGTCTCAATTAGTCTCTGGTAAATTGGTTTTGTTTTAGGAAGCTTTGCCCTAAAGTGCCTCTTCTAACCTTGTTATACTCATCTCTGTTGGGTGACACAACTAAAAACTCAAAATTGCCACATTACTTGAGGTGACTTGAAAAGGAGCTCTCTGGGCAGTGACCGCACACTCGGCGTGGTGGCCCGGGCTGTGTTTGGTCTGGGCGGTGACTGCACACTCCGCGTGGTGACCCAGGCCGTGTTTGGTCTGGGCGGTGACTGCACACTCGGCGTGGTGACCCAGGCCGTGTTTGGTCTGGGCGGTGACTGCACACTTGACGTGGTGACCCAGGCCATGTTTGGTCTGGGCGGTGACCGCACACTCGGCGTGGTGGCCCGGGCCGTGTTTGGTCTGGGCGGTGACTGCACACTCCGCGTGGTGACCCAGGCCGTGTTTGGTCTGGGCGGTGACCGCACACTCGGTGTGGTGGCCCAGGCCGTGTTTGGTCTGGGCGGTGACTGCCCAGGCCGTGTTTGGTCTGGGCAGTGACCTCACACTCAGCGTGGTGGCCCAGGCTGTGTTTGGTCTGGGTGGTGACCGCCCACTCGGCGTGGTAGCCCAGGCCATGTTTGGTCTGGGTGGTGACTGCACACTCGGCGTGGTGGCCCAGGCCGTGTTTGGTCTGGGCGGTGACCGCACACTCGGTGTGGTGGCCCAGGCCGTGTTTGGTCTGGGCGGTGACTGCCCAGGCTGTGTTTGGTCTGGGCAGTGACCTCACACTCAGCGTGGTGGCCCAGGCTGTGTTTGGTCTGGGTGGTGACCGCCCACTCGGCGTGGTGGCCCAGGCCATGTTTGGTCTGGGTGGTGACTGCACACTTGGCGTGGTGGCCCAGGCCGTGTTTGGTCTGGGAGGTGACTGCCCTGGCCGTGTTTGGTCTGGGAGGTGACTTCCCTGGCCGTGTTTGGTCTGGGTGATGACTGCACACTCGGCATGGTGACCCGGGCCGTGTTTGGTCTGGGTGGTGACCGCACACTCGGTGTGGTGGCCCGGGCCATGTTTGGTCTGGGTGATGACTGCACACTCGGCGTGGTGACCCAGGCCGTGTTTGGTCTAGGCGGTGACTGTACACTCGGCATGGTGACCCAGGCTGTGTTTGGTCTGGGCCTTGACTGCACACTCGGCGTGGTGGCCCAGGCTGTGTTTGGTCTGGGTGGTGGCTGCAAACTCGGCATGGTGACCCAGGCTGTGTTTGGTCAGGGAGGGGACTGCCCAGGCTGTGTTTGGTCTGGGAGGTGACTGCCCAGGCTGTGTTTGGTCTGGGTGATGACTGCCCAGGCTGTGTTTGGCCTAGGCGTGGTGACCTAGGCTGTGTTTGGTCTGGGAGGGGACTGCCCAGGCCGTGTTTGGTCTGGGAGGTGACTGGCCAGGCCGTGTTTGGTCTGGGAGGTGACTGCCCAGGCCGTGTTTGGTGTACCATAGGACATCTTCGTCTACCGTGCTGCCTCTCTTGGAGAGCTCATGGCAAAATCTTTGGTTTTTTAGGTGATTTCTTTTAAGATCTTCATCAAAATGAAAACACATTTAAAGCACGTAATCCCTGAAAGCTGTCAAGGTGGAGTCTGCTGATGATCTTCCGAGAAACGTTCTTGGGGCACTTGCTGGAGTGTCGTCCATCTTCACTCTCCCTGCGTCATCACCCAGAATGAGCCCATGTTTCCATAATAAAGTTACAGGAACTTGGATTTGGCCTCAGAGACATTGTATCCGAACAGAAAGCCATGGAGTGTGAAGGTCCGGATAAGGTTGTGAGGGATGTGCTCCTGGCTAAATTCAGAGCCCCAGGTGGATGGCGGGGGTTCATGGGGGTGTCAACACAGACAGATGTGACTGGGCTGATCTGGGGAGGGTCTCTGTGCAGCTGAGGAGTTGGGGTGTTTTCCTGGGAGAGGTCAGGAGGCATTTGCCTTACTTCGGGAGGCAGGTGTGGTGTTCTGGAGCAGGTGGGAGACACATCAGAATACCCTCACTGTCCCTATGGAGCAGCTCTCTCTGTCCCCTGGTGAGCCCCACGTCCTCAGGGGGAGAGGAGGGATTTGATTATTCCTCATTTATGGTCAGAGAGCTGAGCTGGGCCCCCTTGCTGTTTGTACCAGAGTAATGACGTTATGTAAAAAGTCCATGAGAAATGAATTCCTTATTCCCTGATCTAAATATTTAGGGCTGTGGATAGGCTCAGCTGCTTTAAATATTTGGGCAGAGGGAGGGGGAGCCTGACTTCCTCTTGTTGATACTTGCCCGTGGGCTGCTGTACACAGATGAGCTCATGGCTTTCCTTGGAGCAGGTGAAGGATGGCTTTGGATGGACATACCATCATGTTACAGGTAGGTGCCCAGGCCCTGGACTTGGGAGTCATCTTTAGCACCTCCTGTGCATGGTCCAGCTGGGCAGTGCCGTGGGTCTAACCTCCTGCCAGCTCTCCCCACCTGCACAGGATGCCACTCTCCTCGTCAACCTGGGCCACATGGCAGGAGAACATGGACCGGGAGGCTTAAACAACAGAAGTGTGTTTTCTCAGTTACAGAAGTTGCCAGTCTGCGAAGGAGGTGTTGTTTCTGGTGAGGCCTCTTCTTGGCTTGCAGACTCTGTGGCCTCTCTGTGTCCTCACGTGGCCTCTCCTTCTGTGCTTGGTGGATGGAGAGGGAAGGAGAGGAAGATCTGTCTCTTCCTCCTGCTGCAGGAACACCCCCAGCCCTTCAGGTCAGCCCCACCCTGCTGACCTCATCTCATCTGACCTCCTTCCAGGCCCCATCTCCAGTGCAGTCCCTGGGGCTCAGCCACCAGTCCCTGGGGGTCACAGTCTAACCTCTGGGCTGGGCTCCCTGCTTTCACCTCCGTGCCCAATCCCCCGATGGTCCATTCTCAAAGGAGGTTCTGAGGTGACTCCTAAAACGCAAGGCCTATCCCATTGTCTGTTTGTAACACTCAGATTAAATACCAAGGGCCTTTGCATGGCCTGTGAGGCAAACTATGGCCCACAGGCCAAGCCATCCTGCTACCTGCTTTTGTGTGGGTTTCTAGCTAAGAAAAAATTCTAATAGTTGGGACAAAAATCAAAAGAATCGTTTGTGGTGCATAAAAATTATGTGGAACTCAAATTTCATTGTCCACGAATAACTTTCTGTGGGAGGACATGTGTACCCTCGCTGGTGGTGTTGGTGGCTCCTTTCTCACTCCATTGGCAGAGTTGAGTAGTTAGTTTTGACAAAAACCTAAATAAATAATTCTGTTGGTCACGTCTATTGGCCCTTGAAATTTACTCTCTGGCTCTTGATAATAGAGCTTTGTCGAGCTCTGTGGAGCCCCCTACCCCCACCTTCACCCCCTCTGTGCTGGTCACATGCACCTCCCTGCTGTTCCTCCAACAAGCCAACCACAGGGCCTTTGCACTAGCTGTAACTGGGCCTGGAGTGCCCTTTCTCCTACATTTTCCACTTCAATACTTTGCTCAAATCTTAGCTTCTTGATTTGAAGCAAGGCCATGCATCCTCGCTTCACCCTGGCAGTTCCCTTCCTATTTTTCTGTAGCAGTTGTGGGCGTGTAACCTCTTTCTGACTATATTTGTTTCTCGCATACCCACCAGTGCCAGACCGTAAGCTCCTGGGGGGGCACTGATGTGTGCCAGTCGCTGAGATCAGAACGTGGTGTGTTGTGCTTAGTACATATTTGTTGGATGACTTAATGTAGGGTAGTTATGCAATGTAGGTGCATGGAGGCGTGTGAAAATCAGAGCAACTCCAGAAAACTGTAGTGTATACCAAATCATAGAGTTTCTGTGACATACCTTCTCTTTTAGCTATAAAAAACATGTTAGATGCTCTAAGTATGGAACTTTCAGTGATTTGTTTTATTTAAAGATGTGGCTGTTTATCTTTTCCCCTTAATGGTGTCTCTTTGTGTATGAAATATCATCTTGTCTGATTCTGCAAAGTCCTGCTTGTGAATATTTTGATTATGGACAGTTTCACTGGGGCGTTGGAGCACTGCCAATCCTGATGATCAGTTAGGCCATTTTTAAATTAATTTGTCAGAAATCCATCAAGTTGATTTGTATTTCTGAGTCATAGGTGGGTGTACAGAGCCTCAGCATGTGTGTCCAGCCAAGCGAGGCCTTCTTCTGTTTTTTTTTTTTTTTTTTTTTTTTTCTTGGCGTTTATGGGATGAGGGCTCTGTTTCATACTCGTTCCCGTGTTTATTTTTCTGTTGCTTTCGGAAAACATTAATAGATCCCTAATCTAAGAATTTAGATGAAAACACCATCGCATAACAGGTGGATCTTGTTAGAAACTCTCCAGCCACGCAGTTAATTTGTTCATTTTGCTTTTTGCCTTAAGAGAAATATAATTATTGCCCTCAGAATTGACGCAATTTCTGAGGCATCAGGAATGGAATTTAAACACTTTTTGGTTTAGATGTATCGTGCCTTCTCCAGTTGGCGTGAGTTACTGTAGAACGAATATTGCTCGTCACTGCCCTCTTTACGCTGGTTCTTTTGTTTCAACTTAAACATTCATATCTCTCCTGGCAGATGGTATTTAAGTTAAGCGGGGCTAACATCAGGTGAGTGCCTTCCCTGCGCCTGGCACTGTGCCGTTACGCATTTCACATTTATCTTCAAGAAATACAGTTATTCTTACCATCCCCACGTCACAGATGAGGACAGTCTGTCTCAGGGCTGTACAGCTGACAAGCAATCGGGCAGAATTCCAGCACACACAGTCTAGTCCCCAAAACTGTTCTCAACCGGATTGCACCTGTCCTGCTGCTAGCCCCTCCATGCTGCGTCACCGGACACCCTGGTGATACTTCCGTGTGATCTTTCTCCTTGTTGCCTTGTAGCCAAGGTGTGGACGCATCCCAGGAGGGAACAGCAGACATTCCGGCCAGCAACACTGAAGAAATGGGAGCACATGCACACAAATGGACACATTTTAGACTGATCCTCCATCAGAAACGAGGCCTTTGTGAAAATTCTCTTCTTGGTCAGCGCATTTCTGTTGTCTAACATTGCTTTGCAGCCCGCAGTTAGTCAGTGTCTCTTGTACGGAGGCCTAGGGAGGATGGTGTACACCCTGCGTAACCATGGCAACGCAGGTGCCAGCATCTTCTGCCTCCTGGGGCTCCAGTTTGGTGGCAAACAGAGCTCTAGTTGTTTCAATGCTGTCTGCAGACGCGAGGATGTGTTTGCCTGGTGGAGTTAGTGTTTTCCTTTTTTCGTTTAAGGATTTTCCAGACTTCTTTTTTATAAGCATATGTTTCATCATGAAAACAAAACAAGCAAACGTGTTTGTATGTGTGTAGAGGGGAGTTCTCCTGGACATGACAAACAGTCTCTGATCCCTGAGGCGGCCGTTTCCCCAGCCTTTTGCCGCTGTGGCGTGAGGCTCCTCCTCTGGCCAGCGGCTCACTGGCCCTTCATTATCCCTTACGTTACCATCTAGATGTGTCTGCAGCTGCTCTGCCAACTCCCTCCACACTTTACTCACTGTGTTGCCCAGGCTAGAGTGCCATGGTGTCAGCCTCGCTCATGACAACCTCAAACGCCTGGCCTCAGGCGATCCTCCTGCCTCAGCCACTCGAGAAGCTGGAACTACAGACCCCTGCCACAATGCCCAGTTAGTTTTTCTATTTGTAGTAGAGATGGGGTCTTGCTCTTGTTCAGGCTAGTCTCAAACTCTTGAGCTCCCGTTGCCTCGGCTTCCCAAGGTGCTGGAATTACAGGCATAGCACCACTGAGCCTGGCCCCTTTTTTAACATCTGGGTGAATCTGGTGGTGGAGGCAGGAGAGAGGGCCACAGTTCTCCCCCAGGGTAAGGGCCAGATGCTCAGTTTTTAAGGAAAGCAAAACCTGTTTGCCTGAGGTGAACATATTCAGTGTCTGGCACGCCTCAGATGGATTTGGGGGTGGGAGTGACAGGGATGCATTTCCAAGAGGGGCACAGCCCTCAGTTCAGGGACTAGACCTGCGTCAAGGGCACCATCAGCTGGGTTTATGCTCACTGGGAAGGTCTGGAATCATATCCAGCAGCAGCCTTTTTTAATGAAAAGCGAATCGGGCATCAGACTGAACCCTGCATTTCACCAAATGAATTTGAAACCAGTCCTGAATCTGAACTTTAAAGCCAGAGAAGTCGCGCTTCTTACCTCAAGTTGTTTATAAACTTGTTTCACATGTATTTTCCTCACCTAGTCAATGAGCCTGCAGGCGAGAAAAGTGAGTTTTCTTGTCTACACCCTGTGGGCAGAATAGTCAGATGGATGAGGCAGAATTAGGGACCAATGTTGAGTTCTTGTGTTTTCAAATCCAGAGCTGTGCTCCCTGTCCTGATCTAGGGCTGCCCTCAAAGACACAGGGGTGTCTTAGGTGGGTACTGGCAGATTTTGTTGAAGGCCAGTGTATGCTTTAGCCCATCCATCTTGGGATTCTCATATTGCAGTGTGTGCTACAGGCGGTCTGCTTGGGCCGGACTTGACCTCATTACTTGGGCAGTGCGGCCCGTTATATGGGAGTATAGCTCCTGTGCTCTGTGTGTGGGGATGTGTTTTCCACTTCTCTGTTCTCCACTTCACTGAGTGAGCACAGAGACGCGGGCACAGGAGTGGGCTGTTCTGCTGCCAGGCGACCTTGCTGGGAGCCGGTGGCCTGGCTGTTCACTGTTGGGGATGGAGAATGACCCAGGGGACCTCTCAGCCTTTGATTCCCTTGTTACCTAAGAGGGCTGCAGCCCGAGCTTTGTAAGGCCCCCTTCAGCCTGTGTACTGGGGAGGACAGTTGTGAGTCCTGGAGTACTCTGTGGACCCCACTTTGAGTGCAGGTTTGGCCGTGGGCAGCTGCAGGCAGCCTTCCCCCCAGCTGTGGCTTCCCGGGGTGGGAAGGGTGCAGGGATGGGAGACTGCCATTCTGGGGGAGGTCTTGGTTCCCAGGCCCCGAGACACAATAGTAGGCATATTCTTAGAGGTTTTATTAGTATTTTTTAATTTTTTAGGGACAATATCTAGACATTGTGTTCCAACAAAACAAATGTCATTCTTTGAAAATGTTAGGTAAGAAAAATGCACTTAGATGCTCTCATTTTGACTCGGAAGTGCATTGAGTGAGCAGCAGCCACTGTGTCCCAGACGTGAGGCAGCCGATAAGGAGCTGCCCTTGTACTTGTGGGGTACCCTGTTTGGATCTCGGGCAGGTTGGTCTCGCCTGCATGTAGACTTTGTAGTTTTCAGCTTTGCTCACTTTAAACTTTGCCCACTCCACTCCCTGGACATCGCCCTGTCTGGGCATCCCTCCTCTGTGGGGTACACGTCAGTGTTCCTGCTGCTCTGCACAGGGAGGGGGTGCTGGCAGGCGGTGCTGGAGACTATCCCTTGCAGACAAGGCTGGACTCATGGCTATAGCTGGGCATAGCCGGGGCCCGCTGGGTGGGGCCTTCGGGAGGGGGCTCTGTCCAGTCTGCACAGACCTGAAGGTGCACAGGGAGGGGTTTGGTCTGGCCCTGGGTCCCTCGGCCTCCCTCAGTGGGACCAGCCCTGTCCTTTGGATGGATGGGGAGGATGTGTGAAAGCTGAAGGTGCCCAGAGAGGTTACATGGCTAGGGGACCCATCAGGGGCCCTAGACTCAGAAGACAAAGGAGCCTGGATGGGAAAAGGTGGGGGGGGTCCCCTGATTCCTGAGGCCCTGCTGCTACTTGGCCTTTAACCAAAAAAATAAATAAATAAATAAATGCTGTACTTATTTTTTTTAAGTGGGGGAGAGAACAATTTTCCATGAGCTGTAACTGATGAAAGGCCTTGAGGTCAGCCTCTTGGAGGCCTGGGCAGCTGGGGATGAGAATTAAATGAACAGAGCATCAGAGAGGATTTCACCTGGCGTCCTCCTCCCCCATCATAAAACCTTTCAACTTTCCTTTTTATTTCCCTCCATCCTAAACCCCCTTCACTACACAAATGATAGCAGTAGCAGGGGTGGAAGTTGTAAGAATCCCGGAAGAGTGAATTTAAGAGGCCAAGGAGGAAGAGCTGGTGGTGACAAGACCACCTCCACCTGGGGAGTGAGCCTCATGCCGGCTCCTGGCTCCTATCTGTGAGGCAGCCCTGCTCGGTCAGCACCGTTTCCGTGCGTCCACTGAGCCCCACTCACGCTTTGTCCCTCAGGTGGGATCTGCCACACTCTGCTGGCCCGTCACCTCGGGTCCACCTGTATAGCTCGGGCTGCTGTAACAGACTGGGCGGCTTAAACAACACATTTGTTTTGCCACAGTTCTAGGGGCTGGAAGTCCAAGGCCGTGATGCTAGCGTGGTGAGAGCTCCAGACCTGGCGGCTCTGTGCCTGCCCCGCGTCCTCACGTGGAGGACTGAGGAAGGGGACGAGGGCGTGCACACATGCTCTCTGGAGTCTCTCCTTACAGGAGCACGGTCCTGTCACCGGGCCTCACCCTCATCCTGATTATCCCCCCAAAGTCTCCATCTTAGGTACAACCACATTAGTAGGTAGGGCTTCAACACAAATTTTAGGACCAGATTCTGTCCACAGCACACCACTCCCCACATCCACCCAGCACGTCTGGCTTCTCCAGGGGGCCCTGGGCTTCCCCGGCTCCCTGGGCTCCCTGCCCTGGCGCTGAGACCACAGTGAGGGAGGAGGTGCTCTAAGGCGGGGCTGCAGGCGTCCTCCGGCTCAGGAGGTGTTGGCAGGTGCTGCTTCCTGCCCTGCCCACGGGCCTTCTTAGTTTGCCCTGCTGCCTGGTTTCATCTCACCTGCTTCCTCTCTGGTGTCCCCTTCTCTGTAGCCCCTCTGAAGAGCCACACAGGGTGGTTGACTGGCTTTCTCTGGGATTTTTTTTCTCAAGGCTGTCTGTGGCTCTAAGCCCAACATACCCTTTGGGGCCTGTGTCCGTTCCCTTTGGTCCTGCAGCCAAGTCAGCTTGCTGGATGCTATGTCCCCCGTGGGCTAGAATGTTGACCCTCTGTTGCCCTGAGGGGAGGACTCTGCCCTTATTCAGGCCTCTGCCTCTCACTTCTTTCTGTCCATTTAATGTTGCCATGTCCAGCTCAGAGGCCACCGCTTCCATGCTATCGTCGAACACCTTCCCAGGCTGCTGTGAAGGTGGTCTTGGTTTTGGGTCTCTTGTGACCTTGTAACATTTGGAGATAAAGATTCTTCCTTTTAGACTGCAAGGCTTTGAGGGCAGGAGACTGCAATGAATGGGGGATCAAAATGATGTTCACAGGTCAAAGTCGTGTCCTCTTCAGTGCGTGCAACCTTGACTTTCATGACGGGTGGTTGTCTTGAAGGAGCTGACTTAGGAGGAGAGGTTTGCCTGCAGTTGCACATGTGACAACACCGGGGTGGGAGGAGGGGGTTCTGATTCCTGTTTCGAGGCTGTGATTTATGATGCCCGTGTGCTCAGGCCCACAGACACAGACTTGTGTATAATTAGACAATCCTTCTCCATATGTGTTTTCTGAACGAGGGGCCCGAGGGGGCGTGGGTATCCTGATTTATAAGTAGGGTACAGAGCCAGTTGTGAGAAACATCTGTATGTACATTACAATTGGAGTAAAAAAATGCACTCTTGAGTTTATGATAAAAATCTAGATTTGGTATGAATGCTTTTATTTCTTTAAAGACCATCAACTTATAAAAGATTTGGCTGTGATACCTTTGTGGGAGTTTTCATATAAATGTGTTTTCATATGAATCCTTCCCTCTCTGTCCCAGTTTTGGAGCATGTGGTTGCCATTCTGTGACTGGAAGCCTTGCCATCCTGCATGTTTGTGGGTAACGCCTTGGCGTTTTACATGTTTGTGGGTACACCTTCAAGGGCTGAGACCACATCTGAGGCCGCGGAAACAGCAGCCTCCCTCCCGGGCAGTCCAACATCAATATTGATGTTAATAATTATGTAAAATTATTCCAGTCCACAGCCTGCAGCCTCACTGGAGAACAATCAGACATGCTTTATTTTCTAATTGCAATCTTAATCTGAGCACCATCTCAGGACTTTGTTTTCCAAATTGCTTATTGTTTCCTAGGTTTTTTTTTTCTCCGCGAAACCCTGTAGTCTGCTGCTTGGGCGTATGTTGGGCGGATTTGTGGCGCTAAAAGGGAGGTTGTACAGATTTAATGCCAACGTTTATTTCCTTTTATCTCAGCAGGGCTTGTTAATTGATTGCACCTCTCACGTGGAGCAGAGGTGGTGCCTCTGGTTAGGTGGCCTGGTTAAAATGGGGCTCAGATGCCCTTCCTCAAAGTAATGTGTGCACGTAATCAGAGGGCTAGGACTGCAGTAAATAATTTATGTCAGCTGGGGCTCCTGGCTCTGGTAATGAGATCTCAGGGGCAATGCCTCAAGTGCCTGGACCCTTCCGGGTGATCTATGAATTGGTCTTTACCTTTGTGCTCAAACTGACAAATAAAAACATGCGGGCACCAAGGGGAACCAGCAGGGACTCCATGTGGGTTTCCCTCTGACTCTTTACAACCTACAAAAGGCAAGAAACTAGTGTGAGAAGAGTTGTGGTTCAGACAGACGGGACTTGGGAGTTCTTGACCAGTGCATCCAGGGTCATGCGGGGGTGGCCGTTCTGCCAGGTACAGGTTTGCACGCTGGGACGTGATACTTGGCACCTGCTTCTGAGTTCCCTGTCACCAGCATTGTGCCCTTGCGGAAGGTGTGACCCAGCACCTGTGGTTCTGGTTCCAGCTCCGTGACAGCCTGAGCTCAGGCATCTGTGAATGCTCACCCTTCACCTGGTGACGGCCACCGATGTTCTTCTGTTGTGCAGTTGACTGTTCCCAAGGTCTGATTAGCAAGTAAACCTACATGGTAGTGACATAGTTTTGCATTTAATACACTTTATATTAGATCTATGACACAAGCAGCCCTAGGGCTATAAGTATCATATAATTTGGCAGTTTATTTTATAAGAAAATGGTCTCTACCTTGTAATCTAAACTTGTTTAACTCTTTTTTTTTTTTTAAGACAAAGTCTCACTTTGTTGCCCTGGTAGAATGCTGTGGGGTCACAGCTCACAGCAACCTCAATCTCTTGGGCTTAAGTGATTCTCCCAAGTAGCTGGGACTACAAGTAGCTGGGACTACAGCCGCCCACCACAACACCCAGCTATTTTTAGAGATGGGGTCTTGCTCTTGCTCAGGCTGGTCTCGAACCCCTGAGCTCAGACAATCTACCTGCCTCAGCCTCCCAGAGTGTTAGGATTGCAGGCATGAGCCACTGTACCCAGCTAAACTTGTTTACTCTTAATGTGTCTTTTCAGAGCCCTGTACCCAAACTGTGTGGCTTCCTTTAATTAGAAGTATAGTGCCTGTTGGAATAGAAACTGTAAATTCAGAAACCAAAAGAATACTCTGTTCCCTGTAAGGAGGTAAAGGCCAGGGAGGGAACTTTTAGCTGCAGACATCCCTTTTTCTCCCTGTTCTCCTTAAAACCTGCTAAAAGTCCTAAGGAAGGGGAAAATAGTGTCAGGTAAATAGAATCACTTTACTGCTTATGATTCCAGGTGATCTGATAAATTGAAAGGAGTAAAATAAACTGGTAATTACTTTAAGATATTCCTTTGTGAGTGTACATAATTGATGCGGCCCTCCCTATAGGGCGGTGCTGTGCCTGTAGCTGAGGAGAGGCTGTAATTAATGGTGAATTAGCATATAGTGATGTGGTTCAGGCCACCGGGTGGCCCTGTCCATCTGCTATGTGGGGAACTTGAGTGACACCTGGCTAGCACTGGCCTGAAAGAATATTGTGTTAATTGGGAATGTTCTGGATGAATCAGAATCTTTGGTATGATTTTTTTTTTTTTCTTATGTGGCACGTATCCTGGCTGAAAAATCATAGGAGCATCTAAGTTTTCTCTGCTGGTGCCTGTTCATTCATTCATCAAATATTTATTGAACATCTGCGATTGTGCTGGGCACCCTCCTGGAGTGCAAAGGCAAGCGAGGTCTTTGTCCTCTGGGCACTTGGGGTCTGGGAGGCAAGGTGACATTGACCAGAGTTAGCTCAGTTGCCATAAAGTTAGCAGTGTGGTGAGTATCGCCTACAGGGGAGGTGGCTGCTGCAGGGCTGTGTAGAAGGAAAGTGGGTTGGGAGCAGGCTGTAAGGAGGTAGCAGTTACCCAGGGGGCTGCTGCCGCTCTTCTTTCCACATTCAGTGGGGGTACGAGTGTGTCATCGCCAAAAGGGAAACCGCATGTGCAAAGGCCCTGTGACAGGGATGTACCTGGGAAGGTGGGAGAAAGCTATTGCAGCTCCAGGAGAGAAAAAAGTGTGGTGAGGGGGTTGGGGCTTTGCCGTTTAGCCCACAAGCAGTGAGGAGTCGCTGAAGGACTTCGGGTATAAGATAGTTCGTGTCAGGGACCCCCATGGTCTCTGCAGGAATGCGGATTGGTTTCTGCATGGCAAACCTGCTTGGGATTTCAGATGTCCCAGGCTCAGAGGCAGACAACTCCGTCCACACGACTGGGGAAGGTTAGCTCACTGTTCCCTGTAAATTCCTTTTTGTGAAATAGAACAAAAGATTGGGTGCCATGAGGTGCTATCTTATCCCATTCTCTTTGCCTCTGAGGGAATAAATTATATTCTCTGGCTATTAATTGTTCGGAGGTTTACGTAGAACACAAATCTGTGTGTGATATTTTACAGCAAATTGGGTTCACTAGGGCTGACTTGGAAATAGTCAAAGCCCAAGTAAACTTCCACCTGTGTGCATGTGCTCAAATAAAGAACGCTGTTTGAGGTAAGTGGTGGTGGTTTCTTAAAAAATGCAATTTCTGTTAATAAAATGCAAACGATGAAGAGCCAGGAGTATTAGTGGCTACTCTGCGCAGTGAACAGGTAGCCTCTGCCCCATGCGTTTGACCGTCGCAGCCCACAGAGGCTGGTGTTGTCACTTTTGCTACCCTCTAGCTTGCACGACCCAGGGGCATTCTAGCTGTAGTTGGGTTGTCCAAGGTCACGTGGCTGGGATTCAGCAAACTAGACTTTAAAGGGTGTTTGACTACAACGTCGATCCGCTCTGCTCTCTGCCTTGTACCGTCTGGGCCCTACTGAAGAGCTTGCCAATATTGTTAAAATTGGAATGATCTAATATGACCAAAAGTTGGAATGCTCCCATTCTTTACTCACAGCCTGAGATATTTTTTCAAAGCATTATCTCTCTAGTGTTTCTAGACAGAGAATTTATTACATTTTGCCTAAATTTATCCGTTAGCATGGATCAAACATACGTCTGGCATGATTTTCAGCTCTGAGCCATTGTAGCCTATTTTTTATGCCAAGAGAAAGTGTTTTAAGGAAGCCGGGTCAGCCCTCCTCTGCTCCCCTGACTTCACAGGACAGCTATGTGTTCTCTTGGGGGAGCTGGGTTATTGTGAAACTAGGTCAAATTATTGTTTTCTCTTTTTGCCTATAGTCATTCCGAAGACAGAATCCTTTCCTCAAAAAATGAATCTTTTGGATGTTCATATAGTCTTGGAGGGCAGATCAGAAAATTAAAGAGGTTGCTTTGACAGCATCTGAGCAATTGAACAACTTTTAAATGCCACACTTTTTAAAGCAAAATTAAAAAGCCAATAAAAAATACTTGTGGCATATGATGGAGGATTGTCTTTTATATGTAAAGAGTTCTTATAAAACAAGAAAAACAAATTCCTCAATGAAAGGAAATGGGCACACAATACATAAAAGAATAAATAAAGGAGCAATTAAGGTGTAAACATATTTGGCTTCATTGATTAAAGAACAGTTACAGTGATAAGCTGACTTTTTTTTTTTTTTGCAGTTTTTGGCTGGGGCTGGGTTTGAACCCACCACCTCCGGCATATGGGGCTGGTGCCCTGCTCCTTTGAGCCACAGGCGCTGCCCTAACCTGACTTGTTTTTACCCAGTTAAGTTTAACATTAAAAGCTGAAGATGCTTTATTGGCAAAGGTATATGGAAATAGTTCTACTTTTATATTAGTGGATGGAATATAAGTTGGGATAGCCCTCTGGAGAAAAATCTGACAAACAGTGTTAAGAGCCTTAAAAATGTATTTGACCTTTGACCTAGTAATTCCATTTTAATTCCATTTCTGCCTACCTATTCACAAGCCTAGATTAATTCAACTGACTAAATAAAACAGGTTTGTGGCTTCCTATGGCTTCGGCTGTGTTCAACTTGAAAACAGTACTTAGAAGACAAGCGTAGAGTAGACCTTTAATACACGTTTCTGTCCAGAATAGATTCTTAAACATTAATAGTGGGAAAAGAGTCTGAAGATACGTCTTAAAAAATTGTTTTGTAGCTTAACAAAAGCTTGGGAAAGATGTACTTTTTGTTGCATTGTTGAAGTGTGGGGGACGTATTGTGTAACTTTTCAATGCCATTATTAACTTCCCCAGAGATGCTTGTAAAATGAACACATGCGAATCTTTATTTATTTATTTAGTTAGCTTTGAATGAATTGAAAAGTCAAAGTCACTCCAGCTCTCTAGGGATTGGGCTGGGCTCACATTTTATGAATTTGCAGTAAAGAGGGGAACATTTGCTTTCATTTTTGGCGGCTGAAGTGGCCTTACCCGGGGAATGCGACTTTAATTTTTAAGGATTAATTGTAATGCAAGGGGAGAAAACACGCTTAGAGAACAAATATGTGTGAATAGACGAGGAACAGCAGTTAAAATAAATTTTTAAAAACTAGGTTAAGATGTCCAGAGAATTAGATTTTTGTTCTAGCCAAAGCACAGCAAGTTACTTTTTCTACAGATTTTTTTTTTTGAGAATGCTTGATTTTTAAGAGGAGTTTAGTATAGTGGTTGGAATTACTAAGCACTAAACCAGCAGTGTGCTTGCTGGTACCTTTTCTTTCTTTTTTTTTATTTTTAAGAGACAGAGTCTTAACTTTGTTGCTCTCTGTAGAGTGCAGTAGTGTCATAGCTCACAGCAACCTCCAGCTTTTGGGGTTAGGCGATTCTCTTGCCTCAGCCTCCCGCTGAGTGGGAGCTGGGACTACAGGCACCTGCCACAATGCCTGGCTATTTTTTGCTGCAGTTTGGCCGTGGCTGAGTTCAAACCTGCCACCCTCGGTATATGGGGCTGGTGCTCTACTCACTGAGCAACAGGCACCTCCCACTGGTACTTTTTTGTTATAAAAAGACATTTGCTTTTGCGTTATAATCTTTTTCTGTCACCTGGCTAATGGATAGAAGAAACCCATTCAAGAATTTTTGGTTTTGGTTTTTAAACACGCTGGAAACATTAAGTGACTGCAGTGGATAGTTTTAGGATATGCATGCACTTACCTTTGAATTTAAATGCACCCTAAGATGGGGACTTGGGGACCTGAGGCTCCTTTGTGGTGGTGTGGATTGCGATGGGGGTGGTGGTGACTGAGGTGAACGGAGTTAAGTGACCAGCACCTGGAGCATGGACTGAGCGTGTTCATCTTGTCTAGCGTGGAGACGGTGTGAAGGTTCCAGCCTGTATGTTACCCCACAGACACTTTTTGGATCATTGCATGCAGTTGGTCTTGGGTGCGTAAACCTTTGCTCTCTTTTACTGCTGCCATTCTTGGGACTTGTAACCCATTAGATTCTTTAGTTACTGGGATTTTTTTTCCTTTTTTTTTTTTGACTATGTGGGAGTCAGAATCAGAGCACCAAATACACAGGATGCTAGCAAGTTCTGTCCCATCCTTACTGAACCACAGGAGCTCAAAAATTCCAGTAGGTTTTTGTGGGTGGTTTTAGGGGAGCAGTGGGCTTTTGGGGCCTCCACACCTCCTCGGCTGAGTGAATGTGGTTAGGTGCTGTCGTCATGGGGCACCTGGGCTGTGCTTGCAGTTGGAAGCCCTGTCTGCATCTGTCCAGCTTAATTGGCCTCCTGCAGGGTCCCTCCCCCCACACGCTCCCTCTCCCTTTCTTTCTAATCTTCGCTTTCTGGTAGACCCATTTTTACATTTGCATTAGCAAAAATTTTTAGGCTCAATTTAGGCACAGAGCTTCAAGTTAAGAATTTATAGACTAAAGGGGCTTTAATTATTTTTATCTTTTCATTAATTAGATCCATTATTAACATTATATTTAGATAATGTACCACAAAGGCTTAAAGTCTTCTCATTTTAACTTTTAATAGTGACTGTTAATCACTATTAGTGAGCTCTGGATGACAATATTAAAGTTCACCGAGCTCTCGTTATGTGGCATGTATAATCTTATTTAATCCTCAAAACAAAAGCAAAAACCTGGGTGGGCAGATCTGGGAGACAGAATAATGGCCCCCAGAGATGTCCAAGGCCTTATCCCTGAAACCTGTGAACGGGTTAACCTTACATGGTGAAAGGGATTAAGTTAAGGACCTCAACGTGGAAGATGATCCCATCTGGGCAGGCCGGACATGATCAGAGTCCTTGCTTAGGGGGAGACCATGAGAATTAGCTTTTGGGTCAGAGCTGGACATGAGATGTAAAGATGGACACGGAGGTTGGTGTGAAAGGGCCCCAGGCCCTGGAGGCAGGCAGGTCTATAGAAGCTGGAAAGGGCAGGAGGTGGGTTCTCCTTTAGACCTACCAGAAGGAATTCAGCCCTGAGACACATTGATTTTAGCTGATTTTGATTTTAGACTTTGGTGTAAGTTAAGAGATTTGTGGTGTTGTAAGCCACTGAGTTTTTGTGGTCTTTTGCTAGAGCAGCGAGGAGCACCTGCAGCAGACAGCAAGCAAGCTTAGGTGTGAGGTGCCGGCCTCACAGCGGGAGGGACCCTCGGAGGCTGAGTGGTCTGTGGAGGTCACAGGCTGTCTGGTGGGGCTGGGGATCTGGCCTGAGGCTGTCTAATTCTAGGAGCTGGAGCCCAACTCTGTCTTGGAGGAGCGAAGAGACTCAGTTTCAGTGCTGTCCCCTTCTCCACACCCTTCCCTTAATTTCACAGGTGTCTCAGGCCCATGGGGCAGCTGTACTGGCCATACACAGGCCTCAGAGCAGCCCAGTGCAGGAGGTCAGCCCGACTGTGTGCTGTCACTGAGGCCTGCGCACTGTCCCCTCTCCTCCAGAGCTCGGCGATGCAGTGAGGTCCCTGCTCTACGTTTTTTCAAGGGGGGCTTGTCCAGGATGTGTTGCCAGAGTGCGTGGTAGACTTGGTTTCCCTGAGATTTGGCGGCTGCTGGGTCCCCTGGTTCTGGGATGGTGGCAGGTCTCAGAGAGCCGCTGCCCCCTACATGTGGCACTCCCTTCCTGGGTCTCTGTAGCACCTGCCCTCGACTCTGGGGGGAGGACATTATCTGACACATCTGGGGCCCTCCCATGCTTGAGATTCGTCACATTCTCCTGCAGAGGAGGTGATGCTGTCAACAGAATCACCTTTTAGGAATCGGCAAATCCTCGGCTACGCCTTCCAAGTTTATTCAGAATGCGATGGTTTCATGCCGCCTGGGTTGTTTGTGCCCTGGCAGCAGCAGCAGCGTCACTTGGTGGGTCACTGCTGTCTTCTAGGTGATGGCTGCTGCCCTCTGGGACAGTCTGCTTCTTGTAACAGCCAGGGGACCCTTCAAAACCCAGGTCAGGGCACGACACCCCATGCCACAATGTCCCCCACCGGTGCACTGTGGCTCTCCCCGAGTTCTCAGGGTGCACTGTGGCTCTCCCCGAGTTCTCAGGGTGCACTGTGGCTCTCCCCGAGTTCTCAGGGTGCACTGTAGCTCTCCCCGAGTTCTCAGGGTGCACTGTGGCTCTGTCCGAGTTCTCAGGGTGCACTGTGGCTCTCCCCGAGTTCTCAGGGTGCACTGTGGCTCTGTCCAAGTTCTCAGGGTGCACTGTGGCTCTCCCCGAGTTCTCAGGGTGCACTGTGGCTCTGTCCAAGTTCTTAGGGTACACTGTGGCTCTCCCGAGTTCTCAGGGTGCACTGTGGCTCTGTCCGAGTTCTCAGGGTGCACTGTGGCTCTCCCGAGTTCTCAGGGTGCACTGTGGCTCTGTCCAAGTTCTTAGGGTACACTGTGGCTCTGTCCGAGTTCTCAGGGTGCACTGTGGCTCTCCCCGAGTTCTCAGGGTGCACTGTGGCTCTGTCCTAGTTCTCAGGGTACACTGTGGCTCTGTCCGAGTTCTCAGGGTGCACTGTGGCTCTCCCCGAGTTCTCAGGGTGCACTGCGGCTCTGTCCAAGTTCTCAGGGTGCACTGTGGCTCTTCCCGAGTTCTCAGGGTGCACTGTGGCTCTGTCCTAGTTCTCAGGGTGCACTGTGGCTCTGTCCGAGTTCTCAGGGTGCACTGTGGCTCTTCCCGAGTTCTCACGGTGCACTGTGGCTCTTCCCGAGTTCTCAGGGTGCACTGTGGCTCTTCCCGAGTTCTCAGGGTGCATTGTAGCTCTGTCCGAGTTCTCAGGATGCACTGTGGCTGTGTCCGAGTTCTCAGGTTGCACTGTGGCTCTCCCCGAGTTCTCAGGTTGCACTGTGGCTCTGTCCGAGTTCTCAGTGTGCACTGTGGCTCTGTCCGAGTTCTCAGGGTGCACTGTGGCTCTGTCCGAGTGCTCAGGGTGCACTGTGGCTGTGTCCGAGTTCTCAGGGTGAACTGTGGCTCTGTCCGAGTTCTCAGGGTGCACTGTGGCTCTCCCCGAGTTCTCTGGGTGCACTGTGGCTCTCCCCGAGTTCTCAGGGTGCACTGTGGCTCTCCTCGAATGCTCAGGGTTCACTGTGGCTCTGTCCAAGTTCTCAGGGTGCACTGTGGCTCTCCCCGAGTTCTCAGGGTGCACTGTGGCTCTCCCCGAGTTCTCAGGGTGCACTGTGGCTCTGTCCCAGTGCTCAGGGTGCACTGTGGCTCTCCCCGAGTTCTCAGGGTGCACTGTGGCTCTGTCCGAGTTCTCAGGGTGCACTGTGGCTCTGTCCAAGTTCTCATGGTGCACTGTGGCTCTGTCCAAATTCTCAGGGTGCACTGTGGCTCTCCCCGAGTTCTCAGGTTGCCCTGTGGCTCTGTCTGAGTTCTCAGGGTGCCCTGTGGCTCTGTCCGAGTTCTCAGGGTGCACTGTGGCTCTTCCCGAGTTCTCACGGTGCACTGTGGCTCTTCCCGAGTTCTCAGGATGCACTGTGGCTCTCCCCAAGTTCTCAGGATGCACTGTGGCTCTGTCTGAGTTCTCAGGGTGCACTGTGGCTCTGTCCGAGTTCTCAGGGTGCACTGTGGCTCTTCCCGAGTTCTCAGGGTGCACTGTGGCTCTTCCCGAGTTCTCAGGATGCACTGTGGCTCTTCCCGCGTTCTCAGGATGCACTGTGGCTCTGTCCGAGTTCTCAGGGTGCCCTGTGGTTCTTCCCGAGTTCTCAGGATGCACTGTGGCTCTGTGAGTTCTCAGGGTGCACTGTGGCTCTGTCCGAGTTCTCAGGGTGCCCTGTGGCTCTCCCCAAGTTCTCAGGATGCACTGTGGCTCTTCCCGAGTTCTCAGGATGCACTGTGGCTCTGTCCGAGTTCTCAGGGTGCCCTGTGGCTCTTCCTGAGTTCTCAGAATGCACTGTGGCTCTGTCTGAGTTCTCAGGGTGCACTGTGGCTCTGTCCGAGTTCTCAGGATGCACTGTGGCTCTGTCTGAGTTCTCAGGATGCACTGTGGCTCTGTCTGAGTTCTCAGGATGCACTGTGGCTCTGTCCGAGTTCTCAGGGTGCACTGTGGCTCTTCCCGAGTTCTCAGGGTGCACTGTGGCTCTTCCCGAGTTCTCAGGATGCACTGTGGCTCTTCCCGAGTTCTCAGGATGCACTGTGGCTCTGTCCGAGTTCTCAGGGTGCACTGTGGCTCTGTCCGAGTTCTCAGGGTGCCCTGTGGCTCTCCCCAAGTTCTCAGTATGCACTGTGGCTCTTCCCGAGTTCTCAGGATGCACTGTGGCTCTGTCCGAGTTCTCAGGGTGCCCTGTGGCTCTTCCTGAGTTCTCAGGATGCACTGTGGCTCTGTCTGAGTTCTCAGGGTGCACTGTGGCTCTGTCCGAGTTCTCAGGATGCACTGTGGCTCTGTCTGAGTTCTCAGGATGCACTGTGGCTCTGTCTGAGTTCTCAGGGTGCACTGTGGCTCTGTCCGAGTTCTCAGGATGCACTGTGGCTCTGTCCGAGTCTCAGGGTGCCCTGTGGTTCTTCCCGAGTTCTCAGGATGCACTGTGGCTCTGTCTGAGTTCTCAGGGTGCACTGTGGCTCTGTCCAAGTTCTCAGGATGCACTGTGGCTCTGTCCGAGTTCTCAGGATGCACTGTGGCTCTGTCCGAGTTCTCAGGATGCACTGTGGCTCTTCCCGAGTTCTCAGGATGCACTGTGGCTCTGTCTGAGTTCTCAGGGTGCACTGTGGCTCTGTCCGAGTTCTCAGGATGCACTGTGGCTCTGTCTGAGTTCTCAGGATGCACTGTGGCTCTGTCTGAGTTCTCAGGATGCACTGTGGCTCTGTCCGAGTTCTCAGGGTGCACTGTGGCTCTTCCCGAGTTCTCAGGATGCACTGTGGCTCTGTCTGAGTTCTCAGGGTGCACTGTGGCTCTCCCCGAGTTCTCAGGGTGCCCTGTGGCTCTGTCCGAGTTCTCAGGGTGCACTGTGGCTCTGTCTGAGTTCTCAGGGTGCACTGTGGCTCTGTCCGAGTTCTCAGGGTGCACTGTGGCTCTGTCTGAGTTCTCAGGGTGCACTGTGGCTCTCCCCAAGTTCTCAGGATGCCCTGTGGCTCTGTCCGAGTTCTCAGGGTGCACTGTGGCTCTGTCCGAGTTCTCAGGGTGCACTGTGGCTCTCCCCAAGTTCTCAGGATGCCCTGTGGCTCTGTCTGAGTTCTCAGGGTGCACTGTGGCTCTCCCCGAATTCTAAAGGTGCACTGTGGCTCTCTGGCCCTGGCTGTTACCTCTGGCCCCTGGCCCCTTGCTTATCAGCCAGCTAGTCCTTCCACAGGCCACAAACTCCTGCGCATTATTTCCTCTCCCTGGGACCTTACCCCCAGCTATCCCTGCAGCTTTTGGCTCCACCGCTCGCTTCCTGTGGCCTTGGCTTAGGTATCATTGCAGAACTGGCCTCTTCAGCACCCAGCCCTGCTCCCCCCATTTCTCCATCACCCCTACCAGCTGGGCATGTCTTGTTTTCTGTCTGTCTCCTACACTGGTGGGGGTACAGGACCTTCAAGGCCTGTTCATTGCTGCTTCCCCAGTAACCAGACAAGGGGCAGCCACAGCAGGTGCTCTGTCAGTGTTTTAAGGTGGGCAGGTGAACCAGTGAATGAGTGACTTTGAACCCATCGCTAGTCATGGGCAGGAAGTTGGAGTGCTATGTTTGTGTATCAAAGATTTGATGATGGAAGGGCCACAGCTGTCCTTGCAAGGTGCTTGCAGTCTCACAGGAGGGGGCAGCGAGCACCCCTGCTCTCTGTGCTCAGGGAGGGGTGGGGCAGGGGAGCACCCAAGGGCAGTGCTGCTCAGAGGTGGGCTGCTCGGACCAGCCAGGTGGACGTTTCTTCTTATTGCTTCTTACAGACTCTGTTCCTTTTCCTACGGCTGATGGAGTGGGATTTACACATCTCCCGCTAGTGGTCAGCTTGCTGGTGTCCAACATAGAATCACATCTGGCACTTCAGAATGCTTCAACCTTTCCTTGTGTTGTAAATAGGTTACATGCAAGCTCAAAGCCTTCTGAAATGATTAACTTTTCTCTTTTGGCTGTGCAAATTTAGGGTTACAGAAGCTTAGGCTAAAATTCGATATTCTTCATAATTTTGGAAAGGAGACTTGTTTTTGCTTCTTGGGGTGGTCACTGTCACACCGCATTCATGTTCACAGCGAGTGGCACAGACAGTCAGCAGCCCTGGGGGGAGCTAATCATCTTGAATGGTCTCTGGTCAGCTAGTGGTCTGCAGCACCCTCATCCTTCGAGGGTCCCTTAGGGAACCCTGGTGGCCCAGTTGCTCCTGTCTGTGGACTAGCAAAGTCAGTTCTGACCTCTTAGATGTCAGCTTTGAAAACCTGACACTCCTGTGGACACTCAGGTAGGTCTGATGGGTCGTGTGAACCACATAGGCAATGTGTGTTGACCAGGCACACGCGCCCAATCCTGTTCCTAGCGTGTAGTCATTTACCCCAGGCCCTGCATACAGTAGTGAGATTTCAGGGAACGCACACCCATTGCTTCCTGCACACATGCACAGGACAGTTGTCACAGGAAGTAAGTTGTGATGATTCTAGCCTCTCCTGGCGGTCAGCACTGCTTCAGGAAGAGGATATAGGACTGTTGAATGCATAAAATCCTGCTGGCCTGGGACCCATGCTCAGCCCTTCCCATCTGCACCCGGAGGGAAGTGGGAGCGGAACAGAGTGTCACCAGCAGTGGCATCATCAGGTTTGAGCATATTCAGAGGTTGAAAAGTAGAAGAGGTTCCGAGCCAACTTGGACATCCTTTGGGGGGTAACAAATGTCTGTCTTGCAGCCCATTTTCCTGTTGATGGCCTGACATTCTCCAGGCTGCTACAGCTGATATTTTTAAATAAATGAGCCTCTCCTTTGCTTTGGAACCTTTGACGCAGCTGCAGAAACAATGCATCTGGACGGTTGGATTGTGCTGGGGATTCACGCACTGCTGCAGGCTGACCTCTGCGTGGTGATGCAGTGTGTTGAGGACAACAAAGGAATCCATGGGCGTCAGCCTACAAACCAGGGTTCACTGTGCTTCATTGTGTAAACATTAGCGGAACAGACTTTGGGGTGGCTCTGGAAATGGTAGGTTGCATAGGTTGGCTTTGAGGTTTGCTGCCTCAGGGTTTGGGGTGACAGGAGCCATTCGGTACAGTATGTCTGCTGCCCGCCTGTCCCTCTGTTCCTTCTGTGCCTCAGCCCCTGTGCCAGGCTGGGGATGAATGGAAGGGGAGGATGCTGGGACTCAGGCCTGTGATGAAATTGCCACGTATTTCTTGACTTTTAAATCTGAACCTCCTCCCTTCATCTTAGGCGTTCTCTCGGGATGAATGACATTTTTCTGCTTTCAACTGCCCTACATCGTCAATTTCCACATCAGGTTTTCTTTGAGTCTTGTAACATTTTTCAATATTTAGACAATGCTTAGTGTTTGTATTTTAACAAAAGGTCATATTTAATAAGGTATAGTACCCAAGAGGAATATTTTCTGTTTCCGTTTTAAAGATGATTTCAATTTGGGCTGTCTCATGGATAAGTTAGATCACACCAAATGTGCCTGTAAGCGTCCTTGGGGGATCTGTGACTGCTAATTACTAACAGAAGGACACCAAAATACAGCCAGCCTGCTCCCTGTGGAATCCAAGGCGGCTGGGGGCCAATATCAGCTCAGCATCTTTTGTCCCAAGTGATACTTCTTACCATGAAATGAACCTTTTGTCTTAGTTGTAGAATGTGTAATGCAGTCCAAATGCTGAATATCAGAGGGCCATGATGAAGGTTGTTTCTTTCTGGTTTAACATTTGACCAAATATGTTTCATCTGCATGTCATGTGTGTGGCTATTTATGAAGGAAAGTGTTACCGATGAGTGGGAGGCCTGGCACTCCCTCTGCTCTGCTGGAGACAGCTTGTGTCTTCCCTTTGAGATGACCTGACTTTGTGTCCTGAGACAACATTCGGTAATCTCTCTGTCCGGCAGTGGGAACCTGCCACGGTCACACACGGAGGATGCCCTGCTGCTGGAATGAAAAAAAAAATCGTTACATGTTGCTTTGGTTCTTTCATTTTTACCTGCTCTGGAATATTCTAGCTAGAACTTAAAATGTTATAAAATGTAAATCTTTTGTGTGCCCGCTGTGGATGTGTGTGTGTGTGCTAGTGAGAGTCGCACCACCTGTGCCGTGTGTGTTGAAGGTGCAGGGGATTCCACTGTAGCCCCTCAGGTCATAGCAGGTGTGATCACTGGATGGAAAGCGCTCAGAGTCACTCCAGGTGCTTGACTCCAGATATTGCTGCCTTTTCCTCTGTGACCTTGAAATCTCTTAACTGCAGCAGTCAACTCTGCACAGCCGCAGTTTTAGGACACCAGGCAGGTCACTCAGATCTCCAGTTCTGTGGCTGTCCCCTTTATAACAGCCATGGGTGTTAGGTGACTCCTTTACTGGCAGAATCTTGCTCTGTCACCAGGCTGGAGTGTAGTGGCATCATCACAGCTCACAGCAACCCCAAACTCCTGGACTCAGGCGATCCTCCTGCCTCAGACTCCAAAGTAGCTGGGACTAAAGGTGCGTGACACCACGCCTGGCTAATTTTTAAATTATTTTGTGAAGGCAGGGTCTGGCTGTATTGGTCAGGCTGTTTTCAAATTCATGGCCTAAAGGATCTTCCTGACTTGGCCTCCCAGAGTGCTGGGATTACAGGTGTTGGGCCACTGCACCCAGCCCTTAAAAAAATTTTTTTTTTATTGATACATGAATATATTTTTCTCTTTTCCTCATTGAATGCATATTACTATTATAAACCAAGTATTTAAATAGAAGCAACTTCAGTGATATTAAAATCTATTTTATTTTATTTTATTTTTTGAGAGAAGAGTTTCACTATGTTGCCCTCGGTAGAGTGCTGTGGCGTCACAGCTCACAGCAACTTTCAACTCTTGGGCTTAAGCGATTCTCTTGCTTCAGCCTCCCAAGTAGCTGGGACTATAGGCGCCCACCACAACACAGGACTATTTTTTGTTATTGTTGTTGGAGTTGTTGTTGTTTAGCTGACCCAGGCTGGGTTCAGACCCGCCAGCCTTGATGTATATGGCTGGTGCTGTAACCACTGTGCTTCAGGTGCTGAGCCTTAAAATCTATTTTTTGAGGGGTAAGGTGTAGCTGAAGTAAAAGGTCTTGTGTAGAGGGCAGCAGATACTCTCTGGAATGGGGCCATATGGAGAATACTTTGGCTTTACGGGTGGTACAGTCTCTGGTTCCCTTTCACCTGTTGTGGGGGGAAATACACAGATTGGCCAGATACATTTCAGTAAGACCGTATTTAGAAAAAACACGTGGTGGGCTGGATTTAGCTCCGAGGCCACACTCTGACCTTGGTTCTAGCATCTCCCACTGTGGACCTGAGTATGTGAAATCCCATAGTGCTGGGCCAGACTAGCACAATAATTCTGTTATTTTGTTGGATTTATTTCCATTGTTTACATAAAGTAAATTTGAAACTAAACTGTTGAAAAGTAAGAAATAGCATGGATTGTTTGTGTTATTTCATTTCACACCATGGTATCCTTTTAAGAAAACGGTCCATGGGCGGCGCCTGTGGCTCAAGGAGTAGGGCGCCGGTCCCATATGCCGGAGGTGGCGGGTTCAAACCCAGCCCCGGCCAAAAACCAAAAAAAGAAAACGGTCCAGTCTCTGTAAGGGGCAGTGGCACCACCTTGGGTGGTCATGCTCTGGCCTGGGACTGGGGCTGAGTCCTCCTCTCCAAAGAGTGGTGCTCCCCAAAGCCTCCGATTCCGGTCGTCTGGGTCCTGGCCCGTGCTATCGAGTCTCACGTGGTGGTGTGAGGGAAGCGGCCTGTGTGTTACTTCTGTGGTCTGTGCCTCCAGGTTTCCCGTGCTCTGTCCCCAGTAGCGCCTTCATTCTCCATGTGGCAGGCCCATTTAAAGTGGGTCAATATTGGGGCTCACATTTATTGCAGACAAAGGGGAAAACAGTTTTTCTTGGCTGTTTTTCTCAGTGGTTTGAATGTTATTTTTGAGATCTGGCCAGAGGGAGATGGGACGAGGTCAGGACTGGAAAAATGTGTCCTGGAATCTTACTGACTGCAGGGAGAAGAAGTCCCCTAGGACTATGGACTTAGGAAAGGAAAGGGCAAGTTTGGGGGAAGGGAAGAGAAGGGGTGGGCCCGGTAGGCGTAGTGATCTGGACTGATGCCGGGTGACGGGTCCTGGCAGGTCTCCTGAAATGAGGCAGGTCTGCGCCTCGCAGGAGGAGGGGGCACACTCAAGACCCCAAAAAGAGTCTGAATCACCCACTGCACTGGGGTCATTCCTTCGTCGAGAGGGTGGGGCGAGGGCAAAGCCAGCCTCACCACCCACGTGCTGGGCACAGTAACCAGGCACCCTTGCGTGGCACCTGCAGGCCCGTCAGAGGCAGGGGCCAGGGTGTCAGAGCAGCTGTCAGAGCAGAGGACATCAAGCCTGATGGCCCCCCGGTATAGTAGTGCCTGTTTCCAGGGACACAGAGCAAGGATGTGAGGAACATGGTGGGGCCGGGAAGAGGGAGTTCTTTGTCTGGGTTTCTGGGAATGGGCTTGGCAGAAGGGAGTCCAGCCAGAAGAGCAAGCAGCTGGAAGTGGCCAGGGCTGGAGAGCCCAGGAGAATATTGGGGGAAGATGGAGATAGAACTGGACGGGCCTTTGATGTTTCAGGGATCCTCAGACTGCGGCCCGCGGGCCACATGAAGCGGTGTGATTGTATTTGTTCCCGTTTTGTTTTTTTACTTCAAAATAAGATATGTGCAGTGGGCATAGGAATTTGTTTATAGTTTTTTTTTTTTAAACTATAGTCCAGCCCTCCAACGGTCTGAGTGACAGTAAATTGGCCCCCCGTTTAAAAAGCTTAAGGATGCCTGCTCTAGAAGGATGAGACCCGCTGCTCGTTTCTCCAGTGATCTGGTGTGGGATCAAATATTCACGAGAGGATCAAACATTCACGAGAGCGAAGTGAAGAGATAGGTGGGTGGTTGGGGTGCTGTGGCTACAGTCAGACACTGTCAAGGAAGAAAAGAACAGGACTTACAGACTAGCCTAGGGATTTTCAACCAGTGCTGCAAAAATATTTAAAGATCATTAATTAAATTATATTTGAAGTTCAAAACTCAGTTTCTTCTTCTTCCTTTTTTTCTTTACTTTTTTTGGATCAACATAACTATACCGTGGAAGTTTAAAAACAGGTTCAAATATGCCAAGACATAAAAAAAGGTTGATACTGGGCGGCACCTGTGGCTCAAGGAGTAGGGCGCCGGTCCTATATGCTGGAGGTGGCGGGTTTAAACCCAGCCCCGGCCAAAAACCAAAAAAAAAAAGGTTGATACTGGCACAAAAACAGAGAGGTAGATGTATGGAACAGAATAGAGAACCAAGAGATGAACCCAGCTACTTACCATTATTTGATATTTGACAAGCCAATTAAAAACATTCAGTGGAAGCCGGGCGTTATGGCGGGTGCCTGTAGTCCCAGCTACCCGGGAGGCTGAGGCAGGAGAATCAATTAAGCTCAAGAGTTTGAGGTTGCTGTGAGCTATGACACCATGGCACTCTACCAAGGGTGACAAAGTGAGACTCTGTCTCTTAAAAAAAAACAAAAACAAAAAACACTTTCAGTGGGGAAAAGATTCCCTATTTAACAAGTGGTGCTGGGTGAAATGGCTGGCGACCAGTAGAAAACTGAAACTGGACTCACACCTTTTACCATTAACTAAGATAGACTCACACTGGATTAATATTTAAACTTAAGACATGAAACTATAAAAATACTAGAAGAAAGTACAGGGAAAACTCTTGAAGAAATAGGCCTGGGCGAATATTTTATGAGGAGGCCCCCCCCCACCCCCGGGCAATTGAAGCAGCTTCAAAAATACACTACTGTGACCTGATCAAACTAAAAAGCTTCTGCACAGCCAAGAACACAGTAAGTAAAGCAAGCAAACAGCCCTCAGAATGGGAGAAGATATTTGCAGGTCATGTCTCCAACAAAGGTTTAATAACCGGAATCCACAGGGAACTCAAATGTATTAGTAAGAAAAGAACAAGTGATCCCATCGCAGGCTGGGCAAGGGACTTGAAGAGAAGCTTCTCTGAAGAAGACAGGTGCACGGCCTACAGACATACAAAAAAATGCTCATCATCCTTAATCATCAGAGAAACTCAAATCAAAACTACTTTGAGATATCATCTAACTCCAGTAAGATTAGCCCACATCACAAAATCTCAAAACCATAGATGTGGTTTTGGATGTAGAGAAAAGGGAACACTTCTACACTGCTGGTGGGAATGCAAATTAATACATTCCTTTTGGAAAGAGATATGGAGAACAATTAGAGGTCTAAAAATAGATCTGCCATTTAATCCTGTAATCCCTCTGCTGGGCATATACCAGAAGACCAAAAATCACATCATAACAAAGACATCTGTACCAGAATGTTTATTGCAGCCCAATTCATAATTGCTAAGTCATGGAAGAAGCCCAAGTGCCCATCGACCCACGAATGGATTAATAAATTGTGGTATATGTACACCATGGAATATTATGTAGCCTTAAAAAAAGATGGGAGACTTTACCTCTTTCATGTTTACATGGATGGAGCTGGAACATATTCTTCTTAGCAAAGTATCTCAAAAATGGAAGAAAAAGTATCCAATGTACTCAGCCCTACTATGAAACCAATTTATAAACCCAATTATAGCCCAAGAATATGGGGAAAGGGGAGAGGGAGGGTAATTGGTGGGACCACACCTACGGTGTATTTTACAAGGGTACACGTTAAATTTACTAAGTGTAGAATATAAATGTCTGAACACAATAACTAAGAAAATGTGGTGAAGGCTATGTTAACTAGTTTAATGAAAATATTTCAAATGGTATATAAAACCAGCACATTATACTCCCTGACTGGATTAATGTACACAGCAATGATTTAATTAAAAAAAAAAAAAGGTTGAAAAACACTGGATTAGGTGAGTGCTGCGCGTCCAGTTTGGGACCGTGTGAGGATTTTCGAGAGTAAGAAAAACCTCTGGTGTGGCTGGTGGCTGTGGTAGCTCATGCCTGTAATCTCAGCATTTAGGAAGGTCAAGGTGGGAGGATCAGTGAGCTGTTGACTGTGCCTCTGGACTCCAGCCTGGGCAACAGAGACCTTGTCTCTGAAAAAAGAAAAAAAATCACCTTATTGATAACCTGGCATTAACAGACTTCAGAGGAGGCAAGAAATGACCAGTCCTCAGGGCATTTTATGATGCCTTATGTTCCGAAGCAGATAGTAACCACTTTATTACTTTATACGAAATATCTGATTGCACTTAATTTTTTACCAGAAGGATGGTAATGCATGAATATAAAACTTCAAAATACTGAAGTATAGAAAGATTTTGTGCCAAATAAAACACATAACAGGGGACAAGGGTTTTTGTTGTTGTTGTTTTTTTGAAACTCAGGAGTCTTACCATGTATTATTATTAATATTTTGGTGAAATTCCTCCTAAATGTTTTCTGTACATTATTTTTTAAAGAGGTTTGAGATAAGGTTTGTGGCCTCATGCTCAAGCATTTTCCATGTTGCTTTACAATATAGCAAATTTGCGTTATTCATAAGCTGTGAGAAGTAGGGGGCAGGTTTGGGGGAGTGGTGGCTGGCGGTGCTGTGATCCCGCCATCTTCCTTGGGTGCTAAGGTGTGCCGTTCAGCTCGGCCTGTCACGGGCTCAGGTGTGTGGTTTGTTCTTCATTGGAACACAACCACCTTTTCTTGCTGCCGCCATGGCAACGCTCAGCCCTGCCCCCCCTTCACCGTTCCTCTTAATTATTTGAACCGAGGACTGCTGCTGGCCCAGCCGTTGCGGGTCTACATAATGTATGAATGCGAGTGACAGCCAGCCATAGCCGGATCAAAACAAAGAGCCGCCGTTTGGATGGGCAGATTGCGGAAACATATTGTAAACACGTTGTCTGGTAACTGTGAATCACATCGCAAAACGCGTCTTTGGCCTGTCAAAAAATATTTTGACAGGGCCCACAGTCTAGCTCCTTCTTATGCAAATGTACCGAGAAAGCCTGGAAATCCGGGTGACAAACCCAAGGGAAACCCACAGGACGGGCAGCTGACGCTATCAGGGTTCATTACTCCTGCAGATTAACTCCTTGAGAATGCTGCTTCCTGTGGGTAAATAGCACCCACGGTCATCCTAATGCTGCCAGATCCTGGGGGCAGTAAGCGGGTGTCCCTGGAAGACTTGGACAGATTGCGTTAGTGTTAAAAGGAGCATAGCCCAGGGAAGGACAGCGGGTTGGCCATCTTTGGGGTCATTGAACAAAGCAAGGAGATGGAGGTAAAAGGAGATGAGACCCAGGGAGGAAGGTGTCCAGCTGGGCTGGTACTGTTGGTAGAGTGAGCCGGTGCTTATGCCCGCCGAGAGGGCGGCCTGAGGAGGTCAGTGTGCCACAGTCCCTCTTAGAGAATTGGAACTCACAGTGCACCCTTCCTCAAAGACCTGTGTTCCGCTCACATTCTTCTTTCTGCGGCTTTCCAGGAGGACCAGCCCACCTCAGGCTTGATCTGTGTGTGAGTTTGGGCGAGTCACTTAACCTCTCTGTGCAGGTGGAAAAGGGGGTTGGGAATATCTGCTTCATAAGGGTGATACGAAAATTCAGTGCTGTTGCCTGGAAAAGCCTTTGCCTTACCTGTGGCCTGTGGAAATGCTGATGGAGTTCAGTTGTTGTGAGTGCTGGTCCCAGCTGTCGGCAGGAGTGGCCACTCCCGTGAGAGGCACCTGTAGGTGTTCCTAGAAGCTTCTGGAAGATCTCATTAAAAGCGAGTGGGACCCTTTGCCCCTCACTCCGTGCTGCTTCCACCTGTTCCAGCATGTAGTGTGACGGCAGCCGTCATCTCAGACCCGGACAACGGGGGCCACATCAGAATTGGAAGGGGTCTGGGTTTATGGAGTCACCGCCTTCAGGGTCAGCCCATCCTGGGAATTTACTAATATGTGAGGGAAATGCCCCTCCACTGTTGAGGGGTTCTGGTCATATGTGGTCAAATGATTCTACTTAATTCTCAAGGTGAAATGTGTAAGATAATACAGCTCTGCTGAGCGGCCCTGGCAGTTAAATGACTTAAGAGGAATGAACAAACTGGGTTTCTGACTCCATATCCCACCCCTGGGCAGTGTTCCAGGAGTTGGCTCTGCCAGCTGCCCCCACAGGCTGAAGAAGTCAGTTTTTGAGCCTCAGAGCCACTGGCCATCCTCTGCAGCATGGGCCTGGGGCTGGGGACCAGCGAGGCAGCCTTCTCTCTCCCTGTGCGTTGTTGGTCACCGTTGCAGAGCTGAGCACTTGCCTGAGTGAGCTTTGCTTACCTTATGGGCTTTGGAGAGCTGGCAAATCCTGAAACACACCTGGGCTCATCTAATGACCATCTGCTGATGGCCAAGTTTGATGTGGTTTCTTTCTGAGCTAAAATCCGGCGAAGGTCGTGGCTGCAACCGGGAAGCTTCGGTTGCCTCAGGAGTTCAGTTTGTTTGGTTCCGCCTGGCGCCTCTCTGTAGATCACCGCGCTGTCAACTCCCTGCTGTTACAGTGTTCGCGCTCCCACCCAAAGCAGCACTGGCTGATTTAATCAAGAGCCCTGCAGTGTGTTCATCGGCCCAGTTTTGCTTTTGTGGCACCTGGTGATGTGTTGGCGTGTGGTTTATAAAACATGCTGTCACTTTGATTTTCCTGCTCATATTTATGTAATTGTCTAGGGGAAGGTGTGCTGCTGGCAAAGGGGAGACAGCAGGCTCCTTCAACACCAGAGACTCCGTGGGCAGCCTCTGAACTCTTCCAGGGAGCTTGGCAGGATTTCGAGCTCCACTTTCACTTGAGCTTCTAGAGGCAGAAGGGAGTGATCCCTTCCCTCCCCATGGCATGGGTCACAGCTGGTGTTTCTGTAACAAAAGACAGGTTAGCAAGAGAAAAGCATAACATTTACTCAATCGTAATTTCACCTGATGCAGGACCCTGCAGATTGAAGGGATGCTGCATGGGGCAGGAGGGGTTCCACAAGCAGAGTTGGTGTGTGGAGCTGAGATCAGCAAAAGGCTGTGAGCTGACCGAGACCTGGGCAGCCTGGAGGGGTCTGTGCAGACTCTTCCTCCAGGGTGTAGGGCAGGACCACCTTGGAGGGAGGGTCTTAATTTCTTCAGAACCAAGTTTTAACACAGAAGGGTGGGGAAATGGTAATATTTTTAGGCTTCACGACTGACTTTGGGGAAAAGGGGTTCTGATTTCCATGACCTGCCTTGGAGAAGAGGAATTCTAGTTTCTACAGTTGACATCAGGGGAGAATGAAGGCTTTGGGCAGGCGGGCAGGGATGGTCAGAGACTGTGCTCTCAGGAGCTTCTGAGCGAGACCTTTACTTTGGGGTTCACCTTCTGAGCCTCCAGCAGGTCCTTCCCTCCACATCCGTGCCCAGGGTCAGGTTTCTGAGAGTCTTGGGAGGGTGGTTTGGGAAGCTGGAGCCCAGGCAAGCGGTGGGGGCTTCTCACTGGACTTGTGCACAGTCACGTCCATCTCCTGAATTTCCTGAGAGTCTTGGGGGTCATTTGTTGTGTGTGTTCCAGAGTACATGTTTGAGTTTGTACCAGTGTATTGCCGAATGAGAGCCCTGCTCTGAGAGCTCTGTGTATAAACAAGTTAACTGTTTATCTGTGTGTGTTTACGTTTAATCTACACATCTTTGGAGTCTTAAACATGAGCGTTGTAGTGATTACATGTCCGTGTGTAGTACTGTTTATGCCGTAGAGAGCTGAGACTTCGAAGGGATCCCTCGAGCAGCCTGATATGGGGCCGTGTCCCACCACAGGCAGCCGTCAATCAGAAAACCAGTTCTTGTGTCAAAACAGAGTCTCTCAGGCTGAACTAAGTGTGTCTCTCATCAGTTGAGCCACCTGTGCTGCAGACCCTGTGCCCAGGACGCTGCAGATCATCTGGACAGGCCGAGCCTGTGGGGGATTTGGAGACTTGGGGCCCCTTTCCTCCTTTTCCATTCAGAGTGAGGTTTGTGCACTGTATTTTTGTGGCTTTTTGCTCCTCAGATCTTGCCATGTTTCTGCTTGAGTTTAGTTTGAAATTGACACTATTTTTTCCCCCTCCTTTGGTCAAAATATCTTTTCTTTTTTTTTTTTTTTTTTTTTATAGAGACAGAGTCTCACTTTATGGCCCTCGGTAGAGTGCCGTGGCCTCACACAGCTCACAGCAACCTCCAACTCCTGGGCTTAAGCGATTCTCTTGCCTCAGCCTCCCGAGCAGCTGGGACTACAGGCGCCTGCCACAACGCCTGGCTATTTTTTGGTTGCAGTTCAGCCGGGGCCGGGTTTGAACCCGCCACCCTCGGTATATGGGGCTGGCGCCTTACCGACTGAGCCACAGGAGCCACCCCAAAATATCTTTTCAAAGTGTTGAAAAGTTTGAGTTTCACGGGGAGTTGAGTTTTTAGACCAGGAAGGAGCCTTTGCTTTGTTCAGGAGCACCTTCTGTCTGGTTTGGATGTCCCGTGCGGGTCGCAGAACTCAGGTGGAGTGGACAGTCCCTTGCCCACCTCCATCCCCTCACTCCAGTCCCGCCCCCGGCAGTGGTGGCCAACTGTGTGTCATCAGATCCATGTGGGATTTTCTGTAGCACTTTCTCTGCTTGGGGTCAATTTCCCCTCTCACGTAGGAATATTCCTTCTCCAGTGGGGAATCTTGCAGAATGTTCTGCCCCAGGGCTGGGGTGTCAGGGGGTACCTTGGTGTAAGTCAGAGGGCATGGAGACGACGGGTGTTCTGGGTTGGAATTTGAACTTGACCCTGCTGTATGGGCAGTGGGCAGGTTGGTGGGACCTTTGCAAGCCTCTGCCGCCTCATCTGTGAATGGGAGTGGGAAGATCTGCGGGAGGCCCGAGGGAGGAGGCAGCAGGCGTCTGTGCATGAGCTTTGCACTTGCAGCTCCCTGCAGTCATGGGGCGTCTCTCCTATTTCTCCTCCCTGCGTCATAGGGTCGGCTTTCATCGTGCTTGGTGATAGAGCCACCTGGGAGGGCACGTGGCTCTGAGACTGTTACTTAGGTCTGTCTAGTGGAGTTACTGTTTTACCCATGATTGAGCAGGTTCCACTGTTGGAGATCATTTAACATCTGAAAACCATGGGTTACGTCTCTGAGATACAAGGAAGGAGAAAGAGAGCCCTCTGGTTTTATTTTGGAATTGAGGATGTCATAGGTCTCCAGAAACCACAAGGCATCACGGATCCTCCCCTGCTGGAGGCCTCAGGCCCCTTTTCCTGGACATCCTGTACCTCTGGGCCCCTCCACGCTGCTTCTGGTGGCTCTGGGCCAGACTCTCAACTTTTTTGTGACTTGGCCGGCTCAGAGATGAGTCCCTGAGTCCCTGTGCCATTGCCCCAGTTGGATTGTCTCCCCACCCCCAAACTGACATGTTGAGGTCCTGACGTTCAGTACCTCAGAATGTGATCTTGGAATGTGATTCTCAGAATGGAAATAAGGTTGCTGCTGATGTAACTAGTTAGCGTGAGATTTTTGTAGAGTAGCGTGGCTCCCTAAGCGGATGGGTGCCCTTATAAAAATGGGAAATTTGGCAGCTCAGGCCTGTAAATCTCAGCAACTCGGCAGGTTGAGATGGTAGCCCAGGAATTCAAGATATGCCTGGACAACACAGTGAGACCCTATCTCAAAAATAAAGAAAAAAACATAGCTGGGTGTGGTGGCTCCCGTGGTCCCAGATGCTGAGGCAGGAAGATTGCTTGAGCCCAGGGGTTAGAGGCTGCAGCGAGCTGGGCTTGTGCCATTGTGCTCCCATCTGAGTGACAGAGGGAGACTCATCCCTTTAAAAAAAGGGGGTGGGGTAAGTGGGATTTAGACACCGAGGCACACAGGGAGAGCATCGTGTGAAGACGAGATGGAGATGGGGGTTGTTCTCCCACAAGCCAAGGCATGTGAGGGTCACCAGCGGGCCAGCAGGGACCAGGAAGGCAGGTCCCCCTGCGCAGCCTTGAGGGGAGCCCACCCACGGACACCTCAGTTTTGCAGTGGTGGCCTCGGGAACGGTGAGAAAGTACATTTCTGTTCTTTAAGCCACTCAGGTTGTGGAGCTTTGTCACAGCAGCCCCGGAACACTGAGACTCCTTGTAACTCACTGACGGAGTCCGTGTGCTGCACGTGGTAGTTCCCCGTCTCGGTTTCTTTACGGGGAGGACAAGGACCTGCCTTGTAGGGTGGTTGTGACCATGTGCTCAGTACCTCATGAGAGCTCAGAATGTCATTACTATTTTTAGGAGGAAAGTGAGGGTGGAAAGTTTGGGCCACAGGGTGGGACATTTTGGACTGTCACTTGCAGTGAGAAATGAGTGTTCCCCAAAGCATCAGAAGTGACAGGAGACGCACGTATATGCCAGCAGATTTGTGACGTGAATCGGCTCCTTTGATTATGGAGGTCGAGAAGGCTCCTGATCTTTGGTCTTGGAGCTGCAGAGCTAGGAAAGTTGGTGGTATAAATCAGTCTGAGTGCAAAGGCCGAAGACCAGGTGCTCTGGGGTGTGAGGACGGGAGAAGATGGATGTCCCAGCTCAGGGGGAATTTGCTCTTCCTCCTCTCTGTCCTTTCTGGGTTGGATGATGCTCACCCGAGTTAGGGACGGAGGCCACCTTTCCTCAAGCCGATTGAAATGCGCTCGCTTCCAGAAACACTCTCACTGACACATCCCAAAATGGTCTTTCACCGGCTACCTACGCAGCCCTGAGCTGACTTCAGTAGACACAGAAGTAATCCTCCCAGGAGTGGCTGGGCAGTCAGGAGATGGAGATTCTAGTTAGTTTTGTCACATACTGTAGCTATATGGCCTGGCTGTATTCATCTCCTTGGGCCACAGTGTCCTTGGCTTTAAAATAGTTTAGACCATGTACAGCCCCTAAATGTTACCACCGTGAGAGGCGAGGGTGGCCCCTTCCCTGCCGCAGCCCTTGGAACAGGAGCCCCCAGAGGCACCAGGCCCTGCGTCCGGCTGGTGGCACTACATAGACCAGGTGTTCTTGAAACCGGGAGGAAAACCTAAGTTGTAACTAAAACTGGTTGAAAACAACCATGAAAATGATAATGGAAAATGTTAACTTACTAAAACAAATGACTAAATAGGCTTAATAGCTCCATTTCATAAAAAAGGAAATATAAAGAAATCAAGCTATGTTTGTGCCCAGAAAAAAAGACAGGGAGACCCCAGAGTGTTGGCAGAGGCTGTGAATGAGCGTGGGTATTGCGAGTCACTGCTTTGCTGTCCAGGATGGGGGAGGAAGATCACGCTGGCCTGGAGTCAGATTTTTGCTCTGGCTTCCCAGGGTTGCTGAGTGTGAGGTTCCTGGGGAGCGGTGGAGCCTGTGGATTGGGAAACTGCTGGGTGAGTGGCTGTAGGCTTGGAGCTGAGCTGGGGGCCTCCCCTTGAAGGTTATCTGAAGAAGGGAAGCACCGAGGGGGTGGATGAACTCATCCTGGGCTGGTGTATGGGAGGAGAAGTGGGCTGGGGAATACCAGTGCATCCAGGGTGGGCGGAGGAAGAGGAGGCTGAGAAGGGATTTTATTCTCTTTGGCCGGCACTGTTGCTTCCTGGCTGCTGGGGGTGGGGAGGACGAGGCTCTGGAGCAGATGTGGAAACTTGCCTCCGAGTGATCTCATGTTGGGTGGCACCTGGCCCAGTATCCACCCAGTGCACCGCTGGCCTTTATTGCTGTGGTTCTGGTGGGTTTTGTCTGAGGAAGAGTCACAGGGAATCTCGTTCACTCTTCAGAGGTGGGAGAGCTTGGATTGCTGCATCTCATTTTGTTGAGCAAAAATCTTCAGGGCAGGTTAAATGCACCTTCAGGGCATTGTTCGAGGACTTAGCTTTTGGGTGATTTGCAACATCTTGGGGGATCTAGGAGCTGATAACGTCATTAGGAATAGACAGTTTCCCTCTGGGACAACAGTACCTTTGAGGTTGCGATTTGTCCATGACAGGAGTCAGAGACCCCCAGTTGCTCAGAAATGGTCCTTGTTATCCTTGTTACAGGGATCTCCACTGGTTTTTGGTTCTGCCTCAGGTCTTGGTTATTGGCTTCCACCGTAGCCTAATTACATTTCTCTGTTTACAAGCACTGGGTGCATCTCTCCCATGTTCAAGCTAACCTCGCCAGTCACTACTAGTAGCAGCCTCGAGCTGGACACTTGTGGGCAGACTCAGCTAGATTCTCAGGTGGGAAAGGACATTGTGCTATGCGAGTTGAGACCCTATAGCATTTTCTGCCCTCGTGTGATTCAGACCAGCCCATCTCTCCAGCTCTGGCCGGTTTATCCTGTAGTTGAAAAAGAAAAGTGACCACTGATGTCTGTGTGTGGCCCCAGGGCAGGAGGGAAGGTGCAGCTCCTCTGAGACAGGCCGGCCCAACACGGGGCAGAAGGTCTTCCAGAAAAGGATTGAACTGCGCATCGCCCTTCTCAGAACTCAGGAACAAGGGAATCCTGAAACTCTGAAGTACCATTTTTCCCTCTGACAGGCCCAGCTTAATTAGAGAGCAGTGAGGAGCTGTATTTCCCGGTTGTTTACTGGCAGTTCAGTTCATAAACAGCTTTGGTCTGTAATTAGGCTGTCTAATTGGGAATGACTGCAGGAAAATTCATGAACGGGACAGGCTGGCCTTCCTCTCTTTAACTCTTCTGTGTGTTCTGTTACCTGCCACTGTGTTTTATTCCCCTGTCATCTTTTAAGAATTTCTTGGGGTCAAATTCTAAAGAATAGTGGCAAGCAAACCCTTTGAACTTCGCTTTGGTGAACCAGCCTGGAGAGTGAGTCTGGGAGGCAGATCCTTTTTCCTTGCGCTTGAAGGAGAAGTGCCAGGGGTTTGGTGGATCGGAAAAGACGGGAGAGAGTCCTAAAGTCCTGGTCCGTTTGACTCGATAGAGCTGTGCCGTCAAGCATCCTCACCACTTCCACACGTTCTTCCGCCTAATACCAGCGTCTGACTGGCCCTCTGCCTTTGCCTACAATAGTTCTTTTTGCTTCTGGGAGTTTAATTCACATTCTGATTGGCGGCTGTTTCCCATAAATCACCCAAAGCACACGTCCTGCCCACCAGCCCATTACAGAAATGCAGTTGGGCGGACCTGCACATTATCTGAAACAATGTCCTGGGTGAGTTTTGCACTTTAAAAAGGATCATCTCTGATCCTGCAGATAGAGTTCAGGCAAATAAAACCATGCTGAAGAATGTGTAGGTCCCCAATATGTGGAATAATTCTTTATTTTTCTTAATGTGTCCTGGTTATATTTTAGAGAAACTGGTGATTATAAAAGAAATGCCTGCACCCCACCCCCTTTTTGGGTGGAATGCCTGCCTTTCCATTCCAAGGCAGCGCTTCAAGAAGCGCTTTGGTAAATGTCAAAAAGTTGGAGCCGCAGAGTTGGTTGCGTCCCTGCCCGTCTGTGCTGGGGTGCTCTTCCCCCGCCCAGCAGGAGGCCTGCCTCACTCGGAAACCTGCCTCTCCTTTGTCCAAAGGCTTTACTTTTTCTTCCAAATACATTCAGTGATGTTGTCTCTTAAATCCCCAAAGAATGCACTTTTTATTCAGAAAGAATGTTGTTACTATATGTTACTGCACTATAGGAAATAGTCAGTAAAGAACGATTCCCCATAATCCAATTCCAGCTAATCACCTGTTTTCACTGTTCCACTTTGTGGTCCAGCCTTGTCTTCACGTATAGATTCCACCTGAACCCAGTGCTCCTTAGAGCATTTCCTACATTGCTGCCTACCCTTCATAATTACTTTAATAGCAACTCAATAGGTTCTCTCAAACTGTTCCTCTGTCTTCATTCACCTTTTCTGAGCATTTAGGTTGTTTACTGTTGATTATACATTTCTTTTTCTTACATCTTGATTTTTCACTCAGTGCCAAAGCCCCAAAGTACAATTCCTGGTTGCAAAGTGATGTACGTTCCTGAGTTTTTACGTTACTTCCCGGTGGGTCATCCAGAGGGCGCCTATCCGAGGAGAATGTCTCAGCCCCTGCAGCATCCCCTTGTAGATTTCATTATCCCATTGCAGGTGCACTGAGATCTCTTTCCTGAGTGTGCGTGGCTTTCCTGGCTGAGGTGTGGGGAATTCAGTAGGAAGCATTTACAAAGAACTTGACCCTGGGATCCTCCTGGGGACTCAGGCCAGAGGGCCTGGCCCATAGATTATAAGGAGCCTTCTGTATTTATCTGTCCCTGTGTGTCCCATAGAGCCTTGTGATAGCAGCAACCCTCTGGACGAGGATTTGGATCTTGGTTTTGCCAAAGCTCCCAGTGGACGGTCATGCCCAGACCTGCCCTCCCAGCCTCCATTTGTCCAGACAACTGTTGGGAAAAGGCATCCACAGGGGCCAGCTCTTCAAAGGCAGATCCACCCTGTCTACCACGTAAGCCTGAGGGTGAATTAGCAGATGCTCTGTCTGCCACTGTCCCAGGGTCATTTTGCTTCAGGAAGTCAAAACAGTGGTAGGGAACTGTGCTGATGAGAGAAGGACAGCCGTAAGTCTTGCTTTTAGAGGGAAGGGTGGGGGGGAACCCAGGAAGTCCCAGAGAGAGGTAGTTACTTCATTGTCTTGGAGTAAAATCATTTTGCTTTGCAGAGCAGAGGTGCATCCCGTGTTGCTGGGTTTGGCAGTGTCTCTTACGGCCCAGACTGTGGCGTCTGGGGCCACCCGCTGTGCTGTGCTGAGCTGAGCTGAGCTGAGCTGTGCTGTGGCGGTTGGGGCCTGCTGTGTGGTGGACGTGGGAGTGGGCCTGGGCTTGGCCTCAGCATGTTCCTCCGAGGGGCTCGGAAAGACACCGTATTGGGACAGGCCCTGGAAACCAGCATTGTCCCACTGCTTCTACCACAGAGCAGGAAACTGAGATTCAGGGAGGGTGACTGGATGGAATGCGTGGCTTCTTTGAAAGTTTAGAGGCCATTAAGTTTCTCCACATTGAAAAGGGAACACTTCTGCACTGCTGGTGGGAATGCAAACTAATACGTTCCTTTTGGAAAGATGTTTGGCCATCACTTAGGGATCTAAAAATAGACCTGCCATTTGCTCTTTCAATTCCTCTACTAGGTATATATCCAGAAGACTGAAAATCACTTTATAACAAAGATATTTGCACCAGAATGTTTATTGCAGCCCAATTCATAATTGCTAAGTTAAGGAAGAAGCCCAAGTGCACCAGAATGTTTATTGCAGCCCAATTCATAATTGCTAAGTTAAGGAAGAAGCTCAAGTGCCCATGGACCCATGAATGGATTAATAAAATTGTGGCATATGTACACCATGGAATATTATGCAGCCTGAAAAAGATGGAGTTTACATGGAACATATTCTTATGTTGGAACATATTCTTAGCAAAGTATCTCAAGAATGGAAGAAAAAGTATCCAATGTACTCAGCCCTACTATGAAACCAATTTACAGCTTTCATATGAAAGCTATAACCCAGTTATAACCTAAGAACATGGGGAAGGGGGAGAGGGAGGGGAGGGAGGAAGAGGATGGGCAGAGGGAGGGTGATTGGTGGGACCACACCTACGGTGCATTTTACAAGGGTACATGTTAAATTTACTAGGTGTAGAATATAAATGTATTAACACAGTAACTAAGAAAATGCTGTGAAGGCTATGTTAACCAGTTTGATGAAAATATTTCAAACGGTACATAAACCCAGCACATTGTACCCCATGATTGCATTAATGTACACAGCTATGATTTAATTAAAAAAAAAGTTTCTCCACATTATTTCTGCATGTGTTTGTGAAGGAGCAGTGGTGGTTGAAGACTCCCTTGGTTTGACATAACGGAATATATCTGTTCCGGGCTGCCAAGTGAGACTCAGAACATCTCCCCTGGGAAAGTCATTAGGAATTTACCATAGCCATCTGTGGGGCCCGGGAGATATGTTATCTTATACATCCATCTGAGCAAAACCCTGTTTCTCTTTCTTTGACTAGGAAGCCAGAAATTGAGCTGCACATAGTTGAAACATAGCTTAGAAATGTGTACTTTGTTAAAAAGAAAAAAGAAAACTACTTATCTTTCCTATTATGCTATATCTCTTAATAGGGTCCCTGGTATCTGAGCCAGCACACACATTTGGTTCTTCTGTGTCCTGTGATCTTCCTCGGAGTAAAAACTGATTATCTAATCAAAGGAAGCAGATGACAGAGCCCCGTGATGTGTGCGGCCCTCGGTTGGCTCCTCTGTAGTAAGGGAGGTCTGGAACGAGCAGGAGGATGGCTCCCCTGGCCACAAAGCGGGGGTCACAGTATTGCAAGGCAGCCTTCACATTCTGGAAACAGCGAGCTGTTTGACCACAGAGGGTCGGGCCTGCAGACTAGCAGATGTCATGGAATTATCAGAGCTGCTTCCGCTGCAGGTGGTGGGGAAGGAGTGGTGGAATCCTTGGAGGCGAGATGAGAGAACAGGAGAAGAAGGTCTGGAGGAACAGTTAGATTTCTTCCTGATCAGATAATAGTGGGAGTGGGAAGGAGGGCGTAGGGGCTCTTGCCAGTGCTGTCTCTTTCCCGGCTCGCTGTCATGTGGCCTGTTCACAGATGCGTGTCTGTGGGGACTCCTCCGAGCGTTCTCGCTGATGTTTATCCCTTGGACATGCTGCTGCTTACACACACGTTTCCAAGGAGTCCGTACCCTGAAACGACCTGGGAATGTCCCTGCTCATCAGAGGGCAGCTCCTCATCCTTCTCTGCACTGAAGTAAACAGCCACTTGCAGAATCTTACTTCCCAGACCTGGAGGTCAGCAATCATCTCTGCACTTGGAGGGAATCATTCAGACGTCATTGTTGAATTAGGAAAAGCTAAGGCGGATGCTTCGGCCACTAGAGGAAGTTGGCAAACGGGGCTGTGGGATTTGTGATTTAACCTATAGTCAGTGCAGGGCGCCGTGTTGGTGTGGCTCAGCCAGCTGGTGTCACATGCAAGGCACACCGCAACCTGTTGATGGAGAACCTCTCGTTTTCATACCCTGACTTACGTGGAAAGGCTTTTGAGTATTAGCTTTACTTTCTTTCAGTCATGACCCGCACAGGACTCAGGTAGGTGTGGTGGGGTAGCACCAACCCAGGCACGAGACTCTCAGGCCTAGACTTGGGATTAATCTGTTAAAAGAACTAGAAGTTTTTTCCTGTACCATCCTTTTAGCAAAATTTGAACTCAGGTGCTTGAAATGCAAGTGATTCTAAGTTGTGCCTGGGGCATGATTTTATTGACTGAAATCGGATAGCAACTTGCACTCTCGGTGATTAAGTCTTTCTCTCCGTTTTAGAATGGTGGGCTTCAGAACTGGGTTCTGCTTAGCTGAATTTTAACGTGATAGATTAGCTTCTCCTGTTCTTGGGTGTTGGGCCTCTGCTTTCCTACCTGCTCTGTGACTTCTCCGTCTCTCATACTCTAAACTGCTGGTCCCAGACCTTCTTGGCACCAGAAGACAATTTTCCACAGACCGGGCGTGGGGGCAATTAAGTTCTCATAGGAGGAGCACCTCAGACCCCTCCACGTGCAGTTCACAGCAGGTTCACGCTCCCGGGAGACTCCAACACTGCTGCTGATCTGACAGGAGGCGGAGCTTAGGTGGTGATGGGGAGCAGTGGAAATACACATGCAGCTTCCCTCGCTTGCCCGCCACTTACCTCCTGCTGTGTGGCCTGGTTCCCAGCGGGCCACAGACTGGTCCTTGTCCACAACCACAGCCCTAAAGGACGACTAGAGATGTGTTCAAAGTTAGTGTTGAAATTGGGCAAATCAGTTTAACCAGTAAGGCCACCTTTAGAAAGCCTTGGGAGCCACAGACTGAGGCTTTCCACACAAACCCAGTTTGGAGGGTCTGGGGTCCAAGGTGGCCATGACCAGAGCAAGTTCATCCTTATCCCAGAGCCCCTGAGTCCTGATTCAGACTGTTGCCCGGTAACGGGAAGGGCAGCTTTTTGCTTGCTTTTTAAGGGTACCAGTGAATTGTCTGGTCACAACTGGGTGCAAAGGCCTTTTGTAATCATCATTTGACAGTGGATCACAGTCTGCTCACCAGTAAGGCATTTAAGTGATGTGCTGAGCCACTTAACCTGTAGGCACCTGTAACAGGACCAGCTCACATCCCTCAGGTCTGGTCTTGTAGAGGTTGTCAGTTGAAAAGTCACATTTCCATAGCCTAACAAAGAAATCCTAGTGTTAACATTATAGATTTTGAGATCTAGACAGAACTTCTGTGATAATTCTAATCTAATTTCACTGTGATGTTATCACCTAGGCTCAGGCTGACCAGTACTTAGGGACTGGGGTGGGTGCTCCCCTCCTGGCCTTGTAGACCACCAGACTGCCACGCTTCTCCCATTAATAGGGATTACAACACATTGTTGGCCATTTGAGAGAAATTTAAACCAACCATAGAAGGAGCCTGGGAGTACTGGGAGATTGAGATTAGTACGTGACCTCTTATCTAGAGCCCCTCACCCCCATTCTGTTACTACTTGAAAGCTGCCTGGAAGCCAGGCAGTGGTGGGCTAGTGTAGGAAAATCTTTGCCTTTAAATATCAACAACAGGGGCAGCCTGCAGTGGCTGGGGTTCAATCCCCTCAGTGCCACACGTGTCTCCTCCCATTCTTCTGGGCACCTTCCTGATTGCCCCAGTCCCTGCCCCCTGCCTTGTTTTGTACCACTCCTGTTAGGGTCTTGACTCCGTGACAGTGTGCCTGTCCATGTGTTTAGCCCAGCTACAGGCTCATGTTCTCTCTCTCATCAGTGGACCCTCTCAGGTGACAGTCTCAAACTTGCTGCTGTAGGTCAGAGGTTCCCAAAGGGTGAGAAGTCCCCTCCCTCTGTCTCCTTCCTATGGAAAGAAGGTTTTCCGTCCACGTGTGTGATTAGCCCTGGCTGGGAAAGCACATCATCCTCTTCAGAATAAGATGGTCATATAATTGTGGTCTCTGTTCTCAGGACCTGAGACAAGAGGCACCCTCTCTTTCACCCCTGCTGAGGCCACCACAGCAGCCCTCCTAATTGGATCCTGGGGACACAGAACAGTGAGAGACTCGTGTGAGAGTCTCAAAGGAGAGTGGTTAGATGCTTCTAGAAGGCTTATTTAAACCCCTAGAACATGGTGGATACAATTACAGCCTTGATTCAAACTGTAGAAAAGTAATGCAAGTACCCGAATGCCTGTACCCCTGTAACCTTCTGAAATGTGGGGTGCCTGGCATTGGGGCAGTTGTTTGTTATCTTGCTGTTTGGGGACAGGCAGGGCTCTCCAGGGTGGTGGGAACGTCAGTCTTTCCTAAGCTCAGGGGTGAGTCTCGAGGAGTTGTTTATTTTTACGCTAGAAGATAGGTCTAATTGACATTTTGGGTGCAGCCTTGCCTCAGCTTTCAGAGGATTTTAATTTTTCCATTATTCCATCATCGGCTCTGCCATAGCTGGAAAGCTCTCAGACTTGTGTTTCTCTTTGAAGTGTGTCACTTTAAAGATCCTGGGAATGATGTACCATTGTGGGGGCAATGAAAATAAGTGGGGAAAAGAGAATGTGTGTGTGTTTTTTTTAAAACTAAGTCACTCATTTTTAGAATTTTGAGTAAAATGTTGATCTAAAGTGTATCTATCAATTACATCTACTATGGAGACCTCTTGGGTCCGTCTTTCCACCCCCGGGGCTGTAACAGACCGGCCAACACAGGGAGGTGGTCCACATAAGGAACGAGGCCTGCTAGTGAGATACATGTGGGGGCAGTGAGACCCTAGGTCAGCACAGTGGGGTGGTCAGCCGTGGAGGCTCCTCTGTATGTCACAGCAGAGTGCACATTGGCACAAATGCGAAGGACCCCTCTGGAGGCTTATTAATAGATTCCTGGCCCCACCCGAGGGACTCTGATTCTGTGGGGCTGGGTCGGTAGGCCTGGACCTCTGGATGCCTCTCACGTGCTGGCTGGGGCCCATGCTGCAGTCTCTGGACCATACCTTGAGGAGCACTGTACTGTAGGTGGTGGGTATAATTGTAAAAGTTCTCCGTACTAGACCGTGTGTCGGGTGTCACTAATTTAAACATCTGAGGTAGCTGCGATATGCCTACTTGTTCTGCGGTTGATGAAAATGAAATCAGAAGGAACTTCAGCTAGCTTCTCTTACTCATACCGTGTGTGGTGTTCCTTTTACATCCAATCATCCTAGCTTGGGTTCATTTATGGGATTTCCCAGGCAACAAAATCCAGTAAATCAAACGGAATGAATATGTGCTATGGTCAGAAAAAAAGTAACTTTGGGTTTGGAGAAATGTTTGGATGGAAAAGATTAAAATACCAATTGATCAGACCTAGGGGAGTGAAGAGATTGGGAATAGCCTCTTGCTGTTGGGAGTCAGGTCTGCTTGTTGGGTTGTCTGTCCATCTGTCCTTCCTTCCGTCCATCCCGCCTTTGTCAGACAAGGCATTGTCCGTTGGTTAGGCGAGTATGTTTTCTGTGTTTGGTCCTTGGTACTGGGGGTGCAGTAGGGAAGAGGGCGGGAAGCTCCGTGCTCCTGTGCCCTGGCAGAGCCCTCTGAGGCCCCAGGGGTTCTTGTAGGTGACCTTGCCTGCCCTGTCCCGCCAAGGTAACAGACCTGGGCAAATTGGGCACAGAAACTCAACATGAAAAAAATGTACCAGTTTTCAGAGAAGGAAGAAGTGTGGTTTGTGCAAACTATAAACCTGTGAGCTCAGGTTCAGCTAAGTTGAAACTCTAGAAAGACTTAACATTGTAGAAATAAGGGGGGATCAGTGTGCTCTCACCTAGGAGCACAGTGTGGGAGAATGTGGCACCTTCTGGGTGAGGGTCACAACTGCAGTAGGGTCCTTACCTGACAAATGCAAACATTGTAACCTAATCATTTGTGCCCTTGTAGTAATCTGAAATTAAAAAGAACTGCTCCGTGGAAACAGCTAGTAAGTCTCCAGAAGAACCAGGCCCCGGCAGACCAGCCTCTAGGATATGTTGCACCTGTCAGGGACAGCAGAAGCAGATGCCCTGCGGGCAGGGCCACAGGCCGGGGAACCTGGTGGGGGAGAGCAGAACAACTCAGTGGCTGATGCCCAGTTGGGAGGAGAGGTGGTACCACTGAGAGAGCCACACCCCAGATACAACGTCAGCAGTGGTCTCATTGTTTTGTTTCCCATGTATTCAGATCCTCATTTTGAGGAGTTTAAGGGAAACATTTGCAGAGAATGTTAATAAATGGCTATTCTTGATGTTTAAAGAGCCCATACAAATAGATTGCCAAAATAGATTCCCACAGGAAAATGGGCAAACACCAATTAATCCAAAATGCTGTTATTGAACAAATTAGCAAAGATTAGTAAGTGATGATGATGATGTATAAATACCCAGTCCTGTGGCCATGTGGTAGGGCTGGGGTGGGCTGGTAGCAGAGGCCTGTGTGCTGGTGGGTAGGTGGGGGGTGGGCAACATTGAGCCCCCCACAAAGTGATAATGGTGGGAATGGAAGCCAGTTACCCTTTCTAAAAAGCAGTTTGGAAATGTGAACATAGTATCATGTACTGTGACCCAGGAATTGTGCTTCTGGAGACTTCCACAGTGACTGATGGGTTGATTCACAAAGGGTATAACGCAGACTGCAGGGATCGCCAGGCTTCTGAAGACAGGATGCCACCTGTGAAAACATTTTCCCATGACAGATGGAAAGTAGCCACATGTCCCAGCAAGTGCCTTACAGTGTGAAATTCTTAAGAATTTGGGGCATCATTTTGTTTCTGGAACTCTTAATTTTTAATGGTTATTTAATGCCAGTAGTACAGAATGTTGTTAACTCTAGATTGTATTGAAAGGATGCCTGGCCTGGGCAGGAGACCAGCTGAGCAGCTTTCTCGGTGGTAGAAGCCCAGAGTATCTTTGATGACATTCTGTGTGCTTAGTCAGGCCGGCAGTGTCTCTCTGAGAGCAGCCTCCCTGGCGATGTGACCTGACAAGGCCCTGGCTGCCATGATTATCAGGGGATGCAATTGTGACCATCTGGTAGCTGTCCAGCCTCTGTCCACCCAGCCCCAAGGCCCTCCCCTGGGCCACCATGTCCCTGAACACTCCATACCTGCTGCCCTCTCCCTGTCCCTCGTGGGCACGTCAGCCTTGAGGTACCACCCTCAGCAAGTTACCCGATCACCTGTCTGTGGGGCGACAACACTGATTCCCTGATAAGAGGGCACTCCTGGGGTTTGGGGGAAGTGTCCATGCAATGCAGGAGACCCCAAAACATTGTTTCATGGACGTCACCAGAACATCAGGAAGAGGCCTCAAGGCAGAGTGGACAGGAGCATGACAGATGTCATAGATGGCCAGTGAGGGCCAGACACTGGCAAGGAGAGTGGGGCTGAACTTTGAGTCCCTCAGCCTGTGGTCAGTTCTCGGGCCTGGGCACCGTCACTTGGTTGTTCACAACTGGTTTCCTCCCCTGGAAACAGGAAATGATTCCCCTTGCTGTGGAGCAGGTGACCCTCTTTGCCACATGCTTCCTAAGAGAGCGTCACTCTGGTCTCTTCTGCCTGGTCTGTCCCGATTCTCTCATTGGGCTGATTGAGCAGAGATGGGAAAACTTTCCAAGTTAGAGCCCGAAATGGTCAGTTTGAACAGACCACAGAGTTAGATGAGATAGGTTTAAAAATGTATTTTGCTGAGAGCATAAACAAAATTGTTGAAAAGCTAGTCTACATGCAAGTTTCAAAATTAAAAATAGCCATACTAAAACCAATGCATGTTAATTTTATTTATTTTTTGAGACACAGTCCCAAGCTGTCACCCTGGGTAGAGTGCCATGGCAACATCATGGCTCACAGCAACTTCCAACTCTTGGGCTGAAGCGATCCTCTTGCCTTAGTGTTCAGTAGAGATGAGGTCTCCCTCTGGCTCGGGCTGGTCTTCAACCCATGAGCTCAAGCAATCCACCCACCTCGGCCTCCCAGATTTCTGGGATTACAGGCGCGAGCCACTGTGGCTGGCCTCCATGTTAATTTTAGAAAATACAGATCAAGGCCCCAGATTAAAAATCTGACAGTTACTTAGAGGTGACTGTAATCATTTCTTTGCTTGAATGTGGCTTGTGGGGCAGTGGGAGGGACTTACTGGTAACTGTAGACTTGATGTAATCTTGGTGTTAGCTTTTTCCCTGTCTCTGTAGCATGCAAAGTCTTTGACAGGAACCCCAATGGATCTTCTATGCTCAGTGTGTTCATTGCCATGGTATTTCCTGGACAGCTGGCATCGCTTAGCCGTGCAACTACACTACCAAGATAAAGGAAACACGCTTTCCAATCGACTGTTTTAATGAATGGATTGGAAAAGGGCACAGCATTTATTGCATATCATGTATGCTGTTGGTGGAACAAAGACAAGAAATATTTTAATAGGGACATCATTGTCCCAGTGTGGAGACCAAAAGTAAAGTGGTCTGTGGAGGCGAAGGTCATCCTCAGATGTCCCTGGGTGTCTGTTAGTGGAGATAAAGTGATCTCAAGACAGTGACACATTTAAAGTGACATGAGCTAGATCATTAGTAGTCAGTCATTCCCCCGGCCACTCCTGAAGAGGATGTGCTTCTAATCATACCCACAGGATTTTATTAAGACCCCTTTTTTCCGTCTTCACAAATGATAGCACTTGATGATAACCTCACTGGAAAGGTGTCCATCGTGGCTCTCTGCTTTATTTTCATGTAGGCACGTGGTCTCAAGAAAATGAGAATAAAAACATCCACAATATTCTATCCGAATCTCTGACTCGTGTGTTCCTCTCAGCTGTGTCTGGACCCGAATTAAACAATTATACGGAGTAAGCAGTGTGTCTTGTCTTTGTTGCTAAGATTTGTATTCATACAGGAAGCCCAGCAAACTCAGAAAGAAAATGACTATCTGGTTGAATGGTGTCATTTCAAACAGAGCTCTTTCATGAATAAAGAATATTAATTACTGTATCCAGAATGATCCTGACTTTTTTGTGTGTGGGTGGGCTGGTTGTGTGCTAACAAACATTTGTGCATTTGGTCCAAGGTCAGCACACATATAAAAGCAGACGTGAGCTTTGAAAAGTTATTCGAGCTGGAATTGAGGACATGGAACCACCTTTGTTCTTTAATGCGCTTTATTCTATTGGGAGATCATGGTTTGGTAGCTTGGTATATGCATTTTTTGTGGTGCATATCAATTGAGTAGTTGAAAAAGATAATAGATATAAAGCTGGAAAGTGTTGTACCCTGAATTTCTCGGTAATTTTAATATTGTTGCTGCCCGAGGATGTCATACCTGGACAGCCTAGTCCTGCAGTTTGTAATTGCATCATGGTCTCCCACGTCTGTTAATTTTCATCCTTTTTTCTGTATTTTAACCAGTGTTGTACGTCCCACTCCCCAGTTTCCAAAGTGATTGTTGATTGGGGGATACCAGAGCTGCACTGGGTGCTTTTCTCCCATCAGGGAGCAGCAGTGGAATGTTTCTCTGGCAAGGCTGCCGTGAGTCGGATCCCAAGCGGAACAGTTGCAGTCTAGCAAAGCGGGGGCTTCATGAGCTGCGCTGAAGTCACTTTGGAGCAGGGCTCTTACTTTGTGAGGGGGAGTGAGCTGTAGTATCACGCGTGTATTTTTAACACGTTTCCAGAAGTGTGGTTTATTCATGATTAAATTTATTCAGTGCAGACTTAACGATTTTAACTGAGACACCGATCCTGGATGCCTTGTGAGGGAATCTGTGTTGGAATTAAGACCCTGGTTTTTGATCTGGAGATTGATAGAAAAGGGAAGGGACAAAGATGTGTGGGCAGTTGCTGGAGCCCTGGTACTTCCATATGTGACTGGCAGGGCTGCAGAGATGCTGCCAGGGAAGCAGAGCAGAAAACGTCCAGTCCGTTGTGTGGCTGCGCCCTCTCTGCAAGGACACAGCTCTCCTTCCCCAGGCGACTGCAGCCCTGCTTCCCATTGGCCTGGGGGCGGCTCCTGCAGGTGACTGCTGAGGAGCACAAGCCGCAGAGAATATCGCACTCATTCATTTTGGTGTTTTGAACGGCTGTGGGAGCAGATCCCTAGGTTTCAAGGAGACAGCCTTTTTTTGCAGGGCAGGCATTGTGGGCTTGTTTTAAGGCTACTCTGAGAAGAGAATAAGAAACAACAGTTTCAACCCTGAGATATTGATTTACAATCATTTACAACTAACAATGCAGTCTTTTAACACAATAATTACAAAGGAAAGGAGAAGCATTCCATTCAATTTGGCTTTAGGGGTCTTAGTTGAAATTGCTCACCATAATCTCCTAGACTACGATTTAATATTTGAGCAAGACACACATGGTTTTAAATGAATCCAATACCTACTCCACGGAAATGTGGAAATGAGAGTGCAGATGAGCTGACCCCAACCTAGACGTGTGCAAGTTCACAGTCCTGGTTTCCCCAAGAGGATGACAGTGAGATTAAGCCAGGAGGGACTCTGCTGCTGGTGGTGGGAAGAAGCTGGACTTCATCCTCAGAGACGGGAAATCTCCTCTCTCTGGGTCCTGAGCCATAGTTATCCCAGTTGCAGGGTGCTGGGTAGCCTGGGAGTTGAGCTGTGGGAGGCAGGACCTTCTTCGTGTTGCTATTTTTTTTTCCTGAGAAACAGGTCTTTTGTGAATCCAAATGTGACAGTTAAACACCGAATTCTCCCGTTACTTTAGGAAACTGCCATTACTCAACAACCCGTGATGACAACCTCAATTGTCTGTGTGACTGTACTTGGAGACAGGGTCTTTAGAGAGGAGATGGAGTTAAAATGAGGTCATTAAGGTGGGCCCTAACCTAATATGACCAGTGTCCTTATAATAAGAGCCTCGGACACACATTAAAGAGCCATCTGCAAGCCGAGGCCTTCCTACAGAGGGGTTGACCAGCTCTGCCAATACTACCTCGGTCTCTGCCTTCCAGCCTCCAGAATTGTGAACAAAACTGTGGTGTAAGCTGCCCAGCTGCTACGGCAACTCTAGCAAACTCACACAGTGATGGTGTCACATGTTACAAAGAACATTAAAATGTTTTCCTTGATAGTTAAAGTCCTCAGAACCTTGGTGGCCAGTTAAGTATTTATGGAAATTTTTGCTACACTTTTGTTAGTCCCTTTTTAGAAGCCTTTTTTCTTACTTGTGTGCACCATTTTTCTGTTAGCAACATGTCTTCTGTTAGCAGGAATGACAAGATGTTGGCTCAGAAAGGGTGCTGCTGATGGACGTTCTTCGGAAGGTCTGGGTTGACAGACCCGTGAAAGGTTTAGTGGGTGTCTTTTAAGAAAAAAGCGATTTTTCTAATGCCAAGGCCTTCGTACTTATCTAATTATATCCGGAATGCTTCTGATGCTGAGAATTTATGGCTGTAGGAGTATTTCCGCTTTAGAGAAGGCAAGTCTACAATCAAAGACGTCCCTGCTGCCTTCCAGGGTGGCAATCAGGAGCCGGAGGTGTGGAGGAGCACAGCTGGGCACTCCTGGACAGGGTGGGGGTGCATGCAGAGACTGGGTAGTAGACTTGGCCACTTGGGGCCACTGTTGGGCTTCCCTAGAAGTCATGAGGAGAGGCAGAGCCAGCCTAGAGTCTGCCTAGGATACTCAGGGTGGGGTGGAAGAAGCCTGCAGCAGGGTTTTGTTCAGCCTTTCCAGGAACTCTGGGAGGAAAGGGGAGAGGATGAGTCTTGAGGGTGGAATGGGGGGGCCTGTTGTCAGGGTTGATCCTTGGTCCTTTGAGATTGAAATGAAATGGGGGCCTATTTTACTCCAATCAGCCTTGAATATTCAGCACTTTAACCCTCAGAATTCCCATGAGGGCCTTCTGTTTTTGTTGTTGATTCCTCCCTCCCCCCTTTTAACCACCCTTTCTGCCCAGAGCTCTCTGACCCCTTGCTCCCTGTTCCTTTTCACTCCTCCCCACACTCCCTCTGGGGAGCCTTCCTCAGTCTGGCCTGGGCTGTGCTGGGCTCTCCCATGAAGGCCCTGGGGCTGTCCCTCCGTACCTGGTACAGTCCCTGCCCTCCTGAGGTGACTCTGCCCTGTGGGCTCATGGGCTTAATCCAGCCCCACCCTCTGTGGGAACCAGGCACCTTTTCAACCTGTGACTTTCTGTGTCTGAAAAATAGGAATAATAATCGTATCTACCTCTCTGAGACATTTGGAGGATAAAATGGGTTCACTGGATTAACATCCCAAGTGCCTCAAGCTGCGCCCACCCATGGGATCCCGCTGGTCAGGCTGAGCCACATGTCACCTTTCTTATGCCCCAGGGTTCTAACAAGTGTGTATTTCTCAGTCAAGTCCAGGCCTCTGTAGATAAGCCGTATACCCTAAATGTGAGCCAGCCAGCCAGCTGCCTGCCACTGAGCAATCCTGGGGGCGAGTCAGCACCTGCTGCCTTTCTCATAGGGAGCCTGGCAGGGGCCTGGGCCAGGGGGGTGGGCAGGGAGGGAGCAGCCCCTCTAGGGATCCCTCCTCCAGGGGCTTTCCTAAGGCGCCACCGGACTGCCTCCCCTCTCACCCACACCCTGTTCCCTGAAAAGCAGCTGCCTTAGGGCTGCTCTCCCCATGCCTTTGTGCTCTGGGGACCCCTGAACACACAGCCTGTTTTCATCTTTTCCACCAACGGAGAGACAGGCTTTCTCAGGGGCGGCCACCCAGGATCAGCTGCAGCTGAGGATTTTTGTGGCCTGGGGAAGAAATGACTCACCCTCTTCTCCGTGTCTTTCCCTGACCGCTGGAGACTTCGGAGATAAACTTGTGGGGAGGTGTGGGCGCCCCGTGGTGTGTGTAGCAGTGTAAACGGGCATCCTGGAGGTTCAGTCAGTTGACCTCATTAACTGTAACATGACTGAGACGCTGCCCCTGTCCTCCAGAATCAATCTGGAGTGATAGTTGGATAGTCAACAATGGCAGTATTTATTAAGCACAAGAGTGATGAGGACTTAGAGATAGCAGTTGCCACCTGCGGTGGGAGGTTATGTAAATGGAAGCATCAGGGCAGGTGATCCATGCCGACCAGCAGTGCCCAGGTGTGCACAGGCACGTTCAGGTGTAGGGGTGGGGGCTGAGGTCAGCAAGAAGAGCTCAGCCTGGGGACTCCAGTGTGTGTAGGACTGAGTGTCATCCTGCTGCTCCCAGCAAGAGGTACAGGTGATACTGGGGATGTGTGTTCCAGTGAAGAGTCTTGGGATGGGGCGGATTCTTCCTATCTGCATCACACTTGCTGGTTACGGCCACCTTATCATTAGTGCGTCCTTCTTGTGGAAGCCAGCACCTGACACAGACTCGCGGTCCTGTGGGGTTCGCGTCATTCAGGCTGTGCGAGTGTATGTTAGGGATCTTGAATGCTAGTTAAGGAAGTGGACATCTTATCCTGCCTGTGATGAAGACTCACTGAGGGGTCTGAAGGGAATTGTACCCTAAAACGCTATTGCAGGGTGAGGGGGTTTCCTGAGAGCAGCCACAGCTCCCCCAGGAATCCCGGTGAAGGGTAGAGAGGGTGGGAGATGGAGGAGGGAGGTGGGTCTTGCAGGGGGAGCGGCTTGTTACTGTGTTTTTTATTAAATCGACATAATTGGGTGTTTTCATGTGCTGGCCAGAGGGGAGGAGATGATTGTGAGTGACAGTGTGGGGTCCATTTGCCAACTTTGAGTGGGAAAGTGGGTATGGGTAGGAGGCCGGACTGTGAGGGGCTCTGAACGCAGGGCCCGAGGTCACCGTTAGGTGGGGCATTTGGCAATGGCAGCTCAGAGCAGTGGGGATAGGAAAAGGAGGCCTGTGGGGTGCTGGAACTGGTCCCAGTGTGTGAGCCCCTGGAGGAGGATCTGGTGACATGCTTAGTGCTCCCACACCTGCACATGCCCAGGAGCCTCCCAGGCATGCAGGCCGTCTGAGGCTGGGGGCAGGCTCCTGGGTGATGCTGTGCTGTGTGTGTAGAGTACCAATAGGGTGGGCCAGACCTTGGGTGGGCCCAGCTTTGGGGCGTGCCCAGGTGTGGGGGCTCAGAGGAGCTGGGGTGGGTGGGGAGGCATCTTTAGTAGACAGGAATTTTCCTTGGGCCTCTTTGCTGGCCAGAGGAAGAGTCCGGAGGTGGATCAGGATCGGAATGGAAAAGATGATGGAGAGTGAGCCTCCCAACAGCTGTAGGGGAAGTTCTGGAAGGAAAGGACGGCCAGTCAGGGAGGTTGTGGGCAGAGAATGGTCTGTTGGAGGCCAAGCCTGCAGGATGATGCTAGTCAGGGTGTGGCTGTGGGAGGAGGCCCTAGGGCCTCAGTGAAGAAAGACCCCTGGAGTCCAGGAGGCATGGCTAAGGGGCATGACCGGTCAGGAAGAGACCCAGGGCACTGGCCTGTGAACCCCAGCTTTGTGCGTTCACTCAGTGCTAAGCCAAGGAGTAACATCTGACATTGTGGTAGGGCTCTCTAGTTCAGAGTGTTTTTTCAGACTGCCTCTGATCCTCAGGGGTGCCCAGAGCTGGCCAGAGGAGGTGTTAACTCCCTTTTCCAGATTTGGACAGCTTTGTCTTGGTAGGTGACCAGGTCACCCCCTTCAAACCACACTCCTAGGTGCAGAGTGCAGCCTTGGAGGGGAGAATTGGTACAGAGTTTGAAGTATTATGAATGCGCATCCATCACAACTGAGTCTGTCATTCTGTACCTCATGGAAGGTTCTGTGGTTGGTCCTGATGTTGAAAGGAGGCACAGGCAATAGTATCGTAGCTCGGTGAAGGTGCCCACCAGCTGCCGGGGGTGCCTGGGCTTCAGAGTGAGCCTCTGTGTCCTTCACCCCACCTTGGCTCTGTGGCAGGAACACCGACCCTGCTGTCTGAGGTGTGGCCAGTGGGTGAGAAGATGTGGATGTTTTATTTCATTTGCTGTGTCGGATGTGATCCTGGGAGCTTCTTCTCTTTGACGCAGATCGGAGCTACCAGGGCCGTGGCACCAGCAGCCCGTGCTGGGTTTATCCTGAGCCTGGGGAACGCCTAGCAGGTGACAGGCTGGCTCCTAGGGGCTGGGGAGCAGTCACGTGCCTCTCTTCGCAGAGACCGGAAAGGAGGGTGGGGTTGGGGTTTGAACAGGCATTGTAGACATTTTGTTTTTGCCATGAAAGCGAGGGTGGTGGTGGGGGGATCAAATATTCAGGTCCCCTGGGCACAGATAAAAGATTTAAAAGATTTTCACATATCTCTTCGAACAAATCCCAAACTGACACAGAAGTGATAGCTGTGTAAACAGTATGCTTTCCCAGATGCCGGGCTGTGTAACGGGGCTGATAAAAATTCCCAGGGCGTTATTTGTGGCCTAGATTTTGATTTTCATGTAAGCCACAGATTTTCTACATCTTTGGGGTCAGTGGATCTAAAGAGAAGCTTGATAAACATCTAGATGTTGTCGGACACATTTAGATCATTTTCCCGTGATAGTTCCTGGTGTTGGTTTGTACTCCTGCTAGGACAGTCCGAAGCAGACTCTCCCTGTACTTTGATAGGCATATCCGTGGGAGGACAGCCTCACAGATGTGATTATTAGAAGTCTCCCCTGTGGAGGGGCGGCACCTGTGGCTCAAGGAGTAGGGCGCCGGTCCCATATGCCGGAGGTGGCGGGTTCAAACCCACCCCTGGCCAAAAACCACAAAAAAAAAAAAAAAGAAGTCTCCTCCGTGGAATCCCGTACAGGGAAATGTTTCCAGATAAGCCTGGTCCCCATGTACTTGAAGAATAGGAAGATTAAGAAATTCATGGGAATTTCATGGTTTCTCTGCACTTGAACTGTGGGACTGTTCTGCAGCTGTCTAAGGGACAGATGCAAAGTTGTGTGTTACCCTTGACCGAATCCTTCTAATTCCTAAATCTCCCCTGGGCTGAGGTCGAAGGCTGGGTGGAGGAAGGGAGGCAGTCTTTGCGGACACTTTGGCTGTGGCCAGTCCCTGGCATCTAGTGAGGGGGCTGTAAGTGGGAGCTGCCCATAGTTTGTAATGTGTCTGCAGAGTGTTTGTATTTATTTTCATAATGTGATGGTTAATAGATCTGATTTTAATACCTTAAGTCATCTCTGGCACTTAGCAAGAAGAATTTCTGACGTTTTCCTTTGGGAGTTGGAATCTATCCAAAGTGGACCCTCACTGGTTCATTTTAAAGCGGAGACTTTTGTCTCCTTGGCCTGGTTAAGTGGACATGGGATGTCAGTGTGGGTTTAGACACTCCTGCTGGGTCCTCCTAGCAGGCTGTGTGGAGGAAAGACGTTCTCTCCTGTCCTCACACATGGTGGAACCGAAGTCTCTTCCTCTGTGACTTGGTGTTTCCCCTTCACAGAGGTGAAGTCTGTGTGGGTGATGCGACCTTGACCCTTGGCTAGGTGCAGGAGTAACAGGAAAATGACGTGGGCAAAACTGTGCCCACTGGGTCCCTCGGCACGCCGGGAGACCTGGCTGGGGTCCCACTGGGTCAGGTGCTCTTGTTGGGCTGGTGGGCTTGTGCTTTTCTTTCCCTCACCCGTGTCACGTGGCTCCTCACGCAGACAGGTTCTCGTTAACGCTAATGCAGTCTTGCTTTAGATGTAGGCATTTTTTTTCACACTTCTAGTCTTTTAATCATGTCCATGATGTTTGCTCATTTAAAATAATTTTAACTGATGACTTGTCTGTCACAGAATGAGGACTGACAGGTGTTCTCAGCCATAACTCTTGCTGTTCCTCCTATTTTGGGAAGAATTACTGGAAATAATTGCTTCTCTTTTTATGGAGAGACCTGGGGCTTTTCAGTGCTTTATGCAGAGGAGGAAGGGATGGTTGAATTTAAAGAAAGAGCAAAATGAAAAATTGGGTAAATGGCATGTCACTGTCATATCATGACTGTCCCTTTGGAGCAAGAGTTCTCCATTAGTGGCAGTTTTGCTCCCCCAGGGAACATTTGGCAATGTCTGGAGACGGGTTGGTTGTCACACAGGGGAGGGTGCTAGTGGCACGCAGTAGGCGGAAGCCAGGGGTGTTGCCGAACATCCCAGCGTGCATAGGACAGGTCCCGGCAAAGAGTGATCTGTCCCCAAATGTCGGCAGCACAGAGGGGCAGGGGGTGGGGGGCAGCCGACTCTCAAACACGCCCTTGAAGCCTTTTTTGAGTGTCTCAGCTAGAAATGATTGTTTTTGGCTGTCTTCTTAGCTCCTTCTTACTACATGTAACCCTTTCTTCTGGGTGTTGGTTATTTATGAACTATCCGTCCCCGTCCACCCTGCTCACTGCCAGCTCCCCCTTATCCCTGAAAAGAATGCTCTGGGCGTGGTTGCTGCTTCACAGCTCTGCTTACCTGCTGGACACCAGGAAATGGTAAATGCAGGTGGGCTTCTGTTGAAACTCTGAAGTCCATGGGCAGCCATCAGGATTCACATTCCAGCTTTGCCTCTCGGATGAATCCTCGGCAGGTAAAGCGTGACAGGCCCACACCCTCCTCTACGGAGGTGTGTTGGCGTCTTGTCAACACCACGTAGCATTTCTCCGTTGTCTAGGAATTCGTGGGAAGGCCCCTTGGAGGGGCCCTCTGCGGGGATGCTGAGCTGGGCTCAGGGTACCACTGGGGGCTGAAGTGTGGGGCCCCCACTCCCCTTCCACCTTCTGGGCCTCCTAGGTCCCTGGATGCCTAAAGGTGGGATCTGGACTGAAGACAGCCCCTTGGAGCCCATGCTGCATTCAGTGTTGATAAATACTCCCTAACCTGTTGTCCTCACTGTCTGGCGTCTACACTGTGCTAGTTCATTACATAGATGACACTGCAGAGCCTCCTGCTGAAGCTGAAAAGAGTGTCGAGGACAGCTGCTGCCTCCCCGGGGGTGTCATGTCTGTGTGGCAGTGTGTTCTCACGCATGAGACCTCTCCAGTGTTCTCTTGGCAGGGATTTCGGTCCTTATTGGGCCTTGGAGAAAAAACGCAGGAAGGATGCGGGTGCTCAGGGGACCTTCAGGAGTCTTGTCTTCCTGCTGGGTCCCAGTGACAGCACTCTGTCCTAGGGACAGAGTATACTTGTCCTTCCTCAACTGGCAGACAGGGGTTAAGTCCTCATCTCTTTTATAGCTCCACTTTTAATCTTCATCTTTAAAAATGAGAAAATGGGGTCCCCGGTGACTTAGCCTGGAATGTTCTGGGCGAGGATGAGTGCACAGAGTTCTGGGTTTGTAGAAGCCCAGTGTCATGATAAATCTGAGATCAGAAGCCATCTCAAACTTAATGACCTGATTTGAGAATTAAGCGAAAAGGTAAAATAAGAAATTATTATTAATACAAAACTATGGGTTCTTTTGTTCTTATGTGTGTATTTCTGACCATCAACCAGCTACCAGAAAATAGCCTTTAAGGGACCCTATGGTGGGGTTCCTGGGGTGGGCAGGGCTGGGCTCAGTAGTTGGCTAGTTTCTATTGTCAGCAGATGTGGTTCTGCTAGAGACCATAAATGTGATTACTAGCTGCTGGTTCTGTTATTTGGAAAGTCAGCTTTCCTAGCAGATGGCTCTGCTAACTTGACTACCAGAAGATTCCTTTAAATATGGCTTATCAGATCTAGTAACTCTTGTGAAATAATATTTTCATGGAGCATGTGTGATTAATGGGCAGCTAGAAATGGCCCAGGAGAGAGGAGTTATGGGAGGTGGCCAGAGGATCTCATGAACTTGGAACCAACGGCTCTTTCTGGGACCCACATCTGTATCCTTCCCTGGAGGGCAGTAGGGGGCCCTGTGGCACCGAGGCACCCCCAGCTGCTGCCTGGATGTGATGTAGCAGTGAGATCAACTCCAGGCTTTTTGTTTGTTTGAAGCCAAAATGGTGATATTCTCCACAGCAAGGAAAAATTTAAGAAGTGATAGTCTGGTAGAGTCAGTTTTAAAAGCCAGAGGAAAATAAAGCTTAAAATACTACCTGAACATACATACATATATATATATATATATATATATAAAGTATCGATATTATTATTTTTTTCTTTTTAGAAAAGGCAGGTCTGGCTTTGTAAAGGGGATTTGGATTTTGGAGTGACAGTTTCTGGAGCAAGTGTCTCCTTTGCATGGGTAGAGCCCAAGTCTCCAGGGCGGTGGGGAGAGGCCATTCTCTGCCACCAGGTTTTTCAGCCCTGACCGTCAGGCCTGCTTCAGAATCGTCCTGACTGACGTGGAGAATAAGTGCTTTCTTCAGAGGTGGAAAGTGCTGAAAGATGGCAAACAAGCTGGCTGTGTCTGAAAGAAATTCCCTGGAAGATTCAGTGTCATCTAAGTTGGATCAAATGGATTCTTCTACTCTGCAGCCTGCATCCTTGTATATGTGGCATGGAGCAAAACCCGGGGTGGATTTTAGACAAAGGTACCATTATCAGCAGATAATGTGAAGTCCAGTATTTGAGCTCTAAAGGAATGCTCTCTCATTTTAAGTTTGGGCTCTATGAGTGCCTCAGATAACAAGCAAAATAAATTTACACATCTTAATTATGGACCAGTTACCAGCATCTTCACATTAAAGTTCATTTCAGCATTTGAAAGTTGCTGAGGTCTCAAATAGACTGGCACTCAGCTAAGTTAAGGAGCCCTGAGTCTGGTCTCATCATTGCCCGGCAAAGATCTCTGTCTCTACATGTTGCTGACTTTGGACATCTCAGCTTGCAGACCTAGCTGAGCTTTAAGTCTGTACAGCTTCAGCTGTAAAATTTCAGGTTTTTGCCAAATTTCTTGGTGCCCATTCATTAGAATGCTAGGCACTGTTGCCAGGTCCGGGATTGTTAACTATGTCTTTTTAGAGTGAAATCATAGCCTTAGCAGTTTTTCAAGAGTTTGCGAATTCTTTGAGCACAGAGACCCTGCCTTGTCTCTGTATAGCATGGTAGTATTTGACAAATAAATGAACCAATGAGAAAGTGAAAATTTCCTACAAATGCTGCCTGGTAATGTTGAGCTACCATTGACACTTGGTCAGCGTTGAGTTCAGTAATATTCATACGTTTGCTGTGCTCTTTGTTGTCAACGAAGCAGAATTTGGATGCTGACAAATGACATTATGGTGAAGGGTTGGGCACAGGTAGTGTGACCCAAGACCCCAGGTTTCCGTCTTACTGATGGGCTGCGTAGCTTTGGGGGAAGCGTCCACTCTCTCTGATCCTCTGCGTTCCCCTAACTGAATAGGCTGTAGAAATGTTACTCTGATAGAAGATTCTAGAATTTGGTGGTTCTTGGGACTAATCAAAGAGGGCTTCTTTATTGAAACTCAAAAGGTAAGATGGTTCTGTCCTTTCAGTGAGGACGTACCATATCGTTTCCAAAGCCCTGAAGTTTGAAGAGCAGGTGGACCAGGCTTGTGACCCTGTAATAGTGGAATTCAAGTTGTGGAAGCAGAGGCCACTGAGTGTGGTCAGCTGTGTTTTCAAGTATCTTTTAAAAATAAAAAAGTAAATAAACAAAATGAATCACCTAGCAGTCTTTTTATTTCATTAAATTTGAAGTGGCCAGCAATTTGCCCCGACACAGCCTTTACCAGTCTTTGGCATTGCCAGGCCTAGAAGAGGCCTGGCTTGATCAGCAGGCCTTGCATTTATTATATATTCCTTCTGGAACTTTTCATCAAGTAAACTCAAAAACAATACATCTATGTTCAGGACAGTTGATCAACCCATGTGTTAATCAATTTAAGTATAAAAATTGTTCTGCATCAGATAATATCTAAGACCACTATGTCAAGGTCAAGAGGTGGTAGAGGGTGGAATTTGATGAAGAGATATTAACTTTCCCGTCTGAATGGGGAATTGAGCTCTTACTCAGAATGCTTGGCTCATAGTGTTTTAACTGATTTTCTCCTTACAGTTAGGTCAGTTTAGGCGTTGTTTTCCTCATCCCTGTTTTATAGGCTGAAAAACAAGTGGGTAATAGTTGGAGGAGCCTAGCTTGGAGGGCAGGTCTGTCTTCCTGCCCTTCACATTTGTATTTCCTGCCTGTTGTCAAGGGTAGCAAGGGCTTAAAAGGATTGAGCCTCCCCCCCACTACCCCCCCCCACACACACACAGGGAAAATATGCTTAAATTATTTTAGGAGACCAGCTAGGGCCCTCCACTGGGAAGGTATTGGCATGGAGGGCACCCGCCCCTGACATCCCTCCTTTGTTCTTGTCTTTCTGGAAGTCCACGTGTTCCTATGTGAATTTGGGGGACTGGACAGGTACCAAAGAAAGAAACCTTGCTTTTTAAGCGAGTCATTTGAGTTGAATTCCTCGAAGCTGCATACTTAGGAAAGATGTCTCGGATAAACCCACAACATGTCCCCTGTTCTGTGAGACGCCCCGTGTTTTACTTTTGCAGCCCAAGACGTGGAGGGTGTGTGTAGGCTTAGGGGGCAGGCAGGGCGCCAGCTAGGCCCCTGGAGGCTCCGGTCCGCGCATCGGCGATCCATCTCGGTGCTTGGGTCCGCCCGCCCGGCTGCCGCGCGCGCCACCGCCACTGCCGCCGCGCTCCCGGGACTAGGCGGCGGGGCTGGGCGCGCGGCCGGCGGTCCCTGCGTGTCGCCCCCGCCCGTCCGCCCCGCCCCGCCCCGCCCCGCCCCGGCGCGTAATTTCCATTTTAAACCACCGCCCGCCCGCCCCTCGGCCGCAGCCGGCGCAGCTGCCCGCGCGTCCCTGGCCCGGAGGGTGGTGGAGGCTGCGGAACCGCTGAACTGTGCGGGAAGGGCCCGAAGATGCGAATGGGCCCAGCGCGGTAGACAATGAAGCCGCGGGCACCGCCACCCGCCCTGGACCCCGCGCGCTGCGGCCGCACCTGCCGGCGAGACCGCTCCTGCGCCTGACCGCCCGCCGGCCCCAGCCCCGCCGGCCCATGGCTCGGCGCCCAGTGCCCGGACCCCCGCACTCGGGTCTCGCGGCGCACGGGCCGGCGGGTGCCCGGGGCGCCGTCCCTGCTGCCTGAGCGCCGTCTTTGCTGCAGGGGGTGGTGGCGGCGGCCGTGTGGGCCACACACACTGCTGGCCCACCCCTTGTCCTCGCCGTGCCCGGCGACCGCCTCGGTCGCTGGCTCACTGGATGCGGCCGAGCCCCGCTGAGCGGCGCGGTGGCTGCGGCCACGACCCCGGGCGGCATGTACTTGTTGGACGGCAGCGGCGAGCCCGCGTCACCGCCTGCGGACACGATGCCACGCGGGACGCCCCCGAGGAAGACGGTCTACCGCATCTCGGTGACGATGGTCAGGAAAGAGCAGCTGGCGGCGCCGGGCCCCGGCGGCACCGATCTGCGCCCGGCTTGGCGGCCACGGCCCACTCTCTCCCCAGACGCGCCCGGGCGGCTGGAGGAGGAGGCCGAGGAGGCGGCGGATGCTGAGGACCTGGAGGGTCGCGGGCCCAGCGCCTGGGACTTCCGCACCTTCCGCGCGCGCAGCACCGGGCAGCTGGAGCTCGGGCGGCTCCGGCCGTGCGCACGCGTCCCGGAGCCCGCGGACCTGGCCGGGGAGGAGGGACGTGGCTCGCCCGCGCCCGGCAGCCCCGACGTGGAAGGTCCCCGGGCCGCGCCCCTGCGGCGGAGCCTCAGCTTCAGGCACTGGCGTGGGTCTGAGACGCCGCGGGGCCGGGAGCTGGGCGGCGAGAGGCGCCACAGCAGCTCCGGGAGCCTGGCCTGGGATCCGGGCGACGAGGCCGCGGCTGGCCCTGCGGCCGCCCTGGAGCCCGCGGCCGCCGCGCCAGCCGCCTCGGAGAAGCGCAACACCCTGGACGTGGGAGAGGTGCTCAGCAAGAACGACGCGCTCTCGGACTTGGAGCGCTGGGAGCGCAGCAAGAGCAAGAACCGCACGCTGGACAACAGCGACCTGCAGCGGCTGGAGCGCGCGCGGGCCGCGGCCGCCGGCCCCGGCGCGGTCTCGGAGCACCGGCTGCTGCGCTTTTTCAGCGGCATCTTTGCGCGCAGAGATGGCGCGGCCGGCGGCGGGCCCTCCCCCCGGAGCGGTGCCTCGCGGCCGCGCGGCTACTTCAGCCTGCGGCGGGCCCCGGCGGACACGCACTCGTCCAGCGCCGAGAGCGTCGAGGGGTCCCCGCGCAGAGGTGGGCATTGGGGCCGGTGCGCCCCGGGGAGGGGAGAGGTAGGGACTGGCCGGGCTCTGCCGAGACCTGCTGGGCAGGCACACTGGGGCTTGGGAGCAGTTAAGGGACCTGCCCTCCCAGGTCACAAGTGTCCAGGAAGGCCTATTGTGTTGTCCCCAGCGATGCCATGTGCATCAGTCTTGAAGTTCCTCACTGTTGCCCCTTAGGTCAAAGAGGTGGCACGCCAGGCTGTCCCTGTCTCCAGCGGCTGCTGGCTCAGCCTCCTACAGAAGCTTAGGGTGGCTCCTGGGGGCTGAGTGAGGCTTGGCCCGGAAGCTGGCGCACAGGTGCAGCTGCCTGGCAGGGAGAAGCCAGCATTCATCTTGGTTTCCCTCCCTCCCCGAAGTCTGGTACCCCTGTTGGCGCTACCATCTGTGAGGGCTGTGGCGTGGCTCAGAGTCGCCGTGGTGGGGGGTGGGGCATGGGCCTCGTCCCCCCACCTTCCCTGGGACCATGTTCTGTTTGCTAGTGTCTGCCAGCAGACAGGACTGGCACAGCCGTAGCCTCATCTGAAATCTCAGTGCCCGGTTCTCTGTGTTTCTGACCGGGGGCTTGCAGGGAAGCTTCTGGTTGCAGATAAGGTTTTCTCCTGCAGCAATCAGTTAACCTGGTAGCATTTGGGGATTAGAGCCTCTGGAAACTGCAAAACAGCCCCATCTCTCCACAACACTCCAAAGGAAAAAGGCTTGGGGGGAAAGTGGGGCTGGATCATTACCCCTTCCTCATGGGGGAGAGGGCACAGCCTAAAGATTCTGTATGGTGTATTTTACCACCGAAAAAAATCATTAAGCATCTTTCTTACCTTAATTACCCGATTCTGCTGCAGAGAGGGATAATGGTAGTTGAGGCAACCCTTGTGGGCTTTGGTTAGCAGTTCTTGGGCAGTATTCTTCCCAGGTGTACTTAACAGGTTATCTGACCACCCTGTATACACACGTGTTAAACCCAACCAATGCAGAGAAGTCACTGCCCTTATTTTTAAGGTAAAGTGAAGACAAATGGTCATGTCTTAATGTGCTTCTAATGATCCTCAGAATGTGATAGAGAATGGTTGAAACCAAGCTCTTAAATGTGCAGTGCTGTTAAAATCTGAATTTTTCTTTTTACCAGTGAGGCTGTAGAGTTAGCTGTTGACAGGGGCGTGCTGCTTTGCTTGCCACACACCCCTTGTTTTCACCTGCTTTGGATCACTTATTTTAGAAGGCCCTGTGTTCAACTACAGCTATCATCCCATCCCTTCCAGCATGCTTGGAAAATATTAGAAAATGATGTGAGTTATTTTGTTAAAACATTTGGTTTGCACAAAGTCGCTCCTGTCATCGGTTGGGATCAGAGGAAGCGCCAATCTGAAAGTTCTGCCTCTAATAACAGGCTTGCATCTTTGTTCTGGCGGACTTTGCAGAAAACAGTAATTAGCCGCCTGGGTTCCAGACAAATACACGTCGCACAGAAAGTAATGCATAGTCTTGGTTTAGAACGGGGCCTATAGATGCAAGGTAAAAGCATTTGGGGCTTGGGTTTTCTCTGCTCATGTGGATTGATTGTGGATTTGGAATAGTAAAGGTGTGACGTGTGCTGATGTTTTTCCCTCTAGGGCAGTATAAAATAATAATAGTGTTATGGATGCTTGGTTGGTTTGTCCCTTGTGGTTGTTGCTTCTCAGGATGGGATAACTTTGTTCTGAGACATAACAATGGTACTAGCGTTGTGGGTTGTGCCAAAAAACAGAAATTTTATGAACTAGGTTATAGCGCATAGGTCAGAGCTCTAGGGCATTGCTTTATTCTGAAGTTCTATCAGGGGTCCTCAAACTACGGCCCACGGGCCACATGCAGCGGTGTGATTGCATTTATTCCCGTTTTGGTTTTTTTTTTTTACTTCAAAATAAGATATGTGCAGTGTGCATAAGAATTTGTTCATAGTTTGTTTGTTTTTTTTTAAACTATAGTCCGGCCCTCCAATGGTCTGAGGGACAGTGAACTGGCCCCCTCTTTAAAAAGTTTGAGGACCCCTGTTAGGTAATCACACAAAAACAGCTACATCTTTCACCTGGATAAAATCTTTGGCTTCGACTAAAATGTCTGAAATGTAACTGCTTTTAGGATTTTGGTAAGGATTTGGTTAGGATTTTGTTTGTTAACAAGGTAAAAGGTGCAGGCCCATAGCTTTCTCTCAATTCCTCATTTGATTGTACTTCTCCACTTGTTTGTGTATTTGCTTCCTGTGACACAAATGATTCAGGATTTAGGTGCTATTTAAGTGAGATCTTTGTAGAAGTCTCACCAGATGCCTGCAGCCCAAGCTTGCTTTCCCTATAAAGGATTATTGGGTGCAGGTCCACAGAGCACTGCCCCCAGGACTGAGGAATTTTGGATTTTAGGAGGGTGAGATGGTGGATGTCACAGAACGCCACCTGCAAGGTCGGGTGGCACCTTCTAATTACACCCTAGAAATTTGCAGCAAAGCCTGAGATATTCACACTCAGTGAAGTAAACAGTGATTAAAAATAGCCTCATGGGGCGGCGCCTATGGCTCAATGGAGGTGCTGGCCCCATAGGCCAGAGGTGGTGGGTTCAAACCCAGCCCCGGGCCCCAAACTGCAAAAAATAAAAAAAATAAAAAATAGCCTCGTGGCAGTTCGAGTCTACTTTTGTCACAGAAAAAATAATCGCCAAATATTCTCGGACCTTTTGGGATTTCAGAATTAGAGATAAGTAGTATGACCTGAAACAAGACCCGAGTCCTGAGGCACATCACTAACTGTCCTTGAATTATGGCCGTAATGTTTTATAATTTGGGGTTCTTGAAAATATAAGGGAAACTAGAGGTGACATCAGCTTGAGCAGATTTTTCTTCTGTTAAACTTTGGGTCCCCCCCCCATTTAAAAACAGCTATGAAGTTTTTGAGTTAACTATAAGAAAGTAACTTTAAAAGTCTTAAGTGATTATTACATGAAATACTCCATTTGGCTAAGTTAAGTGCTTAATCTTAGACAAGGTATCTCTGTGAGCATAGGAAGCAAGATGGCTATTTTTTTTTCTTCTTTTTTTGAGAAAAGGTGGAGGGTGGTGGCATGATTATAGCTCACCGCAGCCTCAAACTGCGGGGCACAAGAGCTCCTCTTGCCTCGTCATGCCTGGCTAATTTTTTTCTATTTCTTTTGTAGAGGTGGGGGTCTTGTTGTATTACCTAGGTTGGTCTTAACCTCCTGGCCTCCTTGACCCCCTCCCGCAAAATAAAGGTTGTGGAATTACTGGCCCAGCCATTGGCTCCCATAGATATGCACCTTTGGTTTTTCTGTATTGTTAACTCAGGGAATTAAGGATGAAAAGATTTGAAACAACTACCTTTGTAGGGTGATTCCCTTGTACTTTCTAATCCCGGTTGGAACTCTTCTATTTAGGCTCTTCCAGTGTTTCCCCCTTATGTGTAACAGTTGCCCCTCAGAGTTCCAGGGGCTGATCCTTCTTTGTAAGGCTCACAGTTATTAGCAAGCCAGCAAACATTTCAGAAAGACGTGGTGTCTGATCAAGGGCGGTTTTGTGTGACTCGATGCGCGTGTATTATGGCAGAGTCTGTTGACACAAGTATAAATTAATACAAGAACAGGTCGCATAATAAATTATTAACAGCATTGTAGGGTGTCACTTCTCCGTAGTGCACACTCTGTGTGCCCCAGTGGATGCTGTTGAGCTGGCACCAGCCATGCTAGTTTAGAGCTTTCCATGTCTTCAGGGCATTCTCTTGCTGTCAGGGAGGATTGATTACTGCAGTGAAGTGATTCATTGATATCTCTTACTAAGGTTAACTTTTTTTTTCTTTATTGTTGGGGATTCATTGAGGGAACAATAAGCCAGGTTACACTGATTGCATTTGTTAGGTAAAGTCCCTCTTGCAATCATGTCTTGCCCCCAAAAGGTGTGGTACGCACTTTTTAAATCAGTAATTTGCTGCTGATTTTTCACAGCATGTTTTATGAGTGGCTTCTTTGATTTTTGACTCCCTTGATTTGTATCACTCAATTAGCATAGGGCGATGGACTTGTAAAAATAATATGTACCTTAAAAAAAAAACCCTTGACTGGAGAAAATGAGGAAAGAGCAATGAAATGAAATAAAAATCATAGAAATAACTTGATAACATTTTAATTTTTAAACACGATTTATTATCGAAAGGACATGTAGGCTGTAAAGAAGGCACTATGAAACTCAGTTTCTCATGTGAAACATTTTGAACTGATTATATACCCAGTCTTTTTTTGTGAAAGATAAATATTCCTCCAGGCATGATGCTAGTGCCTGTAATCGTAGCACTTCGGAGGCTCAGGAGGAAGGATCACTTGAGGCCAGGATTTTGAGACCAGCCTAGATAATAAATAAACAAATACAGAAATAAATTAATTTAAAAAACCTTAGCCAGATGTGGTAGCATGCACCTGTAGTCCCAGCTACTTGGGAGGCTGAGGCAGGAGGATCACTTGAGCCCAGGAGTTGAAGGATGCTGTGAATTGTGATGATGGACAGTCACTGCACTTTAGCCCAGATGACAGAATGAGACAAGTCTCGACAAAATAAATACATATGTATAGTGTGTGTGTGTATATATGTATATATATCTAGGAATAGATAAGAGTTCACTTGCTTTTTATAAGAATCTCCCTATAGCAATTTAGAAAAGTGCCCTTTTTTGGAGGGGGGTGGGCTAAAATGGCTTTCCTGTAGGCCAGTGGTTCTCAACCTTCCTAATGCCGCAGTGTGTTTTTATTGTTAAAAAGGGGTCATGACCCACAAGTTGAGAACCACTGCTGTAGACAGAGCAGTCATGCTTGGGTACAGGACAGACCAGCCCTGAAAGCCAGGGAACCTTTTAAGTGACCAGTGGGGTCAGGCTCTGCCTTGCCATGTTTATTTCCTCAGCTTGAATCCCAAGTTTCAGCAGAGGTCACCCACTATCTTTCTTTATGATGACCTGGGCTGGAGGATCCTGCTACCAAAGGAACATTCAGAAGTGCCCCTGCTGCAGAGGCCCCCAGGCATTAACGTACAGCACACTGGTGATATAATTAACGGGTACATTTGGTTTGGGAGTGTAAGGCTCAGTTATAAAGCACTTGTAGCAGTTTTTTGAAGTCATCTTACTGTTGTTTGTTTGTTTGTTTTTAACTGCATCAGCAAACATTGAACTTCTCTGATACGTCCTGCATTTACTAGGCAGCAGGGAGCTAGGGCTGATGAAAGCACAGTTCTTGTCTTCAGAGGTCAGTAGCCAGGAGGGGAGAGAGGGACATTCCAGTGTGTCAGAGCCTCCCGGGGTACCTGAGGAAGAGACAACTGTTTTCTCCGCACAGCATGTTGCCACTGGGGCACTCATCCCTGTGTTAGTGACCATCTCCTGTACATATCCGATGATTCTAAGAGCCCTCCCTGGGCGCGAAGTGTGTGCCAACCCTCTAGATACTGCAAGTTGAGGGCCCTGTGTCTGGGCATATGGACTTGTAGTAAAATTTTTATGGGTAGAATTAGTGAAAAAACTAGGGTGATGAAGAGGGAGCAAATGTCCTTCAGTTATTTAAGAAAGAGTTATTGAAGGCTCACAGAGGGGTGAACGAGCTGGAGCTTGTAGGATTGGTTTACCAGGTGGAGTAGACTCTGCTGCAGTAAGTTGGTTGGGATTTCTGCAGTTAACTGCTAAAAATTCATTTCTCTTTCCTAGATCTGTATGACTAATGCCAACACTAAGCATAAAATAGGATGTTACTATTTCCACATTGAGCTTTTTTTTTCCCCCCTGAGTAAAAAACATATTTTTGGCATAAGGCTTTTGTTTCTAGTAGGACTTCTCCTTTAGGCTTGTGTCAATTTTTGAAATGATTTGGAACAGTTACATTGATTTAAAATGATGTCACAGCATGTCAAATAACGAAAGAAAATACTTACTGAGGGTAGTCTCATGATTGAGATAAAGTATGGTCAGCTGCGGTGATATGTCCCGGTGATGAAGCGCAGAATTGGTATTAAGGTCAACAGATTAGCAAAAAAGAGGAGAGATTATTGTCTTTTCATTATTTTGAAAGAAGTACCAGCTGCCCGCGATCATTGTAGCTTAGGATTTATTCAGTCCAGATCAGACTCCCCTGTGGTGTTGATTTTTGCTTGTTGGTAGGTGACGGCCTTACAGTCCAGTTTGTTCTCTTAGGTTTGAGTCGATACCCGTATCACCTTTGTTCTTTTCACCTGTTAACTTCAGGCATTCATGTTAACCACGTGGATGGTCTTATAATTAAAAAAAGATTAGTACACATGTATGCATTTAGCTGGTTTTAATTTTAAGAGGGTCTTGGCTCTTTGTTTTTTAATAATCTCTTATATTGTCATTTTCCTAGTTCATTGTAACATCACTAACAGATCTAAAGACTCAGCTTACAAAAGAGTAATTCCCTGGCTCAGCAGACAGGAATATTCTGCTCAGTAACAGGCCGTGGACGGTTCATGTTGTGTGCTGCTTTTCTAACGAGTGAAGATAATTTTATGACATGCATTTTGGCATGTTGAAATAAAAGGAAGAATGTTGGTTGCTTCCTGTACGTCCTTTTTTGGGAATGGTTAGAACCGTTGAATGTATTCCTGGTGTGATCCTTCGTCCCAGATTTCACATGACGTCATGTGCTGCTTGTTTGGGCCACACACAGGAAGGCTCCTTTGTTCCGTGGGCCGCCTTCGGGGACCGGCAGAGTACAGACGCGTTTGAGTGGATGTTCATTTGTTTGAGATGGTTGTCAAAGGGAATCTTGTGTTCCCTCTTGCACTCTGTGCCTGTCATTGCAAGGCCTTCTTTGAGCGGGCCTTCTGACTGTCACACTGGACAACGGACTCCGTCACCAGTGCCACCAGCGCCACCAGCCTTTCTGATTTAGCCCCTGCCCTCTCTAATTCTCATATAAGCTCTTCTGATGCCACTTTTTCTGTTGGTGGAGATGAGAGAGGAATAATATTGATCCGGTTTTTGCTTTTGTGCCCCAGTTAGCTCAAAAAGCAAGAACCAGTTGTTCTGTGTAATATTCTGCACAAAGTAGACTTCTGATCTTGAGGATGTGTATCTGCAACTTGCTTTCCTGACACGTTAAGTCCTGCTGCCTTAGAAATGGGCACAGCTGCTTGTGGTCTAACGGGCCTGGTCAGGCAGTGCGGGCTCTCTGGCCTCTGGTTCCATGTGGCTCATCCATAGCTCCAGGACTCTTGGACATTTCATTCTTTTGGTTATTTCAGCTCTCACACTAGAACCCCAGCCCTCTGAGGGTCTGCTGTCTTGCATTTACGAGTAGGTACCTATTCTGTTTTCCTGATCTGGTTCACAGAAGACACTGGGGGTTTTTGATTTGGAACCGGGAGACTTCCCTCCCTGTGTTGAGAAGCAGATGTAAAAAGGACACAGTAGTTAGTGCTGATGAGATTCAAAGTTGGGAGGTCACTTCTTACAAGCCAAGCCACCCAGCTGGAATAGACTGGCGTCTTAGCTGGAGAGTTCCTGATCCTTGGAGGCACCAAGCACTGACTGTCAGGGGGTGTTAGGGGGGGTGTGGTGGCTGTTGGGGGAGGGGATGAATGGTCAGTTTTCAAGATCGAGAGCTCTTTCAAGGTCTAGGATTTTACTAAATTTTGTGCCTGGTCTCCTTTCAGGGAGTAGCTTTCTCCTAGACTTACAGGAGCATTTCTGTGGCCTGTCCTCCTGCCTGCTCTGCTTCCAGCCTCACCTTTGCATCCCATTTTATTCTGCTGGCTAATCTGAGACTTAGGGTTCTGCCGCCAGCTGGAGGGTGCTGGTGGACTTTAATCTGTGCCTGCTCTCCCACTGTCTACAGCTGGCCCCACAGGCGTGCATCCTGGGCTTGTGTTTGGCCATGAGGCCCCTCACGACCCTGGTGCCATTTGTCTGTTCAGCTTCCAGGTTGAGTGACGGCCTTTCAGCGTTGCCCTTCATCTGACCGTCTTACAGCCTTTCCTCCTCAGTTGCTTTTTGGTCGTGCCTTGACTCATAGACGTATTTCAGGTGTGTGATTAATACAATGATGATGACAGGAGAGAATACTCAGTTTTTCACGGGAACACTTAAATTGTCACGTGGAGAAAGTGGAGTATCTTGATTGGGTGGAGTGGATTTATAGTCTTGGCTGCAACACTTAGGGCTAGCAAGGAGACCCTGATAAGTCATTTCACCCCCAAACCCTGTCTCCCTCATCATTTAAATTCAGTGTCATGCTGGCAGAGTCTCCAGAAGGTACAGAGATGGATGCAAAACCAGGCTTTAGCTCAGGTAGCCCAGAATCATGTCTTTGCTTTTTTTTTATTTACCTATAATGTGTTTTGCAAAAGACCTAAAGATAGAAGCATCTGTATGTTGCTGTGCTTGTTTTTGGAATTACTATGAGATATACGTTTGCCCTGATGCTACAAGTATAAGTTAACCTTGTATTTTAACTTTACTTCTTGACTCTGTATTTTCTCATGATCTTTAGTTTAACTACTTTTTTTAAAAACTATTGACTGTTGACTGTTGTACCTTAGAATTGACTGTTGTACCTTAGAATTATAAATGGGGAGAACAGAGTTCTCTCTTTTTCTCTCTGGCTTAATCCCCTTTATCCCTGTAACGCGAGGAGCATCCCCTTGCTTGGAATGGATGTGTCTCCATCCTGGTACAAGCCCAATATGTGTTTATTTCAGAAAGCCCGTCTGGGCGCTGCGTCCTGACGTTACCTCCGCTAATCCCTGCTGTTCTTTCTTCCCGGAAGAACAGCAGCCAGGGAGAGTGTTGCCTGAGAAGCACAGTAATCAGTGTTCCTCAGATTTTCATGAACAGTGATGGATGTTTCTTGTTGAGAATGACCTGCAGTCTCCAGAGTAATAAAGCACCACTAATACAATGTCCGTGTGCTTACCCAGTTTGTTCAGTGAAGTGTAATAAAGATCACTTGCTGAATTTCGTGTTTTCAGATGTTTAGATTTCTAACGTCGTGACGCCAGTGGTGTTCCTGGAACCTGTGCTGTACTGAGGCTGATGTTTGACTGTCATTTGTATTGTTGGGTCAAATTACCTTTGAAGATAATGTTACAGACTCTTGTTCATGTGTTAGCACCAGCCAGTAACCTGGGCGGGGGGAACTTGAGATTTACGTGTGCGTGCTCAAAGCCCAGGGAGCTGAGCCCCTGACCAGGCTTCTGTGTGGAGGACTCTTGCCCCAAGATCAAAGAGTGACAATTAAATATTAGTTCACATAGCGAGTGCCCATACCTCAGTGGTTAGGGCGCTGGCCACGTATATTCAGGCTGGTGGGTTTGAACTCGACCTGGGCCAGCTAAACAATGACAACTGCAACAAAGAATAGCTGGGCGGGCGCCTATAGTCCCAGCTACTTGGGAAGCTGAGGCAAGAGAATCACTTAAGCCCAAGAGTCTGAGGTTGCTGTGAGCTGTGATGCCACGGTACTCTACCCAGGGCAACAGGGTGAGACTCTGTCTCAGAAATAAATAAATATTAATTCACAGAAGATTGATAAAATCTGCATTGTCATTGGAAGGAAGCTCAAATATTTGGACAGGATTTGGGGTGTGATCTGGCTGCGGAAGTGTTGGGCTTGAGCCCTGTGTGAGTTGGGGGCAGTAGGGGTCCGAGTGTGAATGCTGGTGTCCCCTTCTAGAATCTGCAACTTGGGAAGTGCCCCCAAGTCCAGATTGTATGTGATCTTCCTACGTCTTTCCTGTGGCTCTCCATTGGCCAGTGAAAGGGGACCCAAGCAGCTTCTTGAAGCCATGTAGGGAAGCATTGCTGGTGGAGGGCTGGTTTCTCCTGGTTCCTTGTCTTTGGAGGGAGCAGGCGACATGCTGTGTGCCTAGATAGGTGCATGCAGCTGGCTCTGCCTTCGAGTAGCATCCCCAGGGGTGGCACTCATCTCCACTGCCTGGGGGTCACCTCATTGGGAACGTCCTTTCGTAAATCCTTGTTTGTCTTCAGGCCTCATCAGGAAGAGTGCCCGGCCTGGTAGAAGGAGAGTGTTTGCCGGTGTCCAGAGGCTCAGCTCATGTTGTGAGCTTCCCCTCCGCATACCTGGTTAAGGGATGACCTGTGTCCACCACGGCCATTCAGATGCAGCCAGTCATGTTTCCCCAACCCTCCTTGCAGATGGGCAATCTGCTGGCCTCTCTGGGAGTTTTAGCCCCTCCATCACTTACCATGCCTTGTACATGCCTCCTAGGTGGAGAGTGCATCTAGGGCGGAAGAGAGTGTTACTCCAAACCTGAAGTTACTGTCCTAAGTTCATCTTTGCTCCCCACTAGTTCCGCCTTGTCTGTTCCCTTCCCCCAAGTCACCACGACACACGGACAGCTGGACACGTCTGTTAGCAGTGATCAGGGCCCACTGGCTAACTCGCCCCTATGACTGCTGTGCTCGCTGACTCTGCAGAGCAGACTGTTAATGGATGGGCAGGTTGGGAATGACAGGCTTGGTGAAATTCACAGTTTTCTGCACATGTCCATGTTAAGTTGGGTCCCAGGGAGGGACTTATTTCGTTGATGTATTTTACACAGACACTACACTGCTTCTTGTTAGTTTTAATACTAAGCTAGCAAAAAAGATTAATACCTTGTGAACACCTCCTTTCAAGCCGGTCATAATTCATTTTCACTCTGGCAAGCTCTTGTAGCTTGTAGGCTGAGAATGAGGAATCTTGAGCCCAAATGTTTTGCCATTTTCTAGGGATGTGACCTTGAGCAAGTTATTTAACCTCTGAGCCTCAGCCGCCTCATCTAAAAACTGGGGATTGGTTGTCACACTTGCCTCTGGGTGGGACCTGTGGGCCCCTGTGTGCAGCACACATGTGGGGCTCCTGGTGGCCTGGGGTGCAATGGAAGGGTTCTGGGTGAGTCTCCTGGTGGGTATTGCAGACTCATCCCACCCCCACCAACAACAGGGAATGTTCTGGAAGGAAATGGGCTTGGGAAACTAGGTTCTCTGTACATAGGGAAATCTTACTCTCCTGGAAAGGGAAAAGTGACTTCTTCCCTTTGAGGTAAAAAGGGGAGAAATAATGATCCCTTGGAGAGAAGTAACTGTTTTAAATTCCTTTGATTATTTTTTCTTTTTTGAATGTACTTCTATTTCCAAATATATGTATTTTTAAAATTTCAATTTATTAAAATTTATTTAGTTTAATCTATAGGATGGACATAAAGTTTGTGTGCTAATTTAAAATAGCTGTAACTTTAAGTTACACAGAAACTTTATGTGCACTCTGTATGTTGTATTTGATATTTATGAATAACAAATACATAAAATGCATAGATTATAAAATACATTCAGCATTTTTAATCAATTAAAAATTATTAAATTAAAATTTTTTTAATTTCTGAGTAACTTGTCAGGGGAAGCAGCCCTGAGCAGGCAGGTGGTGTGTGCTCAGGCCGGGAATCCACCAGCTCTTCCTCCGGGCTGGAGATGCTCCTTTTTAACCCACCAGAGACATCCACGTCCGTCATGGCCTGGTGCACAAGCAGATCCCAGGACTTGCTCTTAGTTGGGTAAATGACGTCTCTTTTACATATTACTTCTTAAATGTAGTTTTGGGGAGAGCTGGGTTCTCAGAGGCTTCTTTTTGGGGATCTGGTGGCTGTGTCTGTCCCCGTGGGAGCCCTTAGGTTTTCCAGCAACTTCCATTGTTTTCATTTGTCAGATTCAGAACAGCATCTTAAAGATGAGTGGGTCCTAGAGATTTCTTAGTGTGAATTTATTTATCTCTCTTTCTGAAGTACAGATGGGGAGCTCTGGCCCAAAAATCAAAGTGCAGCCTCTTTCTTTTACGACAGAGGCCGTCATTTGCCATCCATTTGTGCTGTGTCTTTAGAGTCACGTCAGTGAGAGTGTCACTGTCACTTCTCCATGTTAGAGGCCCTGGCAGAGATTGGGACCATGACCATCCAACAGAATAGGTGGTGGGCATTGCCTGGGGGTGACAGGGTGGGCTGGGGGGCTATTTGGGATCATGCCATGGTGTTTAAATAAGTCACTAGGCAGACAGGGGCCATCTGGTCTGGGGTGACTGGTGTGATACCACTTGTGACCACATGAAGCCCTTGCTCTTGGGGGCCTCGTGGCCCAGGGGTGGCTGGTCGGTCTGCTGTGGTCAGAGCCTCCAGAGGCCCCCCGGGGGCGAGAGCGCCTGGGTGTGCAGATTCTGAGGGTTTGCTGAGGTTAGGTGGGCCAACTGTAGACTAGTGGGAGAAGGCGGTGCTGAGAGGACCCCATTTTCCTAGCAGTTCCCAGCCTTTTTGGTACCAAGGACGGGTTTCATGGAAGATAGCGGGTGAGGGCTGGGGTATGAGACAGGAGCCAGAGCTCAGGCGTTGATGCCCATGAGAGGGAGCGTCTGTAAACACAGCTAAGGCTTCTCTTGCTTCCTGCCACTCACCTCCTGCCCTGAGGCCTTGTTCCTTATGGGCCATTGACCAGAACTTTTTTGGCATCAGCGACTGGTTTCATGGAAAACAATTTTTCCACGGAGTTGGGGAGGGGAAATGGGATGGGAGTCAGAGCACAGGGGTAATGTTGTGTGGCGGGTTCCTAATAGTCCTGGGGTTGGGGATGGCAGCCTTTGCCTATTTCGGGGGAATTCAACCCCTGTGAGAAAGCCTTTCTTTCTTTTTTTTTTTTTTTTTTAATTTTTGAGACCAAGTATCATTCTCACCCAGGCTAGAGTGCTATGTCGTCAGCCTAGCTCACAGCAACCTCAAATTTCTGGGCTTAAACCATCCTCCTGCCTCAGCCTCCTAACTAGCTGGGACTACAGGTGCCTGCCACAGCTAGCACCTGGCCAAGGAGGCCTTTCTTTGGTGCCCTGTTAAGGACAGAGTTCCTCAGAGGAGACCAGAAATCCTATCCTGGCTAGGTTGGCCGCTGCCTGCCCTGTGTTGGAATGCGGGTCCCTGCACCTGTGTGCTCACTTACCCAGCAGGTGTCTGGCAGTGCTCACCTTCGTTCAGGTGTTCAGTTGGGGGGGGGGGGGATTCACCTCTCTCTGGGTCACACTGAACCCAGCTAATGTCCTGTCGTGTGCCCAGGTGACTGCCCCTCAGATGCTCAAAACGCTGTGGGCTCCTCATCACCTCGTTCTGGAAATCACCTATATTGGAAATTCTTTGCTTACAAGAATACAAACTCTTTTCTTTATTTTTCCTCCTGGTTTTTAGTAGCCCCATTTCATAGTGCCCTCCCCCGTCCCCCCATAACATGACCAAGGAGAGGGCATTGTGAGCACAGGCCCTCGCTGCTCCCGCGTCCTTGTGTCTGGATGCTGAGGGCTGCGGGCGTTTTGTTTTCATCCTGAAAAAACCAGTTGTGCCATATGGTTAGCACCCGTTGATTTTTTTCATTGTGAAGTTCAAAATCAAAATATTTAGCTGCAGGTCTTGTGTTTTTGAAAGTTTAAAGATGTTTCTGTGACATCTGTTTGTAGCTGATGTAGACGAAGGCCCCCGCTGTGCTGGGTACCAGCTGAGACAAAGTGGGGGTGTCCCGGGCAAGTAGAAGGTCAGGTGGGTGATGAAAGTGCAACCCTCTGCCATGGCAGGTATGACTTAGTAATAGAATTTGTTCAGAAGCCATGAGTTTTATATCGGAAATTCTTTGCTTCCAAGAATACAAATATTGGAATTCTTTCCTTTTCTTTATTTTTTTAGAGACAGAGTCTTAACTCTGTTGCCCAGGCTAGAGTACCACAGTATCAGCCTAGCTCACAGCAACCTCAAACTCCTGGGCTCAAGCCATCCTCCTGCCTCACCCTCCTGAGTAGCTGGGACTACAGGCACCTACCACAACACCCAGCCAGTTTCTCTATTTTTAGTAGAGATGTGGTCTCTTCCTTGCTCAGACTGGTCTCAAACTCCTGAGCTCTAGCAGTCCTCTTGCCTCGGCCTCCCAGAATGTTAGGATTACAGGTATGAGCTACTGCACCTGGCCTCCATAATAATAATTCTAATGCAATCTGTAATACATGATGGGGATTAAAGTCACCACACACAAAGTGAGACGCAGGTGTAAGCGTGAACTTAGACACAACCACTGGCGTGTTCAAATTCAACTTCACATTCTGATTTAGAGGAAGGCATTTTAGTAACTGCCTGCCTTCCACGCAGTCCCACGCAATCCTGATGATACCCACTGGACATTAGTACTTAGGAGATGGCTCGTGTGATGGGCAGGCTGAAGGTAAGGTTGGTGGGGGCTGTTAACATGCTCTCAGCCTCGGTTTCCCCAGTGTTCAGTGAACATTCTCCTTGGCAGAAGGATTTGGGTATTTGCTGTCAAACAGATTCGCATTCCTGAGGCAGTTAATTTTCCACACTGCGGGAGATACTTGTGGCATTTCCCTTTTCTTTAAAGTCAAGGATGGATATTGATGCCTTGGAAGGGGATTAAGTCCTCAGTTCCCTTAGGTGTAATGATTTCAGTGTTTGTGTTTCCAGGAGGTGTTAACCAGCGTCTTTTCTACGTAGGCGTTTCATTCCATGCAGACTTTGGGACGTGACTTCACCTGTAGTTTCGTATCTTCAGGGGTGGTAGTCCCATCTGTGTATCGAGTGCCAAGTACATTCTGACATTCATTCTTCATGGGTATCAGTTTAAAATCTGTATTAGGTGAGTTTCCAGATAGTTTTTTGGACATATATCAGTTTAATTTGATAAGACATTTCGTTAAAAATGTCACCTCTTTTTTTTATAAGAGGTCCAGTGTTTTAGACGAAGGTTGTCTATGTGACCTGCCAGCTTTTCATTTTGTCTGTTTCTAGAATAAATGGGAATGCTGCCTCCCTTCGGATCTGGGTTATCTTTCTTCACAGGACATGGCCAGAGATATAGTTGAGATATTGCCAGGCATGAGGAGAGTCAGGTGATATGGGTCATTCAAGCATCTCTTTTGAGGGGAAAGTGTGTGTTCCCCGGGGAATTCGGGCTTCCTTGATTTTTTCCTCTTTAACTCTGTCTTCTGATCTGGGGCAGGTCTAACAGTCTGTCCACCCTTCTGGTCTGAGGATGGACAGAGGTGTCCAGCTGCTCATCTTGCGTGTTTTGGGGTCCTGGGGGTGCATGCAGGGAAGATTCTGCTCCCCTAACGGTTCCATGCCAGCATTGTCTCTTTATTCTCTCCAGAAGGTCACCAGGGTTCCCTTAGCTCACTTGCCTTTCACATTCCCAGCCCCTCCACCTCAGGCACACTCCCAGAACTTGCTGCCTCTCCCTGCGTCCTTAGCACATCCTGCAAATGCAAACTGCTTTCAGGAAAGGCCAGATTCCCACATCAAACTCCACGTCCTGCTAGAATCTGCCGGGTCCCAAGTGTTTGGTTTCCAGTGGGCGGGGAAGTAGGACTTGGGCTTGTGCCTTGTGTGGGTACTTTTGTCATGAACATGTGCACGAGCATTAAGACCAGACGGCAGCTGCTGCTGAGGCAGAAGTCATTGTTTACTCCACTGTGTTGGGGGAAACAGGCCTTAGAGAGCTTTGGGGACAGCTCGGGTTCAGAGTGGGTGAATGGCAGGGCCAGGCCTGGGTCACTGCAGTGCTGTGCAGGAGGAAGCCAGAGGTGCCTGTGCCTCCCCTGGCTTGATGTATGCCGCAGGAGAGCGGTCACAGCAGCAGCCACGTCCATGTGACACTTCCCAGGCCAGGTATCCTCAGAGACACTTAGCACTGGTTCCAGCAGTAGCCCTGGCTGTGTGCTGGGTTATTGTTGCACAGATCAGTGAGATTGGTCATCTATAGAGAGATCTCTGCAGAGCTGTCTGTTTCTAGAGAGATTAAGAAATGAGCCCCAGGCCACCCTGTCAGTGGGAGCTCCAGGGCACCTGCTGACCCTTCGGCCTCCGACACTGCTCTTCCCGTCCTGCCCTGACCGCAGTCTGTTTCTCCCCGTCCTTTGACCTTCCTAGAGTCTTGCTGGCTGGCCGTAGGGCCTCCCTGAGTGTCCTCTGTCTCCTGGAGCTCAAGTAGTGAGATCTCTGCAAGGCTTCCTCTCCAGTGGAGCTGCAGTTTTGGGGACTGCCGTGTGTGTGTGTGTGTGTGTGTGTGTGTGTGTGGTGTGTGTGTGTGTGTGTGTGTGTGTGTGTGTGTGTGTGTGTGTGTGCGCGCGCGCACGCGCAGTGCTGCAGCCGATACAGTGAGTGGGCCGGGGACTCCTGCCCCTTCCCCAGCAGTCCCTGTGCTGTATCAGGCACTTCAGGACTATTCATGGCAGTTGCAGTTTTATAAGTGATGCTTCTCCTTTATTTTCCCTGGAATAATTGTTTTCTGACAAGGAATTTCTCATTGAGATCACAATAACTGTGAGAGTGACCAGGAACCCTAAGCCTGGGGTCTCGCTGCCCTCGTTTTTTCAGGCGGTGTTGATGGAATCCCTTCTGCTCAGTCTCTCACGGGTCAGGAAGCACCCCTGTCCCTCACTGCTGCCACCTAGAGGACTTGGTACATGTACCTTTCTGACCACAGACCTGGACTGTCTAGCTGGACGGCACTCTGACCCTACCCACCCGGTGTTTCAGGATGCTTCCCGGGTGGGGCTACTGTGGCCACCCCAGGCAGGTGCACAGCGGACACCCCCCAGGCACCCCTGCCGCAACGCCTGGCTGTTTGGGTTAGATTTAGTGCATTTGATATTGTGCATGGCAAACATTTAGATACAGCTTCTAGTTTAAAACAAGATAATCAAGAAAAAGAGTGGTTTGGCCCTAGATTCCTGATGAGGAGGATGACCAGCTCTTCATCAGGCTGAGTCTCAGCAGCCAGTGGGATGTGGATTCCAAGATAGCACAGCTGTTAAAATCTGGGCATCTCAGCAAGTGTCTGTCCCAGGAGCCGTGCTTGGCCAGGCAGCCAGATGGTCCTGGGGCACTTCATATTCTTGGCCGAGCTCTTCTGGGAGAAGCGCTGTCTCCCCTCAGGTCTGCTGGGGCGAGTGCACTGATCTGGGCTTCCTGTTGCTCTTTTTGGTATCTTTGGGTGAAGTCATTGTGTTTTTTTCATGATTTATTTTATCCTCCAGTCTGGTCGTAATATTGGTTTAGAGAAATCGAAATTCATGGTTTTTATTTTCAGAATTTTAAATCCAGCCATTTAAATGCCTTGGGTCTGGCCTGAGGGTTTGGCACAGATCTGTGGCTGCTATTTTATAAATGTGCCAGAATCCTTCTTGGAAGTTGCTCACACCGGGTTTTCTTCAATTAGGCTGTAAGTTTGGGTTCTCAGAACACTCAAATTAGTCATCAGGAGTGCTGTGGTGGGGGTTGAGGACAAGAGATTCTACCCCTGCCCAGTTTCCGCTCCCCAGGCCAGGGCAGAGCCCAGCGAGGTGCCTGTTCAGGTGATCCTGAGGCCCCTGGCCCTTTCTGAGAGACCCTGGCTCTGGGATCAAGGGTCTTGGGTGCCCTCCTCCCCACCAGCACCTCGCCGTGGGACTGTCACATCCAGGAAGAGTCAGCACACTCAGGCAGTGGCTGGTGCTGCTGCTGTCATCTGGTAGGGAGAGGGGCGCCTGTTTCGAGGCCTGTGGTTGCCAGTGCTGTTGCTGTTAACAGTGCAATAAGCAGAAGTGAATTTCCACATCTCAAAAATGTGCTAAAGACCCCATGTTAACTACAGGTAGTTATTGGGATGTGTTGACATTCAGTCAGGGCATCAAGGATTCTGAGACCGGCTTCGATTCCCTCCCCTTCCAAACAGCATCATGGGTCTGAGATGATCAGATGACTTTGGTCATTTGTGAGTATGACCACAGCAAGGTCACATGTCTTCAGGGGCCTCCCAGGGAAGCCTCAGCACAAGTTACCTGTTGCTCTGGGCTCACACACCTGCAGAGGACGGAACCCAGACGCCCCGCCCTTCCCTGTCCTAGATGAAGCACTGGCTTAGGGATAATGGCTGGTGACACCTAGGGGCCCAGGGTGGGGGGCGGGGAGGTGAAGGTGCAAAGTTCACTTTCCTGGTACAAACACAAATGCAGTGTACTGAGCAACTTTACAGAGACGTGAGCACCATCGTGGCAGCTTATTATCTGGCTGCTAGTTATCTAGTTATTTAGTAAGATGAAATGTGTTACCAAACTTCATAAATCATTCTCCAGAGGATGTACATCAAGGAAACCAAATAAATCTAGACCCTGAGTGTGCATAGCGCGTTCGGTTTTGAATATCCACCTGAGAGGCTCTTGGAGATGCTGTATGCAGCCACACCCCAAACCGAGGGGGTCCCTGGCAGATGCCCTGTGTGTCCAGCTGTCAGCTCTTCTAGGTGTTCCCCACAGGCACCGCTTCCTCTGGTGCCCGCCTGTCCCCCGCTGCAGTTGGCGTCCCCACTTGGGGCCACACACTGATCTTCTCTTACTCAGCCCGAGGGGCTCTCACACCAGCCAGGAAGTGTGACTTGTGTCACTTCCCTCCAACCCATAAAAGCCGCCAGGTGACTTTGTTATCGTCCTCATAAAGTCCCAACTCTGTACCCAGCATCAAACTGCACTCTTCTGCACCCTTCCTGCCCCCCACTTGCCCTCCTGGGCCGTGTTTTCCTGCCTTGGTGCTGGCCCCACCCCCAGGACCCAGCTTATAAAGGACAGGGCCTGGGAGACACAGACACCCCCCTGCCCCGCCCCACTCGTCCTTCCCCCCTGTTGCTCTGCGTTTCTTGTCTGAGGCTCACCACTTTGTTGTCAGAGATCTCACTGTGGACTTAGGACTCTTGTCCACGGCAGGGTCAGGTTGTGCTTGTCACGGACACCTCCCTCATGTGTGGCACGGTGCCTGGCTCCAGGAGCGCTGAGTGAGTGAGTGAACACTGCGCTGTGGAGACTGTGTCAGTGGTACTGGCAGCTGCAGTGAATGGCACAAGCTGTGACTTGCTGGCCAGTGGTGGAGAGCCGGCACTGTCCCTGGAGCGGCACATTCAGATGCTCTCCAATCGGGCTACATGGGCTTTCTGTTCTGGGACCCTTCCTGGCAGGGGCCTCTACAAATGCCAGTGGCAGATACCACTGGGAAAGGTCATTCTGGAGGGCAGGTCCTCGGGAAGCCTTGGGGGGATGGCCTTGTGGGCCCCAGAGGAGAGGAGCATGCCCTGGGAACTCCCCCCCTGGGGTTAGTTCAGTTGCAGGCCTGGGAGGAAGGTGGTTCCTGGTTGCAGGGCAGTTTCCACAGAAGGTGCAGGGACCTGAGGTGTGGAGGGGGACTCAGGAGCAGGGTTAGCTCTCAGAGCTATCCTGATTAAGCAAGGGGGGTGGGAAGGGGTGTTGGCCTTCATGCCCGTTGCTAGCCCTCCCAGTGGGTCTCATGCTTGGGCTGCACCCCTCTCTCAGTCAAGGGCAGTGACTGGGAGGGGACGCCCGAGAGTGGCCAGTCATCAGCACTGCCTGCAGCCAGGCATGAGGGCTTTAGCCCTGGAGTGGGGGACAGCCCGTGCCTACCACGTGCCCACTGGATCTGGGCAGGTGTTGTCAAGAGCTCTCATTAAAGGAGCATTAGGAGAAGGAGAACTTGCCGTTTCAGTAGGAGGACGTAGAAATAAAATGTAAGTATTAACCGAGAATGGATTTTAGTTAGCTTTTGTTCACACACAGAAAATCATATTTCAGCCAGAAATAAACTTGATTTGTGTAAGTGCAGGTCCTATGAGTTGGTCGCCAGCACTCTGTAGTTAATGGTGCTTCCCTTTGAAAAACGTGGCAGTTTCGGTGACTGCTAATGTTAGAAACCATATCATCAACACTTTATAAAAAGTAACAGAAATCACCATCTGATTTTGGAGGGTGCACAGTTAATGGTCCATTTATCCCTTCAGTGATGTAAAGTGTTGGGAATAAGAAGATGAGGAGGCTCCAAACTTCTTCCTTCCCCAGGGCATTTGTTCCTCTGTACCCTTCTCTGCCATCATTGGGATGTTAGGGGCATGTCCTAACATCACTGTGCGCCCCATTTTGTGAAGACACGGGACACTCGGCACCCCGTTCAGAGGCTGTGTGCGATTAGAAAGCAAACACGTCTCACACTTGGAGAACAAATAACTGGAGGTCAGGGAGGACCCTGGAGGCCTGGGGCTCTGGCTCTTCCTCCCAGTTTACCCGGAGTGGTGCTGGCAGGATACTTGTTGTGTGGGTGAGAGATGCTGGACCCCTCCTCATGGGTGGGGAATAGATGTGTATTAAAATGAGCCCCCGTTATTTTACTATTAAATAGACCTGGTAATTTTAAAGCCAGGCAGGAATCTTTGACATTCATGATGTTAGGAATATGAAGTAGAGGAATAATGGGGAACCTTTTCCTTGCGTTTCCTCCTTAATTATGCTTTTGAGTGTTTTGCTGTCCAGGCTGACCTTTATAGCGGCGAGTTTTGCAGCCAGATCACCAGGTGCGTGAGTCATCTTACACCATTCTAGAAACTACTTTTATCCATGAAAGTACCATTATTGCCTTTTCTTATTGTAAAAATAGTAGAAGCTCATTGTAAAGACTGAAAATAGGCCCGAAATTGATAAACAACCACCACCACCCCCCCCCCGCCCCGGCATCCTGCTGGTTGGAGACAGCGCTGTGGCCAGATAGCGCTGTGTTCTCCCAGACAGCTTCCTTTGTGCTTGTTTATCATGCGTCTAATTAATTAATTACTTGGTGTACAGACGTGGGCTCGGAGTATACATGGTGGGCAACCCAGTTTTTGTGTCAACTTATTCTACTTAATCTTTGGTGGAACATTTCCCACAAGCAGGTAGCTCTTCCTCGGGCTGTAGTGTTTAGTGAGGACGAGGTCTGCACTGAGTGTGGGTCCCACCAGGGCCTTATGTGGGTTAGGACTTGTCAGGGCTCAGGGGCAGGTGCAGGCGGGGACACTGTGTTAAAGGCAGCAGGTGGGTGGGAAGTCGGGCAGGGCACGGGAGACCCTGTGTCTGCAAGGCAGCCTTGGATCACACCTGGGGAGCAGGCGGAATGAGCTGAGGGGAGGGACTGTCCTTCCAAGGGGCTTGAGGAACCCTTGGTTCTGCCTTGAGAGGCAGCTTCTTCTCTGGACTCTGGGGTGTTGTTGGGAAGTGTGACAGTGGTTATGATCCTTGCCAACCCCTCCTTTTTGCACATTGGGTTTTATTTGTCCACTTTCCGTGAACCAAGAAGGCCAGGGAGGGCTGGACTTGTGGTGGTGGGGGACACAGGGACAGAATGGGTGCTTCCCTGGTGGCAGGGGAAACAAGGACAGATTGGGTGCTGCCCTGACTGCGGGGGACACAGGAACAGATTGGGCGCTGCCCTGGCGGTGGCCTGCAGGGCTGTGTGTTTTCCAGTTTTCAGTCTGTGGCTTACGACTCTCATTTACCCTGAACAGTGACGGGGCCCCCAAGAGTTATGGTAGGCTGTGGGATATATAGCAGGCATTTCATGTGAAGGATGGAACTGATGTCTCAGCTTCCTCCCTCTCCAGCCTGGTTCACTGTGGCTTGGATGTGAGGCCACAGGCCAAGTCTGAGGGAGGAGGGGCAGGTCTGTGTCAGCAGGCCCAGCAGAAACCACGGTCTAGGCGGCTGATTAGATTTGCTGGGGCTTACAACCTAATGAGCAGTATTTGTTTCAATCATGGAATGCAGCCACAAAATTGCCAGTGGCACCGTGAAATCGCTGCCCATTTCCTGTGCACGGGCTGTGGACCCATTTGTTGGGTGGAGGATCATTTATACTGACTTGCAAAACCATCTCCATTTTCACCCTATAAAGAAAAATATCCTAACTTTTTTTTTTTTTGTTTTGACTTGCATGTATCTACATTAAGTCAAGGATTGTTTTGGTTGGAGGCCATTCAGGGCCATGTATAAGGATCCAGGGACCCCGAACCCTCCCTTCCCTTTGGTCAGTGCCAGCCCATTAGCCAGAGGGAAGCTGGCACTGCCCCAGGCACCAGCTGGAAGGGTGTTCCTGAATAAGAAGAGGGCCAGGTATAGCCCTCCCGTTTCACAGGTGAAGAGATCGAAGCCTCAAGAAACTAAATGAGTTGCAGAAAGCTGCCTGGGATTCCATGCAGACCAAGGGTTTGAACGAGCATCGCCACATCGGGGTAGGGACGTGCTGGTTTGCCCATTAACTGTCTCGTATTTATGGGTAGTTATTCCTCATGCCAGGTCTGCAGACATGGTCCAGCCACGCCGGTACCCACCTACCCTCAGGCCTCCTTTCAATTCCCAGAAGAAACGATTCTTCTCTGTGGTGGCAGAGTGACTCAGGCCTAGTTGACTCTCTGTGCCTGTCATCCCTGCACCTGCCATGTGTGACCCCGGGGCCCTATAGACCACACTGCCACCACTGTCCCCTACACACTATTTTTATTTGTTTGTTTATTTTTTGAGACAGTCTCACTTTGTAACTGTCAGTAGAGTGCCGTGGCATCATAGCTCACAGCAAACTCAAACTCTTAGGCTCAAGTGATTCTCTTGCCTCAGCCTCCCCAGTAGCTGGAACTGTAGGTACCCACCACAATGCCTGGCTATTTTTTTTTTTTTCCAGTTTCTGGCAGGGGCTGGGTTTGAACCCGCCACCTCCAGCATATGGGGCTGGCGCCCTATTCCTTTGAGCCCCAGGTGCCGCCCATGCCTGGCTATTTTTACAGACAGGGTCTCGCTCTTGCTCAGGCTGGTCTTGAACTCCTAAGCTCAGGTGATCCACCTGCCTCAGCCTCCCAGAGTGCTAGGATTACAGATGTGAGCCCCTGTATCTGGCCACACTGTTTTTAATTTGCTGTTTTGGCCAAAATTCAGGGGCAGTGGGGAACGAATTAATGCCGATTACTCTTTCTGTAGTAATTTTCTGGATTTATTTTCATCTGTTATCAAGCCATCCCTTATTATAAACATTAATTTCACCATGAATTAAAAAATATTACTGACTGTGTTTATAATTCTTTACGGAATGGAGACTGTCAGGCCCAATTAATGTCTAGCACATGACTGACAGAAATTCAGAGTATGAATTGTAAGTAACTTGTCTCCTATTTTCTGCCATATTTATTTTAAGCAAGGGAAAGTTTTCATATTTCCCCTCAAACTTCAGTAAGACATGAAGCTGGGTATTTTTATATATATCTTAGGGGAAAAATGTGAATTTCTCTAGCAATTTCTAACATACTTTTCATAAAATGTTCTTATTCATATTTTTATTTTCAAGAACACCATAGTTTCATTTTAGACTTTAAAATGTTTCAAAGAATCTTTAAGTTTGTCTGTTTGCTTGGATTGTGTTGGGTCCTTAACTGTGCAGAAGCTTTTTAGCTTAATGAAGTCCCATTTGTTTATTTTTGTTGGCGTTGCCGTTGCCGTTGCTGGCGTGGTCGTCTTCATAGCGTATCACCTAGTACTATCCAGCCATAAAAGGATGAGGACTTTACATCTTTTGTATTTACCTGGATGGAGTTGAAGCACATTCTTCTTAGTGAAGTATGACAAGAATGGAAAAGCAGGCATCCAGTGTCCTCAATACTAACATCAAACCAATAGAAAAACAACTACAGGGCCGTGCCTGTGGCTCAAAGGGGTGGGGCGCTGGCCCCATATGCTGGAAGTAGAGGATTCAAACCCAGTCCTGGCCAGAAACTGGGGGAAAAAAATTTCCCCTGTAAATTTCCTCTACAGGGGAAATTTACACAAGTATATTAAATTGGGAGGTGGGGGGAGAGGATGGGCGAGCTCTCACCTGATGGGCACAATGTGAGGTTGCTGAGCACACCGCCTGGATGAAGGGCTCTACTACAACTTAAACTTCACCCTAAAAACACCAACCGTGTAACCAAATCTGTTGTACCCTCATATTAATCTGAATAAAAAATAACGAATCCTTAAGGTTCATTTAAAATTTTAAGTCTTATAAAGTTTAGGATTCTGGCTTTGGTCTAAGGTGACAATGCCCTACTCCTCTGTGGAGGCACTAAGGACCCCCAGCGAGAGGCTGGGTCCCCTTAGCTGGGTAAGTGGTGGGGCTTGGCTCTTCCTCCTGTCACTTCCTCAGGTCCTTGTCATTATAGCAACGTTATTGTTTTGTAATTGTTAATCACACCTATCATAATTTTAAAATTCTTGTAATTCTTCCCAGTTTATATATAGGAACAGTTACAGTTTATTCACAGGCTCAAAACCCCCAGCGGGTTCTTAACAAGCTCCTGAGGCAGCTTTCCCAGCAATAGAGAGGAGAAGGCAGGAGGGAGGACTGGCCTGTGGTCCAGGTGGAAGGCTGGCCGTCTGGGCCACTGTGAGCCAGTGACCACGTCGGACAAGCCCTGTCCCAACTCACATGGGAAGATGGGAGGGAGAGAACTTGGGCACGTGCTCTTCCTGCCCCTGTGGGTACTTCCTTCCTTTGGTTGCGGGGCAGAGGGTTGGGGGTTCAGGTGTTGCTGCTGGGCACAAAGGACAAGCTGGGTTGGACTGGTTTGGAACTCAGGGTCTAGGGGAGCCTTCCAGTAGACACAGGCAGTGCCTCTGGTTTGGGGTTACCTTGTGTTTAGAAGGCCTGACACATTAAGAAGGCTCAGAAGGCTTCTTTGGGTGACAGTGATCGGGTGGTCAGTCACTTTAATAATGAAGGAAATTGGGGCTGACTTTTCATGACATGATCACTCACCATACGGATGTAAATTTGAGTGTACTTGTCCCCCCAGAGTTCGGTGACCACTTTGAATTCCCGCTGGCTCAATGGACTCCACAGACACTTAGCTCTTTGCAAAACTCCTGGAATATTTCGTGGCCACAATTTACTTTTTAGAGTCACAAAATGTCAAGTCAAAAATGCACATTTGGCAGTGTTTCCTATTTTTGAAGCGGCAGTGTTTGAGCCCCATGGTGGGGACGCCAAGCTCTCTCCACAGACTTCAGGTAGCAGACAGGGCTTCCCAAGGACGGCTCTGCCGCCACATCTCACAGTGGGGGTGTCTGTACTCTCTGCCAGGCTGTCAAGGCTCAGAAATTAAAACTGGAAGTGAGACCTGTGCTGTAACAAGGAAGCCGTGAGATGTGAGGGCCGCCAGAAACTCTAAGGAGGCTTAGAAAGTATTTTGAGGGTGGTTCTTCTGGGGACCCCGTGTTAGGAGACCGTCCCCATTTGCAGTCTTCCCTGCACTTGGGGTGAGGCTTGTCTTCAGTCTCCTGGCTAATAAGCTGGGGCCAGAAGGTCATACATGGATCCAAAACCTTCCTTCAAAGATTTTTGCCAACAAAACCCATTATCGCCTTAGTTTTATCCCAATGAGATGGAAATTGGATGGAATTAGGACACGGGTTTCAGGACTATCAAGTTATTATTTATGAGTAAATTGCTCTGAGACAGCCACAGCTAACGAAATGCACATCCTTTTCAAGGAAATACAGAACATAAAAATACCAGCCCCATGAGGGAGAGTGAGGCTTAGGCTGTTCTCCCTCAAGGCCTCTGTGTGCACGTTTTGAGAAGGAAAAGGGAATGTTCCTTTCCATACACTCTCAAACCCTCACACCTTTGCTTTTCTCAGATATGAATCCTTTAATTTATGTTTTACACACCCATGACAACAAGGCTTTTCTCAGAGAACACCATAGTTCTTGAGCACCGGGGGTTGTGAAGCTCTTAGGAAAGCTCTTGAAAACGCAGGGAAGAGGGCTCGGCGCCTGTAGCTCAGTGGCTAGGACAGTGGTCACAGGTAGCGGGGCTGCGGGTTCAACCTGGCCCAGGCCTCCTAAACAACGACAACAAAAATAGTTGGGTGTTGTGGTGGATGCCTGGAGTCCCCGCTACTTGGGAGACTTAGACAAAAGAATTGCCTTTAGGACCAAGAGTTTGAGGTTGCTGTGAGCTGTGGCACCATGGCACTCTACCAAGGGCGACATAGTGAGACTCTGTCTCCAAAAGAAGACCACAGGGAAGAGGAGTCTCATATCCTCTAAGAAGTTAAAGACTTGCAGATCCTTTAGTGCTCTTCAGGGCTAGAACCTTTTTGCCTTGGGATTTCCTTAAGGGAGAGGAGAAAGGACCCCGAATCAGGGGAAAGATGCTTGGAATTATAGGCCATGGGGTGGTGGTGTCTCAGGGTGGACATGGTGGCGTCTTGGTGGCCTGGTGAAAGGCAGGGGTAGGAAGAATGTTGTCAGGGCACACGAGATAGGAAGACACCTTGTTTGTGGATCTTTGTGGCCCACTGAAAGGCAGCTTGAACTTCCAGGAAAGACTGAAACTCACCTTGTACCCCAATGCTTAGTGCTGTACTTCACTTACACAGGGGTCCTAAAACTGCGGCCTGCGGGCCACATGAGGCGGTGTGATTGTCTTTGTTCCCGGTTTTTTTTTTTTTTTTTTTTACTTCAAAATAAGATATGTGCAGTGTGCATACGAATTTGTTCACAGTTTTTTTTTAAAAAACTATAGTCCGGCCCTCCAACGGTGTGAGGGACAGTGAATTGGCCCCCTGTTTAAAAAGTTTGAGGATGCCTGCATGGAATTCAAGGGGACTAACACGGTGGCTGCCACACTAGTTTTAAGTCAACAGGTGTGTGAGTTATATGTGTGTCACGAGGCCCGGGCTCAAAACTAGCATAAGTTAACTACAACTCCCGTGGCAGTTAATGTGTTAAATCATACCACTGAAATCTGTGCCAGAGCCAGCCGCAGTCAAGTCCTCCTTTTGAAAGTCTGCAGTGCTGTGTATGAATGGGTTGCAGGGTGCTCCTCTCCCGCTGGGCTGAAATAGGTTTTCTGTGTTATTGAGGACATCCCCTTCCTCCCTCCGCACAGGACTGGTGTGGCCATGGGAGCCGGCTCGCCTGCTCTCAGCGCAGACATGCTCTTTTCCCATTGCTGTTTTATATTTGGGGACTTTATGAATGCTTTAAACTAAAAATAAATGTTCCTTCACTTTTCTGTTGCTAAAAAGAAGAGTTCTTTTGAAAGGATCCTTGTGAAATTTAAGGTTTTCAAAGAATTGTCCCAATTCCTGAGATAATATGTTGTTTTTAAAACTGCACCTGTAATTTTGGGGTCCCTTTTTTACCCTGTGTACCATTTCATCTGCTTTGTCCAGAGTGTGTCCTCATGGTCAGTGAACTGGGGTGTTGTGGACGGTGAGGTTGTCCTAATTACAGCCACATGCTGTGCTTTTGGTAATTTGAAGAGGAAATTAGAGTCAATAGCCCCACTGGTGAGTGAGCCCCGCCCACAGGTGATGGCTGATTCCATATAGAGAAGACTTGGCATTGCCCCTCAGGGATGGCGGAGAGCCGTTAGCTGAAGGTTCTGGCCCTGATGAGGGAGCCTGGAGCCTGATTAGAAAGGGAGCTCCCTGGTCCTTGTACAGTCAGGATCCTACAGGCGGGCAGGTGGGCTTTATCTTCTCAGGCCAAGTGCTCCGCACACCTGTCGTGGCCCTCTGGCCCCGTTGCTTTGCTCCTGCTGTTTTGCTGAGATAGAATGCTGAGATGGCTTAGTGGAGGCAGTTGCAGGATTATTTTCAACTCTAGAATTTTGGATATCTATTAGCAACCAAACCACATGAATGACTTTTTTCTATGCATACTTACGTGCTGTGAGTTGAACCATATCAAATTGCTATTATACAACTGCTAACACCTGCAAAACGGCAAGTCTATGTGGTTCAATATAAAAAATTGGCCTGAGAGAAAAACTAACTCCCAGAACACCTTTTAGCTTGTTTTGCTCCCTTTGGAGTTAGTGGACCTCTTTGAACTATGATCTTGATATCTCTCTCTCTCTCTCTCTCTCTCTCGCTCTCTCTCTTTCTCCTCCCCACCTTTATTTTTAAGGAGATGAAGTCTTATCCTGTCACCCGGGCTGGGGCAGAGTGGCATGGATCACTGCTACCTCCAACTCCTGGGTCCACAGGCCCACCACCACACTCAGCTAGTGGTTTTTTTTTAATTTTTAGTAGAGATGGGGTCTCACTATGTTACCCAGGCTGGTGTAAAACTCCTGGCCTCAAGGGATCCTCCCGCCTCAGCCTCCCAGAGTGCTGGGATTGCAGGTATGACCAGTGTGAGCCATCCAGTCCAGGCCAGAACCATGATTTTCTATGGCCGTGATGTGATTGTTTGGTCAGGACTTCTCCAGCTTGTGTTACGTCAGGCTTATCCATGTCCCTTGTCACCTGTTTCCCCCAGCTCTCTGTGCATTCAGGTAGTGGGTTTCCATGCATCTCCAAGCAGGTCACCTCCCCCCATTGGCCAGAGAACCCAGGAGCCACGCACCCAGGCACATCAGGCGCCTTGCTCTTCAATCGCACCCCAAAGGCAGTGGCAGGGCTTCCCCTGGGTCGTCAGGCCCTGCCCTACGCACACCGACCACATCTTCTCGAAACCTCCCAGAATCCCCAGGAGAGAAATACTTCAATTTTGTGGGTGAGGAAGTTGAGTGTTACAGAGACTGGGAAAGTTACCCAAGGTCACTGTCAGACCCATGGCTGACCCTTGGCCTCCGTGGGCTGGTGGACGAGGAGAAGCAGATGTGCGTCGGTGGTCCGTGCTACGGGCTCTTGAGCCCTGTGACTGTGGCACTATTTGTGACATTTTCACATTTCGTGAGAAATTCCTGCTTTCGGAATTGCACATTTGGCCCGTTCACTTAGCAAGTTTTGAGAAACCGAAGGTGAAGAATCATAAGGAGTGGGCACAGGTCAGGACGCTGACCTGTGTGGGGCGCTGGTCAGGGATGCAGGTGCGGAGGGTCTCCAGGTCTTCCCTGACACTCACCTGCTGCCAGCGCTGAGGTGTCCCAGGCGTGTCTGAGGCCACGGCAGGGAACAAGGGAGGGATTTGGAATCTGGCACTGCTGGTGGAACATCGCCCAAGTGACTTCTGCGCCCAGGTCCACCCCTAGGCTGTGGTGGTGTTTAATGAGCTCTCAGGAAATGACCTAGACATTGCCAGGGTCAGTCCCTAGACACAGTGGGACACTTTCTGAAGACAGCATCTTCTGTGACTTCCGACTGTGGCCGGTCCTTTCCTGGGACACACAACGCACACAGGCTGTGTACATACACACTTGTATACACACACACACACACATTCCTGCACCTGTCCAGGTGCTTTACTGCCCCCATGAAGCACACAGTGAAACGGGAGAGCCAACTGGGTCCCTGGCGGTCTCTACCCATCGTGGCGTGAGAGGCTGGCTGTCCTCCCACCTCTGTGACTCCCACTCACCATGTATCCAGCCCACGGAAAGGGTTGGATAGAAGATTCTTCTGGAATGTGAGTCTTTGCAGAGTATTTTTGTTGTTTTTCACTTACCTTTGTGTCGGGAGCATTTCATTCTAACTGGGCAATGATGAAAGTTTTTAAAATACTATATGGTTTCTAATGGAAGAGGAAAGGCCATGCTTGGCAGTTAAATCAAGCGTACATCGTCCACTCGACTGAGGGTGTATTTGAAAGTAGAAAGATGCTGCACATTGTTCTGATGTTTCTGTTATACATGTTTGTTTAATGGAGCCCTAAATGTTCACCTTGTGATGAATGTTTAATATTTGTTACGAACTTAATCTTAGGGTGGTATGTGTTTAAAAATCACAGTACATTAATGAATTGACCTCATTTTAATTCACATCTCTTTGTTCTACTATTAAGGCTCATTTTTAAAACTACATCATTTAATTTTTACCTGCCAAATGGCATGCAATTTACCAACAGGGAGCAGTGACGGGAATGCCATCTCACTATTCTGCCCTGCGGACACCTAGCTGTCTTACCTAAATCAACAACTGTTCAGTTTTTATTTTTTTACTTTATTTTTTTGACTATTAAGTTTTTAATCTTACCAGAAATCCAGAAATACTCTCAGCCCCGACAAGCATGTGTATATTTGGCGCACATAACACCCCCCAACCGCATGATGACAACCCGTGTCTGTTAGTGTCATGTCTGTTCCGTCTGTGTGGCACCTGCTGTCACTGGTTGACATTAGTGTGGGGATCACGAGGGTGGTTCCCCGTCGTGCAATGAGACCTCAGCTGGTTTTATTGAGTGCTCGCTTTTCCATGATATGGAGATATCCAACTTTACTTAAACCGGGTTGGAGTTTGTTAAAAGTGCAGCAACAGGGTGACTTTCTGAGAAGCTGGACATTGTTGGGACCTGCATTTGGGGGAGTCACTGACACTGACCTCTCAGTCTTCCTGGGACCATCAGGCTTGCCCTGTAGATCCAAAGGCCATGTTGCCATTTTCTCTATAGAGAGCAGGTGGTGACAGGAGGCGAGTGCTTTGGAACTGGACTGCTGGTGCTGTTCACTGATGTTAGGAAACGAGGTTGGGTACTGTTTACTGAGCACCTGCTGGGTGTCCAGCCCATGCCTGACGTCAGCACGGTGGTCTGTGCTGCTTCTGTTCACAGGGACGTTTTATCTGTGGCATGTGAGGAGGGCGTTTGCTGTCGAAAGGGTGGATGTTCAGATACACAGCCTAATTTCACTCCTAGTAGTCAGTCCAGTGGGGAGCGTGGAGGGATAGTAACTGGGAAGCTTTTGAGGGCAGTACAGGGAGACATGGCCTCTGGGCGTCTGTTCCAGGCTCTTGATTCTGCCCCCTGAGCCCTTGGAGATGGACCTCTGTCACCTGAACAGGAGGGCGTATTGTGCTCCAGAAGTTCAGTGTCTCTGCTGTTGAACACTGACCCCTACCAGCTTACAACTGGCCTTGACTTCAAGATACTCCAGACACGTTTATCACCTTGCGTCATTTCCATCCTCTTAAGGACAGCCGATCTGATCATTCCGGCCGTTCTTCTTCCAAGTAGGAGACTTCCTCTGCTGGGGCATCCCACCGCCTTGAACTGGGAGATCCTGGCTCCATCATTGTGGGGTTTGTGGCATCTGGTTTTGTGTTCTGGTGGACTGTGGTCCCCTGGCCTGCCCAAACGCAAGTGTCCTTATGTGTTATAGTCTTGGTGGCACCACAAAGCCAGGCTGTTTGCTTTTGCTCCTATGTCGCATGTTTGAATTGAGTGTCATGCACCTATGTGAAGGTTTTTCTTGACTTTCAGATGTTTTGTGAATCACTTTACTTCCTGTACTTCACTTTACTGTACCATCAGCAGTGTCGACATTAGAGGAAAACATGTAGAAAGGGAATCTCATTTGGAAAAGCTACTTTACCTCTGTGGGCAGGGTCTGCAGCACCCCCAGCCTCCACCATCTGTGTCGACTGGCCGCTGGGTGGTCATCACTGAGTACCGTGGTGTTGCTGTGAGGCCTGGTTATGACAGGAAATGGTACAGGGTGGGCAAGCAGGTGATAAGGAAGGCCGCGTTGTGTGGCGTGTCTGCCTCGGGTGGGCACCCTCCGAGACGGCCAGGCAGTGGAGCTGGGGGCAGGCTCTGTCCACGGCCCCACAGCGCCCGGGGCCCTCGTCTTTCTGACAGAACCCTGTCCTGCCCCGGATGGGTCACCAGCATTCTGTCTTTGTGAGGATTCAATCTCCAGTGTCAAGGCTCTTCTGAACCCTGAATTGTTGCTTATATTGTGACCATTTAGATTTTCAGAATCCCGTCATCATGTCGCATACTTTTTTTGTGGGATTTCAGAACAGCGTATTTAAACAACAACAAAAAACAAACAAAAAACCAAACAAAAAAGACCAGTCCAAGTTGACTGACTAGATATCACAGGGCCGCTTCCAGGACGGCCAGCTGCCTCCATACAGACCTCACGCTTGTGAATAGGCACAGTCCGGAGGAAGGCCTGTGGCTTTAGCCAGGAGACCAGCTAGTTAGGCCTTTCAGAGTCATTGGATGGAGTGTCGGAGCACCTGGCTGGCCTGAGGGTGAGCTGTGTGAACTCGAACAAATGTTGATCTCTCAGAGATGGAGGTGACACTGGGAAGCTGGCCACCATCTCCAGTGGCCTTCTGGTTTGAAATGTGGCATGTGGGGACATTTAGACCTGGCCCTTCAGTGAGCTGTGGCGTCTGACTTCCTTTTGCCTCCTCTTTTACAGATGCCTTTGTGAACAGCCAGGAATGGACGTTGAGTCGCTCTGTTCCGGAGCTCAAAGTGGTAAGTGTTCCCTTCTGGCCTGGATGACTATCATCCCTTCCCTGCAGGGAGGGAGGGGGCTCTGCAGATGTGGCCATGTGAGCGTGCCCAGCCCTGCATTCCTGGGCGCCTAGTCATGCCCTGGGAGCCACAGGTGACGCCTGACTCTGCGAAGGTCCAGGTCTGACTGACTGGAGCCCCGAGTGTCTCTGTGACAGTTGCGGGACCCAGCCAGCCAGGGTGCTGTCCTCGGGCAGGGCAGGAGCCACCGTCACGCCGCACTCTCCCCTTGTGTGTATCTCCCACACGGGGGCATACGTGGGTTTATTTGCCCTTGCAAGATGTCATGGAAGGTTTCTGTAATGAGCTATTAAGCTTTGAAAAAGTGATAGTTTACCCTGTTGACAAAGTATTGGCATAAAAAGAAGAGTTTGTCTTTTACTATAAAATTGACCTTTTCAGTGAAATTATTTAAAGGTTAAAATTGGCACATATAAAAAGTGGCTTTGTGCAGCGGCCTCTGTGGGCCCCTCCTGATGGCACGAATCCCCTTTGGGATGGAAGGAAGGGAAGATCGTAACTGACATCCTCGTGTTCTTTGTCACGATGTGTGTGGCGTTTGTTTGTATATATGTATGCGTGTGTGTGTGTGTGTCTTCATGGGTGTGCCTGGGTCTGTGTAAGCATGTGCGTATTTGCCCGTGTGTTATGTATGTGTATGTGTGTGGCTGTGTCTCTGTGTGGCCGTGTCTGTGTCTCTGTCTCTGTGTGCATGTCTCTGCATGTGGATATATTTTTTCTAGTTTCCCGATTGATGGGCCTGACTGTGGGAGGTTGGCAGGTGAGCTGTTGGCGTTCAGCAACTTACTGATGAAACGGCTCCACATGGCCCAGCAGGGTCCTGGTATCTCTGTCCTCTTAATTTCTGTTCGTGGCACCAGACTGTCTCTTGGACCTGTGGGCTTCTCTCCCCTCCGGCTCCAACGTCAGTGGATGGCCTCAACCCTAACCCTAGAGGATAAAGAAGAGGACAGAGGCCTGGGGGACAGTCCTTCAGGTTTCTCACCTCTGAGATGGAGACAGAGACGGAGATTGAAGCTTCAGATCCTTGAGGAACACACACAGGACTTTACCACTAGGGAGAATACACGTTTTCAAATGTAGGAGACAAAGGCTGGTGAGTGGGAGGCAGCCTGAGATGGGCGGGCAGACAAGCGCGCACACACTCCGCCTCTCCGCTCAGCTCTGACAGGCCCTGCTGCAGTCACTGGTGTCCTTGCCGAGCCCATCTCCTTTCTGTGTCCCCTTGTTCCCCCCTGTGACTGCTGCCCTTTCCCTGCCTCGCCTCCCAACGGGCTCCTTTCCCGGTGACAGACAAAGTGTTGGTCACCGCCCCTGCCCGTGTCAGAGGCCTGGGGTTCCGCAGGACCGGCCTTGAGACAGCCTCCCATTTCTGTCATATGTTCAGTAGCCACTGTGCTGGCACGGTGTGAATCCCACGGGAGATGTTCAGGAAACACTTGTCAGAGGAACAGTGTTGGTTGGCAGTGTTGTTACACGAGTTTTTTACAAGACCTGCCAGTTTCACTTATGCCCTCTTGAAATAATTCAAGTGCCACTCAGGCCTGCGTGGAACGGCGGGAGTGGTGCCCTAGCGACGGCGGTGATGTCCGAGGAGCGGGGTGCTGTGCGGGGCTTGTCTGAGTGTTTTACAAAGTTATCTCACTTCTCCCTGACAGCTGCCCCACAAGGTTGGGGGTAGGGGCTGTTCTGGCCCCCCTTTCATCAATGAGGAAACTGAGGCTCAGAGACATTAAGAAATCAGCACAGAGCTGGGATCGGCCCGGGCTGGGATTGGCCTGGGCTGGGGTGGGCTCCCGGGTGTTGCCTAGTGGAACTTCCTTGGCAGTGGAAAGCTCTGGAATGTGCTGCCCAATATGATGGCTCCTGGCCCCATCTGGCTGCTGAGGGGTTGAAATGTGGCCCCTTGACCAAGGAGCTGAATTTTATGTTTTTATTTAGGATTCTGTGTAGGTTGAAACAGCCAAGTGGGGCCCATGGCCACCCATAGGCTGAGTTTTATGGACCGATTGATCATGTTGGCCGCCTGATCTAGACCCAGTGGGCAGCTCAAGACCTTGAGTGTTCTTGAAAGGCCTATGTGGTCACACCAGCCCATAATGGAGGGTGCTTGCTTCCAAAACCTTGTTTTCTGCTGCTGTTTCAAAGCATCTGATTTCCTGGAATATCTGCCCAGTGGTGTAAGAGGCAGTTAGGGTATATGGGTAACAAGCAGTGGGGTTCACCCTGGAGGTACAGTATGGCAGGGCAGTCAGGGTAACAGCCAGCAGGGCTCACCCTGCAGGCACAGTGTGACAGGGCAGTCAGGCTAACAGGCGGCGGGGCTCACTCTGCAGGCACAGTGTGACAGGGCAGTCAGGCTAACAGGCAGTGGGGCTCACCCTGGAGGTACAGTATGGCAGGGCAGTCAGGGTAACAGCCAGTAGGGCTCACCCTGCAGGCACAGTGTGACAGGGCAGTCAGGCTAACAGGTGGCGGGGCTCACCCTTCAGGCACAGTGTGACAGGGCAGTCAGGCTAACAGGCAGTGGGGCTCACCCTGGAGGTACAGTATGGCAGGGCAGTCAGGGTAACAGCCAGCAGGGCTCACCCTGCAGGCACAGTGTGACAGGGCAGTCAGGCTAACAGGCGGCTGGGCTCACCCTTCAGGCACAGTGTGGCAGGGCAGTCAGGGTAACAGGCGGCGGGGCTCACCCTGCAGGCACAGTGTGGCAGGGCTTACTGGAGCTGTCCATCTCACAGACATGTCAGTGTTAGAGGTCCTGTGGTTCCTTTGGAGGCAGGTCCGCTGACTCATGTATGCATGGGTTTGATCCCAGCAGGACCCCAGCCCCACTCACCGTCTGGTGCCCTCCGATATAGCACCTGCAGGTGGCTCACCCTCACGGCACCCTCCACAGACACCTCATGTGCTGGGGATCACCCGGGTCTGAAGAAAGTGCCCCTTTGTTCTGCAGGGTGGCTGTGGAGTACCCACAGGGCTGGGATTGTCCCCTCTCCCCACAGTCCCCCACAGGTGGTCCTTTAGGGCAGTGCCTCAGGAAGGCCTGCCCCCTGCTTCACAAACACAGCAGTGAAGTGATGTCATTGCCAGCCTGCAATGGATTCTTTATGTGACATTTTGCAATAAATCTTCTGGAATCCATCAGAGAAAGAATGCTCAGTGTTTGCTTCCTTTTCGGGCCACAGTTGCGCTGTGGCCTGACCACCGGCCAGCAGGTGCTTTTGGTGCTGCAGGGGGTCCCAGCCCAAGTCATGGGCAGCACAGGCTTGATGCATCTGTGTGTCACAATGTCTAAGTATATCCTAGACCTCCTGCCTTGGGGAGAGGGGAGACACGGGTGCCATCTCCACACATCCTGTTTGTGTGTTTCCACTGAACTCTCAACTGGGAATTTTATAAAAGTCTCAATTTCCTTTTCTACACCATTCAAATTTAATAGGTAAGTGAAGTGTGTGACCTGAGGGGGCTGAGCACGGCCTGACGGTGGGTGGTGCTGCACGGACAATGCGGGGTCTCTGGTCCTGTGATTCTCAGGACGCCCTGTTTCTCTGCACAACCTTTGGCCTGCGCTGGCCTCATTCCCTCTTCTTCAGGTTATGACCAGCTGCAATTCTTAGAGCTTCAAGGCTTAAAGGCATCTTGGACCCAAATTTTGTCTCCTCCTCACAGTTTCCACCAACATTGCAAATAAAACAGTGCTCATGATGTACAAATGTAGGATGGTCTAAGAGATGGGCCTTCAAACGAACCCCTCCCCACTCTGTCCCAGGGCTGGTCGGCACTGTCCTTCTGAGGAGTGAGCCCAATCTTCGTCATCATACACGTGGAAGGAGGGGATGCTCAGACTCAGTGTGTGGTTTCGGAGCATTTTCTTCTTCAGGAGAGAGAAACTCTAATCTCAGAAATGTAATTCTGTGGCACACTGCTTTGGATTTTTCTCACCATGGAGCTGGCAAACGGCAGGTGCCCTTGAGCAAAGAATAATTAGCAGGTAGGATTCTCAGATGAGTGAGGCCCCAGGTAAAAGCAGGCATAAGTCAAATCAGCACAAGAAACAGCTTTATTTAGGAACTGTCCATGCGGTCCGGCCTTGAGCCTGGCTTCGAACTGTGGCCACGAAGCATCTCCTTGCTCTCACGAGTACAGTCCGCTCAGCCAGTGGTGCTGGGCATCTGCCTGGGCTGGGGGCTGCCTCAGGGCGTGGAGAACAGGGTGAAGGAGACACAGTCCCAAACTAGAGGAGATGTGAGCCCCGGGGAGAGTCAGACCCACATGCAGATGCTCACAAGGTGATGTGCCGACTCGTGTAGCCTCGTGAGAGGGGGACGGACGCATCAGCTGGGACTGTGGCATCGGGGTCTTGTTCTGTTCAAGCTGCAGTAACCAAGTAGCATCAGCTGAGAAACTGATTTCTCACGTTCTGGAGGCTGGGAGGTCCAAAATCCCGGACCTGGAAGACTCGTGTCAGCTGAGGACCTGCCTTCTGGTTTGTAGACGGCATCTTCATGCTGCGTCTTCGCGTCATGGAAGAGAGGGTCCTTCTCAGGCCTCTTATAAGAATGTTCGTCGTCTCCTATGACCTCGTCACCTCCTGAAGCCCCACTCTTACTGCCATCGCCCTGGGGGTTGAGTGTCAACATGATGGCACCAGTATTCAGACCATAGTGAGGCAGCTCTGAGAAGGAGCTGGGAATCCAAGGAGGATTTGGGGCAGAGATTGCTGGGGAACGTCCGAGCAGAGCAGGGCATAAGGCGGAGTTTGGCACCTGGTTTGTAGATGGCCAAGCAGGGAGTGGGGAGCTGAGAGGTGCAAGGGCTGCAGCTGTGGTGTGAGAGGCTCGAGCATCACAGAGGTCGCTCCGAGGGACACCTGTAGAGTGGGAGTGGCGGAGAGGTGTGCCCTCATGCTGAAGATAGCTGAGGACGCCTAGGAACTAACTTAACAACTTTGATTTTTCTGCAGTCTCCTGCTACAGTTGCTCTCTTCTGTTTGGCCTTCTGCTGACCAGCATAACTACCGCTTCACTAACCTTGCTGATTCCTTTCTGGCCTCACGCTCTCTCCCTCCCTTCCATCTGTCCACCCACCCATTCTGCGTTCACCAGGCGCTTCACTGGGGCCAGGGATGGTGCTGAGTGCAAAGGTTCCCTGCTTCCTGGGGGTCCAGGGACGTAGCTCCTGGCCTTCAGGGATCGGAGGGTAGCGAGGACAGAACCAGGAACATCACCAGTCCCCGTGTAAGGCCTTGGTCGTGTGCAAGGGGGAGCAGGGAAATCTCCCACAGAGAAAGTAAAAAAACTGTCACTGGTGCTGTGGGGAGTTCACAGGGCTGCTGAGCTGGTTTGTCCCCAGCAAAGTTGTGAGTGAGGATTTGGAGGGAGGCAGAGTGGTTCCAAAAACATTTGAACTTTGGCCTGAGGCAATAGGTGTCTCCCCAAGGAGACACCTTGTGACGTGAGGGAGTGCCATTTTCTCATTGTCACTTTCCAAGAACCTAGTGTTCTCAGGGTTAAGAGGGGGAGCTTCTAGGCAGGGGGACAAGATATTAGCCGCTCTTGGAATCAGTGGGCACCTCAAGGCTCCAGTGATGGGACGGCTACAGTGACAGGGCGGCTGCAGTGACAAGGTGGCAGGGTGCTCAGAGCATGAGGACTCTGAGACTTCTGGGCTGGAAGGCACTGGCTGGTCCCAGGGTTTCTGGTTGGGGAGGCTGGGTAGGTAGTGATGACGGGCAGACTGCGGAGAGAGGGTCCTGCTGTGGGTGTGTTGAGGCTTGGGTATCCCGCAGGTGGTGTGCCTGTGTGTACCAGGAGCGGGTGTAGTTCCGGTGGGAGCTGGGTTAGGGACACGTAGGGGGTGCACAGAGAAGAATGCAATGTTGGAATGGGCGGCTTACGGACAGAGGTCAGGTGTGGACAGCCACACTTGGGGTATTAGAACTGAGGGTGACCTGGAGGGGTGGGCCGGGAGCCCAGGGAGCACCTGTGCCAGGGCAGGTGGAGGAGGAGCCTGCGTGGCTAACAGGGAGTTATAAGAGGAGGTCGCCAGGGTGGAAGTGGGAAGAGAGGGAATCTCGGCACCTTCCAGTGACAAGGCGAGGCCGGGAGCAAGAATGTGGTTGTGGAAATGGAAGTTGTGGGTGACCCTGTGGGCAGCTTCCCCGCAGCCTTAGGGTCAGGGCCTCACATTGTTTAGTGGAGGTGTTGGAGGTCAGAATGTAGGGCCAAGGGCAGCAGAGCTCTGGTGGCCAAAGGGAGGAACTGTCCCCGGGGGTCTCTGGTCTTGTTTTGTAAGGTTGATTTGCTCTTACTTAAATGCAGACAGCGACATTCTAGTGGTGAGGAAAAGATTAAAACATAGAAGATGGAGGTTTCTGATGAGCTGCTTCCCAGAGCGGGTAGGGGTGGGGTTGAGGCTCCAAGTGCAAGCACAGGAGAGTCTTCATGCAGGTCCGGCCCACCGGAGACCTGGCATCCTCTCTCTGAGTCAGCCATGCCCTCCAGGCTCCTTAGAACTCCTGGGGGTTGTTTCCTGGTCCAGTATACATCACCACCTCTGCTGCCTCTCCCTCCAGTCCCAGCTCTGTCCTCTTTTTTCTCAGCAGTGCTGTCCTGATCCTGTGACCCTGAGACGCAGGCTTGCCGACCTTTTCACCTGTGTGGCCCCTGCCAAGCTGCCCCACCCCCAGTTCTCCCCAGCCAGCTCTTCCATCTCTCTAGCCCTGGCCCCCCAATCTTCCCCAGCCTCAGCCTGTCCCGATGCAGTGCACCCTGCTCTCCTCACTGTCCCCACGCTCCTCCGTACTGCCATTGTGTGTGGTCTCACCTGGGGCTTCTCCGTACGCGGAAGGTCCTACTCAGCAGACACAGTCCCATCCATCCGTCCATCACGCCAGTGTTTGCACCCGTGGTCCGGGTGCCCTTGCAACTGTCACGACTGACGAGGACGGGAGGTGTGAATCGAGGGTGCTGGACTCCCTCTTGCCCAGCAGAAGTATTTAAGGAGCTTAAACTTCTGTCCTTCCAGCCAATGCTTGGTTCTTTGTACCTTTCGGGTTACTGTATATTTTAACCTCTCTGCAGAATGCCGCGTGGAGTGATCTAATTGTTCTTAATGTGTGTCCACTTCTTTGTTTCAGGGCATTGTGGGTAATTTGGCCAGCGGCAAGTCGGCGCTGGTGCACCGGTACCTGACGGGCACTTACGTCCAGGAGGAGTCTCCTGAAGGTATGCTGTTTGCCAGGCAGCCTTGAGATGAAGAGTATAGTTTTAAACATTTTTCTTTAGCATATTCTAAATCATTACTTTGATGAATCCCATGTCAAGAAAGTAGTAACATGTACCAAGTGGTAAGAATCCTTAAGTATGTTGTTTCTTCGGTAGCTTTTTTTTTTTTTAGCAAACTCACATTAGCAGTTCGCTTTTATATTAGGAGTAATTGGTACACTGTGAAGGGCTATTGAACTTATTTCTTATCTCATATTTCGATCCTTCCAAATGTCCTTTTCAATCCACTGTTACTCCTTTAAATATTGGTTGGACATTTCTCTGACCTGGATGTGGAATTTAGCCCTAATATGTATGAATGTTGCTAAGTCCTAGAGGAGAGCTTTTCTACGTGAGACTTTGAGATCACCACCACTGTATGTTTGAGTGTGTTTCCCCCTTATATTGTATTATAAACATTTAATAATCATTTTGCATGAGAATAAGATAATTTCTTTTACCATTAGGCATTTACTTCTTCAGTTAACATATTCACCTTTTATTTTTTGCCTTAAATAAAATTACGATAATAACAGTGGGAAACAGTTTAGTTCCCATGTCCCCTAATCAGGGTGTAAATTCCCCAGCAGTTTTCTATATTATATTTTCTCTCCGTGTAACCTTTTGAATCCAACTTTGAGACACTGAATTTCTGGTTCCTTCTTTTTCTTACTGGCTGTTCCATTCTTTGCAGATATGGACGCAGGTAACTATACACCCCTTCATGGCAGCGCTTGTCTTGTTTGGGAGAGAGAGGAGAGGCGTCACCCTGCACTGTAGCGTCCCCCTTCCCTCCTCGTTCTGTGTATCATTCAGTTTTGTTTATTTTACCTTTTTTTTTTTTTAAGTTAAACATTTCACTCTGTTTTGTCCCTTAGACGTCTTTTAGCAGTAGTCCTGAAGTAGCTTCACATGTTTCCTGTAACACCTGTTCTGGTATTTAACTCCTGTCCTGGATCGGGCTCAACTATTCAGAAAAGTGTAGGATTCTGGGTGGCACCTGTGGCTCAAGGAGTAGGGCGCCGGCCCCATACACCGGGAGTGGCGGGTTCAAACCCAGCCCCGGCTAAAAAAAAAAGACTACAAAAGAAAAAAAGAAAAGTGTAGGATTCTGTGGGGGGCTTTGTGTGGGGCTCTGTCCTGGTGGGGCAGAATTTTATAATCGTGTAAACATCTTATGGTGGTTGCATCAGGGCAAGGCCTCCTTTTTTTGTTATCCATCTTGCAGTGATGATTTTAGGAAGATTAGAAATGAAACGAAGGCTTGGCTGTCCAGTGAGAGACATACATAGATTCTGGATAAATGAGAAAAGGTGGTGTTTCCCCGTGGTCTCTCCAGTTCCTCTCCAGGGTCCCACGCTGGGTCATGCTGGGGTTTAATTCCTTCTTTTTGTGTCTGAGTATGAATTTCAGCCACAGTTTGATGGCACTTAGAGTCAAAGTGTTTTTCATGGGTTTTCTGCTTACCTCTCAGGCTGGTCTGTTACAGAGATCACGTAGGGGTTAATGGCAAGTAAAGCGTCACCTTTCCCAAGTTCCTCTGCCCTCAGTCTGGGGTCCCCAGGCCCCAGGTTAGGTTGCTGTGGCTCTGGCTTCTCTTGCTCAGGGAGTCCAGATCTCAAGGGGGAGGTGCTGGGGTCCCTGGCTTTCTGAATTAACACAAGGACCACTCCTCAGCCACGGCGTCCTTTCCTGTGTTGCTATTTTGTCATTATTGGGGCTTTCTGCCATTTTCCCTCTGGGTATTCAACAGTTTGTTCCATCATATTTGGGCCCAGCGCGATCTCTTTGTGATGCTTGATGGGCCTTTATATTTCAGTGAACACGCAGGCGTTGCTCTTGAATCCTTCTGCGTCATGAGTAAGAACAGCACCTGTTTTGCCCTGCTGAGATCACAGCGCCACGTGCAGTGTTAAGGTAGAAGCAGCAGTGAGGACCAGTGAGGACATCCCCTTCTTTATCCCGGGGGGGAGGCTGTCTGTGATCTTTCTTCCCACCTTCTCCCAGCCCCTGTCCTCTCCCGTGGACTTGTCCTCTGGGGCACAAGGAGCTTCCAGCAGTGAGGGGGAATCGTGAACCCCGGCCCCGCCTTGTGCCAGGCATGCTCCCAGGGTGGGCCTCCTGCCGCGGGCTACAACTAAGTGTGTCGCCTCCCTTTACTGAGACCAAGGTGCGCCCTCCCTGCCCCCATGACCTGTGAGTTTCATGACAGTGCCAGGAGGGAGTCATAACGGGCTGTTTCAGAAAGGAAACAGATGAGAAAAGCAGTGATTTCTTTTCCTCCACGATCTTGCCTCGCTGAAGTCCTTACTCAGGGTCAGGAGACTTGGAGCTGGAAAGTGATTTCAGTTCTTATCTAGGAGAGAACATGGCTCGCTTACCTGTGCTTGCTAAATAGGAAAGCTTTATGTATAGGGCATTCTGGACTTGGGATATGATATCTGTACCGTTGTCAGGGAGTGTGGCCTGTGTCACCCCAGAGGGTGGGGCTTCCCCTCGGATGGCACAGCCAGCCAGGGCGCAGCTGGTGGCGGGTGTGGCTGGCGCCAGGTTGACGGATGGCTTTTGAGTGAACCCTGTGAGCTTTCCATCTCTTGGTGTCACTTTGTGGCTCGTCCCCCTTGTCTCTGACAACTGCTGGAGTGACCAGTGGGGTGGCTGCTGTGAGTGAAAGGCTTTCTGCTGCTCCCTTTCTGACCTGCCTGTCTAAACCATTTATGGGCCCCTCCCTCCCCTGCTGAGTCTCTGCGCAGAATTGTTCTTCTGACTTAATTAACGCACGAGTATCCTCTATCCTCAGCCTGAACCCTTGCTGGACGGGCGAGGTGGGAAGGGCCTGCCTGTCCTCAGAGGAACGGTCTCTCTGGGCAGAAACAGGTCTGTTGCGGAACCATCTGCGGACCCGAGCCTGCTTTTTATCAGACACATCAGATGCATTTTAGCTGCATCCCAGAGGCCACCATCTGTTGTCTTTTAATTGTGTGATACATTCTGGCTGGTATTTCATTCTTGCAGTGAAGAGAGCCAACTCATAAGACATAGGTAATTTTAAAGATGCAATCCAAGTGAGGGAAGGATTTAAATATTATATATTTTTCAGTTAGTGAATTAACGATGCAGAAGTTGGTAACTCAGGGAGCCTGGGGTCCGTGACCGTAATGCAGATGTGTCCAGGGAGCCTGGGATCCGTGACCGTAATGCAGATATGTCCAGGCAGATGTCCTTTAACTGTGTGTATGTGCATGTCCGTCCTCGGAGCCCTGCATCCAGGTACAGAGTGCTGGTGGCTCACAGCGGGAACTTGGCGTCTTGGTGCTGGAGGCCAGAAGTCAGGCATCCAGGGGGTGATGGGCTGGTTCTTTCTGCAGGCTCTTGGGAGGAGCTTGTTCTGTGCCTCTCCAGCTTCCGGTGGTTGTCAGCAGCCCTCGGCTTATAGACGTCTGACTCTGGTCTCCGCCTCTGTCATCGGGACTTAGTGTGTTCTCTGTGTCCAGTTCTTCTCTTCTTGGAGGACACCTGTTGTTGGATTTAGGGCCCTCCCACTCCCGTAGGACCTCATCTTACTTGATCACACTAGCAAAGACCTTGTTTCCAAATCAGGTCACATCCCAGGGACCGACTGGGGTTTAGGATCTGACCTGATCTTTCGGGGACAGAGTTCAGCCCACAGTAGTATGTCTGTTGCACACAAGTAACATTTATTTGTCTGGTGCACTTAGAACGGCTGACATTGGACCCATGAATTCTCTCTGGTCAAGGTTCTCCCCGATGATGCCTCTGAGGTATTTCAGAACCTTACAAGGACTGGATCAGCTCATGTGTCACCGTCACAGTTCTGAGGAAAATTTCACAGCCACCAAAAAATTCACTTCCTATAAAGGCCATCAGGGAAATTACCCACGTGCCATTAGTGCTCAATAATGGCTGCCTATTAGAATTGGGAGAGACGTTTGGGGTCCGTGATCTGAGTTTCTTGTTGTGTGTTCACATGCGTGACATTCACTGTGTGTCCCGCCCTCCTTGACGCAGACCCCGTGGGACGCCACTTAGCTTTAACTTTCTTCTCAAAAAAAAGTCCAAAGAAAGAAGAACAAGTTGTTAAGTATTACCATGTGGGAATATAATAGGAAATGGGACCTGCCCTGGACGCTACCGGGCGGGAGACTATGGTGTCCGCCAGAGATACAGAGACTTGCCCTGGACGCTACCGGGCGGGAGACTGTGGTGTCCGCCAGAGATATAGAGACTTGCCCTGGACGCTACCGGGCGGGAGACTGTGGTGTCCGCCAGAGATATAGGGACCTGCCCTGGACGCTACCAGGCGGGAGACTGTGGTGTCCACCAGAGATATAGGGACCTGCCCTGGACACTACCGGGCAGGAGACTGTGGTGTCCACCAGAGATATAGGGACCTGCCCTGGACGCTACCAGGCGGGAGACTGTGGTGTCCACCAGAGATATAGGGACCTGCCCTGGACGCTACCAGGCGGGAGACTGTGGTGTCCACCAGAGATATAGGGACCTGCCCTGGACGCTACCGGGCGGGAGACTGTGGTGTCCACCAGAGATATAGGGACCTGCCCTGGACGCTACCGGGCAGGAGACTGTGGTGTCCACCAGAGATATAGGGACCTGCCCTGGACGCTACCGGGCGGGAGACTGTGGTGTCCACCAGAGATATAGGGACCTGCCCTGGACGCTACCGGGCAGGAGACTGTGGTGTCCACCAGAGATATAGGGACCTGCCCTGGACGCTACTGGGTGGGAGACTGTGGTGTCCACCAGAGATATAGGGACCTGCCCTGGACACTACCGGGCAGGAGACTGTGGTGTCCGCCAGAGATATAGGGACCTGCCCTGGACGCTACCGGGCAGGAGACTGTGGTGTCCACCAGAGATATAGGGACCTGTTCTGGACGCTACCGGGCAGGAGACTGTGGTGTCCACCAGAGATACAGGGACCTGCCCTGGACGCTACCAGGCAGGAGACTGTGGTGTCCACCAGAGATATAGGGACCTGCCCTGGACGCTACCGGGCAGGAGACTGTGGTGTCCGCCAGAGACCTCTGGTTGCAGCGCTGAGCAGTTGCTTTAAGACCTCAGTCTCTGGAAGGTCTCTTCCTGTGCCAGCACCTGGTTTCTCTCTCACTGGGGGTTCTTGGCCCTGCTGAGCTGGGCAGAACAGCTGGTGTGGTGGAAGGACCTTGGGACCAGAAAGGCTGACAGCCCCGGCTGCACTGTGGTGGCAGCCCATCTAAATTCAGCGGAAAGGCGGCCCCGCCAGCAGACAAGAGCAGGCTGAGGGTGGATTAAGGGCAAGATTTTCAGGTTAGTTGAGACAGACTATTTGGGACTGTTTATAGACCTTCTTTGCAGTGATTATAAGATGAGCTGCTCTTACGTAATTTTTCACACAACTACAAGCTGCTAAATGAGGCCAGAAGTGCCAAGATGAATTTGTGCTGAGAACCTTCTTTCACCATAAATCTGCAATCAACTCATATACAGGTGTGAAGTCCTGAAAGGTGAGCAAGAGCTTGCCTGCCACCAAGACCCACTGGCTGCCCAAGAGTCATCTAGGAGCGAGGGGCACTGGGGGTCAGTGATGTCACCTGCTGCAGCCACTTCAAAGGATTTGCAGGGAAGGTCTGGAGGAAGAAGCTGTAACGTCCAGCGCACTCTTCAGTTGCTGTCCACGCAGAACTCAAGCTCTGTGTGGACAGCAGAGTGGCCCTGTGTGCTACAGTGACTCTGTCACTCCTGGGTCCCCCTGAGCTTATTAGGGACTCACTCCTCCAGTGTCTGAATCTTGAGTTTTTCTTCTTTGGTTCTTCTCTAACTCAAATTTTTTGGGGAAAAAGCTCCAAGACTATGGTGGCCCTGAATCTCTGTGGGCCAGCGGCCGGCAGGTTCCTGGCCCAAAGTCCAGGATGTGCCTGTGAAGGCTGCACTGACCCTCCCCCCAGGAGGATGACATCCAGCCCTGTCCCCAGGCCCTCCCCTTTCTCCCTGTGGTAATCACAGGCTGGCAGCCTGTGGAGCTTCTGATAGAAGCTCCCCCAACCTGGCTCCTGGAAGTGGAAAATACGGGCCAGGCGTGACTAGGAAGCCTGCTGGTCCCCTTCATTTTACCAATGGAGCGGCCTGAGCTGGCTTGAAGAATGTGGACAGCCAGGCAGGTCTTCCACTGAGGGAGCTCGGCGGGCAGCATCCTCCCACGTGGGAAGGGGACATGTGAGTTTTTCAAGTATTGGGAGGAAATGTTGGGTGCTGAGAGTGACTGTAACTGCTCAGTCGGGACAGGTATGGTGTGTGAGAGGGAATGGATGAGGTGATACTTGGGAGGGGGCGCAGTTCGTGTGACTTAAGACAGGAAAGTCATAGAGAATTCTAAAATGTACTTTGCCTCTGTGCCTGGGTGGCAGGAGAGTGCAGTGGACACATCTCACATCTCTCGGACAAAAGCCTAGAACTTTTCACTATGTTTGGTTGACATCAGAGTTTGGTGGAGACTCGGGGATTCTGTGGGAAAAGAGTGAGCCAACTCACGCCCTGGAGGAAGAAGCTGTGACATGGAGCGCACTCTTCAGGTGCCGTGAGCTCAAGCTCTGTGCCAACAGCTGAGTGGCTCTGGGAGCTGGGCCATGATAAGAGGGTGGCGCCTGGGGAGCTGGGAACAATCTCTCAGAAGGTTCTGGAATCCTGGGCTTCAGGCTCTCTGGGCTGGAGGGGCCGCCTCCCTACATCGCCACCAAGACTTTCCCTGCCTTGACGTTTGAGGGGCCTCAGGCTCGCTTGGGGCTGTCGGAAGTCAGGGCTCAGGGAAGACTCACTGGTCTTGTGACACTGGGCAAGCTGTGTGTCCCCTTGCATGGGTGGCCTGTCAGATTGCTTCCTCCCATCTTCTCTGCCCTCACTGCCCCCAAAGGGGTCATGTCCAGTCCTGAGGACTCTGATCTTGCTCTGGGGGTCTGTTTCTGTACCCCTAAAGGTAGAAAAATCAGCTCGCCGGAGCCTGCCTATTCTAGGTGCCCTGAGTAAAGCTCGCAGTATTGAGAGGCGAGCCCCATACCAGTCACCTGGGCCCTAATCATCGCATTTGGAAACCAGAGAAAGGAAGAGAATTTAAAGTGGGCTGACCACCCCTCTGGTTCGTTGTGAGGCTGAGTTCTATGGGGTCCTTCTCATGCTGGTGGGGGATGGGGGTGGGGTGCAGAGCCCTTCCTGATGCAGCGTGATCAGGAGGTGTCTGGCTGGAGTGATGCAGAGGGCTGGGGTCCTTCTCATGCCTGTGGGGGTGGGGTGCTGAGGCCCCCCTGATGCAGCGTGGTCAGGAGGCGTCTGGTTGGAAGGATGCAGAGGGCTGGGGTCTGGGGGTCTGGGCGTGCAGAGTGAGCCAGTAGGGGTCTGGCCTGGTTCCTCTGGTCTCCTCCCAGCTGCCCGTGTCACATGCTGGTGGTGAGTGCTAGTGAGCGGTCAACTCGCTTCTGGCCCTGGGTGCCTGTGAGCCCCCTCTCTGTTGGCCTCGTGGTTCTCCGGCAGGGATCTGCCTAGAATTGGTAGAAAATGCTTTCTCAGAAGCACATGTATCTTAAATATTGTTAATGAATGTTTGCTTAGTGCCTTAGAAACAAACCACGTGGTAAACACTCAGCCTTTATTTTCAGAGACACATGAAATGCATTTAAGCTGTCAGCTCTAAAACTCTTTCCAAATCAAATAAGCTTAAAAAAAATTTTTGTCAGCTGCCACTGCTGCACAGATGTTAGGGCTTATTCACTAAAACCGTTCTTGGGTGCTGTTTAATGTTTCAGTGGAAAAAAAAAATCTGTAAAAAACTCTAATAAAATTTGATGAGTTTTGAAATCTAGCTGTTTACATTTTTCAACATGAATTTTACCATGTTATTTGCAACAAAGTGATTATAACCACACGATAATTTTTTAATGAGAATTGTCTGTAAACTTGAAGATTATGAGTCAGCTGGGAGGCTGCTTCAGCAGATACAGCAGCAGTCACTGGCGCCACCTTCTCCACTGATTTCAGGTGCAACCTGATGCCTCAACGTGGAAATACCATTTGTCGTTGTCAGTGTGATGTCACTAACTCTGTCCCTCGTCTCAGGAGCCATGTGAGGATCAGGTGAAGGATACCAGAATTATTACAGAACTTCAAAGAAGCAATGAAAAGGAAAGAAGCATGTACTATTTCATTTTAAACAAGGGGGGAGGGGAGCTGTAAAACCAAGTAAGGAGGTTGTCATGTTTTTGGCATTGACAAAATTGGCAGGACATGATGTGTTTTCGAGTTGGTTGTTTGGAACCCCAGAACACATCATCCCATCTTGTTGTAATTAGTTCAGCAAGAAGTCCAGACCCGAGGCCCACTGTGGGGCGTGCGTTCCAGGGACAAGATTCTGAGTGAGTTGCTACGTCCAGGGGTGATTACCACCTGCTCTGTGAGCGCCTTGAGGAGGGCAGGTACCTGGCTTCTGCTGGGAGCCCCTCACTTCTCTAGGCAGCCCACAGATGTTATTTTGCATTCCCAAAACAGCACAGCATGTGCTGTATAGCTTTGCTTGGAAACTTCATGACATCAGAAGTAACAAAACCATTCTTTATAGCAGAAAGGAGTCCAGCATCTAGAAAGTTTCTCATTTGCCGTTACAAGGCATTTTTCCGAGAGAAATCTTAACACCGAAGGGGGAGTCTAACACATGGTTGTTGGATCTCTCTCAAGTGAACCCCCATTGGGCACTTTTGCCTGAGTCCATTGCCTGGTCTTGCCCATGTCTTTTGGCCTTGATCATACCATCTCTCTGGACGCTATTCCAGTTTGCACCTTGGCAGGAAGCCTCCTACTCTGATCCAGAAGCCCTGGGGCCGTGTTCATTGTGTAGAGGGACACCATGGTTGAAAGGAATAGTCGATCAACTTAAATCAGCTTGAACGGAAAGCAGGGAGGCTTTACTAACTTGTGTACCTAGAACAGCCCAAGGGGGTGGATTTGGCTTCACAAAGACCCTAATCCCCTGACCACTTGAGCTCTGGAGGACCCCGTCTCCCTTTTCCTGCCTGTGTTGGGCTTAGTGCTCAGCTAGGCCTCCCCAGCTGGTGGCAGGCCCTTTGTGGTGGCTTCACGACAGCTTCACGACCATGTGGATGTCCTGGAGCTCACACGTGATGTGGAGGAAAAGTTGAATGTTTTTCTCAACAGCTTTGCAGGTAGAAGACCCCCAGGCAGCCCCCTTGAGTCACCCACGTCTCTCTGAAACTATCAGTGTAGACAGGTCTAGGGGGAGATTCTGATTGTCCAGTCCCTTGAGTTGGGTAATGAGGTCAGCCTAATTGTTCTCTGGGGAGAAGGTGCACCCCAGAGAAGGAATGGGGGGCAGGTGGAAACCCTGTGTCCACAGTATTCTTTTGTTGTTGGGTTTTAATCAGTGGTGAGGGTGTGGGGTGCAGACCTTCCCCTGTTAGCAGAGGTTTCCTCCTCCTTCACATTGCGAACTTGGGTGCTAGAGATGAGCCCTGGGCACTGTCTGAACTCCCCCAAGCTGCCTTCGGTACACGTCCCTCTGTGATGTTTACAATTTCACTTGGGCCGTGGACCTCTGACTTTTTAAGGCAGTTTTTCTTAATCTTCAGGGGTGGAAACCTTGGTCTTTGGAATGTTATGCATCATTTGAATCTTAAAATGTCAGCTCACAAAATGATTTTACTACATCTGCCTCCCCCCCTCCACCCAGCATTGTTTTTGCTCAGCCCCACTCCTTCCCTCCCCTGGCCTATTTTATCGGTCCCATGAACAGGGAGAGATCAGTTGCTCAGAGTGTCTGTATGAATCCTAAAATAGCCATTCCTAGACTTGGACAGCCCAGCTGTCAGGGTTGAAAGGATGTCTGTGGAGGGCAGTGCAGAAAGGAAGAAATTCTGGGCTGAGGGCGGCCTTGGGCCAGTCTGAGAGCACAGACAGGTGGGGCGGGGCATGTCTAGTTGGGGTGGGGGTCCTGAGCTGGTGGGGAGATTTACATTTCAGAGGAGGCCAGGAACTAATTTAAGTGTTTAGGGTACATGTTCTAGCTGTGCACGGTCAGAGGGGGGATTGCCAAAGTTCTGCAAGGAAAATGCTGCATCCTGTAAGATCATGTCACAGGGTAGATGCTTGACTTGGGCTCACAGCAACAGAGAAACAGAGGGTAGAAGTTGAAAGAAAGCACTAACAGCAAATTAGGTCAAGTGCCAGAGAGAATTAAATAAGGAACATCTGGGATGTGGTGAAAGTAGCCTTCTCTCCATGTTCTGTGCCCTATGGGGCTGCTGTAGCCTGGGAGGGAGGCAGCAGTGGCTCCCCACTGTAAGGGGTGTGCGTGTGTGTGTGTGTGTGTGTGTGTGTATGTGTGTAGAGTTATCTCTTAAATCAATGCACAGTAAGCTATAGACAGATGCTAGTAACCTACAAGAGATGACAATTTCATGTGGTCCAAATGGTTTAATCAAATAAATTCATTAATGATTGACCCAGATCAGAAGTGGAAACTAGATTCAACTCAGTGTCCTGGTGGCTCCTGGACTTCCTGTGTCAGGAAGGACTCTGAGGCCGGATCCAGGTGCAGGGAGAATGAGGGATGGGTTGCTGACACCAGCCCTGGGTCTTGAGCTTCTGATGTTCTGTTCATGTGGCCTGAGGACAGCCCACGTGGTTGGCATTTGTTGCCATTTTCTGAACCCCGGATCTTAGCAGTTTATTTATTTTTTTTTTTTTTCAGACAGAGTCTTGCTCTTGTCACCTGGGCTAGAGAACCATGGCATCATAACTTACAGCAATCTCTAACTCCTGGACTCAAATGATCTCCTGCCTCAGCCTCCTGGGTAGCTGGGATTACAGAGGACACTGCAATGCTCAGCTAATTTTTCTATTTTTAGTGGAGACCAGCCTGAGTAAGAGAGTAGAGCTCTTGCTCTCAAACTTCAGTCTCCCAGAGTGCTAGGATTACAGGTGTGAGCCACCCATGCCTGGCCTGTTATGCTTATTTTTAAAAGATTAAGACCACCACAAACAAAAGAAGAAAAAACCCAGCACTTGGTCTTTGAGCACTAGGTAACATTGCAATGAAGTGTGCACCTATTGCCTATGGGCTTTGGGAAGGGCCACCTACCACAGTTCACCCTTGTCTCTGCACACCAAGAGCAGGGGAGAGGGTTTAGGTTGGGAGGAGAAGGGAGCCGGATGAGGGCAAGGTGTGAGGATGAGCTGTCATTACCAGACATGGGGTGAATGCTGTGTGTGGAAGTGAGGCAGAGAGAGGCAGAGCCCCGTGGGGAGGCCGGGCTCAGCCAGGTCAGCAGCAGGAGCATCACTTTGGAGGGGACTTGAGAGGATGGATAGGAGGGGTCCTCAGGCCACCTCTGGACCTTGGAACTGGCTCCCACCATGTGGGAGGATGTGCTGCTATGACCCATTACCACTGAGCCCTCACACTCAGCTCTTATGCCCGTCAGGAGTATCAGCTGTTTATGAGGCCTAGGACAGACGGTGTGGGTGTGCCTGGGCCATCCAAGGCCATGTGCTGGGAGGGTCTTGGCTGAAGGCCTCAAGGTTCTGGTGCACTCAGGAGTGTTCTCGGGGACCAAAGTCCCCACGAGGATTGGGGCAGAGGCCTGGAAACAAAACCTGCTGAACTTGCATTAAAGTCACTACACTGTTACCATAGGATTGCAGGTTACAGGTTCATCTCTCAGAGCCCTGGGGAAGGTGCAGTGTGGCTGTGACAGCAGTGACGTGGGGGTGCACACCCATATGCTGCTGGGAGATGACGGTGGGAACCTGCCACCTCACCCACCCCTGTGTCATCACTGCCCAGGAGCTAAGGGAGGCTTTTACATTTTAAAAAGAGTTGTAAAAATAAATATAAAGAAAACTGCAACCCAGAGAGCCTACAATACTTGTTTTCGGGCCTTTCTCCGAGGCAGCTTGCTGCCCCTGCTCTGCAGTGCGTGAAGGCCGATCAGGGAGACCACAGAGGGGCCTCGGCCTGCCCACACGATCTGATCTGGAAACTAACACCTCACTTATGGTCAGAGAATTAATTGTATGTGAGAAGATGACTAGAAAGTCAGCACCATTCCACATTCACTTCCAGAGCTGCATAATCAAAAGTAGAGTCTATGTAAAACCTGTTATTTTTTAACGTGAAGTTATTTTTGCGTGGGGAGCACTGGTTTAGAACAGTACAGTCTGAGAGAGTAAGAGCCCATTTGCCCTGGTGCTGGCAGCTGAGTAACTGGCATGGAGCCCTGGTGGGTGCCTTGCTGACTCACATCACTCTCCTCTGGTCCTCTGTGTCCGTGGGCCCTCACTCTCCTCCGCTCCTCCATGTCCATGGGCCCTCATTCTCTGGTCCTCCGTGGGCCCTTACTCCTCCCGTCCTCGTGGGCCCTCACTCTCCTGTGGTCCTCCATGTCCGTGGGCCCTCACTCTCCTCCGCTCCTCCGTGGGCCCTCACTTGCCCGTGGGCACGTAGCTCGGATCACGGGGGTTTCTCCTGGCCAGTAGGCCTCCTTAATTACTCTGGACAGGACTCAGGCTCCTTCTCCCAGTTCTGTAACGCTCTTTGTTGTGCTTTTTTTAATATAATGCTTTAAATAAATGCGTAAAATAATTAAAAATAAATAACCTTAAGGACATTTTCCCTGAAGAACCAAATGTGCAGGACTAAATATATGAAGTTTACCATGCAAGCTATTTCCAAGACGGTGGCAAATGCTAAAATACTCAGGCACGACCACAGTGGTAGCTATTGGAAGATTTTCAGTCAGCGGTTTATTTATTTGGTTATATGTTAGATTTTACTGGGCGGGGCCAATCGTTTTGTGGTGATTGAAAACCAGCGCCCCTCCCCCACTGCCCGCCCAGTGGGTTCTGTGGCTCCGGCTGAGCCTGCCCAGGGCTCCCAGCACCGCCCCCACCCCCACCAGCCCAGCTCCCCTGTCCTAATTGAGTGCATTCCCCCCTCTCCTGCTGCCCCTGAGAGTAAGCTGCGTTAGGGCAGAGTCATCCTGTTGCCCACTGTTAAATATTTGTTGAGTGGTGGTTTAGATGACCGAAGTTTAGTTGGCCAGTGTACCGTAGGACTAGGGAGAAATCAGCCACGGCCTCATTACTTGAAGTCAGGGAGCCCACATACGAACCCGAACCAAGCTGTTCCCATCGTCCAGGCTTTCAGAAGTGGTCTTCACTTGGGGGTGGGGGGAAAGAAATATCCTGAATCTTGCAGGAAGCCTGCGATTAGGACTTTAAGTAGTAGGAAGAGGCCCAGCTTTACGGCAGGACGTTGCGTGTAAGACTCTCTCCTTTCTTCCTCCGGGGCGAGAGTTTGCCACCTCCCAAGAAAAACAGATGCTTTGGACGCTGGGCTGAGGCATTTCACTCTGCAGCGTAGCCAGGCATCGTTCACGACAGGGATGGATTCTGAGAAATTCTTTGTTAGTAATTTCCCCCTTGTGCAAACATCACAGAATGTACTTCCACAACTCTGGGCAATGCAGCCTGCTGCACACCTGGGCTGTGTGGTACAGCCCCCTGCTCCTGGGCCACACACCTGTGCAGCGTGTTACTGAACTGAGTGCTGTTGGCAGCTGTAACAACATCCGTGTGTCTGACACACCTAACCAGAGAAGAGGCACAGTAAAAATAGAGTATGACCATCTGTCAGAGCCACCGTCATACCTGCTACCCCTCACGGTCCCACGGGACCACCGTCATACATGTGGTCCCTTCACAGGACCACCGTCATACATGCTGTCCCACAGGACCACCGTCATACATGTGGTCCCTTCACAGGACCACCGTCATACATGTCTCTCACTCACTGAAAGGTCTTGATGACTATGTCTGAGGTTCTGTAGCTGTTAATAACATGTTTGGTTGAGATAATGCTACTTTATTGTAATTTCAGATAGTATTTTTTAGGGGGAAACCCATTAAAACTTAATGAGAGTGAGTTTGTTTTTGCTGACAGTGGATGTCATTGATGATGGATATTGGCCCACAGGATCCACCCTAAACCACTTAACCAGAATTTTTGTTTGTATTTTAGTTTTAAAAAGGCATTATTTGGAGGAAGAGAGCTCTTGTTATATTTTATGTGTTAAGCTGCTAATTAAAGTTTTCTTCAAAGCTCTTGGAAGTTAAGCTATAAAGTAATATTAACTGTTGGGTAAGAAGCATGCCAGCAAACATTAGTTTTCCAGCTTGTTTTTGAACAGTGATGTCTTATTTTTCAAAAATATATTAAATTGCTCTCCAGCACCTAATGACACTTTATTAATAAAACTTTTACACGGTGCAGTTTATACATTTCTGTTTGTTGAAGACAATGCAAAGCTATTTTTATGAACAGTAAATAAGATCTAAAGTTCTCCCAAGTTTCCCTTTCATGTCTGCTTTTCTATCTAATTTTTGTTACGTGGTATCAAGACTACCTGAGCCACTCAAGTAACCCCCTACTCCCCACACACAATGTATCAACCCGGTTGCAATTTCCAGATACTCTTCAATTAAATGCAACCGAAGTGTTGAAAGAATAGGAACAGTGGGACTTAATAAATAAATAAATAAAGGACTTAATATATTCCAACTTCGATGGGTGAAAGCACCACTCCCATTCCTTAGAAGTTTGGAGGTAGGTGCCATGGTAAGTGTTAAATCCACTCTACCATACTTCAGAGAGTCAGCTTGTTACCTGAATGTCATGCAAGGAAGCAGACTTGTAGCTCATGAGAAGGTGGGGTGCCTCCCATGGCAGTGTGTTTGCATAATTTTCAGGTGCAGACAGACACAGGGCGGGGGTTGTTAAAGGGCCAGTCCCAAGCTGCCGTCTTCCTAACAGCCCAGCCTCAGCCACAGCAGCAGGGTTCTGTTTGCACAAGTGCACAAGACCTTGCTGGCAGGGCCACCTCCACGTGTCCTTGGTTTCTCATTCAGTGAGGGAGACACCTGGGAGTGTGGGCTGCTTGTTGTTATGACACAATCTCAAAAACAGGTATTCCTACTGAAAAAATCCTGAAAGTGGCCATTTTTTAATTCCCTGCACCTTGCCTGCTGCAGAGCCTGGTCAGATAAGAAGCCAGGCCTGGGCCAGCAGGTGCGGCTCCCCCCAGGCCTGGGTTTTCTCATCTGGACCCTCATCTGCTCTGTGTCTTTCTGATGTCAGTGACACTCCTTTGTCTTTATCTTTGAGTTCTTTGTTGAAGATTTGTTGTCTGAGATGCCCTTTACACCCTCTTGTTCGGGTCCCTTGGTGATGAACTTCTCTCTCCAGTCCTCTTTGTCATCTCCTCGGCTGTGACGATTGTCCTCTGTGTGGGGAACTTGGGCCTTCAGCCTTGTCCCTTTTGCTCCTTGGTGTTTCTGATTTTATTTATTAGTTCCCAGGTGTTGCTTTGGTCCTCAGGTCTGGAGGGTCCCATTTCATCTTCTGCTTCAGATTCTCATCCTGGACCTTTTGTCTCTTGGAATTGCCTCTTCGTCCCTAAGTGGTCTCAGACTGGGAAGTGCTGTCCCATCCCCTTCTGCCCTCTGCGTGCTTGTCGGCTCCCTCTGTCCTTCCTTCTCCCCGTCCCCTCCTGCCCCTGTGGCCCCTTGGCATAATGTCCCCCCATTCCTCTCAGCTTCCTCCCCCTTGGACTTCTTCTCCCAGATGCCCCCTTTGCTGAGACTGGTGCTGGGCACCAGGAAGGTTCTCGCTCATTTTGATCTGGGCTGGAGGGAGCTCCCCACCATCTGCTCTTAAGACAGGAGAAAGTGGGGTTTTGCAACGCCTCTCATCGTGGGTGCCCTGACCAGCTGCAGGGAACACGTGGCATCCTGAGCCTCACTTCCTGCATGGCAAGATTGGGGCATGACGTCCTTCTCCCTGGGGAATCCAGCATCAAGGGAGCGCATAGCATCCTGCTGGCCCCTATTCAGTCTGAGGACATCAGCTCCAAGGTGGTGAGCTCTTGATGGGGACCAGGGCTCTGCTCTTCCTGGAACCTGACCGGAATGTCCTCTGCCAGGGTCCTGACACCTTCCCTGGAGGGTGGGGGTGGGGGTGATATATATCATTATTCCCCTTGGGGTGCCCAGCTGCAGGGGCTCACTTCTCCAGCTTGCTGGGTGACGGGGCTTTTTTTGTGCCTCTGGAGAGTCTTTACTGGTTGTTTACCCCCAAGGCCTCATTTCATACTTCCCACTTCTCTGTCGGGAGATGGAAAAAGTAAGTCTGTGGCTCCCACTTCAGTGTCTTCCCTGCAGAGTTGGGGTAGAATCAACCCAGGGTGCTGTGAGCACAGGGGGTGGGGTGGGCTGAGGAGCTGGGCTGGCCCCTGCGCCCGGCTCCCGGCTTCCCTTTATTCCTCGGGGCAGCGTGTTTTAGGTTGATAGTGCAACGCCGTGCCCCTTCCTCTGTTAGATGTTGAGTTTTCTTCCTTCTGGTTTTTATTTTTCCCACCCTCTCATTCTATGAGGAAGAGAGGGAAGGAAATTTAAGTTATAGTGAAGTTAGAATCTGCCATCCTAACCCGGACCTTGGACTTTTTTCTTTTACATTTTCCTTTTTTATCTTTGAACTGGGTTAAAGGAGGAACCCAGAGGGACCAGGGCCTGCCCGAGGAAATGGCAGGTGAAGGTGAAGGTTGTTTCTCCCCATGTCAGAGCCCTGGAGTGTTGCCAGCAGAAACACTGAGCACTTTCCATCTGCCGCATCCTTACTCACAGCTAAAACTTTATTGTAGTAGTTACATCTTATTTCATAATGTATGTTAAAAAAAAAAAAAGAAAGAAACTGGCAGAGGAAATAAAATCTGATTCGGTTAACTTTTGTAAACTAATATGTTACTCATAAAACCTTTCTTCCAGTGTAAAAATAATACGTGCTCCAAAATTCCTTTTAAATGTCACAATACAAAACTTTTCCAAACCCCTGACATTAATAAGTTACTGGCTTTAGTTTTTTTTTTTTTAACCAAAGTTTAGAAAGCCAAATTAATTTTTTTAAAAAAATTTGGCACATTGATGATTACAATTTTTTTTCCTTATTTTCTCTTAGGGAGAAATAAGTTCATAGCCCTCTTCAAATCAGCTCTCTTCTTCTGCTTTTAAAAAATAATTAGGAAACAATAAAGTTTGTAGATTACTTTTCATATTTTATCGTGGCATTAAGTAATGATGAATATTTTAGGTGGATTTTGACAGCGTTTTCATGGAAGAGGATCTAACCCCCGACTGGAGGAGATGCCTCTCCCCCACCTGCCGTTTATTCTCCCCTAGTCTCTCTCCCCGCCCCAGCCCCAGCCCGAACCCAGAGTGCTGCCCACCGGAAGAGGCACGGGCCCCTTGCACCTGCACCACCTCTGGATCAGAAGTGAAAATAGTGCCCCTCCCCTTTCCAATGGGAGAGGGAAATTGTGTGCTCTGCAAATGCAGCTTTAAACTCCAGGATAATTTTCATCTTTTGCTAATGCATGGAAAAGTAAAGATAAAAATCAACAGTGAAAAATGAAAGTTCCAGGCAGGTGTCTTTCTTTTTGCACACAGTGATAGTTTTTGGAAGTGAAGATAGAGACACCCATTCCCCAGCTGTGGGAACAAGGAAAGGAGAAGCCTGGGTTTCCTCAGTGTTAGCCCCATGGACGCCAGAAGTTGACACACAGGCTGCCAGGCTCGTTATCCACAGGGTTGTGTCACGTAGGAGTTGTCTTAGCAGAAGTTCAAGTCCGGGGGGTGGGGGGGGGAGGTGAGAACATGTGGCCTTTCGTCTTGCTGCTGCTGACGCTGGCCCCGGGGGTCTTGGTCAGTGTCTGAATTTCTTTTCCTCCTGAGATTGGGATGTTGGAATGATGCCGTGTCGGAGGGTGTGGTGAGGGCTAACAGAGGTGATGCGGGAAGGAAAGTGCTTTGTGAACTAACGTGTCTAAGGCACACGGTCATTGCCATCACCGTAGCTTGGAGCACTGGTAATGATTTGTTAATAGCTTTCGGTCCAATTAGCCAAAATGATAGAAATGTCAAACATCTGTTGCAGTGTTTACTCCCAGAAGAGCTCTTTTTCTTTTTTTTTTTTTTTTGAATTGGAAAATTCAGTTTGCTCTTTGTTTTTTCTCCTCTTAAAACAGAAATGACAGCCTAGACAAGCCTGTCTCTGCCTGTGTAGATGGCGCCTATATTTAGGAGGGCTCCAGGTGTCCCTACCCAGTGGGAGTTGAAATACTTGCAGGGACCCTGTGGTGCTGCTTACCCCAGCATCCTGATCTGAAGCCGGTTCCTGCTGCATGAGACCGGGACCCAGGTCATGGAGGGGTTGTGGGGACACCCTTAAGACTGCAAAAAAGATAGTGTAAAAAACGAAAGAGCAGGACGTTACCCTTCCTGATGGGCCGGGCGTGCTCGGCGAGTGCTTCAGCCTGGGGTCAGCGTGTTCAGCTCCCCTCTCACAAACTTTGCTTTCTGGAGTATCAGCTATAGGGAGAAATAAAGACCTTGACTCACTTTGAAAAAATGCAGGTTCAAAGGCAACAGGCAGTTTTCAGGTTTTCTGGGATCCTTGAAAGTTTGCCTTTGGGGTAAACCAGAAACCTAACAAATTGCACTTGAGATTGAGTTCCAGCAAGAAGCATGTGCCTCCCTGTGTGGAAGTAGCTCAGATAAGACCTGACTCTGCTGTCCAGCAAAACCCAGTTCAAAAAAATCAAGCCCAGAAAGGACACTTAGATCTGTTCTGCCCTGACTGTCTGACCAGGATGCCCAGCACAGAGATGTTCACCTCTGGTGTCTCCCTGTGCCTTAGGGAAGCACAGATTTACGTCAGCTGCCTTTCCTGGTGCCCTCGTAGGGCCAGGCAGCTGCGCCCAGTCTGTCTAGTTCCCCAGCCAGGGAGGCCAGTTGGGGGGGGCTCTGCAGCTCACTTGATCTGTCTGAGGAGCTCACCTGTCACCTGCACACAGGTGTGCTGAGGTGGACGCATGGCCGTGCTTCCCATATGGGGGTCAGGTGCAGAGAGACTGACATCCCTTTTGTAAAATAAAATTATCCCTGATGTAATTTAGTTTTCAGTGGTAGCAATACTAATTGGCAGCAGAGAAGAGGGGGCATCACTGTTGACAAATTGGTAGTATAGACCACGGGCAGGGCTGTGTGCCAGGTGCTGGGAGTATGTGGTTAGGTTAGTAGGTGTTAGTTTCTCTTTACAGGAAAGTAAGGAGAAACTGGATATAAAATAGGTTTCACTATTTTATATAGGTTTCACTAATTTATTTTCAAATTTTAATTTAAAAGTGAAATTGTGTATAGAGTTTGGTGGTGGCCTATAAAATTTTGGCTGGAAAAAAGATCTAATGACGTGGATAAGATGGTGGGTTTGAATTTGAAATAATGCAGGTGGTGGCACCTGGTGGTTACCAGCTTACTGCCAGCCACGCTTTCATCCTAAGGCTGTTCCTTTCGTGTTTACAGTACACGGTAGACTGTGAATGTTAAAGTATTACTTCACTTGCCCGCTAGCCTGTGTTTCCCGAAATGTAATAGCCTGCTGCCTTGGCAGTACCCCGCCTGGGGGCTTTTTTCTCATTATTCAACTTCTGGGTTCATAGCAAATGCGTATGAGTATTTAATTTTTGTTATCTGATTTAAGTGTAACTGGAAAAATCATGCAGGCTGATGGTCAGTGTCCAGTGTTTGAAGTTGCAAAATATTGAAAGGATACGTTAATTATAGTTGGTAGCTTGGGGGACGTGTAGGGTGGTTTTAGAGCTGGAAGAGGCCTTTTCTCTGGAAGAAGGAATCAGCCTCCTTCAGAGGTAAGGAAGGGTATGTCAGGCATACTTGGCTCCAGGCCACAATATACAGAGTGACAGCTTCAGCCACCTCAGTACCACCGTGAAGAGAATTCTGCAAAAACATGTTTAAGGAAACAGAGGTGTGAAGTTCATCCGACATGTGCTTGCCCGACGCCCCTAAGACAGGCGGGGCTCAGAGATGTGTCCAAGGAGGGCTGCCCCACAGTCGCTGCTAGCCTGGGGGAGCTGGGTGGGGACACCCTCTGGGTTCCTGCTCCCCAAAGAGGTGGGGCAGCTAGGGGGTCTCTAGCTTCAGTGGGAACTTCGGTGGCTCTGGGGCCAGGCCCCATACCTCCCCCCTTGCTTTGGAGGTGACCCAGTCTAGCGATTGAGGAATGGGGTCTGGGACCGGCTTCGACTGGGGTCATCCCCCAGCAGGGAGAGCCTCACCGGTATTTGTGTTTGAGGTGCCACCCGGGGGCAGGCTGAGCTGGGCCTGCCGAGGTGGTGTGTATCAGGGGTACCAGTATGTGGAGTTCAGGACAGAGGAGGGAGATTGTGAGGGCTGCGGGTGCCAGCGCCCAGTTCCTGTGTCCCACGCAGGGTTCTGGGTGCCTTTCGTGTGTTAACTCTGTGGAAGGAAGCTCTGTGCCTTGTCCCTGTTCCACAGGTGAGGAAGTCCAGTGACTTGGCAGAGGTCACCCGGCTACGGAGGGCTTGGCAGGGCTTTGAACCCAGAGTCTGAGGCTGTGCAGTGCCCCCCTGTTCCAGCCACCTGCTGGTCCTTGCCCCTGGCTGCCCTTCAGCCTCACTGGGCTTAGCCACCCAGTCCAGTTGCCGCCCACCCGTTCCCCCTCTGCCGATTGTGCCAAACATTCCCCCGCACACGAAAGCACTTCTGAATAGGCCTTCAGGTGGCTCTCACTCCTGTATGCCCCTCTTTTCCTAGAGATATCAAAACTTACACTGTCTCCCCTTTGGGGCTTTGAAGATATCCCACGTTCCCACATACAGCAGGTGCTTACGAAGGAGCAAACGTGTGCACAGGGCTCCTGTACATCCTGTGGTTAGTGATGAGAGGTCAGGACGGCCAGAGTCTGGGACAGAGGTGCAGTCACCATTCTGGTGTGGCAGAGGATGGCCAGCTGGGTCCCTGTGTTGGTGCCCAGATGTAGAATGGCTGTAGCACTGACGTGGGGGCCCAGGCCTGTGCAGCGGGAGGTGGACACTATGTCTCAGGAAGTTTCTCGTGGCTATCCTGACTCAGGTTCCCATCAGAGGTAAAACTTGGTAACCAGAGGTAACACAGTGGTTACGGCGCCAGCCATGTACACAGAGGGTGGCAGGTTCAAATCTGGTCTGGCCACCTAAACAATGACAACCACAACCAAAAGATAGCTGGGCGTTGTGGCAGGCGCCCGTAGTCCCAGCTACTCGGGAGGAAGAGGCAAGAGAATCCCTTAAGCCCAAGAGTTTGAGGTTGCTGTGAGCTGTGACGCCACGGCACGCTGCCCACGGCGTCATAGTGAGACTTTGTCTCAAAATAAATAAAGAATGGGCCCCTGAGAATTGTAGGAAGGATTTTTAAACCTGCACATAATGTTCCTTTTGCTTCTCATTGTTCCTGGCACATGTGACTGATGAGAACTGGAGGAATAGGCTGTAATGGAAAAGGTTGTTCCCTAAACCAAGAGTAACAGATTTCTTTTTCTTTCTTTTTTTATTTTTTTGAGACAGAGTCTTACTTTGTCATCTTTGGTAGAGTGCCATGTCATCCAAGCTCACAGCAACTTCAAACTCTTGGTACAAGCGATCCTCTTGCTTTAGCCTCCCAAAAAGCTGTAACTACAGGCGCCCACCACAACACCTGGCTATTTTTTTTTTAGAGACAGGGATCTTGCTCTTGCTCAGGCCAGTCTCCGATTCCTGAGGTCAGGCCTCCCAGAGTGCTAGGATTATAAGTGTAAGCCACCAGGCCTGGCCAGATTCCTTTTTCATACGTATTTTCTTAAAAGGTTGAATTCAGTTCATTGCATCAAGAAAAAGCAGATTTCTGGCTTGGTGCCTGGAGCTCAGTGGCTGGGCACCAGCCCACATACACCAGAGGTGGCAGGTTCGAACTCAGCCTGGGCCTTCCAAACAACAATGACACCTACAACCAAAAAAATAGCTGGGTATTATGGTGGATGCCTGTAGTCCCAGCTACTTGGGAGGCTGAGGCAAGAGAATCACTTAAGCTCAAGAGTTTGAGGTTGCCGTGAGCTGTGACGCCACAGCACTCTACCAAAGGTAACATAGTGAGACTCTGTCTCAAAAAAAGTAAAAAGAGCAGATTTCCAACATCTCTCTTTTTTTAAGTTTTAAAGTTTTTTAAATCAAATAATAACATTACCGATTATTACAATCACTTTTGCGATTTTTCCTACTGATAAGAGGTTTGTTAAATGTTAAGTATATCTTTTAAACACAACAGAAATTCCGAATAGCTCTAGAGAGCCCCACCACTGCGGCTGGCTGGGGGCTGGGCTTTCTCAGCTCGTCACCCTCATCCCCATTTCACAGCTGGGGACACTGAGGTGGGAAGAGGCTGTGTGGACTGCTTGTCTATTCAGACAGAGCAAGGCCGTGTCAGGGGTGCGGTGGTCTCCTGCTGGTTGTCAGATACTTCTTAGTTCATTTCATAATCAAAATGTGCTGCTGAGAAACAGGTGTCATCCCCTTTGACCTGGAGGAATCTGCCATGCAGGTACCTCACGTTGTTTGTGGCTGACTTGTACAGCTGGGGCGAGGCTGGCAGGGCGCATGCTTTGTGTCTGGACCCAGCATCCTGGGGCTTTTTCACCTGACTTTTCTGTGGACTCTGCCTTCCTTTTTGTTGATGGGGGGTTGGGGTGGGGGGACATCACAGTGAAAGTTTATCTGCTTTATCTTAACATTGGAAGATTATTTTCTGTTTTTATTATGGAGCAAAATGAACACCAAATAAAGCAAATGAGTTACCTGTTGCCTTCAGCGTAGGAGCGAGTTGTGAATATACACGTGTGTTCAGGAGCTCACAGGGGAAGGCTGGTTTCCTGGCCAGCCCCCTTTGGCTGCAGAGGGCTGCCACCCATCTGTTGGGCCTTAGACATCTTCAGGTTGGGATAGGATGGGTTGAGGACTTGGGTTTCTGCTTTTGGGGGCATTAATGTGGCCCAAAGCCAGGATTCTTGGGTTCCTTTTGTTGGGGGAGGGATCAGATGTTGCTCTGGGTGGCAGAGGGCTGGCGGGCAGCCTCAGGGGTGGGCAGGGAGGCCCCTGACAGCATTGTCTTCTGGAGTCCAGTTACTTGGGGTTGCACAGGGTTTCTGGAAGGTATTTGCATAGAGAAGCTGAAAAGCAGAGGTAGGAACTTGTGTATTCTTCCGAAAACAAGAATTCGGAATCCCTGTGAAGGCTAATTAGGGTGGACTCGAGCCCAGGCTCTGCAAGGTGGTTTGGCTTTGGAAATGACAGAGGACCCCAGAGCAGAACCTTTGTAGCTGTGCAGGAAGGAGAAGGTCTGGTGGTCCTGCCTGGGGCACGTGGGCAGCTGTGTGTCCTTGGGCTCTGCGCAGGCCTGCCCCCCTTGCTCTCTGTCCCCTGTTCCAGCAGGGTCCTGGTGACTTCTTGCTAACTCAGTGTGGTCTCTAATGCCTCTTGTCCCTGCTGCGCTGCTCTGTCTCCCCCTGTACTGAGGCCCCATCCCGTAGTTTCTGTGTAACACGTGTGTAGTAGCTGAGCATCCCTCCTTACTTGTGAACTGTGACTACGGAAACGCCATTCTCATGATGTTCTGTGTTCCTTTCAAGAACTGGGTTTCTCTTGAGGAGAATACAGGGTCTCAGCCCTTTAAATTTACCAAGAGGTTGTAGACGAGGCACCTATGAGGCGTGAAAAATTTGTTTCAGTTTTGTGAACCCAACAAGAGAATGACAATCCCACTGTTCTCTGTTTCCCGATGAGTGAGAATTCCCGAATTTCCACATAAAGCCTACTTGGAAATTCCAAACTCCTTGGCCACGAATGCCTGGCATCACGTGATAAGTGGTGCCCTCTAACCAGAAGTGAACACGGGTTCTTAAAGACAAATATTTAAATCGGAGTTCAGCCCTTTTAAAATTCAGTCGTTGCTGGAGACCTTGAACTCCACTAAGTGTCCAGAATTAGCTCCCTCCAGGGCGACCGCCTAGGGTGTATTTTTCCACAAGCGAAGCCCACGTCTGTTTTCTCTCTTTACGCTGTGTTTTTCTTTTGTAACGAGGTTTTTTATGTGTGTGGCAGGTGGCAGGTTCAAGAAAGAGATTGTTGTTGATGGACAAAGCTATCTGCTGCTGATTAGAGATGAGGGGGGCCCCCCGGAGGCGCAGGTGAGTATTACATGCACACCGTTCCCCCACCCTTTGCCTTCATTTTCTTGTCAAGGTTCTGCTTAAACAAGTGGCTCAGGAAATCATTGATGTGCTTTCAAAAAGAAAGGGGGGGACTAATGAAAATGCTTTCTCTAACTGCATTTTTTTCTCATCTCTAAGAAACAGATTCTATATTTTTTTCCTATTAAATCCTAGAGAGAAGTTTGATCCGTGCTGCTGATTTTTTTTCACTTCGTTTCTAGCAGGAAGGGAAAGCTGGCTGTGCCCTGCTTTGTCAACCCAGTTGAAACAGCATCGGAAGGTCTTTTAAGTTTTTGTTTGTTTGTTTGTTTTTCTTCAAGTACTTTGCTCTCTAGAGCAGTATTTTTCGACCGTTTTTATCTCAATGGCACCCTGGAACCTCTAGTTAAATTTTTGTGCCACACGTAAATTATATTGATTTTTTAAAAGGAGTAAAATAAAGAATATATTTACTGTGCTTTGAACTAATTTTGAAAAATATTTAATTAATGATGTTTAAAAGTTTTCCCGTCACACCTAAGATCCTCTCATGGCACACCCGTGCTGAAAGTCACTGCTCTAGAGCCACGTGGTCATTTAGGAAGTTTGCTGGGAGGAATTTGGAGCCAGGGTGCCGGGCACCCCTATGTCACTGTGGCCATCTTGGCCCAAGCAAGTCTCCAGGGCAACCCAGATGCAGCCTGTTGTGATTGCTTTGGGGATTCCTCGAACAATGGGCATTCTAGAAATAAAAAAGGGTGACCATGGAAAACCTTTCTTAGGGTGATTTCATTCAGTTTATCATTTTACTTAGATCATAATTTGCTAGTTAAACACTTTTAAAAAGCTGAGAGCTAGTATTAGCCCATGATCCTTAATGCAGACTTAATATTAAACCTTTCCTTGGCACTCTTTCTTGAACTTATGCTTTTGTGGAAGTGAAGCATAAGATCACAAGATGATGAAAGTGAAAGATTGCAGAAGGGATTGTTTAGCGTCTGAGACTCCATACACCGGAGGGCTGCATGGCTAGTCAGAAAATGTTACGTATTTGCCACATTTCCATTGCATCTAAAACACCCCTGTTGGTAAGATGTCCCAATATTTAAATGAAAAAATGCTGCCAATTGAACTATGAAACATCAGCAATAATAAGATGTGTTCTGATTTCAAAGGTGTTAAAGTGTGAAGGATTTTGCTTCCTGGTGTTGGCAATACCATAGATTGTCATAATAAGGGGAGATCTTGAGGACACGTTAAAAGGGAAAACAGTTGCTGACAGAGTCATTCCAGCCTGTGTTCAGTGAACATGTTAGTTTAAAATTAAGTGAGCAAGGTTTGAGATGTGATGGGGGCTACCCCAGGTTTGTGATGGTGACGGAACCCACATAGCTCCCTCCCTCTCAGCCGGGCAGTGTGTCCAGCCACAACAAGCTTCCTAGGGGAAGGTTCCTCAGGGACGCCATGACTAGCAGAAGGCAGCTTGTAAAGAGTGGCGGTCTCCTGGCTTCGTTTTCCATTCTTCCCAGCACATAAATATTTCCAGTGACTAGGAAGAAGCTTCCACCCCCCACAATTAAACAGCAGGCCTTTGCAGCGTAAGAAGAACCTAAAAATCAAAACAGAAGCATTCATGATGCGCACAGACTAGCTGGTCTGGTGGTTTCAGGAGGTGCTGTGCTTTGAAGTCCTGCCTCGGGGCTGCTTGGAGAGGGGGCTCCAGCCAGGGTCGGGGGACATAGAGCACTGACCCTCCTCAGCTTCACGGTAAAGCCTTAACTCTGCCGTGAATTAGTGTTACAGGGGTCACGTTTTTTATTTAAAAACATTCTCCATAGCTGGGTGTTGTGGCGGGTGCCTGTAATCCCAGCTGCTTGGGAGGCAGAGGCAAGGACTTGCTTGAGCCCAGGAGTTGGAGGTTGCTGTGAGCTATGATGCCACGGCACTCTACCCAGGGCGACAGCTTGAGGCCCTGTCTCAAAAGAAAAAAAAAAATAAAAACATTCTCCTGTATGTGCTCTTTAGTAGAAAGCCCACATCCACTGTTTCCTCAGCTCCCCACGTTCTCAGACCACATCCCATTATTTTGTCTCCAGTGGTCTTTTTTTCTGAGAAAGATTTTTTTTCTCTAATATCCATGGAAAATGCATCTTTTCGTCAAACTTAAGATGCTGAGAATATGCAGTATGCAACATTTCAAGTTTTCCATGTACCTGAATACACTGCTCAGTTACTTGTGGAAGTTGGAGTTTAACCCATATGAAGAGGCTGCCCACACACATCAGTGCTACTGCGGCCGCACGCATTCAGGGAGGACCTTGGCCTCTTGGAGAGAAAGGAGACAGATGGGCATGTTTTCTCCATTTCCACTTGGAAAGAGAAGGGTCTGTGGTGCTGTCCCACGCAGGGAGAGAGTGGCAGCTGTTGACCCACGGGGAGCTTCCATCCACTGGGCCGCAGCCCTGTGAGACGGTCATCAGTGCTAATGGGCTCACAGATGCTGGACGGCAGGGATGCTCATCAGAGGAGTTGGTGGAGGTTATGGCAAGTGCTGGCCAAACAAGAATAGAGTGACAAGAGCCAGGCCAGTGTGAGGTTCCCCTCTGACTGTTGTTAATTTCCCTAAAATAAGTACTGCTTCCCTGGCCAGGGCGATGCAGTCCAGCAATGGCTTGTTGGCCATTCAAGGCACTCCTGACCGTGGCCGACAGCCGGGAGTGGTGGCAGGAAGGACAGTTGAGTTTTCCGAGCAGCCTTCAGGAGCCTGGGGGAGGTTCCTTTTTAGCCTGGATGGTTCAGCAAGGACCCTGGACGGTCTGAAGAGGAGGCTGCATGTAAAACAGAAAGTTTCCAGGGCTGAGAACCTCTTTGCAAGGCCAGCGTTGCCTGGGTTGGGGCAGGGATTATAACGACAGTGGCCTGGGTGGGGTTAGGTTGGGGACCAGTTCCTGACGGGAGCACGGAAACCCACTGTGCACAGGAGAAGGCGGTAGTGATGCAACATCGCGAAATAACCAAAGTCAAAGGTCAACACCAGACAGCAGCAGAGGGGTGTCCCCAGGGCCCTGCTGGCCGGCCATCGGGGCCGTGGGAGATGGTTCCAGCCCCTTCTGGCCGTCTCTCCAGAGCCTTCCCACTAAGCCCCCATCTCTTCCCCTTCTCTTCTGCCTAGTTTGCCATGTGGGTGGACGCTGTTATATTTGTCTTCAGCTTGGAGGACGAGATAAGTTTCCAGACCGTTTACCACTACTACAGTCGAATGGCCAACTACCGGAACACAAGCGAGATCCCTCTCGTTCTGGTGGGAACCCAAGGTGAGCGATGTCTGTGCAGGGCTGTTCCCAAAAAATACCAACAGTTGAGCAGTAACTGGACTCATGGGCTGTATTTTGGTATGGGGGAATTTAAGAATAGTTTAAAGACAGAATATGGCCTATGAAGGTTCCCTCGTGAGACTTTTTTGAAACTAAATTTAACTGTCGCATTTTCTGATTTGATTCTATGGAGAAACTACTCAGCAACCTGAAAATAAACTCACAAATACACACAAACTTTCACAAACACACACACAAACAGGCTTAAAAAAAAAAAAAAAGATCTATTTTCTTGTTTTCTCTATTTTAATTCTATGTTGTGTAAAACAACCTATAAGCAGTCAAAGCTTACCACTTACTAGCATATCTTTAAAATAATACACGTCCCAGAGTTTTGTGTTATTCTGTTCTCTGTCAGTGTCTCATGATCTGAGCCTTATTTTTAACCTAGCAGGTCCCTCGGAGTGTAGAATTTCCCGTTTCTTGTAGGTCACTTAAAACGTGGGCTCTTAGTAAAGAGACTGTCAGGTGGGATCAGACGCAGCACCCTTGTCTTGGTCCCAGATTCTCTGTTGTGCGGTTGGGTCTGTGTCACTAACACAGCACATGCAGTGTTTTTAAAAGTCAGGTTAACTTTAAAACGGCTTTGTCAAAAGCACGGGTAACTTAGAAAACAGTCACATCAAGGAGCACAAATTGTATTGTCTTTCTGTTGTTAACAGACTGTCCTTGCTAATTCCTTCCATTCACCTGTCTAGCATCCTGCCCTGATGTGAGCCTTTTCCCAGTGAGAAGTTAGCTGTTGGAGCAGGCGGGGCGGGGGACACAGGCAGGGTGCGTGAGAGAGCCTGGCCGTCCTGCCCAGGACGCTGCGGAAGCCCCACTCACGAGGTGGGCACGTGCTGAGGGGAATTAAGCAGTGTGGTGGGTGCTGGGTGTCAGGCGTTAGGAGCTGGGCTTTCCTGGAGAGCACCCTTCCCTCCACCTTGTTTTAAGCACATGTGTGGTGGACAGCAGCCAGTGGTCACTCTGTCTAAGCACCTGGCATGGGGACGGTCTGCATGCCCACGGTGCCCTCTGGTGGCCATCAGGAGGCACATCCCTGGTTCCTGTTAGGAACACACAGAACGTTCCACGTGGCATGTGGAAAATTGTTAATAAGTAATGTTTTCAATATTATCTCAGGCAGATTCTGCCTATAGCTGCTTTGATGTTGTACAGATTAATTGTAAATTAGTGTCCTTGCTGAAGCGAGACGTTTTGGAGCTGGGTCCCTGGGGTGCTGCCTGAGTTCGGGGGTTGTCCTGAGGACTCGGTGTGGTGGTTTCTGTTTTTGTTTGTTTGTTTGCTGTAGACCGTGCACAGTGATGGTTAAGTTCTCAGTCTGGGCTGGAGAGACCGATTTAATCAGTTTTCGCTCAATACACGCCCAGCATCCTGTTGTTACAGGGTGAAGTGTCCACTACCCTGGACACTGGCTGCTGGCTGCTGGCTGTGGGGCCCTGACCCCTGCCTCTGCTCAGCTAGGGTCACTCAGAGGAGCTCGTGGGAGCAGGAGGCCTCAGCAGACGTGTGAGAGTGTCTGGAAACAGCTCATTCTCTTTCTCATCTTTCAATATAAGACCAGTCACAAGGTCCTGCCTGGGATCCAGAGCACGCCTCTGTCCCTGTCCAGAGGTGAGCCTGCCCCTGAGTCTCCGCCTGGGCAGGGGGGTTGTGTGTCTGAGGAGGAGGCTGCCAGGCAATCCTGCAGGCTCTTTTGCCAGACTGTCCCCACTTTGCCTCTGTTCCTTTCAGCTGAGCCACGCTGCAAGAAGGTGGCAGGAAGCGGGGTGTGGTTCTCTGAGCTGCCACAGTTAGGGGTCTCTTGGGATGCCAAGACAAAGGCAGGGCAGACTGCAGAGACAGTGCCTGGAGTCTCCCTCCCTGCTGGTGGGGGCAGGGAGCTTTAGAGGTCGGTTATGGGGCAGGAAGGAACTGAAGGAGGATTAAGTCCCTTCCTTAGGGTCACCTGGCATGGGGCAAGGCCTCAGCCCAAGGTGGGGGAACGGCCCGCGGGGGCCACGCTCATTTTTCCTGGACAGGGTGTGACTGGAGAGCTGCAGGGGTCCTCAAACTACGGCCCGCAGGCCACATGAGGTGTTGTGATTGTATTTGTTCCTGTTTTGTTTTTTTACTTCAAAATAAGATATGTGCAGTGTGCATAGGAATTTGTACATAGTTTTTTTTTTTTTTTTTTAACTATAGTCTGGCCCTCCAATAGTCTGAGGGACAGTGAACTGGCCCCCTGTTTAAAAAGTTTGAGGACCTCTGGAAAGACTTGCAACTTAATTTGATTGGAGGGAGAAACAGTATCTACGGAAAGCTGCAGTTAAAAGTGAAATGAAAACTGGGACGTAGAGACCAAATCTGGAAGTCTGTTCCCTGGCAGTGACAAGCGTGAGCCCGGTGTGCCTTGAGGCTGAGATGTGACCACACCTGAGTGGGTGTTCTGTTGAGGGTGGAGAGCCTCAGACCCATCAGGGCCCCCTGGGTTGGGATGACTTGTAAGCTGGGTGGAGGCTCTGTGGCTGGGAATCTTCACATTGTGCTAAAGCATCGAAAAGTTACGGAGGTTTAACTGTTTCCCTATAGTTTTCTTTGCAAATGTTTATACTTCTAAAAAATACCTTTTTTTCCTTAAATGTTGTGAAATGTAAGTCAGATTTACTGATCCGTAAGACAAGATGATAAAAGAGGGTGTCCTTTGTCCCCTAAGAAGGGTGCAGGCTGTCGGGGCTGTTGGGCTGTGTCAGTGAAAGAGAGTCCCGAGTCCAAGTTCATTTGCCTTCTGATAATCAGGAAGTAATCGGTTCACACCCATTTCATAGGGAGAAAAGGAAAAACAAATAGGAGAAAAAGGATGAAGAAAGAACAAATTGAATCAGTTATTTCCTGAAGATGCCACATTTTTAAATAGACTTCAAAACATGAAGTGTTAAATGCCCTTCCTATGCAAAAATAGCAAAATTTTAAACCTTGTGTTGCTCTTCCTTTGACTTGGAGGGAAATCCTGTTGGTGGGTTTTTGTTTGGAGAGTTTTTCAAGCCCTCTGAGAAAGGGCCTAACACATGCCTGTTAACATTTTGGCCTCTTCTTTCCCATTCTGTGTGTAACTCATAGGAATGGACGGGATGGGCCAGGACTGGGATGGTGGCTGACACAGATAGCTCTGTGCACGGATGTCCCATCCAAGTCACCTGTGGCCCCAGGAGTTCTGTCACAGCCTTGGGGATGCACAACACATATGCTTGTGGCACTGCATTTATTGACTGAGAGACTGGATCAGGGACCACACTTGGGAGAATGACACCTGTGTGTGGAGTGCATTTAGTGCAGGAGGCCTGGGGACTTGTTGGTAGTGACCGTTGGGTCTTTCTTTCTATTTTATTTAAGCACTTTCCTCCAGAGCCATGTTCAACTCTTATCTCTTCCCTCTGGTCTTCTGAACATTCTTTTAATCAATATTTTGGTTTCAGAAGCTCACCTCTAAAACAAATTTCTACTAATGAATGAATGACTATTCTGGTTTTGAGACAATTCACTGGGAGGTGAACTGTGTTTTAAAAACTCCAGAGTCATAAAAAATTGCCTTTCTACCAAGAAGGGGACAAGTTTTGAGTGGTTTGGTGACCTCACGTTGTGGGAAGCAATCAGTCTGTTTATCGTCACCGTGTGGTCACTTTTTGCTCTTCACTTCCAGACGCCATCAGCTCCACCAACCCGAGGGTCATCGATGATGTGCGGGCGCGGAAGCTGTCCAACGATCTGAAGCGCTGCACATACTACGAGACGTGTGCCACATACGGGCTGAACGTGGAGAGGGTCTTCCAGGACGGTAAATACTCCTTGGTGCGGATTTATTACAACCTTAGGAGGCAGGAGGCACTTCTTCAAGGAGACAGTCCTGCCTGTAGGTCATGACTTGTGTACACGTGAGTGACAGAAATGTCACTGGACAGGTGAGCATTAGGGTTGAGCCGTGAGTCCCCCATTGCAGAGTCAATTCTCAGTTCTGTTCTGTTTGAAATGATGTCTTTAGAACAGACAAGAAATGGCTTGGCACCGGTAGCATAGTGATTACAGTGCCAGCCACGTACACTGAGCCAGGTGGGTTCGAACCCAGCCCGGGCCAGCTAAACAGCAATGACAACTGCAACAAAAAAATAGCCAGGCGTCGTGGTAGGTGCCTATAGTCCCAGCTACTCAGGAGGCTGAAGCAAGAGTTTGAGGTTGCTGTGAGCTGTGATCCCACCACACTCTACCAAGGGTGACATAGTAAGACTCGGTCTCCAAAAAATAAAGTGGTGGGGGACAAGAAAACACCTGCCTTCAAATGACCTTGTGGTGGAGTCTGAGTGTTGCATTATGTGACCTTTCTGTGTATAGGATGAAAAATTTCTAGGGCGAGTGTTTCTTTGCATGCTCTGTGAGCCCTGCACGTGGCCATTTCTTTATTATATTGTAATCATTACTCTTTATCCAACCTTAATAAGTGTTTAAATAATTGATGTTAGGCTTAGAGGAGAATAAATTGAAAAAAGAGAGAGGTAACTTTGAATCAAAAAAATAAAAAAGAGAATCACAGGATGGGACTCACCCAGTGAGTGAGGATCAGCCCTTAGGGATTATGTTGTTATATTCATTATTAATAACCCACCTCCAGGAACAGCCAGGAGCCAGACAGGAAAATTTCCTGGTGTGGTGGGGGCACGAGGTTCTGCAGTGGGGATGACCCACAGTAAATGATTGTGAAGCCAGATGCTGCCGGAGAGGGTCTGGGTGGGTGGGGTGGTCGTACCTTGGGGGCAAGAAGGTCTGGGATGGAGTGGTTCTTTCAGGGAAGAAACGCTTGGGACACTTTGGGGAAGCGTGCTCCTGGCAGAGGGTTTCATTTCTGATGGGAATCACAGTAAATCAATCCTAGGCCCCTCTCCCCTGCTGGGTTAAGTCCATGGGGGTGGAGCCACCTCTGTGCCCCCTGCTCTGGTGCCGAGCAGGTTGTCAGGTCACGGAGTCGAGAGACGGCCCAGAGCTGATCAGGTCTTACTGTGCATTGACCCAGAATGAAAACAGTGGTTATCACACTACTCCTCCTGGCAGAGTGTCCCCCAAACTGGGCAACCTGTTCTTTTCTCTTAAATATTTAAATTAGTTTTCAAGTGACATTGTGGGAATCTCAGACTTTCACTATTTCACTGAAGCTTGTTACAGTTTCAGACTTTGCATTCCCTTCCCTTTCCTGTAGCACCCCAAGTCCTTTCTGAGCTTGCCCTCTCTTCCTGGTCTCTACCGCACAGATGGTTACCTATTCTCAGCACGTTTCCTATTTATTCCTTCACTCCCCCGCTTTCTACCCCATTCCCTGACAGTCCAGAAACGTAGGACTCCCTGACTCCCTGAGCAGCAGCGCGAGGTCCCTGGGTTCCCACAGCCCCTTCTTCCTTCCGTTCACGATTGTCCTGGTGTCCACGTGCCGGCTGTCGGGAGCGTGTCCCGGGGGCAGTGAACCTTCCTTCCCACCGTGGGACATGCCACACTGTGTGCAGCCCCAGAACGTCGGTGAGGCTTATGAAGTCCTGCGGGAGAAAGGGCCGGAGATCCCCACAAGGGCCCCAGGTGGGACAGGGTCACTGTTGACTACTGCATAGCCCAAACCTGTGTGACAATTAAAGAAAAGTGTTGTAGAGGAAGGGTTCCCACACCATGGCCCACACGCAGAATTGCTCTGCCTGTGGTTGTAGAGACTTTCCCTGAAGCACAGCTGGGCCCTCTCTTCAGGCTCTGTCTGGGTTCAGGCTGCAGAGGGGAGTGGGTGTAACAGGCTTATTACCACCTGCAAAGCCCATAATAAGTGCTCACTGGTCCTTTGTAGAATTTTCCAATCCCTGGTACAGGTGATGGAGCTCAGTTGTATGGATGGGTTATTCTCTACAACAATTCCTTTACTTTTACATTTATCTTGGTTAGCATGCATGAATTTTCCATAAATAAATGAATCCATATTGTAAAAATAATCACATAAATTAGTTAATGCTGGGGGACAGTGAGGTTCCTGTGCCTTCCTGGAAAGTGTCCTGTCCTAATCCATGCTGGTTGCTGTGACACATTACTGTAGACTGAGTAGCTTGAACAGCAGATACTTATCTCTGATAGTTCTGCAGGTTGGGAAGTCCAAGATCAAGGTGCTGGCCTGCCTGGTGTCTGGGAAAGGCTCTCTTCCTGGTCTGCGGTGTTCCCAAGTGATGGAGAGCACAGGGACAGGATGCATGATTTCTATTTCCTCCTCTGAAAAAGGGCACTAATCCTGTCTGTGAGGGCTGCACCCTCCCAGGAGATGGAGAGCACAGGGAGAGGGTGCATGCTTTCTACTTCTTTTTCTGAAAGGGCCCTAATCCCATCTGTGAGGCCTGCACCCTCATGACCTGATCACCTTGTAGAGGCCCCACCTCTTGATACCATCACACTGGGGTTTAGGATTTCAGTGTACAATTTGGGGAGGACACACAGTCCGTGACATGACATATCCAGGGTGTTCAAGGCAGTGGTCAGGAAGCCACTGTGTGCTGGGAACTTTTCATTGTCTTCCTCAGGTTGGGGTGTTGGCGAGGGTAGAATGAGGAATGATAATGATACTTCTCATGTCATGATGTTAAACTGCTAAAGCACTGTATTCCCATTGCTGCGACAGCTCATGTGGAAATGCTTTGATTAGTGTCAGGTTTCACAGGGTTGAGAGATTTCCATTTATTTTATTATTTCTCATTTTAGAAGTAATATATTTCCATTAAATATTTGGATTGTATAGAATCTGAAAAGAATACCTAAGATGCTACAAACTTCTAAAACTCCTGTGAGTTTATTTATTTTTAAAATATTTTTATTTACATGAATGTAAGTTTTCAAAATAAAATTAGGGTTATTACCCTGTATGTTTTATATATTGTATTCTTTTTAAATTTAAATTATAAACTCTTTCACTGTCAGTTGTAAAAGGAGTTAACTAACTAGATAGGGCTGTATTCAATGCTTAGCAATTCTTTTTTTTTTTTTGAGACAAAGTTTCACTTTGTCACCCTTGATTGAGTGCAATGGCATTATAGCTCACAGCAACCTCAAATTCTTGGGCTCAAACAATTCTCTTGCCTCAGCCTCCTAAGTACCTGGGACTACAGGTGCCATACATAACACCCGGCTATTTTTAGAGATGAGGTCTCGCTCTGGGTCAGGCTGATCTTGAACCTGTGAGCTCAGGCAGTCCACCTGCTTGGCCTCCCAGAATGCTAGGATTACAGGCATGAGCCACTGTATCCGGCCTACTTAGTAATTCTCAACAATAAATCCTTAAGGGAAAAATATTGCAAGGTTTGTGATGATAATTGAAGAAATCAAGGCTCAGAAAAGTTCTATAACTGGACCAAAGGCACGTAGCCTGGACGGTCCTTCATCCTGGGACCTGAGGACCTGGACTTTACCACAACGCTGGGCCATTTTGTCATTGAAACAGAAGCAAACCAGCTCTTGGGCCCTGAGGATGTGTGGGCTCCGCCGGCCGGCCGGCCTGCGGAGGCCATTTGGAGGGTGCATGTGGCAGCAGGTTCTTTTTGTTTAGATTTCTCTTTTGATTTTGACTCCTTTTATGCCCTGGGACTTACTTACTTTTTAAAGAAAGATAAAATTTCTATATAATATTTAGCTTATGGATAAAAGAGGAAAGCGAGCCAGGCACTCCCACCTCCCTTGTCACGGGCCGGCCAGCTTTATGTCAGGGACCAGGGACCTCATTCTTTGCTTGTTTAACTTTTGACTTCTTAGTGTCCCCAAATCGGAGGAAAATTGTCAAATTCATGGAGAAACATGACATCCGATTCCTTTCCTTTCGTTCGTGTAGTTGTCCAGTGGGTACCTACAGGTGGCTTTTGGGGAACTGGCGGGTCGCTGCCTGTTGTGACGTGGGTTTGGGGAGGCCGGCTGGCCGGCGGGCGCACTCATCCCCTCACGCATTCAGTGGCTGGTTTGAGCACCAGCTTCCCACATACGTGGGTCTTGCTGGGCGGTAGAGTCGATTGGGAAGTGCAGGTGTGAACTCTGAACATGGACCAGTCACATGGAAACATGAACTTGTGTCTCGCCCAAGAGTGGAGGAGGGTGTAGCAGGCACGGCTGCCTTCCCGCGTCCCTCCCAGCGGTCTGGGAGCCGCCTGCTTTTACTCACTGGCCCGTTTGTGTGGCTTGCAGGGCAGGAGGACGTGGCTCCCACCAGTGGGTTCCTTTAAATAAGATTCACCCTTAGATAATTCGCATACCCCCAGTTTCTACTTCACTGGGCTGCAGGGTCTGAGTGGGGACAGCAGAACCCTTGGGAAAGGGTGTGCTGATGCTGCCTCAGCCCCTGAGATCCTGCTGGGCTCTGTCACTGGAGCAGAGTCCGGGAGGTTAACTACACACCAGTTTCTGCATTTGCAAAGATAAAGTGGCGATTGCTGTGTTCAGCATTACGTGTTTTAAAAGTCCCTGGTCTTTTGTTCTCTTGCAGCCTGGGTATAAGAAGAGACAGGTTTACAGAAAAGTGAAGTTCTTTCTTGTGGACACTGTTTCTTTGGTGCTGTGATTTTTTTTTTTTTTTTTAAAGGTGAATTTCTCCTTTCTACAAAGAAACCACCTTTCTAAGTGGCAGAAGCTTTTCCAGAGAGCATGTGTCTGTCAGTTGTCTAGGAAGGCCAAGAAGGGTGTGCTGCTGGGGGCATTTTGTAATCTCCATGTTCAAAGTAGCCTAAGGTAGTCACAAGGTAGACAAAAGTCAGCTCTTCCCAAGACCAGGCAGCATTAAAGGTGGTAGGAATCCGTCCATGTGCAGTGAAAAGGCCCCTTGGAGCATCACACACCCCGACCCAAGAGGAGAGGACTGGTCTGTGCCCTCTCGTCCTCCAGGTTTTAATTCCTTGTAGTTAGATTCTTAGAGATTTTAAATTCTAGCCTCTTCTCAAATGCTGTAGAATTTCTCATCTCACAGAGCACCCATGGCAGTGACCTGTCTGCTGCAGGTGACATCACTATGTGATGAACATAGTGATTTGTGTCACGGTGACTTACTCCACCTGAGGACGACACAGAATTTTTTATTTTGACTTTTTATGAATAGAGCCAGTGGACCCTTTATTTTATTGAGCATATTTTATGATTTTTGAATTATGGTGTGTTTGTGGTATTCCAAAGCGCCCTGATGCCTGAAAAAGGTTTCCCTTCACCTGGGGGCGGGGAGTGGTACAGAGACTCTTCCTGTCCCCTTAGCTGAGCAGCTTCATGTCTTCCCTCCCCCGCTCCCCAAAGCAGTTGCCGTAGATTTATCTGAATTGTAAACAGTGTTGTTTTGTTTGCTGGTCGTTTTATTATGCCGCCCAACATCAGTTGTTTTGTATATAGAATTTCATATCTTAACATGCATGTTCTAAAAATTGTAGTCATTTGTTAAACTGTAGTTCATGGCATCACAATACACATGACCCAGGCCTGTTCCCCAGTAAAACTTCAACTTCCTACGTTCTTAAGCTGCTATTCATAGGACAGCAGGAAAACCCACATGCAAAATTTTGCTCTAGTAATAGTTGTTAGATCACAGAATAGATACGTGTTTTTCATATAGGAAGAAAGAAGTCAGTTCTAGGTAGCTGAAGGGGAGGGGCGGGGAGAGCTGGCCACAGCATCAGAAGGGTCCCATATGCCGGTTACTGTGCCCACGGCCTTACTGATGTTAGGCTTTCCTCTGCTCACAGGGCATGTGCATCACTGTGGGTGGGCGTTTATCTGGTAGAGTAATTCCTATTCCAGGAAGATCTGTGTCAGTCCTTGGACAACATCACCTTTCTCTTTATGTGCGTGTTACAATGAATGTTCTGGAAAACACGTTCAGAGGAGCCATTCACTGTGTTTTCTCCCCTTCCCGGGGATGCTCACCTGTGCGTACCAACCCCTGCCTGGAGCCTGAGTTGGGGCGAGGTCCCCTGGCTTCCCAGCAGGGGAGCCTCGGCTTGCCCTCCACCCTTTCCTTCCAAAGGTTGAAATCCTGGTGTACGAAGAATTCATTTCCCATTAAACGCCTGCAGCTGCTTGGTCCTAATTACAGGAGTGCCCCGAACAAGAGGAGCTGCATTAATGAGCCCGTTTGTGCAACCTAATTGCACGCACTAGAGCATCATTAAATGGGGATAGTCCCCTGGGATTTTCTCCTGAGTGCCCCATCATCTTGTACCATTTTTGTTTTGCTGACACCACAGTCTTTTGTTTGTGCTGTTAAAAGATATGTCAATTAGGCCTATTCTATTCTTTCCTGAAACTAGCTTGATTTTCATTGTTGGGGTGGCCTTTTTTTTATTATTTGTTGCTGTTCTTTTTCTCTTATTATGTTAGAGATTAGATTGGAGCTAATGTGTGTGTTTGGCAAAGGAGTACTTCTAAAAATAGGAATTTTCACCTTTGAAAGCAAGCCATGTACAGGGTAGATAGAAAGTTCATGTGCCAATGTTAAACTATTTTAAATTGTACACCAACTTTATGTCCACCCTTTATATGTGCATACATTGGGCATTTGATATATATTCAAAGGGTGAACTAATCAATCATCGAGCATTTACTTTTTAATCATTCGTGATAAGGAAATAATTTAAAGCAGTTTACTGTAGTAAATGGCACATGAACTTTATGGCCATCCCTAGCAGTTTAAGAGCTTCGGATATAGGACAGTAGATGTTATAGGGCCCAGTTTACAGCTGGGGTCCCCTGTTGGGCCTGTCTGCTTCCCAGTGTCACATGGTGCCTGCTGCTCAAGCCAGCATTTCCAGTTTCCTACTGCAGTTTTTCACTGTGCCCCTGTCCCCATCACTGTGACCACGTTCATATACCCTCTGCCCCACCCCATTCCCCGTGTTGAAAAGTCACAGTTCTAAGACTTCCTGGGACAGTGGGGTGGTTGATTTGTATTAGGACAGTGCAAAGAAGGTTTAGCTGCTTAACTCATATTTCATTAAAGGAGTTTTCTATTTTCAAACTTTCTGAGAACAAAGATGACATAAAATAAGGAACTCGTCTATATAAGGTTCAAGCGGTGCTTCTGTGGTGGTGATGCTGCCAGGCAGAGAGGCTGGACCTGGCGGCTCACGCCTGTAATCCTAACACTTTGGGAGGCCGAGATGGGAGAAACACTTAAGGCCAGCAGTGTGAGACCAGCCTGCATAAGAGTGAGGTCCCGTCTCTACTAAAACATAGAAAAAATTAGCCGGGTATGGTGGTGGGCACCTGTAGTCCCAACTACTTGGGAGGCTGAGGCTGGAGGATCCCTTAAGCCCAAAAGTTTGAGGTCACTGTGAGCTATGATGCCACAGCACTCAACCCAGGCAACAGAGTGAAACTGTCTCAGGAAAAAAAAGAGAAAAGAAAAAAGTAAGCACTCTTCAAGTCTCTCTAAAGTTAATTGGTTGGGTCTTTCAAGGTGCCCTTGATCCTGGTTTGAGGGCCTTCCTGGTGTCAGCATTAACCTGGGGGTAATTTTCAGTCGCTCCCTGGAGCTCCTAAGATCGTACAATCCAGTGGAAATGAGAACCTGCAAGTTGTCTCCAGAAGGGGCACATCTGGCCCAGGGTTTATAATCTCCCACTGACTGGAAGGCAGCCTGCTTGTCTGGTACCAACACCCAGCACACTTCTGAGGTAGCCTGTTGGGGAGGGCGCGATGTATGAAGAAGGGCTGTTGGTTTGGTGCAGTCTTTGTGCTTGGGCCCAGTATGTGTCTGGATGGGAACGTGCGTAGATATTTGGTAGCAAGTATTGGTGTGACCCATGGCGCAGCCAGTGCTCCTTGTTTCCACATTTTCAAATAATTCATTTCTTAATCAAAGAAGCAGCTTCTATATGAGGGTTAAATCACGAATTGAAATAATACAGAAACTAAAATAAGCCTTTTTTATGTAGGAAAGCATATATTCAGAGGTTTTAAAAAAAACAATGAACCAAAAATACTTTTGAGTTAGTATTTCTAAAAAAGCGTTAGTTTGGGTTCAAAAATTCTTACAGTTGTGAAGCTGCAAAAGCACGTGTTCTACAGCTGAACCACACATCTGGCACGTAGCTGGGGCAAAGTCTTTCAAACACACTCAATAAATACAAATATATTAAGACGAAATTACTCACCGAGCCGCACCACACATTTTCAGGACTAATTTGAGAATGTGTTTGAGATGATTATCCTTGAATAAATCTAAGTAATTTTGAATATTATTTCAGTTATTTTGTATTACAAATCTGATTTAAGATTCACTTAAAATCACCCATCTGAAATGAAAATGTTTAGGTTGGGGGAGAATCTTAGTTATTTGTACTCCGTATGAAACTTGATAACTATGAAAATTGTTTATGGTACAGCGGGCTAGAAGAAACCAATAAGGAAAGGCATTTTGGTCCTTTCAAAAATAATAGGAAAAAGTTGTCTTCAGATCGTAATCAATGTTGATGATAATACAAACAACCAGAGACAGTGAGTAACCTTTTATTTAGGAGTGTTGTAGGATATTATGTTAATAAAGGCAGTTACTTTATTAACAGTGTTTTACCCCAAGCCTGGAATTTTTCATGCTGTGCTTCTCGTACTAGAGATGTTTAAATGTGCATGGAACCTCACACGTGGGCCCGGAAATGCCTGGATTAACTCTCACACTGCCAAAATCACATCATTAAACACTATTAGCAAATGCTCTCTGTTATGATTTCCATGGTAAGACTTATCTCTTTTGCTCATAGAATTAATTTTATCAATGACATAGAAAATGGTTATTTTAATACTTTCCAGCACTGTGGCATCATAGCCGTGCTTTGCCCTAGGATTCCTTGCTAATGACTTTAGCCAGCTTGAATTAGCCTGATATATCATTAATGCATACAAATGGCTTTTATTTTTGTTCATAATCTGTTCATAATGCCGTGGCATTCTGCTCTTCCTAATGTTTTTAAAATGATTAAATGGAGATGTACTTTGTGACCTATTTAACCTTCCATGGAGCCTTTGCTCAAAAGTACAAGGCAGTGTTACTTAACTAGGACACTCAGAAACTGTTTCAGTCTACGGCTCATGTTTCCCAGTTATTTTGAAGGCTGCCATTTCATGAATTTTCCCCTTTGACAATATGGACATTCGTGGAGGAGCTGAAGTTCTTTGACACAGGGAAGGGTAGCTTTGCCCCAAGGACTTAGGCTTTTCTCATATGGTTCCTGCAGATTGACCCTGGTGGGGCTCCAGGAGTTTGCGTGGGACAGAGGCTTAGAGCAGATTTCTGGCACCCCCAAAGGCCAGGCTCTGGAATCTGGGGTTAGTTTGTGTAACTAGGGCAGAGTCGTGGGAAATGTGGGGACATGCAGCATGATGATATTTATACTGACTTATCACTCTTCTCTGATGTAGGCAAAAGTAACTGTGAAGGATGGATTTCAAAATCATTTTTCTAAAAGAAAAATACAATGTAAAACTTTGGACTGGGGTGGTGACTGTGGCTCAGTGAGGAGGGCGTTGGCCCCATATACCAAGGGTGGTGGGTTCAAACCCAGTCCCAGCCAAACTGCAACAAAAAACAGCTGGGTGTTGTGGCGGGCGCCTGTAGTCCCAACTACTCGGGAGGCTGAGGCAAGAGAATCGCCTAAGCCCAGGAGTGGGAGGTTGCTGTGAGCTGTGACGCCATGGAACTCTACTGAGGGCAACAAAATGAGACTCTGTCTCTAAAACAAACCAAAAACTTTGGACTGGTTAGATTTTGTGAAATGTGCCAAAGAGAAATGATTTTTAAAGGATGTGAAATATGGGCATAAAACTGCTCATAACACTATTAGCCTGTGGCAATTATTAAGACCTCGGTGTGTGGGCGTCTGATGTGTGCGTGTTTGGTGTGTGGGTGCCTGGTGTGTGCGTGTCTGGTGTGTGGGCGCCTGGTGTGTGCGTGTCTGGTGTGTGGGTGCCTGGTGTGGGCACGTCTGGTGTGTGGGCGCCTGCCACATGCTTGAAAGTGGTGGCCTCCTGTGCCTGGTAAATTTCACAGCCAGCTCTTTCACCTACTCATTGAGCAGCCCTAACCTGAGAATCCAAAATGGGGAATGCTCCAGACTCATTGAGTGTTCACAGAAGCATTGGAGTTTCAGATTTTCAGTTGAGGCATATTTAACCTGGAAGTCATAGGCAAATATACCAAAATCCCGAAAAATCCAAAATCCCAAACACAATTGGTTTCAGCCATTTCAGATAAGGGATGCTCAACCTGTAAATACCTTTTCTACACTATATAATTACCTTACATTGCATTTTGTCGAGGAAATAAAACAATGTTTGGCCCAATGTCCTATTAGACATTTAGGTGGGTTCTTCCCCTCTGTACATTTCATTTAGGGTCCGTGCTTCAGGGCGTGGCTTTTTCTACAGAAGTCTTCACCTCCATCCTTAATCACGTCCTGAGGACACATCTCTGCAGGTGAGAGTGCTGAGGCAGGGATTTGAACAGCTTTAGGGCTTTGGAATTGCCTTCTCTCCAGTTCAGGCTCCTCTAGCTTTTGTCATGTTTTTGCACTGGCCACACCAGGTATTTTTCATCTGACACTTTTATTTGTTTATAGACAGGAAAAAAAAAAGTATTATTTTAAGTAGGTCTTCCCGTAATATGCAAATACGTGTAAGTTCAACTCCTGCAATCAGTTGTTTGGTTAAGTGAACCCAGTCTGTCCCAGGTGGGAAAAGGTCTGCATACTGGGCAGGACTCCCAGGGACCGGTGGTCCAACCTGCCTCACTGGCTTCATCAGACAGGTTTGCTAAGGCTGCAGCAGCCCAGCTCCCCCGGTGTGCATGCCCCAAGCGTGGCTTGGGACCTGTGTGCAGCTGTGATCTTCAGAGGAGAGTTTGGATATGAAAATGGCATGCTTCCTTCCACTCTTCCGAGTGGGGATGGGTGGTTTCATTAACACCTTAGGGTTCTCAACCTTCCTAATGCTGAGACCCTTTAATACAGTTCCTCATATTGTGGTGACCCCCAACCATAAAATTATTTTGTAATTTTGCTACTGTTACAAATCATAATGTAAATATCTGATATGCAGGATGTATTTTCACTGGTCATGACCCAATGAACCGCTGAAGAATGAATGAAGTTCATTCCAAGAGAAGCAAAGAGACAGTGGGAGTCCTCGTTCCTTGATTCCTCGAGTTTGGTCCTCCCACTGAGCTCTCCATCATGACAGATCTCTCAAGGGCTGGAGAAGCCCTGTGAACTTGCCCTCGGTTTCCATGAGTAGAAACTGAGTTCTAGACAAGGACGGTGGCCTCAGCTTCCACCAAGTGGCTCACATGTCTTCCTTTACTGGGTCTCCCAAGTGGCCCACATGGACAGGGGTCCTGGAAGGTAGCCTGGACCCATGTTTCCCAGCACTTGCCCTGGTGAACATGCAAGTTTTCATTATTCCACGTTTGGACTGTAGATCACGGTCACATTGTCAGCCAGTGTGAAAATGAAAATGCCCGGCGTGGCACAGAGGAGCAGGTGGCACCCTGTGCTCCCCTCCCTGGGCTGGGGCTTCCATTCCCTGTAGAGGTGCTCAGCAATGCTGTGACCTGAACATGTCTGTGTCTGCAGGAGGCTCTGGGAGTCCTCCCCCAGTGCCTCAGTTCAGGGTGAATTTTGGAGGGTATGTGAATTTTGGAATTTCAAAAAACTCCCTCATTTGATTTTGTGTCTAAAATGCAAGAAAAAAAATAGTGGACACGGGTGCTGTCATCTGGATGCTGGGAGATGCTCTGTCCTGGCACCAAGATTTTGTTGTTAAATGAAGAACCAAAGTGGTGCTGTGAATATTCATTTCCTTCCTCACCTGCAGACTTGGGGAATTGCAGAGCTGGGAACGCTGAGTCCTCGTCCATCTCGAACCCTTCCCTTGCCAGAGGAGCAGGTGGGTCCTAGCAGAGAACTGTTCAGTAGCTAAGCAGATGCTACAAATTTTAGTTCTGTGTGTCTGGACTGCATAGTCCTATCTTTGCTTTGTAAATGCTATACTTATAAGTTGTTGGTTACATTTTGAAACCTCATAGTGAAATGAAGCACTCTATAGTTGTAATTGTTTTAACAAAATGTAAGCCATTTTAACAAAGAGAGTTCTTGAGTTAAGTGCAATGCTATAATCAACATATAGATTATTTCTGATAAGCTACCCACTAAAAACTCATTCACACAGACGGTCTTCTTCACGTAACAAAACGTGTGTGGGTCACAGGTTATCCATCTGTGACTCCAGGACAGAATGCCTTGCAGTCCCCCTGTAGTTCAGCAAACTGCCACGAGGGGGCACTGCAGCACTCACAAGACTTATTTTCTTTTTTTTTTTTTTTTTTTTATTGTTGGGGATTCATTGAGGGTACAATAAGCACAAGACTTATTTTCATTTGCGTATTTTTCTTTTTGCTGTCACCATGGAGAACCCAGACATAATAAAACTAACACACTGGTTTAAGAGATCATTTAAACCTGTAATAAGATACACTCCATAAAGTATGTGAAGTTACTGGATCAGCAGCACATGAATGCAGAAGTAAAAAAGTTTCACTGGAATGGGGAAAACAAAGTAAAAAGGATGAAATTATGTGTTCTGTGGTTAAAAGATCGCCGTCCAAAGTCCTCCTTCCTTTTTGCTCTGAAAAGGAATCAAAGAAAATGTTGCCAAAGATCTTTCTTTATAGAGTATAATAAGTAGATTTGTTTGGATTTAGTAGAGCCCACCAAGAGTTCCCAGGGCCCCGGTGACAGCCCAGGAGTCTGGCTTTTGTGTCTGTAGGCAGGTGGGGCACAGGCCTCTGGTCCACAGCAGGAACCACCTAGGCCCGGCAGGGAGGCCCTGCAGGCTGCGGGGTGGGGTTGTTGGCCCAAGAGTTCTGCCCAGTGCTGGCCTCTTCTCTTCACTGAGGCTGTGGGCTTGGTGCAGTCTGGTGCATGGGTGAGAAGGGGCGAAAAATTACAAGATCAAACCGATGCTCCTGGGCAGAAAGGAGGGAGCTGATCATTTCTTGGGAATGCCGATAATCCTTTTGCAGATTTCAGTACTGTCACTGAGGTAAATTACTGAAGGTGGGGTGCCTTCCAGAGAAAGATGCAGCCCTCATGTTCCCTGGAAACTGGCCGGGGCCCAGTGGAGATGAGACTCTTGATATCTACTTTCTTCATCTGGGTCAGGTCTTTTAGCTTCTTCAGGGATTTTTTTTTCCTTTTCCCTCCTAGTTTTGTTTTCCTTCCTAAGTTAGAGGACTTCTCTCTTTATTTACTTTTCTTTTTGCCCCTTATTCTTTCCTATTACGTAAAGTCCTTTAGAAAGTGTAGTTTCTCAGATCAGAAAAGTTTCTATTTCTTTATTTATAAAATGGAATTAATTACACTCTCAGTACCTCGAATGAAAAATACATCAAATCACAAACTATTCTTTTAAAATCAAGCTTTCTTTACCGGAATACTTAACAAATTGAGTGTCTAGATTCAGAATTTATAAGAAATAAAATATATTTTGAAAAGTTGCAGTTTTCAGTTCTTAGAATAGTGAAAATGTGGCTGAAAATCATGAGAAGGCAGAGAAGTAAAATTGGGCAGTTACATCAGAATAGACAGTAGCATCCCTTGGGAGAGTAGGCAGCGTGGCTTTCAGAGAATAGGCTTTCAGTGCCAAAGAAGAATGTTTCACCAGCCCCTGAAAATCAGGACGTTGGAGAGGGGGCAGTCTGGGCAGAGCGGTGGGCCACAGCTGAGGCGTGTCAGCTGAAGCCAGGGAACACTGATGCTCAGGGAGGCACCAGGCTCTCACAGGTGCGTTCTCAGAACCTGCGGAAGGTGAGCGCAGCTCTGTGCTCGGACCCTGCGGAAGGTGAGCTCAGCTCTGTAGTAAGGTTGGGCACAGCTGCTGTGGGATGACGCCTGCTCTCAGCACCGGGGCAGCTGACAGTGTCCTCTGAGCACTTGTATTCTGAGTGGGGAGGGCAGCCTGGACATGTAGGCTGGGCTCCAGTTCAGGGGGAGCAGCTGGCTCCGTGTTTCTTGGTTAATTTCTTAGGGAAGAGGAAAAGCCTGTCACCGAAAGAAGGTTTGAAAAAGATCGGTTTCCTAAATATGATTTCTGATTAAAGACCTCAGCAGTTATCTAATACTAATAATTACATTAAACATACTAATGACTCCAGTAATTTGGAATGTGAGTGACAATTATCATAAAAGCAGATCAGAAATTGATAACATTTCCTGCCCTTTCCTGACACTTAGTTTCCTGGGTGTTTTCCCTTCTCAGGCTCTTGGTGCATGTCTGTGTAGCTCCCCACATTGTCTTGCTACTGCCTTGGGTGGGGTGGGGGTCCCTGCTCACTTGCATGCATGCATGGAGCCAGGTCTGTCCCTTCAGCCAGCACAGCCCCTGGGTGCTGGGTGAGGGTGGGGGAGGGGAGCAGGTGCAGCAGGGCCTGCCCGGGGCTTCCTGCGTCATCTTCTCCCTTTGCAGAAAGTCATCAGCATTGAGTCACTGGTTTATGTTAAACATCAGTTTGTGCAAGAGAGCCTGGAACAGGCCTCACCTCCTTTTTGTTTTCCCTTTCTTGGCAAGCTTTTCCCCAAATAGTTGTTAAAAAAAAAAAATGCAGTTTAGTGGTTCCAGTTCATGTTGTCGTGTGATACGAGAGCAGCTAGGAAGCCCTTGAACAAATATAATGATATACAAAGAATCCTTGCAGCATAATATATAATTAATTGCCATAAAATATGGTCAAGGTAAGGGATGATGAGAAAAGCCAGTCCAGTGAGGAAAGGGCAGCTCTATGTGCCCTGTCACCTGGTCCATCAGCTGGCTCAGTCCGTGAGGTGTGGCTGGGGGTGCAGGCACCTTGTGCTTGAGTGAGCCCTGTGTTGTTGGGCAGGAGCCCGTTCACCGGGCTTGTTGAAATCTTAACCCAGCCCTTCCCATGGACCGCTGTTTCTCAGAGTTATGGTTCACACATTTTTCTGTTAACATATGCATTTATGTATGTTTTATGTATTATCTATTTACATATATTAAACATTCATATTTTCTGATTAAAATAACTTGCTTTTAAATATAAAGGAAACTATAAAGAAGCCAGTGAAAATCTCCTATGATCTCACCTGCTAGTGAGAACTAATGTTTTATTATAAACTTCCATCTGATCAGTTTTCAAAACTTTTTAAGTAACATTGGGTCTTTATTCTGTAACCTTAAAAAGGATCTGGCAGTGGGCCCGGCCATGGTGGCTCACGCCTATAATCCCAGCACTCTGGGAGGCTGAGGCAGGAGGATCACTTGAGTCCAGGAGTTTGAGGTTACTGTGAGCTGGGGGCTGATAACCATGTGGCACTCTACTCAGGGTGACAGACTGAGCCTCTGTCTCAAAAAAATAAAACAAGAAACAAAGACCTGAAACTACTTCTTTACTCTGTGACTTGATGCCCGGTAGCACCCGTGTTGTGACTTCACAGCTTTCCTTTCTAGCTAGTGTCTGCCAGCCGGGCATGTGTCAGCCCAGAGACACCTTCCTTGGGCCCCTTCTGTAAATCTCTCTTGAGTGCCTGTGGGTAGCAGGTGCCCTCCCTCTGCTCAGGGCTCTTCTTTCCCAGTAGCCGCTTATGCCCTGCACCATCAGATCAGGCACAGCCAGCTGTGAACTTCCTGGGCCTGACCAGCGCACCTGGATAGAGGTGCTGGTCCGTGGACGGGCCTCGCTGGGTGCTGTAGCTGTGTGTTACGGCTGTGAATGGACAGCACCTCTGTGGCCACTCTCCTGTGCCCCAGTCAGCAGTGGGGGTGTTATAATCTGGCTTCTAGGTGGACTTTACCACGAGGAGAAGTTAACAGGCAGAGGATACCAGGACTTATCAGCAGTAATACAGGTGATATGATTAAATACATTTGGTGAAAACTACCCAGAACCAGATAGGCTCTCTGTGGGCTCCCCTTTTTTGCTGGCAAATTACAAAAGTAAGCCAGATTTCTTAAGGTTCCATTTCTAAATCCGTGTATTTGCCCAATAATAAAACCATCTACAATAGAAGACTTAAATACAATAGAAGCTTAAAGTGAAGGACAAGCCTTAGAACACTAGTAATCATTTCAGAATTTTATTAAAACTACTTAGAAAAGCTGAATGGATTCAGGAGGAGAAAAATTGCCTTTGGTGGATTATCACAGACAGTGCTGGGATTAGTCTCAAAGTGACAGATTCCAAAGTTTCAGGAATACTGGATCCGTGTAGTGAATTGGTGTGGTGGTCAGGGGAATGGACCTCCCAAGAGATAGTCCTGTTCTAATACCTAGACCCAGTGAATGTGGTAACTTCTAGGGACAAAACCAGGATCTTTGCAGATGTGATTGAGGCAAGGATCTGGGGTGTACCCTAGGTTGTATCTTGGGCCCTACACACGATCCCGCGTGTCCCTATAGTAGGGGGTAGAGGGAGCTTTGTCACACGTGGGGAGTGTGGAGCAGAGAGATGGGAAGAGGCTGTGGGGGTCAGCGTGATGTGGACACAGGAGCACTGGGAGCCTTCAGAGGGGGTGTGGTGCTGCCGGCACCATGATGTCAGCCAAGTGGGAGAGAGTCGGGGTTCCAGCCTTGAGAACTGTGCTGGTTCTGTGGGAACTTGGTAAGAGCAGCCTAGGGAAGCTGCTGCAGATGGCAAGGGCAAGGGGGTTTGGGGAGGCCCTGGGGAGGACTCCCTGTAGGAAGCACCTGTGAGAAATACTTTGGCAATAAGGGATTGGGGAAGGGGGTTAACATCATTGGTTTCTTGGTAAAGAGCACGTCAGAGCATGGGAGACGAGAACGCTGACATTCTTGCATAGCAGCCTCCACACCTGTGGTGTGTCACTTCTGTAAAGAGCTTCGAGAGAAGTGAGCCAGGGCTCAACCCTTGGCTCTGCTTCTTGCTTGGAGGATGCCTCATCGGCGCGTCCCTGCTAAGACTGCTGCTGAGATGCTCGCTCTTATTAATATTGACTGTGACTTCTGAGGTGCTTCGACACCTAAGACCTGAACAAGACATACCCTGAGCGAAAATATATAGCAGGCCGCGTCCTGGCAGTTTAATGGGTTGGGGACAGTGGCCTGGTGTCACAGCAACAACACCGGTCTGTGGGCTGCCCACAGGTGCTCAAGGGAGGGAACCGCCAGGATCTGCGGGGTGCCCTGGGGCTCCCACTGCACGTGGGGACCCGGGAGCAGGCCCACATGCCTGCAGCCAGGCTGACCTGAGGTTGCCAGCCAGGGTGTGGATCTCTGCCCAGCGGAGCTGATGGCTGGGTGCACAGGGAGACCAGGGTGTGGGAGGGCAGCTCTACTTGCCCTGTCTGGTGTTCTGGAGGAGAGAGCCCAGCGTGGACGGGCTTGGAGCCCGGGGCACTGAAGCTAACCTGGGAGGGCTGCGAGGCTGCTGGCTGCTTCCTGGCAGTTTCTGTTGACTCCTCATCCGGGTCAGCTCCGTCTTGTGCAGTAGAGTGGCCTCCCGGTCTGGATTCTGCCTCCCTCTCACGGCCCACCTCCCCATTCCAGCCCTGCCTTCTCACCCAGGCCTCAACAGCGACCTCCCTAAACCCAGGGGCCACTGCCCCTCCTCTCACCCTCACCACCTCGGGGGCTTGTCATCTGCCCTTTCCCTTTGCGACACCAGACCCTCCTCTTGTTCTTTACACCCAGGGCAGCTGTTCCTTCCCTCCCTAACTCTTCCCTCCGGGGGTTTCCTGAGATCCAGTCCTAGCAGCAGATCTCCCTTTTCGATGGCCTCAGACAGAACCCAGATTCATTACCCTGTTTAACATATAAACTTCACGCACACAGCACAGAGAGACGTCGTGGGACCAGCCCCACAGCACTCGCCTCCCACCTCCCGTACTCGGCAGGCGTCCCCAGCCCCGGTGTACAGCGCTCTGCTCGCCTCGTGACCCTGCTCTCTTGTTCTCAGCCCAGAGGTGCAGAGGACTTAGCCTCAGTGCACCTGGCTCTGGCCCCAAGCGATGCACTCCGCCCTAGCAGTGCCAGCCCTGAGTGTCTGCCCCACCAGCCTTTTCAAATTAGGAAAGAAGCCACATTGAAACCAGAGCAGCTGATCTGAGGCCTCTTGTAGACAGAAAAATACTTGACCATGCATCTGGAGTCAGAATACTTCCTCATTTTAGCCTTGTCGTATTTCTTATTTTATCCAACCTTTCTACTTGTTTCGAAGTAAGTCTGACAGAAATTGAAACAGATTCATCAAAGTTTTCAGAAAACACAAGTCAGGTGGAATTAGTTGCTCTATTTAGAAAATAATTGAAGTGAATGAAACTTCTAAAGCTCAGATGTTTCTCATAACTTTGCGAATGACACTGAGCTGACGCCAATGAGGTGACACTGAGGAACTGTGACTTGGTGACGACAGCTGTGATGGGGCGGCAGGAGCGGGAACTCAGGACGTCCCAAATCCCCATCCGGGGCTGCTCCATAACCAAGAAACCAGCGCGAAGATCATGGCGGGTGGATGAACCTGTGCTGGGCCAGATGACAGAATCTCAGCATCTCACTTCCTCGGTTTCCCTGCTGTGAAATGGAGATATCTTATCTTTATTTCCTTCTCGTGGGGAAATGCACCTGTGGCCTGGGCCCAGAAAGTTGTGTGGCAGTGAGCACAGTCAGAGATGCGGTCCTCACTAGACTCAGCAGAAGCTGAGCACCTGCCCTTGGCCGTGAGGTGGAGCCAGCCGGGAGCAGAGGCCACCCTCGGGGCGCACCCTCCTCTGGGTCTCTCTGTACCCTTGGGAAGGTCCCTCAGGCCTTCTGGATCTGGCATTTTTCAGCTGACAAAGATGTTGAAATGGTTCTGTCCGTCTATAGGCCGAAAAGCACTAAGCCCACTGTAGCCACGTTTTCCCATTTCTTCTGGAAGCTGATTATTATACAGGGTGGCCCAAAGGTTGCCATACACACATGCATCCTATGTAGGGAAAACTAGAAATTGTAGCTAAATGTACCTTTATTTACGAAATATTCAGTACAGATTTTTTACAAAAATATTTCTCTACATGTTGATTACATAAACATAAAAATATTAAATGTGAATTTGTTAATTTTCCTTTGGCGACCTTTGGGACACCCTGTAAATTCGGATCCTCTTAATAATGACACTGGCTCATTCATTAGAAATACTTATTGGACCTATTAAGTGAACTGAATGGTTAATGATGTTCTTCTCTGTTAACGTCCGGAAATGGCTGGCTGGGCCCTCTTTGCATAACCACAGCTTACCTGCTGATTAATTGAGTGTGCTTTGTTTTCCTTCCCTATCCTTACACCTAAAAAGGAAATTAAATTCTTCTTGAAAACATTACCAACATTCATGAAGGGATAATTTTTTTTTTTTTTCCTGCTTGAAGATAAACCATTTCTTCATCTACCCTGCTGGCCAGTTTGGCCACCCCCTCCCCAAGATACTTAGTACAAAGCAGTGAGAGCTAAGGATGGCAGTCATGAATTCCTGCTCCTAGGATGACTGCAAACTAATCTTGTTCACACTGTTTTAATGTCCAGATCCATGCGCAAACTATTGGTAGAAAGTCTTCAAATTTTAAATAATAGATAAATGTCTTTATTCTTAATATTATAGACATTTTCCCCTTAAAAAATGGCCTATATCTAACAAACCCGTATCTGGACAATGCCTGAGGCAGAAATGCCTGCTGCCCTGCCCTGTGCCACCTGAGGAGTCCCTGGCTCCATCTCCTCCAGCTTGATGGTGAGGCGGAGGCGGGCACCAGGGACCCTGTAACTCACAGGTCACAGCGCTGCAGAGACTTGGCACCTGCATTCTTCCAGTTTTTAAAAAAGGACGGTGTCTGGAGGATCGACATTCCCGTGGTCCGTCTCCCCAAAGCCATATGGATTTGGGCACAAGTAGGCTAGGAGGAAAGACAAACATTAAAACCTCCCGGTGTGGTAGCCTAAAAATTGCTGATAGTAAAGCAACCAAGGGCTGAGAAATGCAGCGTTTAAAATGAAAATGAAGCTGACATTCTGAAGTGGAGCTCGGCTGAAACGCAGTAATTAAAACAGTGGTGAGGCTGCTCTCAATTACCCTAGCTCGCAGCCAGCCGCCTTTGTCTTTATAGCTGCGCTTTAATTCCAATCAGAGATTTCAAATGAACTTATTTTGTGTTTCCGATGAAGTCTCAGACTAGAAAACAGATGCAGTCCTAAAGTAATTACCAACTGTTTTTCATCTTGTGAAGGAGAATTAAGATGAGAGAGAGGCATATGAAATGAGAGAAAACTCCCAGCAAGGCAATCTGAGTGTTGTCCATCCGTCTGTCCCCCCGTTCACCTTCTCCACTTGTCCCTGGGATTCTGGATGAAGCCATCACCACTTGCTGGGGGCCTGTTTACATATAACAGTGACAGTCCTGGGGGGAAGCCCAGGGCTGCTTTCTGAGAGTCAAATTTATTTGTTCATGGAAGGGATTCCCTTGTAAATTCTGAGGAAGATTAAAAGAAAGTTCCAGGGTGGTGATAAAAATAAAAGGAGGGCTAGATTGAATGATGGTGCTAGAAGGGGTGTCGGAGTCTGTCTTCTCTGCCTGCAACCTCGTGGGTGGGTGGCACCAGAGCCCACAGGTCTGCAGGTGTCCGGGAATGTACCAGTGACGGGTGGCAATCCAGCGGAAATGCGCCAAAGCTCTGCTCCAGATAGATGTGGGGTGGGTCACCTCAGAGCGAGGAAGTTTATGTTGATTAGCCTCTTTAGTGCCGTGACAGTTGAAAGAAGTGTTGGGAGAATATTTTAAGCCAGCAAAAAGATAACTTCACTGGGGGAAGAGTGCAGGCTGTTCTCATAAATCGTGGCTGTAGTGACCGTTCCAGTGAAGCAAGATCATCATCTTCAGGGTCTTACCGCAGAACCAGGGTGAGTTGCATGGAAAACTTAATAAAAACGTGTTTTCCCTTCTCATTGGTGTGGATTTCTCTGTCAGCAGACACATGCTGAATAATTCATGGCCACTGCGAAGTGTCATAGTCCTTCCTCCCCCACCCCACGTAGAGCATTAATCTCAATACGTTCCTGGTTACACCCCAATTTAATAATGATGGTACTTTGCTATTGCAAGTTTTCTCTGAGGATTTGGAGGGACGGAAAGGCCTTTACTTTGTCTTAAATTCTATGAACGTGTAAATTAGCGAAGACGTGATTACTATTCCAGAAGTATTTCACAGATAGAGAAATGGTGGAAACTGATTTTAGGAACTCGGCTCAGTCTTGCTAGGAGGTGCTGCCGTGCAGGGTTGGCAGTGAGAGTTTAATTTGAAGGCAGCTGTAGGTCCCGTTTGAGCTGCTGGGTTGTGCCGTGCCTATGACTGTGCGTGTGCAGCTGTCAGCTGGTGTCCTGTGGAAGTTGCCCTGCAGCATTTCTCTAGTTTCATAGAGAAGTGTAGATGCAGGACATTGTGCAACTTGGGAGACTGTGCGTTGTTTTCAGTGTGTATTAGATGTGAGATCCTTTTAAGAAATGATTTTACTTTGATTAGTGCTGCAAGGGCTGAAGGAGCATCTGTTTCAAAATTCTGGTCATACTATCTGTCACGTGGTAAGTTCTCCATACATGGGGTTTAGATAAGAATGACAAAGGAAAAGGGGGGGTCCCAAGGCCTTGTGTAGGGTGGGCAGAGCATGTTTGTCTCCCACTGCAGCCCCTCTCCCGCTGTTGCTCGCTAAACCCGTCCTCAGCCTCCCACCTGCTGTATCTGGACAGCGGACTCACAGCCCCTTGGTGGGCTGGGCAGGCTTCCCTGTTTGCTGGCGCAGCTCAGGTAGGTTCCTTCCTGCTCGAAGACTTTTGATGACTCCCTGGCTCCTATCACAATGGCTTCCAAACTTGTTTGTGGCCATGAGCCCCTGTCGTTAGGACTTCCTAAGTGGAAGGCCAGCGCGTGAGGCGGCAGTGAGGGGAGCCAGGGTTCCTCGTCAGGGTGACGCCCCCACGCCCCACCCTGGCCCTGCAACCCTTCCCTTTGCACATCTGGCGCACACAGCTGCCCACTGAACTGCCCCTTCATCCTGAAGGCCTGCTGCATCGAGCAAGGCCTCCCTGTCATGTGAATGTCAGCACTAGCTCAGGGCCCTTCCAGGTGCCTCAGAGTCCCCCCAGCCTCTGGCCCAGACCTCTCTCTGCCTTTGCCACTAGACCAGAAGCAGCCTCAGAGCAGGAGGCCGGGCTGTGCTCACCTTTCTTCCCCTTGCCCGGCACATGGAAAGTTCTCAGCACATTTTACTATGCGTCTGCTCTTGGGAAAGGGTGTTCTGAGTCCCATAGAGAAATGAGATTTCCTAAGCTGCTCCAAGCTGCAGTGAAGCCTCCTCACCTCCCTCCTCTTAGCAGACACCCTTGCTTCCCCCTAGGAACAGGCAGGTGTCACCAAGACAGGTGCAGGCCAGTGTCCTCTGTCTCACCAAGGCCCTGCCAGCAGCCTTCTCAAACCCTTGCTCCCCACCCCATGACCCATCCTCTGAGCACATCCCGCCTCCCCTCCAGTGTCCCAGCCAGACTGTTACATAGGAAAGTATTCTTACAGAAGTGCGCATTCAAGTATTGGGGGCCAAAATAAAATGTCTGCTACTTGATTGGCTCAGTTAACAAATACAGAGTTGAATCTGGTTAAAGCTTGGGTTGTTTGGAGGGAGTGGTGGGCTTAGAGGTGTTCTCTGTACCACTTGTTACATTTTTCTGTTTGAAATGATGGATGCAGGGGCTTCTCCAGGCCTCCTGGCTCTGCCCCAGGGCCTATGCGATGTCGCAGGTGTGTTTCACAGAGGCTGTCAGGTTTCTACCAGCTGAGATCACACCTGAGCTTGAGCCATGGCTGTCAGATGTCCGCTGGACATCTCCGCTTGAGGTGACCTTCGCCACTGGGCCCCAGCTGGGTGCGGAGGCTCAGGCTGGGCCTCTCAGACGCCTTCCCCTCCTTGATCACAGAGCCTGCCTGCCTCCCATGAGCCCCATCCAGCACCTTGACTGGAGCCCCACCGCCCTCACCTGAATTTCTTTCTGCATTTGCCACTTTGTGGTGCCAAACCCCATCCCCCACCCCTGTTCTTTCTGTGTGGCCAGGGGCCTTTTAAATTCAGGTCTAACTGGATGGCACCTCCCTAGGGTCTTCCCTAAACTCCCCGTCGTGAGTCCTGACACTTGGGTTCTGGCTCCGTGGCCCCGCCACATAGCTGCCTCTCAGCTCTTAGAGTCAGCGTCCTTGTCCTTCCTGCCCTGGCTCTTCCTTCTAGCCCCCAAATTCTCAGCTGCTCTTTGTCCCTGAGGTCTCAGGACACTGCTCTTCCCTACTCTCCTGCAAGATCAGCTCCTAGATCTGAAGTGTGGTGTCCACCCTGCCCCTCCACCTGGGTGTGATGTAGGCTCCTCGTCTGGGAGGCGGGGTGACACCTGAGCACTCATGGCTGCTTAGATCTGGTGCTGATTGGAGGGAAGGGCTCCATGCTGACCTGATGTCGGTGTCCTTGGCCTAGACCACTGGTTTTCAACTGGTGTGCCGCAAGAGGATCTTAGGTGTCCTGTGAATTTTTAGAGATCATTAATGAAATTATTTTCAAAAGAGGTTCAATCCCAGTAAGTATGTTCTTTTTACTCTTTTTTTTTTTTCATCAGCGTAATTTAAATGTGCCGTCGAAGTTTATTTCCACAGGAAATATAAGCAGAAATATTTGTGAAGCAAATAATTTTTCTTCCCAGCTTATTCTCTTTGAGCCGTTTAAGAGTCACATTTGGCTGTTCCGGAACAGAACCCAGCAGTTGTCTGTGGCTCCGTGAACTGGAATGTTGCCCTTCCACTCATCAATACAGGGCGGCTCTCAGGATCCCGCCAGCACCCACGCTGCTCCTGGGGACAGCAGGGGACGGCAGCGGCGGCTGCCACTAGATGGCAGCGCTGTCGCGGCTGGCGGCGCCCCATGTGTCCAGCCGCGGTTTCCTCCAGGTGAGATCATCAGTAACCTACAGGCTTCTGCCGGCTGAAGATGATAGCGAGTTAATGTGCTACATCAATTTTAATTTAAAAGATACAGTTAATTAAATTAGGCATAAAGTGGATGTGATAGAAAAGTGGAAACTCGTGGCTGCAGCCTGGTCAGTGTAGAAAGTGCACAGCCTAAACCTCTGTCTCACCGTGCAGCTGTTACCCAAATGTACAATGTGAAGTTTGTACTTCTAGAGAAACGCCTAAGGAGTCTGCGTATTCATTAAAAAATTGCACAGTCTCCTTAGAGAAAATTTGATAAAGCTGTTCGTGTGGGACTCAGAGGGATGGTATTACCACACTAGCCTGAAAAAAACACAGTTTAAAATAGAGGGGCACATTCCTGGGGGGCTGTCCCTCCCGCACCCCCATTTCTGCCATCTCCTGCCCAATTTTATTTCAAGAAGATAGTTGGTTGGCTTTTTTTTATTTGCAGCTCTAAAAAATAAGTTGAGGAATTTAGATTTAAAAAAAATTAATAGCTACAGGTAACTGCAAAAGATATTGGCAGATGCAGCAAAAATATATATTTCCACAGAAAATTGGATTTTGCACATAAAACTTAGTAATACTAATAAACACAGGTCATTACCAGTTTTAAGCCAAATAAGCAAACTCAAAGAGATCTGCTGTCACTGTGATTCTCGGTAGTGGTTTATTTTTTTTTGAGAAGTGTAAATCAGCTTTAGTGTAGCAAGCACACCACGGATTTGCTCAAATCATTCCTGCCCCTTCTGCGGTGGGCAGAGTTGCTCGGGCCGAGTAATTTACAGTCCTGTGGCAAGGTATGTTTATATTTAAGCTGTGCAACGGTGTAGCTAATGAGAAAGATAAGAAATTTATAGTCCTGGGTGATTGATAGGATTACTGCCTAGGCATTAATTGAAATCTGAGGGATCACAGCTGTGGGTTTAAGTTAGGGGGAAAATTTCCTTCGAGTGAAAGAAAACTTTCAGATTCGCTTCTTAACATTTTAAAGATAGTTTTCCTGCTGACAGGTCTGGTTGGGGGTGGAAACCGTTGATCCTCACCGAAGCTGGGGTAATTATATTGAAATGATTATGGTATTTGCTCTGTAACCTCAGCATGGTAGGTGGTTCATAGTGTGGGGAAAAAAATTAAATACTGTGGGGTTTTTAGATGGCTTTAAAATTTTACATGTGTAATAATAAAATTCTCTATGGCTACTCTTTGCTAAATTTTCTCTGGACTACTATGAAAGACATTTAAGAAAAGAAACCCAAACTAATAATGACAGGGGCGAGCCCGTGATGATAGTGATTGCCTTGAAATTTCCACCGATTGTATTTAATCTGGGTATGTCTAAAGTAATCTCATAGACCTTTCCCTACCTGTCATTTTTTAAATGTACCATTCTTGTTGAAGCTCAGTCTTGTGAAAATGTCTAAATTTCCCCATTAAGTGCTTAAAAAGTAATAAAACTAAAGTCATTAGACTTCACTCATCAGAGCTGTATCAGGAGAAATATTCTTTGGCGCAATAAATCTGGCCAAGGGTTCGACATTCATATCCCTTGGATTCATTCCCTGGAAATGGACGTTTGAAGGTAAATTACTTAAGTGGGGCAGTTTAAATTTTTAATACAATCTTATTGTAACTGTTAGCACATGATTTAAGTGCAAAGGGGCCTTACATGTTTTGTAAGATTTATAATAAACGTTCTGTGATGCCCGTTCTATGCTGAATTATAGATGTTATGACAGTTAAATGCTTATAAAGGCCAGAAAGGCACAAATTAAGATCTGGGTCTTTATTGGAGGCTAAATCATGCTTTCTGAATGCAGACCTTTTTTTCATTGGACACCTGTTCGTTCCTGTGATCGTAATCTCTTAGGCATCTAGAAGCTTTAATAAGCCAAGGGGTATCCAATGCCTCTTTGTTCTGCCGCAGTAGGCTCTGGAAAGGTCAGCCCTGAGCCAGTGGAAGCTGTTTTGAAAATTACTGACATAGCCATATATTGTTTCCATGACCAGTTGGCTTTTTTTAGGATGTAAATAATCTTCTCATCAGATAACTTTTCTCTACTGGGATTCATCTAGTTCACAAGGAGTTCCGTCGTTCCTGTCGTAGGATCAAGGAGGCTTAAGGCTAAGTCTTTACGAATCCTGACAGCTGGGATGGTTTTTTACCTTCTAGACACAGTGAAACAGTGTGTGATTCCTCAGTGGTCTTTGATTTGGCCATAGTTGATGGGATTTGTTGTTTTAAGGCCTCTGCGTGGGCAGCAGGACTCACGCTTCACTGGGGAGGGTGGGCCTACAGTTCCAGAAGTGGAACTGGGCAGGTGACCTGAAGAGGCTTCAGGTGAAACCCGGGTCAGCTTCTGCTTCAGAGGAGATTAGCATGTGAACCTGTGTGGATGAGGTGGGGAAGACCTGCCCTCCATGTAGGTGGGCACCATCTAATCAACTGGAGGCCTGGGAAAAGCAAAACAGAGAAAAGGCAAATTGTCTGCCCATGTGCTGGAGCTGGGCTACATCCTTCCTCTCCCAACCTTAGACATCACTCACTGCTCCAGCATGCTTGGCCTAACACTCTAGAACTTACACCAATGTTTTCTCACAACCCAGTTTTGGCCTCAAATTGAGAGTTACACCATCAACTTTTCTGGCTCTGAGACCTTCAGACTTGAGCTAAGCCATGCAACCAGCATCCCAGGCTCTCCAGCTTGCAGATGCAAACAGCCTTCTGCTTCGTAGGTGTTGGATTCAAAGCCTGGTTGGTGGATTTTTAATATATGTAAACAAAAGATTGTAAACAACGGCAATGCCAACTTTTCTTGTTTATATTATTTTTTGAGGGAGGATATACTCAATTTTCTAAGCTTTGACAGTGTCATCATTTGCCACATTAAATTTTCCAAGCTATAATCTGCCTTTTACTCGTGTGTCTCAACCACAGACGTATTCTGAAGGTCTACAGTATGGCATCACTTCCAGATTCTTAAGATAGGCTGGGAACTAATGATTTGGGTTATTAACTAGCAAAAATTTGAGTTCTTCTTGTTCACCCCCATTGAACATTCATTGCCTCAAAATAAATCCCTAACAGCCTCCGTAGGAAAGCTTATATGTAAACATTCGTATTGTTAATAATAAAATGTTGATGTGTGGCAGCATCAGTGGAAGAACTCCAAACCCCAGAAGAAAAATTTACCTTCTTTGAGTAATTTAACAAAAATCACAATCAGCTGTTCCTCTTTTCCCATAAGTATCACCCTTGAATGGTGTCAGAGTAACAGTAATTACGTGCTCAGTTTTCACCGTGTTTGATGTTCAGGTAAACCTGGAGACATGTCCGAGTTGAGGTGGACCTGGGCAGGAGGCTGTGTGACTGGCAGTGGTGGGAGGAGCACCTGTTGGTGTACAGTAAGGCCTTTGTGACCTGAAGGGTGTGTTTCTCTACGTGGAGGTTACAGAGTGAGGATTCGACTTTGTGATTCTATGATTTGTTTTCAGTGTGCCCACCATGGAATTTTTTTTAATAGTCCTTTTGCCCAGTGAGTGTGAACCACGATGTCACCAAGAAAAATATACAAGGCTGGACAATTAAGTTCACAAGAAAAAGTGCTTTGAAGGGTGGAGTAGGGGTTGGCATCCATGCATAGCTTCTCAAGGGGAGGACTTTGAAGATGACTGTAGCGATATTCAGCAATGAGGTATATAGCACTTTTTCTAGGATGAACTCAAGAACTTAAATTGTCCAACCTTATATATTACTCAGTTTCTGTTAATGAAATTATCTGAGGATAGGTTAAAGCAAGACTTTCAGGTAAAGAAGAAAAGATTTTGAATTTACGTTCTAAAGAGTCCTCATAACCTTATACCTACAGCTAACACTTATATACCCCAGGTCAAATGAATTTAGGAATAGCCTATTGTTCTAAAAATATGAGCACTTTTGTTCCCTTTTCATCCCTGGCAGGACCAGAAAAGCTATTAATAATGGGGTATTGCTTTCTTTGCGGTAGATCCCGCGTCCTCACAGAGTGCTGTTAAGATGAAGGGCTGTGGTGTTTCACCGGGCCAAGAAGAAGGCTCTGTATGTCCTTCTCGTTGTAGGATTCTAGTGTCCTGCACGCGAGTGATGAAGTTTGAACAAGTTTTAGTTTCAAACCTTGTTATCGTAGATGTTTCTACAACTTGTTAAGCTGGGTGAAAAGAGGCACTCGCAGGAGAGAATGACTCCATTTATATAAAGTTCTGCAGTGTGCAAAACTAACCCAAGATAAAAACAATCAGAAGAGTGGGTAGAGGAGGTGGGAGTGAGGGGTGGAAACGGTCCGTATTTCATCATGGTTTGGGTCACATGGTAGTCGTCAAAATTCATGGACTGGCACAACAAAGGTTCTTGCATTTCACAGTGTGTACTTTTAATCTGAAAAAAAGAACCTCAAACAGTTAATGGACTCTGGTTAATCACATGTATGCTGGAATGTGTAGGGTGAACTGATGCCTGCACCATATTAGAATTGCATCAAAAAATGAGTTGGATGGATGGATGACATGTAACCCAGCGAGTGTGAGCCAGCATGCCGCAATTATCAGACCTGGGTGGAGTGGAAGGCATGTTCACTTTCAGCTTTTGTGTATGTTTAAAATACGTGTTACTAAAATTTAGGAGGAATTCAAATATTGTTACTGCATTTAAAATTTCACTGTAAGCATCTTACATTAAGATGGGGCCTGGTCAACTTGATTAAATGTGAAGTATTTTCCTGCTCACAGATGGAAATACATAGAATTATTATGAGCCGTGATTTTTTAAAAAATGAGACTAACTGGAATTAAAAGGCATATACACAGTTCTCTGAAGAATTTCACTAATTCATCGAAACTGCAGTAACAGAAGGACTTCTGACTTCCTTTCTGCTCCTAAATCACAGCAGATTACAAATTCAAAATCAATCATTATCTCTCTTAAACTCTAATTAACACTTAAACATTATTAGTCACAAATGTGAAATCTTGATCAGTGATGACCTCAGGTATTCTAAATGTAAATAAAATTAGATTTAGATCCCTTTTAATTACCTGAGGTGTTGTGAGTAATTACTATGGCAATTGATAAACTTAATTTCCTATTAAAGGGAAAAAAATGTAAAAAGCTTCTGTGCACTGTGTACTTAGCTCTTCAGTAGCCACGGCCTGTGCAAAATAAATTACCTACATTTATGTGTTAATGCTTTAGAATTATACATCATTGTTAAATTTTTATTTGGGCCCTCAAATTCATCATGTCATTCTCTTAACTTAAATTGCTAATGTTACTAGGTTATCATAAAAGGCAAAAACTTCCCCAAAGGAATTTTGTGCATGAGAAAAGGTAGGGGTCTGGGAGGTAGTGCCAGATAAACAATAATGGATGGGTGCTGGGGGAGAGAGTTACAATGACTTAATGCACAAAGCCCTCCTGAAGACCAAGTGGAAATCTGTTTTGTCATCTCATCCTTCTTCCTAATTGCATCACAATACATTGTATAATTCAACCTGTGTGTCACTGTCACTTCTTCCAGAGGCCTGCATGTGAGGGGCCACCGCTGCCAGCTCATTATTTAACAGAGCCGGAGGAGAGGGATAATTTTCTCAGGTTCCAACCAAGACATCTTCTCCACTACTTTAAGAGGAAAATGTCTTTTTTATGGAGATTATTGTAAGGGTAATTATTTCTGGAAACAGGAAAATAGCTTCCGTTGTGATAGATAAAGCCATTTTTCTTAAAAGTTCGAAGGTATCTGGAGGAAAATATGCTTGTGACAAATGGGAAGGCTGGAGAAAGCCCTAAACCCCCTTGTCGTGTTAGTGTGTGTAGCTTAAGAGAGGAAGCAAACGAGACCTGAGAAATTTGGTTCAGCCTGTATCAATCAAATTATATGAATTTTTTAAAAAGAAAACCAATTATGGTACTTAACCGAATCTGTCTCAAGGTTCCTGATTGCCGGATCTGTTTACGGCTGTTGTATGGTTGTATTCTCTTGTTTACGACTGTCCCTGTCTTCTCTTCCTTAGTTGACTTCATCTTCTCATCTATTTTGCTTTAAAATTTAGTATAGTTTCTTTAGCTTGAATAATTTAGCATAATCAGTGTGGGACAGGTTTTCGTGACACAGCCCCCTTTTCTCTTTTCATGTTTTAAAATCCTTCTTGCAGTCAGTTTTTCTCTATCTTTTGTTTATAGTGTATTTTAATCCTCTGATACCACTGCATTTATTCATATTTATCTTAGGTCTTCTTTTTCAGTTCACTGGTAAACTCTGTTAATTTGTTTTGTAACCCATAATTTGGCCTTTTGAAAAATAGTGGGTCAAAAATGTAACTCCAGTAGCCTCTCCTGGTGCGGAAAGAATGGTGAGGAGCCTCCCCGTGCAGATGGGAGAATTTCCAGATGAGCCTCCACCTTCAGGGGGTGTCAGAAGCATTTCTGCTGTGGAATCATCAACTTTCTCTGCGAAGACAGCTTGATGAGTTGAGAAGAAGTGACAGGTTCATTTTTCCCCTCTTTGGTTAAGCCATTTATCTTTTAGATCCTTGCCTGCCATCTAAATTGTATTGCCAATTTATTGGGATATTCACTTGCCTCGTCTTGGAAGCTGCTGATTTGCATCCAACTTGAGAATAAGTGAGAAAGAAAGTTAATCATATCCCGGCTTTTTGAACAGATTTGTGCTGGATTTAATTGTAGCATTTGAAATGTTCCATGTTTTGTGATGAGAGTCTATGTTCAACTCCGTATTAACCTGTATTACAGTGAGAATGTGTTCTAGTCCATAAAGCGTCACTCTTTGGAAGATCTTTAATTTAGATCTTTTCAATACCTTTACACTTCAGGTTAAGCTATGTTAGCTGATTTTAAACTCTGCCTACTTATTTGAATGATTTATTCAGTTAAGTAGTATAATTAATAATGAATACTAGCCAGACATGGAGTGAAATGATACTCTCAGCCTTCTAATCTCATTGTACTGTATGATGAAAAGAGTGAAGCTCTCTTACTTCTGAGCAGATGAGGTCCTGAAGGAGGAGCCCATTTGTCTGTAAGATCCAGGAGACCCTCTGGGGTTCCCGCCCGTGGTGGGAGAGCGTGGCTCTGTGAATGTGTGCCCTGGTCCTTCTGTGGGGTTCCCGCCCATGCTAGGAGAGCGTGGCTCTGTGAATATGTGCCCTGGTCCTTCTTGGGGTTCCCGCCCATGCTAGGAGAGCGTGGCTCTGTGAATGTGTGCCCTGGTCCTTCTGTGGGGTTCCCGCCCATGCTAGGAGAGCGTGGCTCTGTGAATATGTGCCCTGGTCCTTCTGTGGGGTTCCTGCCCGTGGTGGGAGAGTGTGGCTCTGTGAATGTGTGCCCTGGTCCTTCTGTGGGGTTCCCACCCATGCTAGGAGAGCGTGGCTCTGTGAATGTGTGCCCTGGTCCTTCTGTGGGGTTCCCGCCCATGCTAGGAGAGCGTGGCTCTGTGAATATGTACCCTGGTCCTTCTGGGCCTCAACACCAAGCACACCATTTGCTTCCTGCTTATTTTGTCTTATTCTTCTTGACATCTTTTCCCAACATATTTTATCTGTATCAAATATCTTTTGAGGGAGCTACTGCCTCCTCATCAGAGTCTTGGCGTCTATTTTCAGTAGCAGCTCCTGCCACTGTCATATACGCTTTGACAAAGTGCAGAGTTGAGCTGGCCTGGGGCCACCTGGGCTTGTGACTGCTGGTTAGCAGCAGCTTTCTCACTTTTGCTTTTAACTTCAAATGAATTTTTCCTCCTGTGCCTGTCCAGTGTTTATAATTTCTCAATATTTCCTTCAAGAATATTTTGTTTACATCATAAAATACATACCTTTTTAATGGTCCTTTTGTCACTTATCTGACACTTTGGGAAGGGAAGGAGCCAGTGCCTGGAATGATGAGTTGAATTGTAAAGCAGATGAGGAAGAACAAGAGATTCGGGAGTTCTGGGCCAAGATTGATGAGTGCTGGTTCTTGAAACCTTGCTAAGGTCTCAAGTCCTGGACAGTAGTGTGAAACGTCTCTTCTGTAGGGCGCTTTGACGGCAAGGGTGGGAAGTGTACTTAACATTCTGGTTGTTTGTATCTGGCAGATTTGTGTGGATTTCAGGATATTTTCCATCTGGCAAGTTGCCTGGCACATGCTAGTTGTTCAGTGAAGTAATGAAAGAACCAGGAACTGAGTGAAGGACAGATGCCGTAAGCATAGTAAAGAAGCCTCCCTTGACACATTAAAGGAAAAAGCAGCAAATTTCACAAATGAAACACAGAATGGGCAGCAACTTGCTTGTTTTCTTTAAGGCCTTGCTTAAGTCTGGTCATTGACCAGGAGCATGGCCCAGAGCATTCTGGGACCAGGAGCATGGCCCAGAGCATTCTGGGACCAGGAGCATGGCCCAGAACATTCTGGGACCAGGAGCATGGCCAAGAGCATTCTGGGACCAGGAGCATGACCAAGAGGATTCTGGGACCAAGAGCATGGCCCAGAGTATTCTGGGAACTTTCTGGGTCATTGAAATCGGTACTGACCCTGTAGCTCACACATTCTTTGCAGATAGCATCCTGCCCATCCATCCTAATCACCACTGGAGTAGGATGAGAAATTTAGAAAGGACACAATGGACACAGTACTTGGCTCATTCAGTGGAGTACCAAGCCAGGACCCTACTGGACAGCAAGCCAGAGACACAGGATTTCAGACACAGAATAAGGTCCTTCAGGCTGGAGTTTGACTTAGATGAGCCAACTGGACCTGGAAGATTTGCATATTTATTGTTATTATTATGAAGATTTGCACATTTTTATTATCATCGTCATCATCATCATCTTAGAGATGCAATCTCGCCACATTGCCCAGAGTAGCCTTGAACTCCTGGGCTCAATAATCCTCCCGCCTCCGCAGTAGCTGGGACTACACGTATTTACAAATCACCATGCCCAGCACATTTGTAGATCTTCAGCTGGGGGAAGTGTGCTGGAGGAAAACCTCCTAGGAGATGGTTGAGGTAGAAAACTGAGTAGCCATGGACATGAGTGAGGCTGAGGCAGGACAAAGTGAGTTGTTTGGGGACCCATGTCATCATTGCACAGTGAGTGTCCAGAAGTGACTGTCCAGTGGGTGTCGTGTTGGTGTGGGGGTGGCCTGGCTATCTTGGAGGGGACCCCGAACAGTACTGGTTGGAAGGTCCTCTTCCCCCCCCTCCAGTGGTAGAAGAGACCCTCTGACTGATGCAGTCAGGCCCACAGAAGCCCACGTTCTGACTGATGTCAGACAAAACCCCTGAAGGGTAGGACCAAGTTAGGGTATTTTGAAGCTATTCTTCAGAGAAGTAAATGTTTGCAGTTTGGTCATGGGGTCCTAGGTCTGGGGTGTCTGTGGGAATCAAACATTCCTGATTTTTCCTGCAGCCCAACTTTGGGATTCAATTTTAAGGGACAGTTGTGCGTGAAGACACGCATAAAAGTGGGGTGTGTGCGTACACTTCCTACAGCATGATGTGATGTCCCCCCTTGCCACGAATAATGACTTTTTATCAGAATTGGATACACATATAAAAATGTCTACTAGACCATATTTGTTCTAATATATTTTTAAACATTTTATGTTCTTTCCCCTTTCCTCAGAAAGGAAAAGGGAAATCTGGCCATCTTGGACACAGTAGAAATTTGCCTTCATTCTAAAATTCTGAAATTAATGTCAGCAGCCTTGACTTTGCTCCGTCCTGAAGGTAACTGTTTATTACAGTCGGCATTTAAATCCTCCGATTAATAGGAGCAATTAAACAATAGCTTCATTTCCAGCAAATTAACAACCCTAATAGGTAATTGCGACATAAATGAAGATAAATTTGTTTTAATACAATGAGATAAAAAGAATACAGACAAGAGCTGAATCTCAGATGAAGAACTCAGACTTCATTACTTTAGGAGAAACTCAAAGCTTTACTAGAAGAAATTAAAGCAAGTTTGGCTTTTTAACCATGGCCTGTCCTAAATTAGGGCGTTGTTTTTAAAAATCTATACCTAAAGGAATATTATTATATTTTATGCTAAAATACACATAAGGTAAGTCATCAAAGGACTGCCACCCACTGAAATCTTTCTCCTAATGACTTGCTCGGGGCACAACAAGCCCTAATGACTTGCTTGGGCAGTTGATTCTTGGCCAAGGCCTCTCATTAAGTTTTCACCAGCAAGGAAGCAGAAAGCAAATGCGTACAAGAGCGATTCCTATTTACACACCCCTGAATTAATTTTATGACCTGTTCAGTTGCAGGGTGTCTTACCTTCCTTATTAGTATTGCTTCTCATTGGAAAATTACTCTGATGGTTTGTGGTTTGTTCTGTTGAACTGTGGAAGTGATTGGACCAGACCAGACTTTAGAGTGATAAACGTGGGGTCCATGCCAAGGGTGGTTTGGAATAGGGTGGTACTAGTTTCAGGGAAAGTAACTGAGTGCTGAGTTTAAGGTAGTGGGAAAGAAAGATGACAGCATATCATAGAACAAAAATAATAAATTTTTCTTTGTGAGGCCACAGTGCTCAGGGGATGATCAGTTATATGTCAAAGAAGCTAGTAGGGTTTAGCTACAACTAAATGTCACGCACTTGTATCACCTCTTAAGAACGCCTTTCGGTGGCTTTGAACCATCAAATGATGTGTAATCAGTCTAGAATTCTATACCCTGCCAAAATATTAATTAAGCCTAAGGGTAGGGTAACAGCAGTGTTAGATACGGGGATCCCAAAGCAGAATGCCTGTGTGCCTCTCGAGGTGCTGTGGGCTTAGCCGGGCTCCTGAGGGTACACCATGTAACTCTCTCATGCCCCCCATTCTCAGCTGTCCAAATACCATACCAAGTATTTGTCCAAACTCTAGGTCTTATCCCTTGTCCTGGAACAATTTTGAGGGTCCCATATTAGTGTTTTTCAACCTTTTTTTTATCTGATAGCACACTTGAACCTATAGTAAAATTTCTGTGGCACATTTAATTATGTTGATCAAAAATAAAGAGTAAAGGGCGGCGCCTGTGGCTCAAAGGAGTAGGCCTCCGGCCCCATATACTGGAGGTGGCAGGTTCAAACCTGGCCCCGGCTAAAAACTGCAAAAATAAATAAATAAAGAGTAAAGAAAGAGATTATACTTACTTACTTTGAACTTCTTTTGAAAATAATTTAATTTATGATCTTTATGAATTTTCACAGCACACCTAAGGTCTGTTCATGGTACACCTGTATGCTGTGGCACACCAGTTGAAAATCACTGTGCTGGGCCTCAAGGATGCCCCTCTTCACATACTGAGTCCTCAGAAATGTGTTTCCCATTGCTGTTTTGAGCCTCTCCTCCCCCTGCCTTCTAGCAGCCTCACCCTGTCCCCACTGGTGATTCATCTGTTCCTTCGTTAGCTCAGCTGCTGTGTGCCTGCTGCAGGCCCCAGCAGGGTAGGCGCCATGCCCCTTAGCATTTCCACAGTAGACCCATGCTCCATGGGATTGCCCCATCGTCTCGGAACATGCACTGACTGGATTTTCCAACTGACATCGCAACTCGGCAGGCTCTCCATGGGTGTTCTGGTGCTGGGCTGTGCTGTGGGTCCCATGGTTCGTGAATTGTCATTCAGCACATGTACCCAGATAACCCCAGAGACAAAGACCCCCGCTCCTGTCTCTGTCCCTCCATGGTTTGACTTAATTTTTCTAATTCACTTCCCTTTGTACTCAAAATGTAGGTACTAGGGAAACGTACCCAGGGGGTGAGTATGGACACACCTCCTGAACCGTTTACTAACTTTGGGATTTTCATGATGAGAAAAATTGTACCTCAGAGTTCTTTTCATTCCTAAGTCACACATTTTGAACTGCATAGATAACTTAGTAATTAATTTCTTCTTAATTAATAAGATAGTTAAAGATCACTCTACTGTAATTTAAAACTGAGTTGAGACATTAGGGGATCTTTTATTTGTTCTTGGGAGATTTACAGTCCCTGGCAGCTTTCATTATTCCTGGAGTGCTCCCCCAGGTTCTGGTGGGAGAGGTTTTCAGGGAAAAGTGTGGGGAAATGTTATCTTTGGGTGGCTGCTCCAGAGGTAAAGACAAAACATGTAATGGCCCTCAACTTTATCAGTTGTGCTTTTAAAATATTTTTGAGAAGCAATATTAGTGTTTTTATTTCTATAAGTGTGTCTGTTATAAAAATTTTAATACTGTTGTAGCAGAGGTGTCCATTACACTGTGATTCCTAACACTGCTTGGTCAGCACTGCCCCCTGTCCCCGAGCTATTGACCTCAGTGCACCCCAACTTTCCCCACTGGCTTGATGTACTCAGGTCACCACTTGGCATCTAGCTGCGGCTCTTCATGGTGATCACTGAGATCTGTGCACTTGGCACAATGTCGTCCTCAGCGTTCTGTCCCCCCTCTTCCCCGGGCCTTATCTGGTCCGCTACAGAGCTTGGGGGGACAAAAACATGCTTTCCTGGAAGGGACTGCGATGCTCATACAGTGGTGCTAATGCAGGCAAACGCCAGGAGTGGACCATCTACCCTTTACCAGCGTGGAAGAACCCAGTTATACCAAGGGATTTCAGGTCTGAGGTTTGTATGATCAGAGCAGTGAAGAACTACAGGCAGAGGTCCACTTTTGCAGAGGTCACCTGCCGTGTGTCCATGACCTTTGGGGCATGGGGACTTGTTTAAAAGCTATATCCATTGCCAGCTGTGGAAAGATAAGGTCTTGTATCAAGGCAGTGGCAGTGAAGATAAATGCAGGAGAAATTCTGGTAGTAGAATTAATGTCATCCCTTTCCATGCCTGAGGGTGGGGCATACCATCTGCTTCATACAAGGGAAGCAGGTTTGGGACAGGTGAGGAGGCTCAGGCCAGCAGTGTGGCCTCAAAGGCACATGTGGTGTGACCCCAGGGAGAAGCCACGGTGGTCATTAGATGTGCCCCTCTGGGCTGCTGGAGGGACGCACAGCAGGGCTGTTTCTGGCCACACGGGAGCTTTATACAGTGTAATCTACACATGCGTGGGCGGCGCCTGTGGCTCAGTCAGTAGGGCGCCGGCCCCATATACCGAGGGTGGCGGGTTCAAACCCGGCCCAGCTGAACTGCAACCAAAAAATAGCTGGGCGTTGTGGCGGGCGCCTGTAGTCCCAGCTACTCGGGAGGCTGAGGCAAGAGAATCGCTTAAGCCCAGGAGTTGGAGGTTGCTGTGAGCTGTGTGATGCCACGGCACTCTACCGAGGGCCATAAAGTGAGATTCTGTCTCTACAAAAAAAAAAAAAAAAAAAAAATCTACACATGCGTGCGCACACACATGCACTCTTGATTGAATGAGCTAATTAAAAGGTATCTTTTATAGTATCCAAATGCTATTTTTAAATTGAAGATAAAGTAACTTTTAAAACAACACCGAACATTTCTATTTAAGTACCCAGAAGGTAATTAAACTGGTACCATCATGGGGAAAGAGCAAACATTTTCAGTACCTACTGACGACAGCATTTTAGACTGAGGAGGGGTTCACGTGACAGATTCATAGTAAAGCACGCCACCAGGTTTGAGAAATCATCAAACCTCCATGGTAAAAGATTCCTGATTTTTCTGAGTTCAGGTGATTATATTTTGATACACGCTTTTACATTAAACATATATATGTTTATATATGTATTTATATACAATGTAGCAAATTCATATTTGATCAAATATAGATAAAAACCTAAATGGTTCTAAAAGTTGCCCAGCCAGCCTAGTCTGGGGCACTATTCGTGGTTCCAACCCATAAACATTTAAATATTGTTGTAAATATCATGAGTCATTACCCATGATAGTTACAGAAGAATAGCCGCCTCCCTCTCTCCCTGACGTTCCATTTCCTCTGAAGGTTTTTTTGGGAAGGGGACATGGTTTATGGACCCACACAGACCCTCCCAGCCTTCCTGTCCAGAAGCTCTTCCGAATTTCCCCAGATTTTTGCATGGTGGTGTGAGGCATGGACCAAGGTACTTTTTTGGATGGCAATTGTCACTTCAGCTTTCGCCCACCCCAACAATTCATATAGAAACCTCTTAATTACCTTGGGGGAGGGGTACAAAAAAGTTGCAGCAGTTGGCAAGTCTGTGTTGAGGGGTCAGTTGACAATTTACGTTTTTGTGAAGGAGGAGAAGGGGTAGATTTTCCAAGCAGTTCTTCACCTCTTTTCTTCCTTAAGTCAGATGCTTTTTGTTTTTCATTAAATAAGTTTTTCCTTTATACTGTGGAAAAGCAGTCTGTATGTTTTAAACAGTCTTTATAAATCATTTTCTTTCCTTGTTCTGTGTAAGGAAGTAGGAAAGACCTAAAAATGATGGGTAGAAGAGAAATGGGAAAAGAATGAAAAAAAATAGCAAAGGGAAAAAATGTACAGCTATTGATCTTGTTGCTTCTTTTTTTGTAATTAACATAGCAGAACAATAAATAAATGGACGGAAGGATTTTAGCAATTAACGTGTGGCTAATGATTTGTACATCCTATCTGTAGTTTAACAAGACGCTTTCTTGTAAAAAGACTCTTTACCCACGAATTTGCTTTCTTGTCTCCACATAGGAGGGATAGAACATGCGCTTGAAATTTCATAAAATGAGGGTTTTAATAAATCTCTGACTTCTTTTTGAGAGTTTCTCAAGTCTTCCTTTAGCATGGAAAACATTGATAGAAAATGTCTACATAGCTGCCAGAACAGGCAGCCCAGTCCTGTTTTAATTCTGACTTTTGTGCAGAAATTAAAGTCGATCATCCAGCTGAATAGTGCTCTTGAGGCTGAGAGGAAATGCCGTGTAGTTGATAATCAAAAATCCCTTTTTTGCTATATCCTCCTCCCCCCCCCAAAAAAAAAGAACAAAAGAAAGAAATTGACAGTCACCAGGCAATCAGGATTTTTGCTTATAGTTTACTCTTGGTCTTCAGAATCTTAGTACACCTATGTGACACATTCTGCAACTGTTGAAATCTGATCTGAGATTTTTGTTTTTTAGTTCACATAATGATTTTTTAAAAAAAATATTCTAATATACATCTTCAGAGACCCCAGATCAATATGCCAATGGTTTTGAAATGACGGAGTGCTGCGATATTCCTCTGTAATTTAAACATGATTAGCTGATGAAGGTTATGATCAATACACTACGGGAAGATAAATTAATTGATATCATCCTTTCAGGATGATAAGAAGCCTATTGGAGGTGGGATGTAACTAATGAAGCTGCGGCTCCGTCTGTGTGAGCCATTTTTTATATATTGCATTTTCACTTAATCATATTTAGGCTATCATTCATTTACATGAGAACCATAAGCTGTGGACAAACCAGTCCCCTTATTAAAACCGTATTCATTTGGAAAAGGAATTATCCTCAGACACTCTGGGCTCCTTCTGTGTTCAAACCTATTGCCGGGAGAGACTATGTCTTCCCTTTCAGGGGGGCATCTTGGCAAATAGCTGCGATCTAGGCTAAGGCAAGGATTGAATATCACTGAGCTTAATTACATTACAGCTCGTCCCCAAAGACACACATCTATTCAAATAAAAACTAGTTATTCTGCCGTGGTGACACCTTATTGGTGTAGGAAGAGTTTTCTAATCGTTGACTTCCTTTCCAATTAAATCCAATATGCTTTATCAGCGAGCTTATTTGCCAAGAGAAGTTATGCCTGGTTGAATTTAGCTTTGTATTGATTAAGATAAACTTTCAATGTGTGTAGTAATATATTTAAATAAAAAAGGCCTTTGATATAATCACACGTCCTTGAATATAATTCTACACGATAGCTTGTGGAGTGAAGAGTAATTGTTCAGGCTTTGCTAAGAAAAGATGTTTTGTGTTCAAGGGGTTTGGTTAAATTGCCCTTTTTTGGGATTATTTTTGTCTCTAAGTAACTGGAACAAACATCACTTTATTAGAATAACTTAAAGGAGATAGGTGTGTACTTTTTATTCCCCATTCCTGTGGGGAGGCCTGGGTGAGGCTGCCCAGTCCTCTCGGCGTCAGAGGGCCGGCTCCTCCTGTCTCATCTCTCCCAACGTGGCCTCCACTCCCAGTGTCACCTCCTGGCCCAGAATGACTGCAGATGACATGTGTGCATTTCAGGAAGCAAGTGAGAAAAAGACAAGAAATGGGCGAAGGGTAGACTCTCGAGGAAAATTTCTAGAAGCTGCAAAGTGTCCCATTGTTCAGAGCTTGCTCACAACTAGCTGTGCTGGGGGGGACAGGAGGAAGACCTGGGAAATGTACATTTATTCTAGTGTTCGTGTGCCCAACTAAAAACCAGGAATTTCGTGACTTTGAGAGACGGGAATAGTGGATTTCAGGAATGGCCAGCAGTCTCTGCTATGGTCCTTAGATTTAGAAATTGATTCACACTGTGGTCTCTGTTCCACTAGTTGCCCAGAAGATTGTTGCCACGAGGAAGAAGCAGCAGCTGTCCATAGGGCCCTGCAAGTCACTGCCCAACTCTCCAAGCCATTCCTCGGTCTGCTCCGCACAGGTGTCTGCCGCGCACATAAGCCAGGTGCGTCAGGTGATGGGAGAAGTTGGCTGAAGGCACATTAGGACCAAGAAGGTGTGGATGGTGTTCACAGTCAATGCCAAAGTCGTGAAGTTGTTTATCTTTTCTCTTCAACTTTGTAAATAACAGCGTGTTATAATTGACTTCACGTCTCCTTTAGAGACCGCTGTGGCCAGGCGGTTTTTATGGACTCATTTAATGTCCTCTGTCCCCACGCTGTCCGTGTTAGGAGGCACGCTGGCTCTGCTGGGGAGGCAGGGCATGTGCCGCAGATGCCACTGTTGATTTAAGTCACCCTGCTCTGGTCCTCGCCCTAGCCTGCTTGTAGGTTGAACAGTCCTGAGTAAACCTTAATGGTTAATCTCAACAATATGTTTAAATTGTGTGGTGGCATTCAATTATAATTACCATCTCCCTCAGGTCTTATAGAAACCACTATCTTTCTATAACAACATTTTGCTAAATTATTTACTTGGAAGCAAGTGAAATAATTGTCACTTTGAAGAACCTGGCTGAAGCCCTGGGAAGGAAGCGGTTGGCTTTGTTTTGCCTGTATTTGTTTAGTGATGAACATTTCTTTGGCAGGTTTTTTAAGCATGCAGGGAAAAGGTCTGGTGTCAAGCTTTTGATTTGATTGGAGGTCAATAGGGTTATTTCTTATTGTGAAGGCCTGGTCAGTCAAGAATATTAATATTTTTGATGTCAGTATCTTTAATTTTCTGTGACTCTTGAAATACTTTCCAAAAGCACTCGGATTTTCAAGGTGTCAACTCGGGATGAGAGTTGTGGTTTCACTGGGTGACCAGTCCCTCTCTCTGCCCCTGACTTAAAGCAGTAAATGGACACCATGTGGTTCAACCCGCCCGTTTGTTTCTCAGAGGAAATAAGAAATGATTACATTTTAACACTCATAGATTTTTAAAGTTAAATGATACAGACTTAAGTCACTTTTCGTAGACAGAACTAGTATAGGAGAAAATACATTCTAGAATGAGGCTGCATATACCTGACGCTCGCACAGCTGGCAGAGTCAGACACTGTCTAGCTTGTTTCTGGGAATCTCTTCAGTGTGGCTCGCTAACTTGTTGGTTATGACCCTGCTTAAGTGGTGGCCTTCAGTTCCTGGGGTGCATTGCTAATAAAACCTTGGTTTTTAATCACTGCAGACAAGTAACGGAGGTGGGAGTTTAAGCGACTATTCCTCCTCTGTCCCATCGACTCCGAGCACCAGCCAGAAGGAGCTCCGGATAGACGTCCCTCCCAGCGCCAACACTCCGACGCCCGTCCGTAAGCAGTCCAAGCGCCGGTCCAACCTCTTCACTGTGAGTGTCAGCCCCGGGCGGGGACTTGAGTGTCACACTGAGGGGTTTCAGTTAGTACAGACCCGGTGGCCAGCCAGTTCCATGATGTTTGTAGAATTCAAACTAAATGAATGTGAATAGCGTCGATGTCTGAGAAAATTATGAGAAGCAAAGATGTGGATGTAGAGTAGAATGGGGATGTCTCAGTGCGCGCAAGTTCTGATAACAGGCGTCAGAAATGAAGAGTGAGGGGCTGAGTATACTGATGCTCAGACACTGATTATCCAGTGACTGTCGTGGTGCCTCACGAGAGACGTGTTGCGTGGAATACTGAGAGATGACAAAACTCTGCCAAGATGTACATGTGTGTCTCTAACCCTTCATGGAAAGGTGACATCCACCGCACCCTAGCTCGGGAGCTGCAGCAGGGCTGGGAGGTGGGTGTCGGGAAGGCTGATTACTCCAGGAGGCTTCTCTGCTGGGTTTTCTTCAGAGTCATCTGTGGAGCATTTTAAATCCAGAGCTCAGATATCTGTGCTCAGGTTTATAAACTCAGAACGTGGATACAGCCCAGGTGTCCCTAAACCAAGGATGAGGCAGAAAGGTTTCCACCCTGTCCCCTCCTCAGGCACAGCAGGCATTACCAATCAATCCCCTCCCTCACACACAGCAGGCATTACCAATCAATCATGGGGTCTTCGAGGCTGAACCCCGAGCTCCAGGGGAGAACACTTTCCCTGGACTTGCCCTGTGGGTCACGAGTATACCTTTTCCAACAGTGGTTTTCAGCCAGGTGGTTTTGCTTCCTAAGGACAGTGGGCAATTTCTGGAGAAATTCTGAGTTGCCACAACAGGATGGTGAGAGCAGGTAGGCAGGGAGCTGCTGGCATCTGAGCGTGGGCAGCACCCAGGGCCCCCACGGCGGAGAACTGCCCTACTCCAGATTAATTGGGGGGGGGGGGGCGTTTTAAACCATGTGACTTTCCTTTTTGGTTGATCACTTCTGACTTAGACACAAAGAAATTCAATGTTTCGTATCTTGAACTACAGGAAGACTCCAGTGGGGTGCCTGGGAGTCTGGTATCTGATTCACTGCCCCTCTCCAACCATGGCCGCCTTGACACTGGGGTTCCCGCCAAGTCCAGTAGGCCCCCCCACCTTTCCCTCCACGCTGTGGCTATCTCCTGCTGGCCGGCTGCTCTTCCAGGCTTGTCGCCGACCCTCCTCTTCCCTTTGCTGGGCGGTAGAGTGAGTACTGGTCAGACACGCCTGGCTCAGACCCTGGCTGCTGGGAAGACTCCCTGTGAGGGCGGAACAGACTTGTACCAGTGCTTCCATTATGAAAATGATTTCTGAGAGTGTTAGGCAAAAGTAGTTGTAGGGCCACTGAAGACTGGGAGAATTTAGGGTTCTGCGCAGTAATAAGTGAAAATCTGATATGTTTAAATTTGTACATAGATGAGATGTTTTATTGTGACTTTTTTTTAGACACATGGACACTGGCCACCTAAATTGCTACTTACCGGCTGTCAAACACTAGCTACCCTGTCCACACCCAGGACAGGGGCTTTCGTTTGAGAAGGAGCCACCTTGCAGAATGGGCTGTGCACTCACTCACGACTCAGTGAGCTCCAGAAACCACCTGCCAGAGATGGAGCTGGGGCCGGAGGGGGTGGGCAGGCGGCACAGCACGGGGTGGGGCTTGTCATGGTGGGGACGAGATGGTCATCTGTATCTTTGCCACCCCTGTTAAGGGAGTGGTGGGGAGAGAGCACACAGTCTCCCAATGCCTTTCAAGTGTTAGGGTTAGGGTCACAGCTCGCCCCCTCTAGTTTCTATTTTAAGGAGATAAATAATGAGCCAGGAAGTATCTTTTAAATGGAACTATTTATAAGGAAACCACCAGCACAGCCTCATCCCCACCCCCACCCCATAAGGGAGCTGGAATGTGTCAGAAAATAGTACCCTGGACCTTTCCATTGTGTCACCTACAACCCCAGTGGCTAGCAGAGGAGAACACTTTAAGGCCAAGAGCATCAAATAACTCGGTTAATAACTAAATATTTACTTAACATCTGCTCTCCACAGGGCCCCTGTTTTGCTCAGTGTGTGGGAGAAACACTTGTTGCCAGAGTCAGCCCATACTCCCCAGAACGTGTTCTAAAGTGAAAGGGGCAGGGGAGAGAACCGAGGGATCAGGGGGCCCCTTCCTGCTGACTCCAGCTGCAGATGTGTGCACCTGTGCCCACAGAGCGACCAGGCAGGGCCGGTGTAGGGGCCAGCACACACTCACTGTTGTGGTGACTGTAATTCACCATTAATTATATCGTTACTAATGTATTGTGTCATAAAATGGCCTGCCTTCGAATCTGTGTGTTATTAGTGTGTGTTCTCTTTCTCCTTAATCTTAGAAAACAATTTGAGAGTGAACCTCAGAAATTGAATGCAGCTGTTCAGACATGTAGGTCACTTCCAGAGTTTTGAGCAGCCTGTGTTACGGTCCGTTGTTTCACTTCCAGGAAACTCAGCTGACAGTGTCCGTTCTCGTCCACGTTTCGACCTGCTCGGCTTACACCTGTTGCCCGGAGGGCTTCATTTGTTTCCGTCTATGCAGATTTTACATCTCCTGATTTTTGTGTATCCAAAACTTTCGTAATGCCCCACATATTATTAGTGGGGACGGAAATGAGGGGTCATGAAAGAAGCTAACACTACCATAGATTTGGCATTTAAGGAAATAGGGCTCCAGTCCCTGCCAGGGCCCCGAATGTTGGTCATGGGGTTTAACCTTAACAAAATGATGGTGACAGTGGTGGTGGCAATGATGTCTGAGGTGTGTTTTTAAGTGGAAGAGCTTGGAAATATTAACTCCACTAGATGTCAGTGTCATCCAAGGCATAAAAAGAAAGCAAATTAATTTTGAAATCATAGCAATTAAGAAATGTAATTCTTTGCGTTACCAGTTTGCTCCTATTCTTAAAGATGTAAAATTTCATAGACGCTTTGTCCCTAGTGACTGTTGGTGCTTATTGGCTTAAATTGTCAAAATGTGTATTTATTTACAAGTATCCAGAATAAGGACAGATGTAATGTATTCTATCTTAGTGAATAAAAATTCATGCAGCCAAGGATTGTAACACCCAAATACATACGGTACTATCCCCCTTGTTTATTAGAGCATTGTAAAGAGAGCACAGTTAAAAATTATGTGATATATATATCAGTTTCCAAATACCTTCTTATCATCTCATAAAGTCGACCTGTGATGTTACCGGTGTAGGCTGATATTTCTCACTTTACGTGTTTGAGCATATATGTGAACACAAAGTCACATGTGCTCTTTACAAAATAATACAAGCAGAATCTACGTAATAGTTTAAATTATTTGTCATATTTGCAGTGAGAATTATACTTTACTAATCAGAAGCTAAATTATATCTTATTTCACTTATTTGAAAAATCATTGTTTTGAGCACACAAACAGTAAAAGATGTATCCATGTAATCCCTGATTTTGTAATATGGGTTCTTAGAACTATTAGTTTAGTAGTCCTGGTTTACGTGTGGCTCAAACATTTATTAGAAAATATTTTCAAACATACAGAAATAAAGAAAACACATGCATACTCGCCGTGGACCAGCCACATTCCACACAAGCCCTTCCTGCCACCGGTGGGACGGCTGCTTCAGGAAATCAGCAGACGTTCAATAGAAGCCACGGCCCCTCTGTGGCCACCCACGACCTTCTCCCGTCCCGTCTCTGTGTGCAGGGATTGGCATTCATCTGATTTTCATGCATATTATCTGAATCCGTGTTTTAAATTTAACTCCAGTATGTGTCCTTAAACTGTGCATTGCACTGCTTTGCCCATTTTCAAGCTATATACTAATGATACCATTTATGTGATACTGTTAAAAAGCTTACCATGTGATGCTCATACCATTACACAGAGCCAGACACACTCAGTGTCCAAGTAATGCTGAGTGTTATTGAGAATAGACACTGCCCAACTCAAGGAAACACGTTATAAAAATAAGGCAGCAGAGATCATAGTCTGTGTGGAATTGTCAGAAAGCTGTTTGGATTTTATGCAGAAGGGCCGCCTGCGCGCCTGTGATGGTGTGTCCAGCAGCCTTTCACTGAGCCCTCAGTTTAGGGGGAAAAGCAGGTTTCTTTCCCTGGGGAGTTTCAGCAGTGATGCTTTGTCTCTGAAAGAAGGTAGTTGAGGGGGGTTGTCCCACGTGGCTTCTTTAACACGGGGGTGGGGACTGAACCTTCATAAGGAAGCTGGCAACAATTAGGTTATCTTAACCCTTCCTTCCTCTGTGTTCAGTGTTCGTGGGGGGCTAAGCAGTTGCGTGTTGACAGTTGTGTGTTGACTTTAAGCTTTGTCCCTTGTGTGATGCGTGTGACCGACTCCTGTTACCTTCGCAGCAGTGTGTAGAAGTCTGGGCACCATGGACAGTCCCTCCTGACATTGGCAGGAGTACCGGGGGCTGATTGGTAGCTGACAATTTCATGTTCTAGCAGTAGCAGAAGGATGTTGCTGTTCACGAGGAAGTCTCCAAAGTTGGCAGAAAAATGAGGAGCCCTTCTAGGAAATATCTTTGTGTTGCAGTATTTTATGTCTAAAGGATTTGTTTTAGTCTCGTTTCTGGCTTTCAATTTTGTTGATACAGCCTTTTATAGACGAAATAATCGTGTGGCTGAGATCACCCCGTCTCCCGACAGCTTGCTGTGGCTCTGCTCCAGACTTAGTTTATGGCTCTCACCAGCAAATTGTTATCATTTCAGGGAAATTTTGTTTTGTTTTTATAGTGAAGTCCAACCTAAGTTTCAGTCTCATTTTATCTCCGAGTGTGGTCAGAGGTGGAGCTCACTGTAGTCCTTACTCCAAGGCGTTCCCAGCAGCACGAGCGGCCGCCTCTTCCTGTTTCTCTGCCGCCTGAAATTCTGCCTGAGAGACAGGGTGAGTCTGCAGACAGATTGCTGCCTGAGGAAGATGTTAATTCTTTTCATGTTTGTTTTGTTAATTATTCTGGTGAATAGAGAATAATGAAGACAGATTTGCAAATTTAAAAATTTAGAATTTATAAAATTCCCAATGTCCCGGTCATATTTTTTGTCGATTTAAACCTTTTTTAAGTCTTACCACTGTCAGCTTTGAAATTTATTTTACAACTAGAAACTTCATCGTACCAGCTTGCTCCTGAATTGAGATGTGGGGAAAAGAAAATTTAACACTATTGTGTGGCCATTATTAATTTAAGAATTTTAAAAAATTATAAAAATAAGGCAGCAGAGATCATAGTATACATGGAATTGTCAGATGGCTATTTGGATTTTATGCAGAGAAGGGAGAAAATTAATTAAGGAGAAAAGTGAGTCCCTAAGCCATAGCTAAGACTCATGATAAGGAGTTGGTAAATACCTCTATTTCCCCCTCTCCCACTTGGGTTTTATATTCTTCGTCAGCTTCGTTAGTTGTTTTATTTCCTGTCATCTTATTTCAGCTTTCTGCCATCCTAGAGAAAAGAGAGCACAGTGCCTGGCGCGCGCAGTAGGTGTTCGCAGACGTCAGCTGTCTGTCTGGCACGCAGTAGGAGTTTGCAGACGTCGGCTCTCTGCCTGGCGTGCAGTAGGAGTTCGCAGATGTCAGCTCTCTGACGCACAGTAGGAGTTTGCAGACGTCGGCTCTCTGCCCTCTGTGCAGCATCTTTTCTTACGCACACCTGCTCAGGACAGTCAGCCTTCCACATACTGCTGAGTTTACATCAAAGGGATTCTTCTCCTCGTTCTCCTGCTCAGTTTTGGCAGCAGCCTCTGACTGGAAGCCCAAATCTGCTCCATAAAACCTTGTTTTTATTATATCCCATGACATCGCCCCTTTTTAATACTAAAAAACAAAAGTCAGGTGCTCCATCTCATATCCCTTTGAATCTGATTTCATTAGCTTTTCATTGCAGCCCTGGACACCACAAAGTCTCTTCATTTCATATATCATCTCAGATTTGAAAAGCACATGAAAATGTTTCTCCATTTTCAATATTGCGTGAGTAATGTTCCCATTGAAAAGTAATGGAGTGAAGTTGTCACTTGTCAGCACAGTTATTAAGGAGGACGACTCTCAGATCTTTCTCTCATAATAAAATAAATCTGTCAGAAAATCATTGTGCTCACATTTTCTCATGCCATCAAGAGATGGAGACTGAGCTGGTGGAGCTACTTCCGTTACCCCAGGTCAAAGTGCGCTGTGGTCGGGGCCTCTCTGGGTTAATCGTGGTCACCCTTCCTGTCGATCATCAGCTGCTGGCTGGTTCATATAATGCCAGCAGCACGTCCAAGATAATTGTTTCCGGAACTTGGGAAAGAAACCTGCTTATTTCCCAAATACTGACATTTGTCAAAAGGATATTTTCGGTCTTTCCTCTTACTATTTTTTGTGGTGTTGTACCCTAGTTTAGCTTTGAATTTGCTATTTCCAAACAGTCCAGCAGCAATACAAGCCAACTATTGACTGTACCTTGAATAGTAATCAAAGGTGTACCCTTATATAGCACACCTGACTTACTTAATAGAATTTTTAAATCATCCTGATATTAATTAAATGTATACATTTATGTAGTAGGTTTCCAAATAAGCATAGAGAATTCCTTTCTTCTTTGGCTATATTAACTGCAGCTTTAGAATGTGTTTTCCTGTTGGGCGTTACTTTCCTGCATGGTCCATTGGTTTCTAGTAATTGAATTTTGAACTCTTTAAAAAGGAATTAAAAGATAGTTTTGCAGTGGAAAAGTCAGGGGGAAAGTTTAGGACATTTTCTTTAAAATGATGAGTCAGTGGAGACGAACCATTTAGCAGTCTGCATGCAGGATGTTTATGTGCATGTAGGTAGGTACTGCATACATCATAGGTAGTTTCTAAGTATGCAGGAACGGTGCACATGGGCAGACATTCCTTCTGTGAATCGCAGACCTTACCCAAATGCCAACTTTCCTTTTGCCTTGCAGTCTCGGAAAGGGAGTGACCCAGACAAAGAAAAGAAAGGCCTGGAGAGCCGCGCAGACAGCATCGGGAGCGGCCGAGCCATCCCCATTAAACAGGTGCGCTGCCCCCTCCCTCAGCCCCTCCCTTGTCGCGGGAGACACACCTCAGGTCTCCTGGAGACGCTGCAGCTCGTGGGCCAAGGTTTGTTTGATGTGCTGTGTTGATGAATTGTAGAAGTCTCTCACTTGACATCAATTAGAAGAGGTTCCTGTGTGTATTAAAATGGGATCATCAGAATAAGAAGCGGCGACTGTGACAACAGATCTAATGGAGGGCAGCCTGCCCGCCTGCAGATGGAGTGTGCTTCCAGGCCGAGCTGGCTTCAAAGGCTGCCTTTGTGGCACGGCTTTGATTGGGCCGCTGGCCGCCAGGCGACAGGGGTGAAGCAGACCCCGTGTGCGCGGCTCTCGTGATCACGGGAGTAGCCCCACGTGGCCCTAATTTGCTCTCACAGACGGACATCTGAACACCGTTCCAGGCTGGTTTGTAACAACGAGGCAATTAGTTGTGATAATCATGGCCGGTGTGTCAGCTGTGCGCTCTTGTTTGTAATTTGCTAATGAAGGAATTGTAACTTTGATTAGGTTCAGTTTCATTTAGACCTTATTATATAAAGGAACATTTACAGCTGTAATGTGGGGCCTTAATTAAACTTCCTCATTACACAACAGGACTTGAATTCAAGCATTTGTTTTGGCCTATGTTGCTAGCCTGGAATAGGTTTTCATTAGCCCTGGAACCGGGTATTAAATTACTTTATGTCTCAAGTTAAAAACCCTGGAATTCACGTGTGACGTATTTAGCTGTTATATTTCCAAGGAGGATAAAAATAAAGAGTTCAGCGCTGCAGAGTGGCTTCTGGAAATGTCATCATTTAGTTTGTTAAAGAATACCAATTGATTTAATGTGCATTTTGCTCCAGAAAAAAAACAACAACCCTGTGGGCAGGATAATGGCTCTGCCTTCTAAGGACACGGCCAGGACACAGCCCAGGACCCGTCTGTGTGTCTCTGCTCTCTCCTGCAGTATCTAGACAGCTTCACTGACCCTTCAGGGGCTGGGGCAGGTGCTGCAGCCCTTAAAAGGGTAGACGCTTCTCACAGATACAGTTGGGCTATTTTGGCCACACACATTGCCCATTTGAGGCATAAGAAGGCAGCTCTAGCAGGGCCTGGGCAGTTTGGGCATGAAGCTGTAGGAGAGGACAGGGTTAAAGAGGGCCATGTGTCTTGGGGGGGACCAGAGGAGGAGGTGCAGGGGGATTCCTGAGAAATGGAGAACTGTTGCAGAGACTGCTCTTGCGCCAGCAGCATGACTGAGCTTGCCTGGAGTGAGCTGTCTGCCTCCTTGCCAGGGGTCGGCCATGCCTTGCCAGGCGAAGAGACTGGCCTGAAAATGGCAAAGGCCGTTGTGCCGCTGTGTAAGACACACTTTCAGATGCCAGGCCGCGATGTGCGGAGGGGTGTGGGGTGTCTTCTGAAGAAATTCTCCTCCTGCCATATATTTAAAAACAAAACAACAGCAAATCAACACCTCTCCCCTTTGCTGGAGGTGGTGGTTTCACTATAAAACTCTTCACTTCAGAGGTCCCTGCACATAATTGTTTGTTCTTTCTTTGTGCATTTATTTGTAACTTTACAATCTTACTCTCTGCATAAGTAATTTTAAGGTGTAATATTTGTGTTGTAGATGCTGTTTCAACGTGGATTATAAAAATGATTTAACTTTTTTTTTTCATTAAGCAAACTGGGGACAGGACATTTACTTCTGGGAATATTAATTCGTGTCTGTGTGGCTTTGGTGGAAGGGTGAGCACAAGCCCCTCTGCAGGAGCCAGGCTGGCCCCGGTGTAATTGAAACCTTCACTCAATTTGTACCCTGCTCATCTGTGGAGGGGTAGCTTTGCAGACTAGATTTTCAATATGTGTGCAGATTGGAGTTGACCATCAAGCGTAAAATGAGTATTATCCAGTCCTTGGAAGCCTTTCGATTGTGAATGTTTGCAATAAGCTCGTTGAAATCTAAATCATGCTCTGATTTCCCAGTGACTTCTGGGCACGGGAGCTGCTTGTCCCTCATAATTGCTCCACCTCCTCACCTCTGTACCCCTCTCCCACCCTCCCTGTGGCCAGGGACCAGCTTCTTCCTGCAGTCCACACCTGGCCTCACAGAGTCCCACTATGGCAGGCCGTTCCCATCCTCAGATCCCTCATCTGTAAAATGGGGATCTAGGCGATGTCCACATCCCTGGAAACATGTGGAAATGGGGGTTCCACAGAGAATTTTTAATTTGTAGCAAAGGTAGATTTTTAAATTGATAATTTTCAGGGTCCCCTTTGTAACCTTCCTGTGTTTCCTGTGGATTGATGTGGGTTTATAGATGGTGGTGTCTGGTAATGGCGATCCCCCGTGTGCGTCTGCACCTCACAGGCGCAGCGATCACTGGAGGGCATAGTCTGAATCTCTGACCCTCCTGGGGGGATGACTTCAGCATGGAAGTGACCTGTGAGGATAGCAGGGGGTAGAGCCTCACAGGGAACTACTTGCCTAGTGTGTGCTAGAAACTCAACAGATTTGTTGGCCATGTGAACAATCAGATGAGTGGCTGTTCTGTGAGTGCTTTTCACGAGGCTCCGGTGTAATCCTCACCACTGCCACTGCAGGAGCAGCTGTGCTCTCCTGAGGCTGAAGCAACCTGAGAGGGTGAGGGGTCCGGGCCAGGCAGCTTGGGAGCACCAGGGCCCTTTTGTTCTGTCATGTCTGCCGGTCCCAGTGTCCCTTGACGAAAAGACTTCAGACAGCTTAGGCAGCAACTTTACATGTTCGTGTTTTATGTTCCAAATCAAATACGTGAGCCCTGACAAAGTATCTTGTGACTTCGTAAAGAAACTTCTGAGACTGTGCCTGCAGCAGCGTGTTCCAGGGACTGCGTGCCATGCTCAGCTGTTCTCAGAGCAGGGCAGGGTCACCTCATTCCCACCCAGGTCTCGTTTGCCACATCCATTTTCCTACCTGCTCACCCACAGCAGGGTTCTCCGGCTTAACCAAGCTCAGCCTGCATGAGAGACAAGGCCTGTGCTACTGAAGCCCCGCACACTGGTTGACACACCCTCCACCCTGGGCACAGGGATCATGCAGGACCCCTGTGGCCTTCTTGGAGTTGGAAGTGGCTGTGGTTTTTGGCCTTTCCCCTATTTTGATCACTGCAGACTCGCCCCCACTCCCTGCAGGAATCCCGTAACGGATGGTTTAGGGCCCAGGAAGGCAGCCCTCACTCTCTGCAGCCTGACTCCTCTGTTTCTGGGGATCGTAGGCACTCCCGTGAATTACCCTGCACCCATCTCACTTACAGCCTCCTCCCGTTCATGGTGAGCACCAAGGCTTCCCCCAGCGAGGGAGCCCCCAGGTCAGATGGTCTGGGACCTTATTCCTTTCCTCTTCCCCCTAATTCAGCATTTCTCATCAAGAATATGACTCATTTCCTGTAATGTAACTTCATTTCTTATGGACCTGGGTCCACCTCGTCTTTTTCTGTCCTTTCTGGGGTCTAGGAGGAGATTAGTTCAGAGAGTTCAGCTTCTTTTTATTTCCTTCTTTTTTTTTACTAATAAGGTAAAATTCTATTTGAATAAAAATTAAAAAGCAAAGCAAGAAAAATAGAAGCCAGAGGCCCGGCTCAGTGGCGAGTGGGCTTGTCACGTATTAATTTTTCATTGCTGTGGAGAGTTGTACATACATAATCACTTGATTGCAGTGGGAGTTAGGGAGCTCCTATGGTATCATTTGCATAAATCTTGTTAAGTCAATGGCAGTTAATGAAGTACAAATGAGCCCGGAGAAGGTGACATGCAAATCGTGGGTGGCAGATGGGAGGTCTGTTTGGGGGACGGCAGCTGTGTGCTCTCTTTTCTTTCTTTCTTTTTAGCATTTTTTAATCTCTATATTTGAGTGCAGATACAACAGCCACAAGCCCTGGCCTCCTCCCCACCCTCCACAGAGTCCTGGCCAGGGCCTGGCCACCTCCTGGCACCCTGATGCTCACACTATGGTCACAGAGGCTATCTGGTCTCACCTGGCGCTGAGTAGTCTACCCTAGAGCATGTTTGAATTTTTTCAACATCTCGGTCAGTGTATCTTGTCATACTTGTACATCTAAAAATGTATTGTTTTTATTTGATGGGGAAAGCAAAAAATAAAAATTTCGTCACTGCATTTTTTGAGACTGTATGTTTTCTCATGAGGTTTCAGAGAGTGGAAGAGTGAAGACACTGTCTCTGCTTTACTGTGCTGTGGCTGGGAGTCTCTGCCTTCCTCCTCTGACAGCCCGGCTGTACTTAGCTGTTATTTTCCACCCCTGGCTCCTACTTGGATCATCAGGGGATTAGCAATCCTAGGACTAGAGAGAAAGGAGAAATGATGGAAGTATATGCCAGGCCGCAGCAAAGACCTCTCCCTGTCAGGGCAGACCCTCGGAAGGGGCCCCCAGGCCTGGCTCAGCCTAGACCGGGTGACCAGCATGTATGGCTTCATGTTTAAGGACGGGAATGCAAGTGGGCTCAGTGCGAGCTCCTGGAGGTCCATGAGCAAAGCAATGCATCTGCCTACAACTCTGGGAGTTCCGTGTTTGTGTGTTTGATTGATTGATTGGTATATCTAGAGACATAAGTCTCTATTCACAGAGGCGTGAGTCCTGCTGACACCTATGATGCTGGTGTGCTGAGTGTCCCCTAGTCTCTGGAGCCACCCACTCAGTGTGGCTCTCACTGTGCTCATCCCAGTGAGGCACAGATCTTAGATCTGGTGAGTGCAGGGTCGAGGGGAGACCTTGGATCAGTCATGCTTGCTTTTGTGAGACTTAGTGGATGCACCGCAGGAACAAAATGTCTTTATATAAAACTTAAAGTCTTAATTTTGACCTTGAAGCCAGATGTCACGGCACCTAGAGAATCATCCAGAGAGAGCATTTATTTTTCAGCAGCCATCTGACACCCTGGGGAAACCTTTCCAAGCTGGCAGAGGAAGAGTGGCCTGCCTGGAGCATGCAGGTCACACCCTGCCATTGGGCCTGTGAGCTGTTTCTGAAGCAACACGTGTTTTGATTCTCAACTGAGTAGAAAGAGGTGATTGTCAGTTAAGTGAAAGGAAGCTCGGAGTTAATCCTCCGGCTCAACCTGCTGTAGGCCACTGACCTCTGTTGTCTGGTACATGGGGTCAACACGAGGGGTGTGTTGTGTGGCGTGGGCAGGACAGAAGCACCTGCTGGCTCCTGCTGTAACAGCTCCTGGGCGTTTTACAGTGAGTTGGTCAGCTGCTCACATTCACAGTGAGTTGGTCAGCTGCTCCACAGTCACATGCTCCTTTCGTAGGGGAAGCAAGTCTGAAGACTGCTCCGAAACTTCATAGAGGTTGGCAGAGAAAGAGGATGGTGGAGTTCTTCCTTCAGAAACTCAGGAAGTAGGTTGATACTGGCTCTGCTCCCTCAGCGGAGGCGCGGTGATGACCGCTCACGTTCCTTACACCAGAACATAAAGGACGACCATGCTCACCCAGGCGGCAGACCGGCTCTGCCTGGGCACCGGGCCTGTTAGTCCCCTAGAAGCAGGTGACTTACTGACGTGGACCCTGTTCCCAGAAAGCTCATTTACCTCACTTGGGTGACCAAGTCCCTGAGGGTATCTCCTTCAGCCTGGTCCACGACAGACTTGGCCCAACTACAATTTTTCATTTAACGGGTCAGGTGGGCGGATCACATATTTTGCTTTGACTTCTCAAATACTGTAACGTCATTGGCGAAGCAACCCAGAATATCTGGACACCTCCATAAGAATTTATGGTTCTTCGTCTCTGAGGACATTGGGCTCACCCTCCCACCCTCCCTACTCCCTGGCACTTTGGGCCATGCAGGTGGGTGGCAGCATGTTACATGCAAAACACTCAAAATGCTTGATGAAATTGTCTTAGCCAAACTACAAAATCTATCATTTAAATACAAATCTGGAAGTCAATTTAAAGTAGCACTTCCCTTGGTCCTGGTGACAGGAACTAACACCTACAGCTCTATGCACTGTAAACTGCCACACAAACATAATGTTGCTTCCAGAATGGAAGTTAATTTTTAGACTCAATGTGTCTTCTGTCTATAATCCAGGAGCTGGAATAATATCGTAAGTGATTTGTTTTAGCAAAATATTTATTTTCTTTAAAAGCTTCACAATGTTGAAATCCAGCTCCTTGTGAGTCTAAAGATACCCACATAAAGGGACATACAACAGAGGAAGGTTTCTGGAAGTTACGTTAGCATGTATTGGCAGAGCTTGTCTTGATGAATCAATAAGATATTTATTTCTGGTATTATTTCCTATCAGACTTGCCCAACTTGTAACAACCAAGGGCATATCCTTGTGCAGACATGCCCTGGGTCCTCTGCTAGGGCTGTGGGAGCAGGCTGGGTCCTCTGCTAGGGCTGTGGTCCAGACTGGGCTCACACAAGGCTGAACACCTCATCCAGTGACCTCTGGGACTGGTGGACAGGTGTCTATGGGAGGTGTGTTTAAAGGACCCTGGGAGCCCCAGCAGCCAAGGAATGGTGACTTCTACTAAGCTAGAAAGATACGAGTGAGGAGGCAATGACAGAGCAGCAGTGAGAGCCGTGCCACTGGACTCAGAAGTACCAAAGGCAGTTGCAGGAGTGGGTAGTGAGCAGGGCTGGGGGTGGCGGGGAGAGGAAGTGGACCCAAGGCTGGGCTATCTGGCTGTTGGGGGCCCTGGTTGCCCTGCACAGGGGTGTTGATTTCCCTGTGTTGGTTGTGGGGAGGTGGGCACTGTTTTCCACAAAGCAGTGGGTCAGGTGTCAGTGTGTGATGACACAGAGCTTGGGTGCCCATGGACAGGGCAGCCTTTTCCTTCCCTCCTTAACTCTGTTCCTGTGATCAGCTAGAGTATCAGCGGTGACCAGTGTTTAAAGAGCTCTCTGAGCACCGGGCCCTGGGCTGGGGCTACAAGCTGCTTGCTGCCCTCTACCCAGGAGTCCGCAGTGAGACAGGTGAGGCTGGGGGTGACGGCACACGGCACAGCGTGGTGGTCTGCCAGGGCTGCTGTAGTAAATTCCCACTGACCGGGTAAAGTAAACAGCAGGAATATCCCTCTCTCGGGTCTGGAGGCTGGAAGTCCAAGACCCCCTCCTCACATCCTCATGTGGCCTTTACTCTGCATGCACACTGCTGTGGTCCCCCTCAGAAGGGCAGCAGCCCTGTTGGGTTAGAGCCCACCCCGTGACTGCCTTTACCTTACACCTCTTTGAAGACCCTGTCTCCAAATGTAGTCCCATTGAGGGCTGGGCTTCCATCTGTGTTTGGGGATGGGTGGATTTCAGCTCCGTAACACACAGCTAGTTAATAGCAGAGCTGTGACGAGTACTCAGGTCTGGGTGGCCCTGAAGGCCATCTGTAAGGCTCTCTCCATTGTAATGTTCTGCTCCAGGCCTTCCTGGTATTACAAGGTAGGGCCACTTTATTCCTGTCCAATAGCGTTTGAGATGCCAAAGAACCAATTTATGGGCCTGCATGTGCTAAATTGGGAGACAGTCAAGATTCAAAGTCCTCTGGCTTAGGGGTTTAGGGATACCCTCCTTGGGTGTAGTCAGCTGTTATCATTGGAAATAAAAGCAATGCTGGAATAAACCCATCTACAAAGCCTGCAGCTCCCACTCTACACAACGCATTTTATAACTGTTAAGGCATTTGATTTATTTATTTATTTGAGACAGAGTCTCACTTTGCCGTCCTTGGGAGAGTGCCGTGGCGTAGTAGCTCACAGCAACCTCAAACTCTTGGGTTCAAGTGATCCTCTTGCCTCAGCTTCCCAAGTAGCAGGGATTACAGGCACCTGCCACAATGCCCGGCTATTTTTAGAGATGGGGTCTTTCTCTGACTGAGGCTGGTCTCCAACTCCTGAGCTCAGGCAATGTACCCACCACCTCGGCCTCCCAGAGTGCTGGGATTATAGGTGTGAGCCACCACAACCAGTCTCCTGTTAAGGCATTTTAGTCCTGTTCAGAGGAGACCTCTTTCAGGTTGATATTTAAAATGAGTTTAAATATGAACAGAAGCAACCCAGACTCCCTTCCCAGCGAGGGCAGCTCCTCGGGGCTGCCTGCAAACATCAGGCTGGGTGTGACGAGGGAAAGTGTGTTTGTTCATCAGGTGCCCACTGCCTGCTCGTCAGCTGTGTCACAGGTGATAGTGGTCAGAGTGCTGATGTTTTTGTTAATTTATCCTAAGTGTGGACGCCCAGAGGCACGCACACTTCGTTATGGAGAGGAAGATAAGGCAGGATCTCAGAGACCCCATCTGTAAGGCCTTTCACCCTAAAGATGGGCGCCCCACCACGTGGTGACTAGCCATACATGCTGGCCGTAGTCTTCTCACATGTGCAAACGCTGCATGGAAACAGGTGTCTACCGAGTCGCCTGACAAAGTCGTGTGATCCACGTCTTACTTCTGTTCTGCAGTATTTAACAGTTCTTGATGGAAGCCTCAGTTTCTCTTCACTTAAGAATGTAGACTCTGCAGAGTATGACTTTTCCCAGGCTGAGTTTTGTGCTTTGTGAATGGAGAGTTTGAATGCCAAACAGGTGCCTTTCCCTTCTGGGAGGAAGAGTCCCACCAGCTATCAAAATTTCATACTTTGTTTAGAACCAGCAACAGTGGAACTCCCGGGGGCATTTGGTGTGGCTCCTGGACTGGGTCCTTCTTCCCAGAGATGGTTGGAGGAGCCCAGACTGAGGCTCCAGGCTGTCACCGGCTCTGTCGTGGTTATTCAGGGCCCTTTCAACACGGTTTCACGTGCTGTCTGCTCCAGAGCCTGAAGCTCTAGAAGTAGCAAAGAAAGTGAAATCTTAGTAAGTCTTCACAGTCTGCTTTTTAGGCTTTTCAGGAAAACCGTCAGTGATATTTTTATCAGATAGTTTTGAGTAGCAAAAGCACATTTTCCTTTCCTACATCCAACTAAGATAATTTATCTTTAACAGACTCATTAATGGCCAAGTATTGAAACCAAAGATGCCATAGGCGCTTGGTATCAGAGCTATAATTAAGTTTGTAGAAATTTGGTGAAATATTATAGGCATAACAAGATCTATTTGGGAAATACAGATAGATGGATGGATAGATAGATAGATAGATAGATGGATGTTTTCTATAAAATGCCTAATATTATAGTTGTGTTTGCAGACTGGTGAAAATGGAAACATTAAAAAATACTATGAACATCTTAGGACCACACCAACTCTAGTCTTCCCAATTCAGACCACCCTGAATCGTGCTATATTTACTTCCTAACATTTCCTTCTGTTTAAAAAGTCATGAAGTTAACCAAGTTATTATTCTGTACGTTTATGAAAAAAGAATTCTGGAGTTATGTGCTGAGGCCTCCCTGTTCACTCATTACATGCTTTGATCATAGGACTCAGGTTAGTTCTCTACCAACCTGAGATACATCTTACGTCCTCGTGGGAAGAAGAGTCTGAGAAACGGGGATGTGGAGTCCCGAGGGCAGTGTCACAGAGCTAGTAAGTGGAGGAGCAGGGATCCAAATCTCAGAGTCTCCAGGGCGGCGATTTTCAGCCAGTGCCATAGCACGCTGGTGTGCCGCAAGAGGAACTTAGGTGTGCTGCCGGAAGTTTTAAAGATCATTAGTTAAATTATTTTTAAAAGAAATTTAAAGCACAGAAAGTATCTCTCTTTTTTTTTATCAACATAATTTAAGTGTGCTGTGGAAGTTTTACTAGAGGTTCAAGTGTGCTGGGAGATAAAAAAAAAAGGTTGCAAACCACTGCTCTAGGAGAAAGGGAAAAAAACATTAAGTGTAAAAAAAAAAGTTCCTCTGAGTGATTTATCAAACTAAAATTTGGGGAGCTACAAATTTCTAACAAGCAAGGTGTTAAATGAGTGATTGCTAACTGAGTTGTTTTTGGATGCACAGCAGTTAAAATGTCCAGTTCTAAGGCTCCTTTAGAGATGTGGAAGTGTTTTAGAATAGTAATGTGAAAGCATAAAGAAAAGGACCTGTTTACAGTAATTGGAACATGAAAATGTTTATGCTCAGCTTAACGTTGGATAAATAGGAACACAAGCAAGTGAATTGGGGTAAGATATCAAGAGAACTTAAAAATTTTTACCTTGTTTGAATTAACTTTAGACTTGAAGGAAATTAGCACAAAATAATACAGAGAGCTCCCGTGTGCCTTGCCCTGGCTGTCTCTGCTGTGACCATCTTTACATAACAGTAATAGGTTATCAAAGCCAGGAAGTTCATGTGGGGTCACCGCCACAGGCCTTCCTCAGGCTTGCCCGGTTTTTCTCCGGATGGTCCTTTTCATCTTACCGTCCAATCCAGGATCCCTCCTGTCATTTAATGGCTGTTTACTTCGTCACCTCTGCTGTAATTCCTCAGTCTTTCTTATCATTCCTGAGCTTGACACTAGCTTAGGAATATTGGTTAGTTCTTTTGTAGAAAGACCTTTAATCTGGATCATCTCATATTTTCTCCCGAATAGGTGGAGGGTGTACCTTTCTGGCAGAAGGACCACAAGGACCTCTCAGCTGGAGGTCCTGATACCCACCTGTCTTCTGTCTTCTTGTTAGTGGCTTAGCCTTGGCAATTTGGTTAAGGTGAGGTCTGCCAGATTCCTCCCTTGAGTTATTATTGGGTCATCAATTAGCCCCATGGTGAAGGTATCTTGGGTGAGATACTTTGATGTTCTGTAAATCATCTTTAATGATATAAATTTATTCAATAATAAGTAAGCTTAAAAATGAAAGTGATTTCCTTCTGATAAATGTGCACGGTCTTAAATAAAATGCCCCGGGCGCCCTCTGTGTGCACGCGGGTGTGTGTGTTTTTGTGTTCATTTTTAGTAGAGTAGAGCTTGTTTTCCCCTCTTTTATCCTGGATAAATGAGAAGTCTCAATACCATGAAAAGCCCCCTTTGATCAAGAGAATGTCAAAAATGGTTGTTACACAGAAACTAGCATTTTGAGTATTGATCAGGCAGTAAAAGCCTTTTAACAGTAATATGTACAACTCAAAGATATTTTATAGCCTGATTGTTCCAGGCTACGGGACAGTTTTTCTTATTTCCTTGGCCTCCATTGATTTAAAGTGAGAGAACATTTAATCATGTGCTCGGATCACCCCTCTTATATTGGAGGGAAGGGGTAAGTGAGAATAATTTTAAAACTTGCAGTGTTTTTAGGAAGAGTCGGGGAATCCTGTGATGAGGAGGAGCTCGGAGTGTTGTGGGAGTGTGAATGGACCTTCCCAGACAGACTGGTTGGAACCGAGTGTCAGGTCCAGAATGGAAGGACAGGCGGTGCCTGTGGCTCAAGCAGTAGGGCACCGGCCCCATAAAGCAGAGGTGGTGGGTTCAAACCCAGCCTCGGACAAAAAAACAAAACAAAACAAAAAAAAAACTGCAAAAATAAATAAAATAAAGAAGAGAATGAACGGAAGGACAGAGGCCTCGGGCCTTCAAGGGAGGTACAGGTTAGGGACACCGTAAACCCTGCGTTTTAATAGCTATCGATTGATTTGAAAACATCTGTGTGTCAGAGGTGTAGTTTGAGTGCTGCCGTGCTCTGTGGAACGGATCTTCACAAACACTGCTTTGGGTTTTGTCTCGTATAATTTTATGCATGAAGGTTGAAAATTCTACTACTGGGTGGCACCTGTAGCTCAAGCGGCTGTGGCGCTAGCCACATGCTCCAGATCTGGCAGCCCAGGCCTGCCAAACAATGACAACTACAACCAAAAAATAGCCGGGCATTGTGGCAGGTGCCTGTAGTCCCAGCTACTTGGGAGGCTGGGGCAAGAGAATCGATTAAGCCCAGGAGTTGGAGGTTGCTGTGAGCTGTGATGCCACGGCACTCTACCCAGGCTCTGCCTCAAAAAAAAAAAAAGAAAGAAAGAAAAGAAAATTCTACTACTTTAGGATTATATCTATTTTTTCCTAAGTAACCTCTCTCAGAGAATAAAAAACATATAGGTGGGCATAGACACATTCATTTAGGTAATATATTAACATAGACCCCTGGTTCTGTAGAAGACCCGTAAGATTTTATTTTTCAGTGTGGTCTTCCCATTTTTGACCAAATGACCAAATTCTCTCCTGTGTGTTCGTTCTCAATAAAATTACAGAGCATTAGCCCAAGAAGCCTGCCATTTTCAAAGCTGGAAGGGATCCTGGTTTTATTTTACAGGGAAACTCAGTTTGCAGGAGATTGGAAGAACCCGCCGGTGGTCCTCACGGGCGGCAGGACTCGGGCTGTGCGTCTGGCTCTGTGATTCTTCCCTGCTGCTCCCTTCTTCCTTCTGCCCTTCAAAAAAAAAAAAAAAAGAAGAGAAGTAACATATAATGTTTGTTTTCTTTTTCAACCCAGATACTTTGGTCAGTTTTTTTCTAAGTCGAATCCTTAAACTTTGTAGTGTTTTGTTTGTTTTTAAAAAATGGGGAAGGGAATGAATAAAAAGCATGAAATCTGAAAGGACCTGGCTGCTTAGAGTGAACACAACCCTCTTCGTGTAGCAGGCTCAGTGCTTCATATGTTTACGGTATTTTAAAAAGTCAGGCACAAGACAACGCCCAGAGACTGCTGTAGGGAGATTTTCTGAAGAGCGCTAGTGCCGGGGGGCTTCGCTTGGTGGCATCCGAGTTCCACGGTGAAGCCTGGCCCTCTGCAGCCCTCCTTCCCCTCACTGTGGAAACGCGCTAAGTGTATTTCGACAGCAGTTGTTTATAATTGGAGTATCTGGAATTCGCTGTGGTTTTAATTAGTTGATTACTAGTTCTTTAAAATGTACTGTACTCACTGTGGGTCTTGCAAATTGGTAACTGGTAGCTACCAGTATAATTAAATATTTCAGAGCACTTGGCTACGGTAGCACTGAACTGTGAAAAAATAATGTTGTATAGCCAATCAAAAAGAGATACTTGTAAACTCATTTACAGCGTCAGTGTGTGTTAGGACCATCGTAGAGATGCTTATTGCAGGAGAAATTAAAGATACGATTTTGTGCTAAGAGGCAATATAGAAATTAGTTCCTGAATTACTTGTTAATTGATTTGGTAATTCCCTGGGGTCTGGATGCTCTTTCCCCCCTTTTTGTTGTTGCATTCAGTTAACGGTGACTATTCCCAAAGCAATAAAAATATTTTCCACACTGAGATTAGATATGCCCTCCCATCAGGCTGCCCACATTCGTATTTGCAGCACCAAAAAGTACCTGCCTTAAATACAACTATTTTTTTCTCGGGCATATTGTTGTTTTATGTGTCACCATCAAGGTAACCAGTGCATTCGTGGGATTGGATAATTTCAGCAAAGGGAAAGGATGTTTTTATGTCTCATGTTTACAGGCACTTTCCTGATTTTTTTCTTTTTCTAATGGAAACCCTCCTTTTTATCAACAATGGAGGAGATTTGGTAGACTTGATTTATAGAAGTCTTTTCTTATTGTTTGCAATTCAGCAAGAATAACCATACAAAAGACCATTTGTAGAAAAGTGCAAATTGCTACTGGAAATGATATTGGAAGAAAATGAGACCCATTTCTCCTCGTTGAGATTGCGTGTGGGTAAGAAAAGTGCACAGGGAGCCCCGACTGGTCCCAGAGCTCCGGCGGCCTGCTGGCCTTGGCTGCCCTCTTCCCTCCCCTTCGTGTCTACTGACTGAGGGGAAGTGGCATTGGAATTCATGCACACGTGGGTGCTGCTTATGTGAAGGACAGAAACCGCCAGCCCTTTGAACTTTTGAGGAAAGATCAAACTCCCCTTTGGACAGCATGGTGGCCTTGGTTCATTCTGAGGAAGACGTTTCTAGTATCTCATAGGCTGTGCTTATGGCCTGAAAAGCAGCATTGAAGATTTTTGAAAAATATTGTTATGTTAACTTTCGGACATCCTGCTGTCTCTTTCTGTTGACCCCTCCATGATCACCCATGATTATTTCAATGTCCACTTCTAAAAATAGATGGTGATGTTTTATTTTCTTTTAGGAAAAGGAGAAAACAAATTAAACAGTGTCTATTAAAAAGGATAAGGTTATGGCTAGACAGGCACTTGTCTATCAAGTAGAAATCAGATACCAAGCATGCAGGAATGGGGGAGGCCTGCGCTGAGCTAACAGGGCGCCCGGCCCTCCGGTGAGAGCGCTGGATCTACCTGTGGGCGTGGTGCACGGAGGGGGACATGCCGCTGACCGCTAGGGTTTTGATGTGCTGTTTATAACAGGGAGATTCCTTTCAGCTACCCCCAAATGGGGAGCTTGGTTTTCCTCTTTAACCTGGTTTACTGAGAGCCCGTGAAGCCCAGCCCCTTCCTGCCCAGGGGGCTGCGCGGGCAGGTGCAGCGTCCGACCAGGACAGAGGAAAGGAGAGTGTTGCCTCAGCATGCGTTTTGTTTTTATTGTTCTGCTGCTTCACTTCCCTGGACCTTTTTTAAAATGTCATTTTCACGTAAGTGGCTATCGTGAAAGTCACAGAGTTCCAGTGGAGGAACCTTTCTTCATCACTGTTCTCCACTGAAGGATTCTGGAAGACCCAAATTTGCCTGAACAACCACCCAAACAGTGGTTCTGTACCACAACTCTCCTCCCACCCAGTTTCGCTGACCTGGTTAAGTTATATCAAGGCTCTATCAGTTTTCAGATGACATGGGTGGTGGGTGGCTCCCCTTCCTGGGCAATTCACCAGACCCCACCACTAACCCTAAGGGGGCCAGAGAAGGGGGTTCTGCATCCTGGCTTGTGCTTCTCCCTAATTCCAGAGGAGAGGAAAATACGTCCTGTTCCAAGATCAGAAGGACATGGCTGTAAACAAGTTATTTTAAAATATATACGTGACTTACACTTTCTGCTCCATCAACACACTTTTGTCATCTATCCGTTAAATTGCTGGTTGTTTTTCTTGAAATGTTTGAGCAAAGGTGGTTCTGCAAACTCCCTTGCCCTGGCTAAGGTTCCAGGGCTTAGAGCACAGGACATCCTCCAGGTGGAGGGGCTGGACCAGGAGGAGAGGCTTGCTGGGAGCTCCAAGGTGATGAATATTTCTGCTTGATATTTCTCATGATATTTCTGCACTTTAATGACTATTTCTCCTAATACTTGCACTAATAATTTTTAATGGTTCACATTGAGTAGGTGACATTTTGATACATTAATGAGCCTTATCAATGACTTCTAAAAGTTCTTTAGGTGCCAGGATACTTTGCCGCAGCCCCCCCAATGGAAGGGTCATCATCTGTCCCCAGCTCTGTCTCTGGGCATCAGTCACGGGTGTCATTCCAGAGAAGCAATTCCAATCACTGAGTTCTGTCACCCGTGTTGACTTAGGCTTCCAAGTTGTGTCCTGGAGATTTCCCTTAAAACGGTTTGCCAGAACTGAAGAATCTGCCCAAAGACTTGAGAAATGTGAGCCTTGCAGAGCGAAGTGTGTTTTTCAGCAGCGACTGTATCACACGCTGGAGTCTGTGTCACACGCCGTAGTCTGTGTCACACGCCGGAGTCTGTGTCACGCGCTGGAGTCTTGTGTCACGCGCTGGAGTCTGCGTCACGCACTGGAGTCTGTGTCACACTCTGGAATCTGTGTCACGTGCTGGAGTGCGGAGGGCCAGCGGTGGCATCACTAGGGTGGCTGGGAGAGAGGCTGTAAAGAAGGACTTGGAGGGAAGGCCACCTGGCTAGCTGGAAATGCTGCCTTCTTTAGTAGGCTGGCTGGGCGGGATTCTTGGTGCAGCGACAACCCTTCTAAGACTGAAGCTTGCCCAGGCCCCTGTGCATCCCCACGAAGAGCTAAAATGAACAAAAGATACGGATTTTGACAGAATTATGACAGGTGTCCCCAAGAAAGGTTAGAGTGGATAGCGATCCTGAGGGTTTCTTGGGGACCAATGTTTTCTGGTTTATTTTCAGATTGCTAAGAAATAACGGGCTTAATTCAGGTATCTTTCTTGGGCACTGGAAGTGATAAAAGAGGAAATATTTTGAAAATAGTGACTTGAGTGTGTAAGTAATTTATGCTGCACTGCTGGGTGCCAGGCCTGGGGCTGGCCCCTCTGGTGTCGGCCCACTGGACCGTAAGCACCACAAGGAATTTTTGGTTTGTTTTACAATCTTTTTGGTGGCTAGTATATCCCAACCCCTAGAGCAACTCTCACTAAGGAGTTTTTAAAAGAGAAAAAGTCTCGACTCTCAGAAGGGGTAGTAATCCCCATGTGACAGGCAGAGTGAATGCTCACACAGCCTGACGTGGTAAAACTAATCCTCAGGCGTCCTGTGGGACTGCCCGGGAGTCATGTTTGTTCTGGGAGAAGAGCAGGAAGTGCCTAGGGAGGCGCTGCCAGGGGGCAAACTTCTGGATAAACTTCTGGAAAGGGCAAACCAGACAATGGTCAGGAGTGGAATTTAGACACAAATTTACTTTGAGAACATATTGTCAAGAGTAGAGTAGAAGGTCAGGGAGAAAATTCCAAAATGTTTTGCACACCCAGCATTTCTTAAGGACACTCCAGGACTGTCAGCCCACACGACTCTGGTGTCACGGGCGTCCCTGGCTGCAGGCAGGCTGGGCCACACAAAATAACAGGTATCATTTTGCAGGACCCATAGAATCTTTACCGTTCTCATGTGCAGGGGAACCTCAGGAAAAGACAGCTCGTGTTCTCCTTGACAGGACGCCTTTGCCACGGTGCTGATTTGGGGGAGCAGGTGTCATAGTCAGCTTCAGTTTGACAGGCTGGCATAGAGGCCAGTCCAAGGCAAGTGTCTTCATTTTATTCCTGTAGTGGTTTAACATCTGGGCCACTGTTTGTCCTGCCACTGGGTTTGAAGCAGAGCCTGGCTGTCCTTGGCTAATGATGTCCTCGGGCCTCACTGAGGACCTCGCTCTGCATCCCGCCTGCCCCCAACCTGCCGTTAGTGGCGGTACTTTTCATTTTCTGAAGATAGTGAGCTGGCCCATGGCGGCCTTTGTCAGAATCTCCCTTTACTGATCAAGGGTTTGTCTTTTCCTGTCTGCTGTGTGGTGGGTGCATTGGCAGTCTGCCACCCAGAGTTCCAGAGGCACAGGCTCTTTCCAGATGGAGATACTGTGGTCGTGTTGACCAAGTTCTAACTTTAATGAGAACTCTGAAACCTGTGAGCAGGAAGGGGACGCAGCATGTGACGTCTGAGTTGATGTTGGCCAAATCCGTCCTGGAGTCCTCCTGGAGAATTCATTAACATTCAGGGGAAGCCAGTTTGGGGGGTTTTCCCCACTGCCAAGAAATAAATCATGATGTCAGCTTATTCTGTTTATATATTGTGAAGAGATTTTTCTTAAGTGATGATAAATATTTTTTAATTTTTTAAGACTATATTTCCACATCTTTTTCTTTGTGGGAAATCCTTCAAACTACATGATGATTTTGATCTCTTAGCATGATGGTAAAGCTCTCCTTGCACCTTTGGGCGATCACTCTGCAGTGAGCTCCCTCAGCCCCACAGGAGTTTGCTATACGGTGGGTGGAAGTGCTGAGAGGCAGAGGCACTGCGTTGGGGGGAGGAAGGGGACCAGGGAGGGCAGCGTGAGGAACTGGCCGTGGAGAATGAGTGGAGCTGGGATAGGCCAGAAGAAAAGCTTCAGGAAATGACATGAAGTTTGGGACAGGGGCAGCTACATCTGGACTTGAGTGATAGGCCAGATGGGGGCTGTGGTTAGCGCAGTGCAATGCAGAGCTCCCACAGCTGGGGGAGGAGTGTGCATTTTTGAAGGCAATGATCAGGACCGAGGCTGTAATTTGCAGTGAGGGGCCACTGTGGCCCAAGACGATGAGGCCCACAGAAGAGATGGACAAGGATTTTTCCATAACACGCAGTGGACTAAACCAGACTATAGTCATCACTTGAGAGCCTGTGGTGAATTGTTCACATCGTAAATTAGTTGTATTTTAAAAATGTGCTTAAGCTAGGTCTGGTAGCTCATGCCTTACAATTCTAACTCTGGGAGGCTGAGGCAGGTGGATAGATTGAGCTCAGGAATTCGAGACCAGCCTGAACAAGAGCAAGACCTCATCTCTACTGAAAATAGCTAGCTGGGCATGGAGGCACATGCCTGTAGTCCCAGCTACTTGGGAGGCTGAGACAGGAGGATCTCTTGAACCCAAGAGTTTGAGGTTGCTGTGAGCTATGATGCGGCAGCACTCTACCCATAGCAACAGAGTGAGACTGTATAAAACAAAAAAAGAAATGAAATAAAAGTCTACTTAAGCATCTAGCGAATTGCATTTTTCTTTGCACTTGAGTCAGCCTGGGGAGGAAATACGCACTATGGGTGACCAGAGAACATGTCCTTTCCTCAAGCCCAAGCCAGCCCATGGACTGTCCAATTGTAGCAGACAATTCTAGTCCTTGTTTTTCTTTCAAAGTGTTGGTTTTATTAAATACCTGATGATTCAGAAAGCCACCTTTCCTCAGGTCCGTGCACACGGGGTACGGTACGGCTTAGAGGTGCTACATGCTGAAAGCTCCTCGGAGGTATTTCGGGGGCTCAGGAGGCTCAGAATTCATTTCTTGGGAGATGTGATGTCAGCAGGATGGGTCTCAGGAGGGTGTGCCACCCCTGTCACTAGCAGGGGATCCCAAAGGTGCCTCACTGCAGGTTGGAAAAGCTGTTTGCGAAACATTTCTTGGAATTGTTCAATCCTTTCACTTCTGTTGGAGCATGTGGACAGCCTCATTCCCCTCGGGTTCGCCTCCTGGTGGGCCCAGCGATTGGCTCTGAGAGGGCTCGCATTAGCTGGTCAGTTGTCTGCAGCAAGATCCAGTGAGCAGAGGGAGGGGACTCCTGCTGAGCAGTCAGGAGTTTTGTGTGTCCCACCCACGTGTCCCAGTGGGTGAGTCCTCGGAGGCGCTTCCTGGGTTTATGGGATGTCCTGTACATGGCTGGGGGCATGCCCTGCCGAAGACACGTCACTGCTAGCCCTTCCTGGACACTCTTCTCAGGATCACAGCTATTGGGAACCTCATTTGGGACTTCTTTGGATGGTCCTGAGTGTGTCGCTCTTCTGCTTTTTTTTTTATTATTAATATTATTTTTAGAGCTCTCTTAGGCTCATAGCAAAATTGGACAGAAGGTACAGAGATGTCCCACGTGACCCCACCCTCCGCACGCAGCGTCCCCATTTCCAGCAGCCCCCACTGCCAGTGGCACATTCATTATCATCTGGGAACCTGCAGAGACCGTCGTTGTCACCCGCAGTCCACAGTGTCTGTTTGGCCTCCCTCTTGGTGTTCACCTTCTGTGAGTTTGGACACACCTGCAATGGACGTATGTCCCCCACCACGGCATCATGCACAGTCACTGCCCTGGAAGTGTGAAGTGCTGCTGCCTCTGTCCCTCCCTCCCCCAGGAACCACTGATCTTACTATCCCTGTAGTTCCGATGTCATGGTCAGAATCACACCATGTGCAGCCTTTTCAGATTGACTGCTTCTACTAACATGCATGTAAGGTCCTAAAGTATCTTTTCAAGGCTTCATAGCTTGTTTCTTTTTCCGTTGTCTGGACGCACCAGCACGTGTACTACACTTGGTTATGGAAGGACGCCTTGGGGGCTTCCAAGTTTGGACAATTATGATTAAAGCTGCTATAAAAATCAGTGTGCATGTTTTTGTACAGACCTAAGTTTTCGACTCGTTTGTGTTGAAGAAACAGGGTTGCTGGATTGTGTGTAAAAATAATTTTTGTTTTATAAGAAATTGCTGAACTGTCTCCCAAAGAAGCTCTACTGCTTGGCACCCACCAGCAGCGCACGGGGTCCCAGCGTCCCTGCGGAGTTTGCTGTCATCAGCCTTAGGCTCTGGCCATTCTAATGGAAGTGCTGTCTTCCTGGTTTTACTTGCAATGTGCTGAGCATCTTTTCATTTGCTTATTTGCCATCTGCATACCTTCTTGGGTAAGATTTCTGTCACACCTTCTCATTTTTAATGGAGCTATTTATTACCGTTGATTTTGAGAGTACCTTGGATGTCTTGGGTAGCATTCCCTATTCCTTCACCAGTTGTGATTTGGGCAAATACTTTCTCTACCTGTAGTTTGTCTTCTCATTTTCTTGATCACTCTTCTTTTTACGTCTAACAATTTTTTCTTACTCAGTCTTCTCCACTATATTTATTGATTTGTCATCTACTTTTGATCATAGGCTTATTTGATTGTACCTGTAATATTTCACTAGCATTTTCTTTACATTTTGATAGAATTACTTCCCTTTTTTTTGGACAGAGCCTCACTTTGTCACCCTGGGTAGAGTGCCATGCGTCACAGCTCACAGCAACCTCAAACTCTTAAGCTCAAGTTATCCTCTGGCCTTAGCCTCCCAAGTAGTTGGGACTATAGGTGCTCGCCATCATGCGTGGCTAATTTTTTTAGAGACGGGGTCTTGCTCTGGCTCAGGCTGGTCTCAAACTCCTGAGCTCAGGCAGTCCACTGTCTCAGCCTCCCAGAGTGCAATGATTACATGCCTGAGCCACTGCACCCAGCCTGGTAGGATTGCTTTCAACCATTTCTATACTGTGCTCACATTTTGAGTGAATATGTCTTCAAAGTCATCAACTTTTTTGATGAAATATTTGCTCAGGAGCATATACAATTCTTAAAAGCATTTTTTTTACATTGTATTAAATTTAGAATGGGGTTGAGCACAGTAGCTCAACGCCTACAATCCTGGCAGTTTGGGAGGTTGAGGCAGGAGGATCACTTGAATCTAGGAGTTTAAGACCAGCCTGGGCAACATAGCAAGACCCCTGTCTCTACAAAATAATAATAATAATAATAATAAATAAGAAAAATTAGTTCGGTACAGTGGCCGGTGCCTATAGTCTCAGCTACTTGGGAAGCTGAGGCATGAACAGGATTGCTTGAGCCCAGGGGTTTGAAGTGACAGTGAGCCATGAAGGTGTCACTGTGCATGAACAGCAAGACTATCTCTCTGAAAATAAATAAATAATATGTTTAGAATGAATGAAACATTTTATAAGTTATATATATTGTAGACATTCTAAGCTTAATTCTAATTCATTGGCATTCAGAAATACGTGACGTTCTTATAAATAGTAATTCTCCCTGTCCCATGCAGTGCTAATAACATTTGTAATTCACTGGGGAAGTCATTGCCTGTCGGCTTCTGTGTTCATTTCTGAAGTGACCATGTGCAAACCAAGCCCACCTGAGCTGGGGTGGGGGAGATATTCACCCCACATATAAGTGGGCAGGCAGCACTCAAATCCCAGGATCAGTACTGGGGGAGGGGAGAAGACTGGGTTGCCAAGAGGCTGCCAGCCCAAGGCAGTAAGTACGCTCTTCTCCTGGCTCTGGCTCAGGGCTAGGGTCTTCGGCTTGAGAACATTTCACATTTGACTGTCAAAATATGAAGCTCATCATGGGAAACAAAGCTTGGTGGTACTGAGGGGCTGGGAACTCAATCAGAGGACTAGTGAGCCAGACCAGAAGACAGGTGGCCGTACAGGGAGGAGCAGGGGTGCTGGCAGCAGTGTGCTATGGGTGGAGGGGCTCCCGTTGGAGCAGGCTGCAGGCACAGTGAGAGTGCAGTGCATGCCTGAGATGGGAGACAGACCACAGGTGGCTGCAATGGGCTGGAAGGAAGGGGCTAGGCAAGATCATTTTAGAAACTTAGAAAAAGTAATGCCTGCTCTCTGTAGCAAAAGTAGAAAACATTCATGGACAGAAATAAGGAAGTCACCCCCATAATGCCATTGCTCTAAAAGGTCACCTCCATTTTGGACCCTGTTCAAGTTCAGTTTCTCCGCATCTTTTCTGACCCACCACCCGACCACGCCTGGGGGTCTCTGCTCTGCCCCTCCATCCCCACCCCATGTCCCATCTGGACTCCCTGTGTCCCCTGCACCTTCCTTGGAGCATTGCTGACACCACTTTGGTCAGTCGCATCTGCCCTGAGCTCTGTGAGAGAAGAAATCTCGACTGTGTGTTACAGTTACACCTAAAATGAGCTCAGTAAATATGCCCTGGATGAGTGATGAGTGGAGCATTCACTAAATGGCATCGCGCTGTCGGAGGCTCGTTCCATTGTGTGCATACTCATGCGTTCATGCGTGTTCCATGTGTGTGCATAGTTGTGCAGTCACATGTTCCGTGTTTGCACACTCTGTTCACACGTGTGCTGTGTGTCCATACTCGTGCGTTCATGCGTGTTCCGTGTGTCCATACTCGTGCGTTCACGTGTGTTTGTGTGTGCACACTGTTCACACGTGTGCTGTGTGTGCATACTCATGCGTTCACGCGTGTTCCGTGTGTGTGCACACTCATGCGTTCACGCGTGTTCCGTGTGTGTGCACACTCGTGCGTTCACGCGTGTTCCATGTGTCCATACTCGTGCGTTCACGTGTGTTCTGTGTGTGTGCACACTGTTCACGCATGTGCTGTGTGTGCATACTCGTGTGTTCACACGTGTTCTGTGTGTGTGCACACTCGTGCGTTCACGCGTGTGCTGGGAACCAAAGGTTCTGTGAGATTCCGCTGCATGGCGCTCCAGTCTGCTCTGACTTTGAAAGTGCTGGTGTGGCTCACTGAAGTGACTCTGGGACCCACTCATTGGCCGTGGATCGCATTCTTTGAAAGCCTCGTGGCGGCAGCACTGGCTGTCCAGGGAGTGTTTCCATGTGAACTCTGACCCCAGGTTAGCGCTCTCAGTGGAAACTGTCTGGATAGATGCAGTGAGGCGGCCCAGGGAAATCCACAGATGGTGGGCTCCTCTTCTGCACAGTTGGAATGGCTGACAGTCCCAAGCATGGTTGCCGTGATCAGACGGTGTCCCTTGTGGGAGGAAAGTTCCACTTCTTTAGTTACATCCACAGGTACAGAGAGGTGCTGGCTGTGGGGCACGTGTCTCAGCGTCCTTCCATTCGGATGAGGGACAGGTTTTATTTATAGGGACAAACCAATGTCAGGACATAGGGGTAGGATGCCATACCTGGCGGCTCCAAATGTGCCTTCTCCTCCTGTCCTAAATGGCCTGTCCTGGTCCATCACCATCTGGTCTGCTGGCATAATTCTGCTCCCCTCCCACATCCTGTGCCATGTTTTACTTGGGAGCCAGGCAGCTAGACAGAGCCCCACACTCCCCACAGCCTGACTCAGGTTTACAACCCTGAATTCACATCTGGGGTGCCTGCCTTGAGAAAATATTTTATCTGGAACGTCAAGTTTTGGGGGTACCATCCACTGGAGCCCGCATTCGTTTTTACTAATTATTCATTTATAAGACTGTTACAAGAGAGGTCCCTGCGAAAGGATAGGAAGATGGCATTTAAATAAAAGGTCACCTAAGACTGAGAGGAGCTGAAATCTGGCAGCCGGAGAGGCTGACGTGGCAAGAGGTCTTGCTTTCTGGAGACCTGTGCAGGACTTGGCAGGCTTGCTGCCAGCCACGGACGACGTGGCTGCTTACTATGGACACAGCCTATCTGAACCCCACAGAGTAGGCAGGGCAGACTATTCAGAAAACCATAACTCATAAGAGCATCTGACATTTCTGGGTTTCCAGACACTATGTCTGGTGCCCGCACACCTCCACAGAGAGTCCTCCAGCTTGGAGCATCTTCCTTCCCTCGTCCACCTCTAATCTGGTGTATGAACTTTTCCTACTTTTTCTATGAGCCCCTCTCCGTGACACCTACCACAGTTACCCTCACTTGGATTGCCTCCCATACTCTGCCCTGCGTGGCCCTCTGGGCACATCGCACATCCCTCTGCCAAGTCACGTGGCGACTCCCATGAACTCTCTCTGGGAGGAGCAGCAGCTGGTTTCAGGCTTCCGTGGAGAGTGAATTCCTGGAGAATTCGGGGTCCATGGCGTTTAGCTCTGTACTGGGAACGTCAAAACCCATTACATCTCCATTGCAGAAGGTTTGTGTCGTGTTAAACATTGTTAGGGGGTTTGCTAATCAGTATGTATAGAAAATGAAGGTGGAAAACAATGACTTAGACGCCACATCTCAGTGAGAGGAAGAGGCAGCTGAGAACAGCCAGCCGGAGGCTGGAGAGTCTGGGCTGTCGCTGTGATTATTAATACATTGTAAAGACATTTTGGGGATTCTGCCATATTTTGTATGGTTGCCAACAAAATGTTGACAGTTGTATTGTGGTTAATAAATTCATTTAGATTTATAAGCATTGTTTACAGAACCTGTTCGCCTGCTGAAACTCTAACAGCATCTGTTCCTTCTTACTAATTAACTGCTAATTACGAATGAGCTTTGTGTGTTTGTCAGTATAACTGGCTCATGCATTTTGTAAGGAACATTAACAAATTGATTTACATAGTGGCAAAGCAATCAGAAGAGTAAACTAAACAGCAAGCATCCGAGCCCTTCAGCCGGTTTTTGAATGAAGCAAACTTTTGATGCTATAAATATTCTCAGAAATTTTCTGTTTCCTCGGTTCTTTGGTAAAGGTACAGTGATCAGAGTGGTATGGAGTGAGCAGTCGTCAGATCAGAGCACTGGTGACGGTGACCCTTGGAGTCCTTGAGGGCGTTGATAGAGGAGAAGGAATCTCCGCAAAATGAGCCCCATGGGAACGTGCTGGTCCCTTGGTGGAAACCTGCTGACTTCTCAAAAAAACTTTATTTTTGGGGACGAAATCATTACACAAGTGACTGGGGTTGCTGCTGGGCTGTGGGTTCACAAGACAGCACAGCTAGGCCGCCAGATCCGTCACTCTTATTTTCTCCAATTTTTGCATTCTTGGATTCAAACTATGTTAATATGCCGCATGCTTTTAAGGGCAGGGATTTAAAATTAACCAGTTTTGGCCGAGCACAGCGTCTCACACCTGTAATCCTAGCACTCTGGGAGGCTGAGGTGGGAAGATCACTTGAGCTCAGGAGTTTGAAACCAACCTGAGCAAGAGCGAGATCCCATCTCTAAAAGTAACTGGCATTGTGTCAGGCACCTATTGAGCCCAAGAGTTGGAGGTTGCTGTGAGCTGTGATGCCACTGCATTGTACCAAGGGCAACAAAGTGAGACTCTGTCTAAAATCAACCAGCTGAGATAGGCAGTTCCAAAAGTCCACGCTCACGATTTTGCAGGGAGAAGGTGGGGGCAGGTCCCTGCCTGGCTGGACCTGTGTGTGTCCTTACAGCCTCACAAGTCCAGCCCCTTGGGGTCTTTTTTTAAGCTGCCTCTTCAGCTAGAACTAAGGGACAGAGACATAGAACTGAGCAGGACAGACTGGAGCACAGAAAGAAGGGAAGAAACGTGTTACACAGGAACACATGTTTCTTCCCGGTAACTCTGCAGGTATTTCTGAATGCTGGCGTAAAGTGGAGGTGACCATCCTGGCAGACAGTGGCTAGTTCAAGGGTTTTGAGGATGGCTCAGGTTAAATACGATTAGCAGTGGCTACATTGTACTGCGTGTTTACCGAGATGGAACGTTTACTGTCATGGATCCAACTACATGGATCGGTGAATGTCAGCCTGAGCCTGGTCACCAATGTTCAGCGTGCCAAGAGCTGCTAGTGCCAAAGCCCGGAGGCTTGGAATGAGACCCATGTTACCCAGCGGAACCTTGGACAAACCCTCAAACCTCTCAGAGCCTCAGTTAATTCCTCTGTAGAGTAAGAATGATGTAACAACCCTCTTCCTCAGGGTTGCTGGGTGGATTAATAAGACAATAGGTAACATCTGTGGAGCAACTGCACCTAATAACAGCTCAGTAAATAGCATTTACAGTCATCATCTCTGTATTCCTGTAAAACCATCATATGTAACGCTACAGACTGAACTTTACTAGGTTGTAGTAACTCCATGTGGGAGGAGAGTGTCCTCATGAATTAACACATTACTCTTAACTCAAGATGAATGCAAAAAAAAAAGCAATTGTGACAACGGCGTAGATGGAGAGTACGGGCATAAAGTGTCAGGGGAGTGATATCAAAGTCATTTTACAGGCGGAACATTTAATTCCTTTAACTGACGGCTGAGCCATCTGATGAGTGTCATTGTATGGTACTATTGATGAAGAACAGACTAACATCATGAATATTTACTTTTGCAATAACTTTGGTAAAGAAAATATGTGTCCTGTAGCATTTCATATGGTGGGGACAGAACAAAAGCCATTTTTTAAAAGTATTTATTCTTCCCTAGAATATTCTCTGGGCATAAGTGTTCAGAAAATGTAATGGTTCCATGATAGCTTGCCCCACAATAGCAAGAAATGATTAAATTGACACAGATTGTTTCAGCCAACACTTGTTGACTGTGTTAGCCACCATCACCAGTCATAGAAAAGAAGGTGATTTGAATGAGATAAAGTCTACACTGCGGGAACTCACAACCTAGCGAGGAAATCAGACTCAGTAACGGTAGGATGCGTCAGACTCTGCGGGGACCTGGCGGACAGTACCCAGAAGGGCACATTCGCTCAGGCTGTGTCACACCCTCTATCCCCAGATTTTGAGAGTTTTTTGTAGATGGCATTCAGTAAACAGAAGGCATTTTTCTTGGACCCCCACCTGCTCAAAGACTTTTTAAAGCATAAGTTAGAAGTAAATATAACTGTCCGGGCTTATAATGAAAATTCATTTTCTAAGACTTTCTGGTTAAATGTTGCTACCTGGGAATTTAAGTTTGAAACTTAAAGCCATTCTTTAAGCTAATTCAGAAGAATGTGGAACTTATCCGAGCGATAAACTGATGCTGTTTCAGTATTTAGCAAATCAGACACATGGAATGTTAATGAAACCGAGGTCTAGCCATCTGAAGACATGGAACCTGAGTCTACGTTTAGTTTGAGGCAGGTTGAACTATATAAAAAACTTAACAGCAGTACAATGAATTTGAAATAAAGCATCTGAGGCAGAGATGTGGTAGCTCCCACTTGTAATCCTAGTACACTGGGAGGCCAAGGCAGGTGGATCACTTGAGCTCAGGAGTTCGAGACCACCCTGAGCAAGAGCAAGACACCTGTCTCTACTAAAAATAGAAAAAATAGGCAGGGGGTGTGGTGATGCCTGTTGTCTCAGCTACTTGGAAGACTGAGGCAAGAGGATCACTTGAGCCCAGGAGTTTGATGTTGCTGTGAGATGTGATGACATCATGGCACTCTACCCAGGGTGACAGAGTAAGACTCTGTCTCAAATTTAAAAGTTTTTTAAAAATGAAATAAAACGTCTGAGAACACAAAGCTGTGCTTTCCCATTTACGTATTGCGAAAGCCTTGGGGGCAGCAGTTTCAGCCTTGGGGTACCCACGTGCGTGTGCTGAGATGTGTCCAAGCAGGTTCAGATGCAGATTCCTTTGGCTTGGGTGAGGTCTGGGCACCTCCTCTCTGGTTCTCTATGGAAGGTGTCCCAGCATTGCCTGCAGTGCCGGGGAGGGGCCATCCCCCAGGCTTTGTGAACGGCCCCTTCTGGGGTGGGGCAAGGTTGTGTAGAAACCAGTTTCCCAGCAAGTCCCTCTCCACACCCTCAGTGACTGTGGTCACTTTCCATCCAGGAGTCGGAGGAAAAGAAGCACATTTGTCTTCTTCTACAGGAGATGTTTCCTTATTTGCAGATTATTATCATTTGAAAGACATTTTTGTAGCTTGATTTTCACCCAGAAATAGATGTCACCGACACAGGGTGAGAGAAACTTATCAAGAATTATGAACTTCTTTTAAAATGAGAAAGTCAGTGAAGGGAGGCAGCATACCCAGAAAGGGGGAAAATTAAAATCTGAAATAATTTATGAGCAAAGTAATTTTCCAGCTAACAGTATATTAGCTGTTTATTCAAAACATTTCAGAGGGATGTTTGTAACTGGGTCTCATTGTGATCTCTGCGGAATTCACTGTTTCCATCTCTCCCCCCGGACTTAAGTTGGCTGCATCAGGCCAGCAGAGGTCCCTCACCTGCTGACGGCCAGTCTTCATGACACCAGGTTGCTGTCCAGTGATGACCATTCTGAGGGCTTCAGCCATTATGATGACCATTACAAAGTGGCTGAGAAGCACTGCCCAGGAACAGTTACGTAGGGGGGGTAGAAAATGCTGTTCCCTTCCCACATTTTTGCCTTTGCGCAGGCAGAATTGGAAACATTTCTCCCTTCCAGCCCCTCTCTCAGCTCTCGTTTCTAAGCCCCCCTATAGAAATTGTGCCCTGTGGTGGGTCAGACCTCAGCCTTCTCTGGACCCTGTTGTCCTAGCGGCATTCAGACAGGATGCTACAAGAGTCCTCATTCTGGCTGCGGAACGGGGGCGGCTCAGAGGACAGGGCTGGGCAGGAGGGCAGCAGTCCTAGGGAGAGAGGCTGCGAGGCTCCGGAAGGTGGAGGCTTCAGGGGCAGGGAGAAGATGGCGTATCTGGGAAGTTTTAAGGATGTAACATGGGCAGAACTGATGGACATTTGAGGATGAGGGAGGAGGAACGCGGGATGACTGCGTTTGGGGCTCGATCAGCTTCTCGGAAATCAGTTTCTGTCCACAAAATGAGAAGCCAGCGAAAAGACGGCAAGGGAGAGCCTCCCACCAGCTGGGGGCCCCGAAGAGCCCACGAATCTCCAGGGTGGGCTGTCTGCTGGGAGCATTTACAGATGAGGCATAGATCTGGGGGGCGTTTAAATAGAAATGGCCATTGGAGACACGGAAGTGTGTGAGCTCCAGGAATCACACAGGTTGAGTCCTCCCGCGGTGGGAGCCCACGAGCACCAGTGTTCCAGGAGGAATGAAAAGCCAAGAGCAGAGAGTGGGGGACAACGTGGAGACTGTGCCCGTGGGAGGGACCTCTTTAAAGAGGGAAAGGACTGAGAATTCTCAGTTGGTCTCTTGAGACACTGAGGCCACTGATGACGTCAGGGAGGTTATGGAGGAGGAGGGAGAGAGGTGATGGCTGTGCAGCGACAGGCGAGGGAGCCCAGGACAGCGACTGTAGATACCACCCAGCCTCCAAGAAGCCGGGCCATGGTGAGAAGGCGGGAAATTGGTCTGGACAGTGCTGGTTGATATACAATAGGCAGCCCGGCGGCCAAGTGCTGTGAGTTCCTGTTCAGAAGGGAAGTCAGGAGCCGTCTCACTCCTAGGAAACGCTTGGATAGGCACACATTTGTTTGAAGGTTAGTAATGTAGCCTGCACATCGTTTTGCAATTTATAAATGATTCCCAGTATTTACCAGGCCTTTACTGCATGTTGGGCATTGTCATTGGGCCTTATGTTCATGAATGAATTTAACTTCTTCCAAGGGCCGATTCCTTCCTGACAGCTCTGAGTTTCTGTGGTCGTCTGCAGCTGCCAAAAGGGTAGATTCTCTCAGGCATGTATCCCCACCAACAGGCCCGTCCCTGTGTCATTTCCTCACCATTTTCCGGCTTCCTTCTGCACATGCCCACTGCCCTCTCCCCTCCTCAGAAGCTCTGAGACTCTTCCCTGCACACCAGTGCTTCCTGCTGAAAGAACCTCACGCCCCCACGCCTCGATGATGCCTGGGCGCTAATACTTTTGCTGCTTCTGCCTACTTCTCTCTACCAGGTGTGGCTGGCAGGGAGGGGGACCTTTTGCTGGAAGCCCAGGCGCTCACCCCAGGGTGCCCCCTCCCATCCGGCTAGTGTCCGGCTTTGCTCCTGTTCTTGATTTCTTAGTTCCAGAGCACAGACCACATATTCTAGAACAAGAATTCTTCCCCGGGGTTCTGTGGGTGCCATTCGGGGATCCGTGAATATGACTCACGGGAATCTTTCTGCATTCCACCAACCTCAACTGAAACTTGACATATCCTTCTGTGGTGAAGGTAGGCAACAATCCACGTTAGTGTTAGCAGAACCTGTGACTCTGCCACGCACAGAAATCGGGGATTTTCACGGTACGTTGCAGTTGTCACTGATAATTTAATAGGTTGTTCTCACTCATCACTATTTGGCAATATGCCGGGTATTAAATCTGCCACTAGGTCTTAGAGCACTAATAAAGAAGTGTGTTCAGTACGCTGCACAAGTATTTCTTGTATTTTGATGATTCCATTTCTATATAGTGGGTTCTTTTGTAATCCTGTGAATTTAAAGACGCTACTCTGACAAGGACCACCTGCAGCAAGCCTCCCAATGGATTTGAATTTCCTGCCCTGTCAGTTCTATTAATTGAATGTTTTCATCTCATTTACAAGATTTTGGATAAAATTGAGGGCAGGGGCCTTCAGGACTGAATTGTGCACTGCCCTGTTGGCAGCTTCTCAGGTTTTTACCACAGAGCCCTTTAAGGCCATCTGCACCTGTCAAGTGACTGTTGATCCCCAGGTCCCCTGTAGCCCTTGGCTCCCAGCACCAACCACCAGCCACTTCGTCTCTGAGAGCGGTCAGGAAAGACCAGAGCTCTGGGCCAGGGCCTGCCAGCCCCAGGTCCCACTGCCCACCACCCCCAACTTCTGTCCTGAAACTTCTGTCCGTCTCCTCCCTCTGTCCACGCCGCCCCCCAATCCTCTCCCTTCCTCTCTGTGTGCATTTTAGAATTCCTCCTGCCCTCCACCACTTCCACTCCCTCTGCTTACCAGCACAGAGCCATCACATTGGTCCCACTGTCTTAATGGAACCCTATTTTCTGGGGCCAGCGAGTGACATTCCCGTTTCCAAAACAGCAGAGCTCCTGGACGTCTCTAGATGTGGTGCCGTGGCAGTTCCTCCCACGAGACTGTGGGTTTCTCCGTTTTCTACCCAGAACCTTCGGTACCTCATCTCTGCAGCCTCACCTTCTCTTGCCGCCCCGCCCTGTAAACATTGTCTGTGTGTGGGCTTCTCTTGGCCCTGAATCTGAGATCCTGGTCCCCAGGCCTTCTCATTCTGTCTAGATCTGTACCCATCAGGGATGCTTTTTATCTCATGAGTACGAACCTCTGTAGTGCCTTCCACCTGACTCTCCAGGGTATCAGTAGACAGCGTAGACTTGGACTTGGCTGCCTATGACTGGCACCGCCATCGAGCATAGTCCACACTTGGCCCAGAATCCTCTTCTAGAAGCCTGCTGGGCCACTGTTCCCACTGCTGCAGAGTAGGCCGGGGAGTGGAACCCCCTTCCCGTGCAGGCCTGCATGGTACCTGTCATCACTGTTACTCGGGGCTTCGCCCTCCTAGTGGCCTTCCTCTGCCATCTCTCCCTTACCCACTGCCCTGCCTCAGAGCTTTAGCCTCCCCCATATAACCACACAGCCTCAGATGCAGGCCCCTCTCCACACCACAAAGGGGACTCTTTCCTGCCAAAACCCCGCCTGAGGCCACGTGCTGCCTGCGCTCAGAGGCCACCCTGCTGGTCTGGTACTCCAACTGGCAGCACACCACAGCTGACTGTTCCCCGCTACTGCCTTCAACTGTGCTGGGCTCCCCTTACCACAGGCCATCTTGAATGTTCAAAAGAACAAACTAAAATGTGTGATCTTTATGCAGGAGTTGCAGACACAAGCTCTACAGGGGCCACACCGTCACCTGTAACACGGAGGGCTTTGGTTAGCAGGGAGGACAGCTCCCACCCATGGGGGGCCGCCACCGTGACCTCCAAACTCTTCCCACTCAGTGGCTTTTGTGTTCCCAGGCAGTCCTAGTGTTTGAGGAAAGCCAGGAATCTGGAATTGTGTGTAAGATCTGATCACTTTTGGACAGAGCCTGTGCTCAGCACCTGAGTAGGGTGCCGGCCCCATACGCTGAGGGTGGTGGGTTCGAACCCAGCTCTGGCCAAACTGCAACAGAAATATAGCCGGGCGTTGTGACAGGCACCTGTAGTCCCAGCTACTCGGGAGGCTGAGGCAAGAGAATTGCCTAAGCCCAGGAGTTGGAGATTGCTGTGAGCTGTGATGCCACGGCACTCTACCAAGGGCAATAAAGTGAAACTCTATCTTAAAAAAAGAAAAAAAAAATCTGATCAATTTTTAAATATTGGCAACTATTCCAAAAATTGTTAAGCACTTATGGGGGCTAATTAAAATGCTTCTGCAGGGTAGAGATGCCCCCCAGTCCGCAGGGTGGAGTCCACGCACCAAGCCCACCCTGGACCTCCCACCGCTTGGCACAGCATTTAAGGTTTGGCTCGACCTGTGCCTGTCTCCCCATTCCAGCATCTCTCCCAGCCTTTCCACCTCATCTATGCCTAACACATGTCCCCAGACACCTGTATGGCTCCACCTCTGGGCCTTTGCACAATGTTCCTCACCCCTCATTCTCCCACCTGGCCCGTCCTCCTGGCCCAAGATGTGACATGGCCCTGCCTCCCGCTAAAGCCTTCCTGGCTTTCCTCTCCATGGCCCAAGAGTGCCTCTTTTCTGGGCCCTGTTCCTCAGTCCAAAATGAACTTTTGCAGACTAACATCCATACTTATTACACTATGCAATGGAAGCTTTGTACTTTTCCGCCTCCTCCCGCACTCTAGACCGGTGGTTCTCCACCTTCCTAATGCCGTGGCCCTTTAATACAGTTTCTGTGGGTTGTGACCCATAGGTTGAGAACTGCTGCTTTCTAGATTGTGACTTTTGTACAAATAGCAATTACAGCTGACCATTTGACATGTCCCAGGAGCCCTAGCAGGGTCCCAGCCTGGCAGTGGGGCTTAGCATGTGTCTTGTGCCTGAGTGGCGCTGTCAGCAAGGACACTGTGGGTCCTTCCAAGTCACCCAAAGCAGGGGCCGAGAAATGTGGCCTGGGCTGAAGCTTAGTCCCACGGGTCATGCATGTCAGGGAGACCTGGGAGTGGCAGCCCAGCAAGGCCAGGATCTCAGAAGGGGGCCCAGGCATGAGCACGGGGGAGACACCAGGCTTGTGGATAGGAGTCAGGAGGCTGATTCTGTAATTATTCCACCTCAGACCACCTTTATGAGGTGTTCAGGGGCGAGTCACACCATGCCAACTGGTGTGAATGCAGATGTTTGCAGATGTGTAAGCAGCAAATCACATGATACCCTGATACTCCTTAGAGAGAAAAGTGGAGTCGGGCAGCTTGGCCAGCAGGCAGGCCTGGGCCTGGGCTTCCTAAGGACCCCCCGTGCTTAATTGTGCGGTCCCCACCAGCCACCTCCAGCCCTGCCGATGCTCAGTGGAACTTTTCTCCTTCCTGACCTCCCAAACCTGCTTGTCCTTGCATCTCAATGATGTCACTGCGTCACCGGCCCGGGAGTCCCCTGCCCTTTCGTATTATCCTTGCCCCCCCCCCCCCCCCCCCCCCGCTCTCCAGACCTCCAGGATAAAGCTCAAGCTCCACACTGAGCCCCAGCCCCTGCTGCTCCTCCCCTCGTGCCCTGGGGCCCTGGAGCTCCTGGGCATGCCTGAAGGGCAGCACTCACCCTGCACCCACCAAGGCCCTGCCCTGCCTGCCCACCTGCCCTTCTCCTGGCCAGCTCGTGCAGGAGGAAGGAACACTGCAGGCCTGAGGCTACTGTCCTTGGAAGAGCCTGTTAGTAGGGTGGCTCTGGGTTGGCATCTGGGAACATAGATGGTGAGGAGGTTTCCCATCATTCCCTGGTCTGACAAAAGTGTTTTGCTGTGCTGAATTCTTTGTGTAAATGGTATAGTTTGGGCTGAATACCTGATTTCCACATAGAGTCTGGAAACTTGGTATGTGCCCGGCAAAGGATGCCTCTGTGACCCTGGTAGACCACACGGGACACATGCTGTCACAACTCTGGAAATGAAGCACATCCTGTGTGGTGTGTCTGCTGGGAGCAGGGACCTGGCTTCCTCCAGGTTCCTCCCCCAAGTGCCTCCTCCCTCTGCTGGTCGCACTTGGCATCCTCTTGTTTTAAAATCCAGTGAGCACAGCTGTGTGCTGAAACCTCAGCATCCTCCTAGCACATTATAGACTGGAGGTGGTTTGGAAAACGCCCCCCACCCCCAACATAATTCACTCTCAGAAAACTAAAATTAGCTTTCCTTTTTCTAGCAGTTTTTCCTTAGTTTCACTATATTCTCAAACTTCTCACCATTGCACTTACTGTGTTTTATCGAGATTACATAAGCATCTTTCCTTCTATAAGCTGGTGGATTTGAAAAAGGCATCCTTTCGGGCGGCGCCTGTGGCTCAGTGAGTAGGGCGCCGGCCCCATATACCGAGGGTGGTGGGTTCGGACCCAGCCCTGGCCAAACTGCAACAGAAAAATAGCCGGGCGTTGTGGCGGGCGCCTGTAGTCCCAGCTGCTCGGGAGGCTGAGGCAAGAGAATCGCTTAAGCCCAGGAGTTGGAGGTTGCTGTGAGCTGTGTGAGGCCACGGCACTCTACCCGAGGGCGGTACAGTGAGACTCTGTCTCTACAAAAAAAAAAAAAAGAAAAGAAAAGAAAAAGGCATCCTTTCAAATAGTTGATAGAATAGTTGGGAATTTGGATCTAGGACTCAGCAGTTGCAGAACATTTTGAAGAAAGCTGTTCTGAGTTCTTACCCTGAAGTTGATAGTTGCCCTTGAAACCTGAAAAAGAATGTAAATGTATGTACACCTTCTTACGAGAGGCTCCACGGTCCTGAAAAGGGCTCGTGCCCCCCACCCCTCCCCACCCTGAGAGGCCCGGGATTGCTATGGTTCCCAGCACAGCAATAGGAAGCCCTTGCAGAGGCAGGGCGGGTAGACCTGCCTTCCAAGGTCCAGCGAATACTTGAATGTAGGAGTTTAAAGGTGGAGCATCTGATGAGTCTTTAGGTTTTGAGAATAGGTGTCTGTGAATAGTGGTTTCATTAACAGAATAGGAAACTGAGAAGACAAGATGGTTTGGTTCAGAAGAAACATTGCTTTGGAAAGAAAACGGAATTGGAAGTAAATGATCATCTTTTTTTCCCTAGAGTGTGACCATTCTGGCTTTTGACAATATCCCAAAATACAGAATGCTATTTCTGTTCACTTGACTCTTGCTTTCGATTTTGTCCAGAAGAAAAATGATTCCCAGTGAAAGTGACGCTGTTGCACAGTATTGTACGTAATCTGTGTTAAATTCATAAGCAATGGGAACCACTCTGTAAATTATTTAGCTTGAAGTTCATTTTTATAGAAAATTATATCTTTGAAAAGATATGACAGGGTTAAAATGAATCAAGTTTACCATCAAACTGTTCTCATCGTAGTAATTTAATCTGTGTCATTTTATCAAACAAGGAAAAATTTCAATGTTTTGAATGCTCATCACTCACACAGTACCAGCTGGTATTACTGAAGAGTTCATTTCTTCCATTTCAGTTCCGTTCGTAGATCCTGAAACATGTGTTTACCACAACTGTGATCCACGTACACTACGCCTGACCTGTTAACGCCACGTACAAGGTGCGGCTGGAGCCGAGCATCACAAGGGCTCTGCTTTCTGTCTCTCCCTGGTGGGTGGCAGAATCCCCATCTCGTTCTTAGCTTGTGTTTTTCATGATGGGTTTTATGTGACCTTTAAAGTCACCTCCCACTCTGGGATTATTCAGGCCTCTGTTTCAGCCTAGTCAGTACAATGTGGAAAAATTCTTAAAACCTTTGGCAGAAAGCAACTTTTGGTCAATCCTGTAAGCAAACTCCACATGTAGTGTCCTGAGTGGCAGTGGTTGCTAGGCAACCCTTAGTTTCTGGACATCCTGGCCAGGTGCATGTGTTGCTCCCGTGGTTGGTCACTGTCCCCCATCCTGGGGCATCAGTTTTGACCAACCACAGCTCACACAGCCGCCCCCAAGGTGGGTTGTGGGCACGTGCCCGACCCCCTCCAGCGCTCTGGTCATGACTCTGTCTTGGGTTTGCTCTCGGCACACTGTAGAATCACCCACCCAGTGTCAAGCCTCTTTAGGGGATGGCTTGTGTCCCACCTACATAGCACCTGGGCAGAGGCCACGCTGTCAGTGCCTAATTAATGACGTCATCCTCAGAGGCAAATTGCTCTTCTCTCACACTGGGAGCTGTCGAACTACCCATGCAAGGTCAGAACCTGGTTAAGAAAAAGAGGGAAATAATTACTGTCTGGCAAAGATTTGGATTTAGCAAAAGGTGGAAATAATTCACAAACTAACAATTTATTGATTGTGAAGTCCGTGATGATGCTGTTACTCTTGAGAATGATACTGGTCATTTAGTTCACTTGGCAGGTGCTATTTTCAAACTGCTTTTGTGTTTTCCAAATATCTTGCTGTGTCGAAATGTAAAATCACACACAGCACCCAGATAACCAGAGGATTTTCCCCATCTTCTTAACAAAAGAGAGCAAGTAAGAAGATACAGTCGGGCCGTGGTGATTTGTTTCTTTAACTTTTTCCTCTGGCCTGTGAGCATGGAGGAGTTTCTCTCATTTGAGCTTTCAGTGCTTTTTCTGCACTGGGGAAGGTTGTAGGACCCTCCACCTTTCCTCCCTCTCACTGTTTGGGGTCTCCCGGATCCTTGGACTGATTCTCTGCTCATCCCAGTGTGTTGGAGGTGTCCTGGCCATGTTGTTCCTCAAAGCTCAAGCAAAAATGACTTTGTTCCATGGCGCTATGTTAAATTGGCTGGTTAATTCTGGTGTTATTTACCCTGTAATTCATTAGTTTCACCCCACCATTGGCAGCTGACAGGCTGTAATTTCACGCCTTGCAATAAAAGATGTCTCATAATCTGCTTCATTTAGCAGCAAGAGAATTTAATGAAATTAACTGCAGTCCTAATTATGCCAGTGAATACTAAAGACCGCCATCAAGTTTTCTCAGAAAAGGACGAGGTCCACCTCGTGAAGGATTTAGAATATAATTTTCTGGGAAAAGTTGCAAATGTCTTCCTTCTATTGGCCAACAAGGGCCAATTATGAGTACACATATGACTATAATTAACTGGTTTTCTCCTGAATATCTCTCCAAGTATTCATTGTTTCCAGTCAGATTTAAAGACGATTCCTCTACTAGAGTGGTGCAGACGACAGACACAAATGTTTTCAGACAGTGGTCATCCTCCTGCAGTGGCCTATGGCACAGGCCACCTGTGTAACATCACGTAGGCTCCCACATACGTGGACCCACTGCCATCTTTCTGCCACTTATACTCAGAGCTCAGCTTTTGCAGCCACGACTCTCCCTGCTATGGGAACATCAACCCTGGTGGGGGCGGTGCCTTTGCTGAACCCTTGCCTGGCCCTCGTCAGTCACCCAGGGCCACTGGGCCAAGCCCACCCTCCTCTAGGACAAACCATCTTTCCCACCTTCACCTCCCTCCCTGCCTCTTCTGTGGGGAGCAGCGACACCCCCTAAGAAGACCCAGCCTTGCCGTCCACAGCACCTCTCCCAGGGCAGTACTGTTATTAACTGTGGGCTAGTAACAGTCCACGGTAAGAAAACATGGGCTACTGCAGTAGCCAAAGGGATGGAGACTTGGGAAAGGGGAAACTCATCATCAGTTTCAGCTGAACTCGGTCTGTGGGAAATTGTCACACTGTGTTATTTAAGTACAGAACAATCTCAGTCACCACAAGTGACAAAGTGCTCTCTCTCTCTCTTCCAAATCTCCCTTTGCTAATGAGTGGCCTTTCCTGAATTCTAAAAATAGTCACTTCCCCAGGGACAGCGCCTGACCTGGTTTCCTTGGCCCCACCACCTCTGCATCTCGGCCCCGCAGAACAACTGACAGGCTCTGCCACGTGCATGCTTTGGCATCTGCATACGTGGCCAGGAAGTCCATCTGAGCTCTGATTTTGGAGGCCTGGTTTGGAAAATGATGGCGTGTGTTTCCTCTGCGGAGGCTGCTGACCAGTGGGCTTTGTAAAGAAACTCTCTGGAGCAATTTGGATTAGCTGCTGTGCATCCTTAAAAAATGGCTGCTGTGCAAAGAATCTTCTGCTCCTGGTCACCTTAATCTTCTCGCTGTTCTACACTGTGTGGGTGATGACATCGCAGACGTTTTAGATTTGAAAGAATGACGATTGTACTTAGAAGGTGGGTGTTCCGTGGCCCACCCCCAGCCCACTCGTGGAACTCTATTCCAGGGATCAGTGGATTCCATTTGGGGGACCATGGTCACTGTGGGTGGGAGCTGATTCAGCAAGGTGACAGAAACACCAGGACCCGGTGCAGGGGGCTCTAGGCTGCTGCTCCCAGGTTGTCATTCACAGGAGTCTCCTATCAGAAAGAGCCGGGAGACCTGGTTTCCAGCCATAGCCCAGTGCCCTAGACCTCTGAGCTCACAGGCTGGCCTCCACTGCAAGGAGCCAGTGGTCCTGAGACAGACCTGTCAGCTGTCAGTGCTGACCGTGTACCAGACATTCAGCCGGGGCTCCTGCCACTCAACCAAGCCAGGAGGAAGAGGGGTCTACCTCAGCCGTAGGGCTTGGGCTGGGGGACCGTGTGGCCTGAGCGCACCAGGGAGCACCAGCTCCTGGGAGTGGCAGAAGCAGGTTGACCTCAGCTTCCATACCCCAGGTGTTGCTGCCATGACCTCCTTTCCCTTAAACTTTGCCACTCCACCAGCGCACCACGGGCGCAGGTCCTGGGGGGCATGGCGTTGGCTTCATGGATTTTTGTTGTGGAGACAAGGTGTGCTGTATGTCCTTGCAGTGACCTTGCTACCACTACCGCTCAGTCTCCCCCACCTTGGAGCATTTGCAGCTGAGCCAGGCTGTGCTCTGGGCTGGTCTTTGTGTGGCTCTGGACCCAGAATGTCAGCCCCGGTGCCCAGTGGCTGCCTGGAAACACACCTCAGCGAGCCTGCAACAGGAAAAGGGGATGGGGAAGCACGCCCGAGTGTTTGCCATAAAACAATCCTACTGATGTTAAATCCGGGGGCTCGGGCAGCTTCCTGATAGGGAGAAATAAACCTGAGTGTTTGGGTGCACAGCTCGTATGTCTCATCTGCAGTACGCCGGAGGTAATTTTGGCGACAAGCAGTAAGGAAACCTGAAGTATTTCTCTCCCAGACCCTCCCAGCTTATTAAAAGAACTTATAGACATGAAAATACATTAAAGTGGGCAAAGCGGAGAGAGGGTGAAAGAGATTAACAGCCCTCACTGAATAGACCCTATTGATGAAATGGGCCTGTGAGCTGCTGCCGACTCTGGAACAAGGTGCTGGGGGCTGAGAAGGGAGGTCAGGCTTGGCCGGAATTTAGGGGGGGAAACCGAAATTGATACTGAAAAATAACATATGCCACCGTGCTCACTTCTTCCCTTTTTCTGATTGGGAAAATTTACCTCCGGAGAGGCAGTCCCGCCCGGTTCTGCAGCCGATCACCCAATTTGAGCACCCAAATTAAAAGATTCACTTAAAATGCAGCAGTTCCAAGCAAAGCAGCGGAAAGGGGCCCGAGCGTGCATAATGTCTATTGTCTGCGTCTGCCTTTCAGTGCCAGGCCCAGCGTGGGAGCGGCCCCCCCGGCGTGCAGAGGGGGCTGGGTGGGGGAGCAGGAACCTGGAAACAGGCCGTCTTCTGACAGGCACCCCACAGGTATGGGTGCCTTTGGAGATCATTTAGGAATTGGGTGCTGGCGAGTATGAATTGGAGGGAGCTTGCTGAGTGTGTCTGGGTGGGAGAGAAAGTTAGCCGTCAGTCAAGTTTTATCTCTTAATGAATAGAGACTGCTGAAGTAAGGGTTAGGTAATTGAGTTTATAATTAATTAGCCATAACCCTCATCAGATAAAGCAGTTGTGAAGAATTTTTTTTATCTCCTTTCTCTCCCCAGGGCCTGCCCTTCTTTGTCCTTGCACTGACAGCCGGTACTTATCTCAGGCTGGCTGGAGCCTGTGCCCGTCAGCCCTCCCCCTGGCCAGGGCCGAGGGGTGGTCACCAAGCCCTGCATTGTGCAGGAGCGCCCACAATCAGCCCAGCTGTCCGGGCCATGATGAATTAGCGGTGGGAGTTAACACAGAGGTGAACTGCAGATCTGCCGATAGCTTGCAGGCCGCTGCTGTTTGTCCTGACTTCAGCGCATCGCAGACAGACCTTTGACACCTTCCAACAAAGAGGTTAAGGGAGGTAGAGATGGGGAGATGGAGGCTCCTCTAGAAAGTTGGGCAACTTACAAAAGACCCCTTAATTTCTATAGCAGGCAATTCATTCAACAAAGGGCTGAAATCAATGAGAGTTTGCGCTTTCTTTAAGGAACCTTTCTTAAAGGAAAAAAAAAAAAACATTTATTGGAGCTTTGCATGTTTGGGGTATAAGCAGTGGTAACCAGTAAGGCATTAAAATCAAAGATTGTTTCAGGAGATGGTTCTCCTGTGTTTTACAGGTTGAATGAGGCTTCCCCCTGCACTGTTTAAAGATTTGAAAACTGGTTCGGGTAGGTTAAGTGAGGAATTATTTTAGGGACAAGGTTGTGACTTTATTACTTGTGACTTAGGGTACTGAATTGGACAAAATCTGGACTTATATAATGTCAACTTCCTTGTGATTTTGGTTGTTTCTTTCTAATTGATCCCTAGGCAGGTACTGATAAATGTTTCAGTAACCTAGGAATGTGGCGAATGAATGAGAGCTTGTGAATCGGTCTTTTTCTTTTCTACAATTAGTATTTTAGATCAGTTAAATAGCAGTTTTGTGTCTTCTTTGTCAGCAAGTCCAGATACCACTTTTCGAGACCCTGTGGTAATTTTGGAAGGACTCAAAGCAAGAATGTTTTATCAGTCTGTATGACTGAGTAATGATTTTGAATGTTAATGAAAATTTAATCAGATGAATATATTATTCAGCCTCATTTAGGGAATAAAGTATGATAAGTGCATTTACAAGTGCTGAAATTTGCAGAACAAACTAGTTCAGTTTTGTGGGGCATAGGATGAGAAACCAACAGGGGATGAGTTGTGATGTTGGAAGGACGGCTGTTGGTTTGTTTTGCTTTGGGTTAGGAGTTAAGGGTAGACCATGCTCTGAGTTAATTTGGGGAGTATAGTTATTAGCAAAGGTTCCAAGTGATGGCAGCGTCTAGCATAGAAATACGAAATGCTGTAATTGAGCTAGACCTAATGACTCTGAGTTTTTAATGAAGCAAATACAGTAAATTTGCTGGTCCCAGGCTTTTTCTGAGTGTAGATGTGCAGACCCACGGAATGCCTGAGCCTTAGACATGAATCCAGATGGTTCAGCTGGAGCAAGCGGCATTTTGGCGTTGAGGCATGTTCTCTGCATACCTCCCCTTCCTTACAGGGCTTGTGGGGTCACCTCCAGCAAACCCAATTTGAAAACCAGCAATCAAACCTTGTCAACTCCTGTCACAGCTGGGAAAATTTAGGGCTAGTTTTCTGTTCAAGGTCACACAGGTGGAAAAAACTGGGCAAGGGAGACCCTGCTTCTCCCCAGCGCCCCCCCCCCGACTGCCCACACGCCTGTTCTCACTCCCCATGGGTGGGATACCCAAGGCTCGTCTCCAAGTGGTACCGCTCAGCTGATGATGCGATAGGATGCATCAGAGGCCATCCTATCGTAAGCTGTATTTGTTACTTCCGAATCTGAACATCAGTTATTTTGAACTAGGATGACCAATGGACCCCAATTTATGAAAGAAAAGTAAAGAAGGCTTAAAAGGAGAAGAGACAAAGGTTCTGTGTGTGGTGTTTTTAACAAACCAGCCTTTTTAGGCCACAGGTAGACACTTTAATGAGTCTGACACATGTGTTGCTGTCCCTCGGGGCCACGTGGAAATGGGAAAATGAGGTCATCGATGCCAGGAAATGGTTACTTTAATTTTTCCAGAAGTTAGTGTGTGCCAAGCATTTCATAGTCAGTCATTAGTAGATTTATCCCAAATTGAATGTCAACTAAAATTTTAAGTTATTTTGCTATACTTTAAATATCATATATATTTTATACTTTATATCATATGTATTTTATATTTTATAAAGTGTATATAAATATACTTTAAATATCATCCCTGTAACTTTTTAGATACATTATTGGATCAGTTACAGACTTATTTTTCAAACTGAGTTCTAATACGTTACTGTGGGCATATTTTTGAAGTCGTCAAAGAGTTATACTACCACAAATTAAAGATAGAGTTATCCTTCTCTCAGTTCCCTGCCCTGAGCTTCCATTTTTGTATTGTAAGTGCACATCTGCTCCTGTCTCATTTCCTCACTCGGGGGCTAACCTACCGCCACGGGGCTGTGTCTGAACCGGAAGCCCGGAGTGATGATGACAGCTGAGGAGGGGAGGACACATCTCCATCCTCGCGCCTTGGAGGAAACGTCTTGTGTCCCTTTTGGGGATCTCCAGACACACAGAGGTGCCCCATCCTCAGGGAGCCTTGTCTCAGAAGTGCCCAGAATATTTTCATTTTGGTTTACCATTATTGAGGCTTTCACTCTTCTCTTAGGTGAACCTAGGACCCACCCAGAATTGGGATTTTTTTCTTATGAGAAAACATGCCTAGGGTCAGTAAGGACAGTGGCATCCGGAGGCATCTCGGGTCGGCGCCACTGTCAGGATCTGCACATTCGTGTAATCTGTGTGCCTGAACTAAGGCACTTCTACAGCTAAGCAATAGACTCAAACCAAAGTCCTGAAAATGGCTCTTGTTGGTTGCGAGCAGCCCAGTACTGACCCAGTCCACGAGGCGAAATGGACTTGTTATGTCAGCCACATGAGTACATAGGCCAAGCTGGGAAGCCAGCTTCCCATGCGAAATCAAGACACCTGTGACCACTGGACGCAGGGTAGTCACCAGTAAACATCCCCTGTCCAGTTACCATTAAATTTCAACACTGTGGGTGGTGCTGCCTGCTGGACATGGAGCCCTGAAGACCCCTCAAATGCCCCAGAGGACACTCCGGCAGAGTGCCAGAGGCACAGGCCGCCTCTGACAGTGTGTTCAATGGGCCTGGATTTGTGTATGCAGGAGCCAAACGTTCCGCGCAACGCATCCTCGCTGGAGCCCGCCCAGATGGTGGTTCGGCAGAGGATCTCCTGGACATACCTAGAGGTAGCATGTCCCTGAGGCGCTGCACTATGGAGCTTGACCTGAGCATCTCCAAGGGGACCTCAGGCACGAGCCCCTCCCCTTCCCCAGGGCATCAAAGCTTGTGTGTCTGCCAAGTTGCGTTCCACCCTCACTGCAGCTGGGACTTCCAAGACCGAAGCTGCAGAGGTTGATATGCCCAGAAGCGTGGATGCGTTGCAGGCCACATGTGCATTGTTCACCCTCGTGTACGCTGCGCAGAGGTGGCACAAAAGGGCATCTGCCAGGTTCACGGCTTCATCTTTGGGTGGTAGCAAATTCAGGGTTGGTTAGTGAGAAGGAAGGACTGGAAGCTGTTTCCATGTGTTTCAAAGACTGTAGCATAGTTGTCATTTGGGAATTGGGAATAAAAGTGCTTGGAGAACCCAGAGTATGCTGAAATATACCCTCCCTCTGTGCCATGTTTTTTGCCTGACGTTTTGAACATACTGGGGGTGTGAGCTGCCTTTAGCCCTGCTGCCCGGGTGATCTCAGAGAATTTTCACGGTTCCGGCACAGGACTGGAGCGTTTACAAGACACTTTGGCTGTACAGCACTCGATCTAGAATGGCCACTTAGGGAAAGTGTTGGATCTTAATTGCTAAAACCTGAACTTTGTATAAATTCAAGTTGAACATAATCTAGGCTATATAGCCGTCTTTAACAAATTACAACATCATCAACATTACTACAGGAAGGGAAGTTAAGTTGGGCGTATAAAATTGTAATTCCTTAAATTTTTTCTTAGTTGGTAAGCAAATGACTGTTCATTGCTAAGATGCATTTTATCTGGGGTTTTTGTACCATTGATTGAAAAACGTAAAGATAATGAGTCTATAGACCAGTGGTTCTCAACCTTCCTAACGCCGCGGCCCTTTAATACAGTTCCTGTGGGTCGCGACCCACAGGTTGAGAACTGCTGCTATAGAGCATGAACATAACATTCTTGGAGAAATCCTTGGTCAGACTTTTTTTTTGCAGTTTTTGGCCGGGGCTGGGTTTGAACACGCCACCTCCAGCATATGGGGCCAGCGCCCTACTCCTTTGAGCCACAGGCGCCGCCCTGGTCAGACTTTTTAGTTGCTAAGTTCAGGAGGGCTTTTAACTGATTAAAAGCAATTTTTTCTTAGAAAAAAATTAGGCTTATCATTTTAAAAATAAGACATTGAGCTTTAAAATGGGCAAATTAATGGGCAGAATATATATATGTGTGTGTATATATATATATATATATCTCCTATAAATCCCTGCTTGAATTCGTTTAAGATACAGTAGTTTCAGGGAAATTATTTTTAACCTTGTAACATTTAGGAAATGGGCCTTCTACGTAATTGTGACTGTTCTCCAAAGATGATGAAGCAGTGAACATGAATTAGTTCACCGCGCATTACATTTTGTGTGCGTGATTGTAACAACCACTGGATGTGTACTTCCCCTTTGTCAGAAGTTGTAGTGTATCCGTCTATCGAGAGAGAGGGCCACGGAACATGAAAGGTGGTTTCCCTACACGCCTGTGACATTGATGAGCTGGGAGAGACTTGCTCATATTTTAATACTGTCAGTAACAGTGCTCACACCCAGAGAACAGGAGCATCAAAGTTTGTGGAAGGAAGGAATATTTGGCACTGTAATTGACAAATAATACCCCTCATAAATACTGCCCGTCTTTTCAATTAGTTTTCATCTAAAATTCAGGCTACAAAATGATGGCCTGTCAACTGACAATGAATGGCAAAAATTAATAAATTGTCTTCTAAATAGAATGGACACTTAAGAAAAATTGGGCAGCCAATTTAGCACAGCATGAAGCGAGGGGAACCTTTTGTACTGGTGCCGGGCGCTAATGTTGTCTCCATCTTTATTGATGGTGCTCGGTGGCCGCTGACAGTTTTGTTGCTATTGGCAACTTTCTTCATTAAAATTAAAGCCAGCATCAAATTCCATTAGCCGTACTCTGGGCACCTTGCATTTTTTTTATACGTATTATTTCTTTTATTAACTCCCTCTCCACCTATAAGAAGTTTTAAAAGAAGTTGAACAGGAGGAATTATTTGCTAAGGCCAAAGCACTTCTCTGTTGTTGGGGGAAGGTGGCCATCCCTGGTGCTGGTGCCCCGAAATCCGTTCCCTCCCCTTTCAAAATGAGCGCCTACTACCTCTGAAAACGATAGGTTTTTTGGGTCTGCCAGCTTTCAGATAGGAGCAACTAATTGGTATCAGGCCTTCTACTTTGCTATATATATATTTTTTTTTTCTGAGCAGTTTTTTTTTAAAAAGTTTTGGCTCCCATTTCTGACTCTATCTCCATAGCCGCTGTACCTGGTACAATAGTAACTTGGTGCTCAGAGACACTCGCGTTTGTCAGGAAGGCCTTAGAGTTATTTTCCCAAAGGCATTACTTTTATCTGTAGAACAAATTTCAACCTTTGAAAGAAAAAAATCGAGCTTTGCTGAATAAGTTCTGAACTATTGTCTGAAAGGCTGTTGCCTGCCCTTCCCAGCCCTGTGAGCCTTCAAAAGACTCTGAAATGCCTCTGCCCTGGGGTGGCTCCTCTTTGGGCAGCGAGAGGCAACAAACAGCCCAGATTCTAGGACAACTCAGCCCTGAGCAACGTCCACCAGCGAGCAGAGGTTGCTGGGCTGCACCGATGTCTCTTGAAAAGGGACTGAGCTGGGGTCCCCATCGCCAGGGGCGGCCTTCCCTGCCCAGCCCCGTAATTGCTGTTCTCAGTAATGCTAAGTTTCGGGGCTAACCCTTCATCTTGGGTTTTTCCTCCTCCTCCTCCCAGTCAGCATCTTACAACTGAAAGAAATCTAGATACTCATGGAAATGATAAAAAAATTAAGTGTCAAGCAACAAAAGGAAGGGTATTAAAACATACACTGGAAATTAAAGATGCATCTCCTCTCTGAGCATCCTGGCCCTCAAGGCAAAAAGGAGAATAATAATAGTGGGTCTGCTGGGAGCCATCGTGGAAGTGCTTTCTGTGTTTTCTTTAACTGACTTGAAACCATGAATTGCAGTTACCTTTTTTTCTCTTTTTGCCTCAAGGAGATGATTTGTGGGTTCAGTGTCTGAGGGTTCCCTTCTGACTGCACAGGTTTCCAGCCACACCATCTCCTGGTACTTTCTGTTCTCACACCACAAAGAAGCATTTTATTAATAGTGTGTAGGATGGGATTGAATAAGAGGGAATCTAACAAGTGAAATATCCACCTTATTCTCAGTTTGGGGATTTTTTTTTATTTTATATTTAACAACTGACTGAGATTCCAAAAGTTATAAAGACCATACAATTTTTTGCAATACAGATTCTGCTTTTTCTAATACATGTTTCTGACATTCGATGGTGATAGGAATCCATCAAATCATTGCAGGAAGGCCCTGCTACCTACTCATCCTTTTGAATAATCTTAAATAATTAAATGAAGAACAGCATATCAAGTGCTGGTTCAATTAGTTGTGTATAAAAAAATTATATACACTAAGGCCACATCATTTGCTAACATAGAAATGTGTGATTATTTAATATTGTTGATGGGCCCATAAAACAAAACAGCACCACATCGCCAAGTGTATGGCGGTCAACCTTCGGGGCTCCCCCCCCCCAGCATCCCACCCCCTGTAATTTCAGAGCCAGGCCAGGAGACAATTGTTACTTGATGACTGAACCCACTAATATGTTACAGTAAATGGGGCATGAAATACAATACTTTGTATATAGTATACACTAAGTGATTCTTATATTGAAACAACAAGGCCATTTTTAACTTGCTGACACAATATTTGCAGTGTTTCATCATTAAATTGTCCTGATTGACAATCAGCTTCTACATTCAAGTAGGTTTTTTTAAAATGTGATGAATCAGAGGATTTATTAAAGACTGCATCCTCTTTTATGAATGGTTATTGGCATTTGAGGACTTTGGGGTGAAATACAGTGTGGTCTGTTTTAGGTGGTCATTTCCAAATGTGCCTTTGTGACTGGTGCTGAGTATTTAAGTTTTGTCCGTGTCCCTGGCAAGTGGCTGGTAATCCGGTTCCCTCTCCTCAAAGGAGTGATTCTAAGTATGACCCTTCACCTCCTTTTAAACATACCTATTTTTATTAGCACTTACATCGTTTGATCACAATTCTCAGAACTTGGCATTTCCTCAGATGGAAGGTTGGACTCTGTCGATCGGGGCTTCACACTGTCAGGCGTGGGTTCCACTCTCTGCGCCACTTCATAGCGGAGGCCGCCTGGAGTGCTGGGTGGAGAGGGTTTCCAGGGGTCAGCTCCTGCAGGTGACGTGTGCTGACCGTGTGGGGAAGGGCAGCGGGAGCCCACGTTCACGTGTTCTGGGTGCCATTCCGCTGTCCTTGTCTGAGTCTTTACTAAAATTGACACTCGGCTGATTATCTGCACAACACTTTTTCTTTTCTTCCTTTTTTTTTTTAAATTGAATCATAACTGTGTACACTTACGGGGTACAGTGTGCTGATTGACGTACATGTGGAATGCTCGCATCAAACTGATTAACATAACCATCACCTCACTTATTTGTTGTGGGCAGACATTGATGCTGTAGTCTTCATAGACGTGTAGTGTACCATTGCATTGAGGGAGGATGGGAGGAGGGAGGGTGTTTGATGGGACCTCACCTATTGTGCACAGTGCTTTTTCTTTTCTTAACCAGAGGGAAAGTGAGTGATTGTCTCACTTCTTATGTCTCTGGTATAACCTCTCATCCATGTGTGAATTGCTTTCATCTGCCTGTATACGCATCTTACCTTCCATGACAGATACGAGAGTCCCGAGGGGCCGGCCCGATGTGTGCCTCCTATACCAAGGTAGCACACACTTAGTACACGTGTGCCTTCTCTCCGTGGCCTCCCGTGAGCTCTGTATGCCCACTCTTTCTCATCTGCTTTGCCGAGTAGTGCGAGGCATTAAGTGCGTAGTTACCATAACGGGGTTGGGGCCCACGGACCAACACAGGTTCAAATCTGCTCTCACTGCTCCCTGGCCATTTTTCCTTGCCACCGTTATTTAACCTCCACAAAACTCTTTACCATTCATGATAATTATCTAGGAATTCATTTCATCAGATACTTTCTGATTACTTGTTGTGTGAGGATGATGGGAACACAAAGGTGGGTGAAATGGGAGTGACCCCTGCCTGCCTAGAGCTAGTGATGCTGAAAGTCAGGAGCTGGGTGGTCGCAGACCCCACGCGGACTGGACAGCACTGAAAACCCCCTGCCCACCACAAGTCACGTCCATTTAAACAGAAAAAGAAACAAGTGAAAGTAATGTTAATATGTCTTCTTTAACCTGGTATATCCGATATGTGGTCATTTCATCATATAATCAGAATGAGAAATTAGTGTCTGTCCTACAAGCCTTCAAAATCTGCTGTGTCACAGTTTATATGTACAGTCTGTCTCAGGTCTGGCCACACGTCGAATCCTCATTAGTCATGTGTGGCTTGTGGGGCCCAGTTGGTAGGGACAGGTCCTGGGACAGCCTCCTCTCTAACTGAGGGATATTGAAGCTGACCGGAGTTTCCAGCTGAGGAACTGGGGGAGGGAGTGTGAGGTGGGTCTCCTGGGCCCAGGGGCATCTCCTGGGCCTGGGGATGATAGCACCATGGCCAGCTGAGCTCCCTCATGGACTCCTGGTGGCACCTTGGGAGGAAGCTGGGATGTGGGTGGGACGAGGGTCTCAGTGCAGACAGGGTGAGCATGAGCAACTTAGGGAAAACCCGGTAGAGATGTCTGCAGCCAGGGGCGAGATCTTAGGAAGCGTTAACTTGAAAAGAAACCGACTCTGAGCATTGAAGAGTCGAGGGTATAAGAAATTACCAAAACGAAGAGAAAGTCAAGAGAAGAAGAACAGCGTGCCTTCTAAGAGCGCACTGAACAGTGTGTGTTGGGAAGAAAGGACAAATCTCCCTTGCAGAAGACTTCTTGGTGTTTTATGTCGATATCAAAATCTGCCTCTTTGCCTACCTGGCATCTCGGCTCCCGGCTCCCCCTGGGCCTGGCTTGAGTGCACGGGCGTGCCGTTCACACGGGAGTTAATGAGCAGTCCTATAGCCTGAGTAGACCTTGCAAGGATGGCCGCATCATTTGATAGAATAAAAAACAGCAGGTTTTGAATGTTGCTTCTATAGGAATTCCATGTGCCACTGTGGAGTCCTATGAAGTGAACACCATCACATGCAGGGGTTTGGCCCCTCTGTCCCTGGCCTCACTCTCTGCTGTCCTGGAAGCCTGGACACGCTTCCTGGGCAGGCAGTGGCATGCCGTTTAATTTTCTTTAGCTGCAGGAGAAATGGAGTCCATCTCCAGACCACGGTGAGTGCCCGTTGGTTTTGTTTGTGCTTTTGCCTCCAGGGCGGTCTGGGTGGGAGGGGAGTGTGGGCAGCCAGACGGTGATTGAGCGTTTCTGCTCCGCTGCGCAGCCCCCCGAACCCCCTAGATGCCGGTCAGCATTGAGGGGCGGCCACAGAGGTGTCACCAGCAGCCATTAAGTGCAGACACTGTTGTCCCTGGTGTCATTCCTGAAAACCTTGTGACAGGGAGAGGCAGAATGAAGGGAAAGGAAAACGAGGCGATTGAGAGATATTAACTAAAAAAAATCACGAAGGGATCTGTCAGTCCTTATAGAAAAAATGTTTTTCTTGGTGTCTTTTGCCTTGCTTTCCTTTTCTTTGGATGGAGGAGGTTATGTTTTCATTTTTTTTTTCTTAGTATCCCAATTTATAGGGGTTTCATTTTTTTTCTGTCATATTTAAAATTCCTTTGATTTAGCATTGGGTTCAGGTTGGATGTAATAATGCTAGCCAGACTGCACACGAAGGCTCAATCTCTTCTGCATCACTCAGAATCAACCTGCTTTTTAAAAAGGGAAGGAAAAAGCACAACAAACTTTTTTTTCTTCCCCGTCATTGTTCTTGGTCCTGTTCCTCGGTTGACGCTGTATTAAATTGGATTCTGTGTCCATCATTATTAAAATGTGAAGTGTGTCGGTCACAAAACATACATTTCAGGGCAGTTAGCTGAATAATTCTTTTCTTTATTATCCCAAATTACTGCTGAGCTCTGGAGAGGGGAGCAGTTTAGCCAATTATTGCCATTTGAGCTGGATTTGTGGGTGATTAGCTCCTGGCCGAATCCAGTCCCGGCCGGCGCTTTGAAGCCTGTGCTGTGTGATTTCCTCAGCAGTGAGGCAGGAATAGACGCAGCTAATGACAGGAAGGTCGCGCGGGTGAGCTGACCTGTGTGTGGCACAGGTTTGGGTTCCACAAATAGGGCATCCACAATAACAAGTGTGTCACTAACCCCGCCGTGCATAATCGGGGCTTTACAGGATTGTCGGAGATGCTGACAGCTCAATTAAAGTGTAACCCTTTGTACCCTACAACCTGGCAGAATGACAGAAATATTACTAACCAGAAAGGGGGAGGGGTCACCAGGGAGCTGGTTAAAGATCCAGAATCTTCTCCTCATCCCTTTGCCCCTCCCCCAACTCCCTCCACTGTAGAGAACAAGCCGGGAGAAAAGCCTCCGTGAGTAAAATAATAGGTCCTTTGGAGGAGGGCAGGGTGCAAATATTACTATTTTTAAAGCGCTCGGTTAAGGGGGGATTCCTGCTGTTTCTATGGAAACAGTTAAACTAGGCAGGAAGTGGGGTGGATATAGCAGGGCAGTGCCTGTGTCTGCCGGTCAAATATTCTGATCCATCTCCTTTTTCCAAAATCCACATGCCAGCATCATCGGTGTGAATTTGCCAAAAGTTTTCCAGTTGAGGTGAGTCTGGGGAAGGCAGTTAACTGGGATGGTTTTCTGGCACAGGGGAACGATTTCTATGTCACCAAGTCAGTTTCACGTAAGAGCGTTGCTGCCCCTTGAACGAAGGCCGTCTCCACCCGCCGTGAGTCTGTGGGCTCCTCGTTTTTGTCACACTCAAGTTTTCCTGTTCAGCCCCACACCCCGTGCTGAGTGGGCCACACATCCAGATTTCCCCGACGCTGTTTTGATTGATTACTCCAGGGGTGTCCAACGTGCAGCCCGCGAGCCAGGCACTGACTTTGTGAGGACTTCCTTGGCTTGCTGTGGTGTTGGAAAGCACTTTCGTCAGTGTCCGTGTGTTTACGTGTGGCCTGGACAACTCTTCCTCCAGTGCGCAGCAGAAGAAAGGTCCGAGGCCCCTGAGTTCCTCCTTCCCCTCTTCGTTATCTTTGGGTTTAGGTTTTTAACAGTTGGTTTGAATTTTTGGGAACTGCAATGTCTGTAAATTGGCAGGACCATTATTTCGGGATAACCATGTGCTAGTTGTTGATGTGGGGACCTGGGAGCGGGTGCTGCCTCAGTCCCAGCCCCACAGAATCTCTAGCCCATGGGGAGGACAGTTCCTGTGTCTGTCAGCGGTGTGCTGGATATGTGGGGCCTGATGGGGAAGTGCGGTCGAGATGGGAGGAGTGACAGCCAGAGCCTAGTGTGACGGGGACCTGCGGGGCAGGTGTGCTGAGATGGGCAAGGTTCAGCCCTGTGCCACCGCCAGGCCGAGTGCTGTGGCCATGCTGGCCGGGGACATCATTTCCCTCTCCTGGAGCAGCAGCTTAGGCTGCTGTAACACAGTAGCATGGAGTGTCTGGCTCTAACTAAGGTTTGTTCTTGAGTAGTTGTGGGGGCAGAAGTCCCGGATCGAGGGGTCGGCAAGCTGCTGTCTTCTGAGGCTTCTCTTTGTGGCTTACACGTGGCTCTCTGCTCCCAGTGTCTTAGTTTGGTCTTTCTTTGTGAATGTTCATATCCCCATCTCCTCTTACAAGATTGTCATCATACTGAATTAGGGCCCATACTAACAGCCTCATTTTTATGTGATTAACTCTGTAAAGGCCCTATATCCAATCACCTTCTGAGGTTAGGACTTCAACCTCTGAAATTGGGGGCGGGCACAGGTTAGTCCGTCACAGCCATCATCCAAAGGACGGGGTGTGCTTGTTTCGGCAGAGGCCATGGAAGCCCAGAGCTCGCAACCCTGCAGCTCAGTGTTAAAGATTAAAGGCTCAAGGGGTGTTTACCAGGATGGCTGGCAGTAGGGGTGAGGATGCAGAAGGATATTTCTGGGAGAAAGAATAGAATTTACCAATTTAAAATTAGAAGTTGATGACTACTGGTGGGTCCTTTGTGGTTTCACATACTGTAGCAAGACTCAATCATCTTTTTTTTTTTTTTTAATAAGAGGCCAGGGAATAGACATTTTAGGCTTCCTGGGTCATATGTTCTTTCCTGAACTACTTCCCTCTGTCTGGGCTGGCCGAAAGCAGTCATTCGAGTGAATGAACTTGGCTTGTGCTGATAAAACTTTATTTACAAAAAGAGGCAGGAGATGAGATTTGGTCCCACAGCCCTCAGTCCTGTAGGGTCCCCAACACCAACAGTCTATGTTAGGGCGCACAGGCATTGGGAGTTCCTGTTAGAACAGGCACATGTCAGCTATTCACCAGTCCTCAGTGTGAACCGATTTTGCTTCACATAGACCTCAGGGCCGTGAATTTCCACTCCTTGGGGTCCAGGACTATTCCTGGTGAAGTGCTATGCAAGGTGCATCTCAGCAGGAGAAGTGTCCCGGATGGGTGGGTTAACTTTCATCCTGGGAGGGTGGGCTGTCGGGAGAGACTTGGCGGGGAGCGTCACCCAGAGAGAGTACTTGTGCATGGAGCTCGTCCTGTGGGAGAAGAGCGTCCCGCTCCCAGTCTGTCATCCTTTGCTGCTTCAGTTTCTAGTGGTGAGTTTCTGTCTACCTACCACACACCCAACACACTTTTCTGGGGTTTTAAGTCAATTTGGCATAGAATGGCCATGATTTATTAAATGTTACAGGAAAATGCTTAATTAGCATAAAAATATTAAGCACACTTGTGAAAATTGAGGGAGCAGTATTGGTGGTCTTTGAATCCTCAGTTAAGGGTCCTGGCTTTTCTGGGAGACATTTTAGAAGTTTATAGAAACCTGTAGCCGCTGTAACAGGAATCTGTTCCACGGTGTAAATGAATGTCAATCATATTAATAAAACACGAAGGGGACTAGTCACAGGTGTTTACTGTAGAGCCACAGAAGTCTCAAAAATCACTTGTTTTTAGACATAGCAACATTAAGCGTTTCTGAACCTGTATGGATGTTTTTAAGCCAGGAAAAGCTATGACCTTTTTAAACTTGGTAATTAGGAAACTCGAGGCACCCCCTGGGGGCAGGATGATTCATTTGCGTTTGGCTGCAGAGTGTCCTATGTGCTGGCCCTCACTGTCCCTCAGAGGCCCGCCAGTCTCCAGAGTCAGTTAAAGCAGATGAGAAATGCTCCCTGCAGGGGAGAGATCGGGGCTGTAGCCACGCCTGTTGCTAACCTGGTCTTTACGGGGAACAACCTGTGTCGCGGCTGCTGCCCCGTGTGGCGTAGGAGCTCAGCCATTAAATGTTCCCTCCATGTTGTGATGGTCCCTATGCCCATCACCATGTGGCTCCTCAGACTCAAAACAAAGATGGATTTGCCTGGTTAAGACCCACAGTCTCTAATGCAGTCAATAAATCTTTGTTGGTAAATAATTGCTATCGAGCAGAGTTTTAATATAAATTTATGAGTGGTGTTTTATCACAGCTTGGGGCTGCAGCCAACACTGAGTGATGGATTTCAGATAGCACTTACATTCATTACATTAACTTTGTAAGTTATTTAAAGCTTGTACACTTAACATTGCTTTTGGCTTTCAATGACCTCTTGGGACTAGGCAAAGAATGTACATGACGAATAAAGAGATTGAGGCCAAAAGATAATTCTGCTTGCTCTTTGCGCCACTGTCGAAAAGGTTCCTTGAGCAAAAAGTGGGAAATGCCTGCCTGGAATGCTGATATGTTGGTGGTAGATCATTAAAATCACAGTCTCTGTGCTGGGTCAGTAAATTAACAAGTGGTAGCAATTAGAGCAACGTTTGCCATTTCCAAGTAAGATAAGAAGAATAATTTGAGGTGCCACAAAGCCTTTAAATTTCTTACTCTGCAAACAAGTAAACAGACCCTTTGAAACTTTTAGAGGACATGAGGCCATGCCCCTACTAGCTAGAGGATGACAGAGGCCAGGTTCTCTGTGTGAGATACACAGGCAGGCAGGTCCCATCAGTGAGGGCAAACGGGCCTTGTGATTCTAAGTTTCTTCAATTCCACATCACACAGGGCAAAACCGCCTGGCAGAATGCCAACACATGTGCGCTGCCCTCTCTCAGATGCCAAGATGCGGCAGGCATTTCCCGCTTTTTGCTCAAGGAACCTTTTCGACAGTGGCGCAAAGAGCAAGCAGAATTATCTTTTGGCCCCAAGATGTTAAAGTTTTAAAATCGGTTCTGTGGATGGAATTATTCACAGAGGAGCCACTTAGCATCCGTGACAGGTGCAAACTGAGGCTTCTGGTTCTGCCACTTACCGCTGGTTTTATAAATATAAATTTATAAAATAAATTTATATTAATTACTGGGCAATTAACCCAGCTCATGGTGGTCTCAAACAGTACCATCTTATTATTTATCAAGATCCTGGGGGTCAGGAACTTGGGCCAGACATACTGGGACTGCTAAACAACAATGACAATGGCAAAAAAAAAAAAAAAATAGCCAGGTGTTGTAACAGGCACCTGTAGTCCCAACTACCTGGGAGGCTGAGGCCAGAGAATCACGTAAGCCCAAGAGTTTGAGGTTGCTGTGAGCTGTGACGCTACGGCACTTTACCGAGGACAACATAGTGAGACTCTGTCTCAAAAAAAAAAAAAGTGGCATCTGAGAGAGGGCAGCGCACATGTGTTGGCATTCTGCCAGGCGGTTTTGCCCTGTGTGATGTGGAATTGAAGAAACTTAGAATCACAAGGCCCGTTTGCCCTCACTGATGGGACCTGCCTGCCTGTGTATCTCACACAGAGAACCTGGCCTCTGTCATCCTCTAGCTAGTAGGGGCATGGCCTCATGTCCTCTAAAAGTTTCAAAGGGTCTGTTTTAAGGGATTTCCATGTTCTTGGTACTTAGAGTGGAGAAATGGGTGAGTCTGGGCTGATGGAAGCCTGGGGATGCCATCTGAGAGGCTCGGCCTGATTGCAGTGACTGCCCAGAGGTCAGAGTGAGCGCGCTGAGGGCCAGCTCCTCCTGAGGGAAGCGATGGGCTCACTCTGCTCACCACCTGGTTTCCAGGGACTCTGAGTGTTCAGAGGCGTGTCCCATGGTGGCAAAGCACCTGCAACCTTTTACCTTGTAAAGAGTCTGGAGTTAAGAAGGGTGCTGGTGTGCGTGGCCACGTGAAGAGACTTCTCGCTGGGACTCTGCAGCAGCTCTGTGCCTGTGTACCCGCCGCACCCGTGGAGGGCTGGGGACTGTGCGTGGGGCACGCAGAAATATTTCAGTAGCAAAGTCAGGGCTAAATGGCTTAACTTCTGCAGTCTCTTTAGACTCGGAAATTCTGTGATTCTCACTTGGTACAAACACTCTCTAAAAACCAGTGTTCAGAATTAACAAGCAAAAAGAAAGAAAAACACATTTCCTTGTTCATAGCCCAGTCAAACCTCTAATGACAAAGGCTCATTCCACCTGCTGCCGAGGAGCCTCCCCCAGGCACCCTGCCCCGTCAGAGAGCCATGGTGCGATCACGCTATTGAAGAAAAGGTCTTTTAAATTGTTTACAGAGAGACAGCACCAAGTTTTGTGCTTTCCCCTAGTGTTTTGGCGAACCACCTTTTAAGGGTTTACGTGTCTAAGTGTGAAAGTGGACCCTGACCTCAGAGTCCACAGGCGTTACATCCACAGCCAGGGCATCCTGGGCCTCCTGGGATTGGGGTCCCTCAAGAAAGTGCCCGTCTGTGTGATAAGAGGGAGGGCTAAGTGGCCCAGACACAGGAAGGCCAATGCCTTTGTCTGGTTCCCATAGTGGGGGCCACTATAGTCAACCCAGAAGCATATTCTACAACTGAGCTTCTGAGGTTACCTGGTGATGTAGAAAGAAGGTCACTTAACTGGGGGGTCTGCAGCAGCTTCTCCAGCACTGCCCTCTCCCCTTCCTGAGGGATTTGGTGGGGCCGTCACTCTGGCTGGGCCATCCCTCTGGGTGCTCCCTCCTAAGCAGAAAGACTACAGTACACTTTGCAAGGCTAGTAAGTACCTGGGGGCAGCATCCTAAGAGCAGGTGGGCTTGGGTGGGGCGAGAGTGTACCCCAACATGCTGTGGGGTCACTTGCTCCTCCCCCCAGAGTCAGGTCAGGACTCATATTTGTATCACATGACCCTGCCTTCATCTCCTTGGAAGTGTCAGGAGAACCTGGAAATGTGGGTATGAAAGTAAGAGAACAGAGTTTAGAACTCACTGAAAAGACAGCATCGCTCCTGGGAACAAGATACGGTCCAGGGGTCTATGTGGTCATAGATCAAAGCAGACAGGGTGACTGCCAACAAAGAGCATGGCAGGTGAATACCCACTTCCCAGGGAGAATTTCGGTATTCTAGCCCAAGCGCCCGTCAGATCAGCAGCAGCCTTGACAAGCAGAAGTGACCCAGAGCAGCAGGTCCAAGCATGGGGCAAAAAGGGAAGCTAGAACTTGTTGGCACCTGAGTTCCTGAAGAGAACCCTGGAGGCCGGGGGCTGTGTTCTGGGGTCCTGGGCCTCCTCCAGCTGCCCTCACTGCGGGAGGTCACCAGTGTTCTATAATTGAGGTCACTCGTCGGCCTCACTGTGTCTCCCGGCCTTGTTCTATTTCTGCATCTGTGAACTAGAGAGCAGCTCGCCGTGTTTGCTTTCACATTCTAGAATTCCTGGTACTGACCATGGCCGTGGGAGAAATCACCAACACGTTCACCTCCTGTCTGGTGCCCTCCCTGGGCTTGAGGCTCTTCATACATCTGAACACGTGTGGGATGAGCAAGTGTCTTCAGTCTAAAATACCAGAGAGACAATGTATCTGAACATTTGTGCCCTCATATTAATCTGAAATTTAAAACAATAATAATAATAGTAACAAAAATATATAAAAGCCCCGTGAGGTGTATTGTGGCCATTCTGTCCTCCACTGCCTGGTCGAGCCCCACACAGAGCAGCCTCCCCAGCGTCACGTGGTGTTTGCCTCACCAAGACCCTCAGCTCAGGTCCGTCTTGCTCTTGAGGCTGTGCTCCTTAGGTACTGGTGGTTTGTTTTGATTTGATTAGAAAAATGTGCTGATTATGTGGATTACTTGTGTGAGAGTGGCTGCTGCTGAGACGTGGCTCCCAGAGTGTTTCCTGTGGCTCCACCTTGCACCCCCGGGAGTTGACCTGCTCTCTTGAGCTGTTCTGGGAGTGTCCGCCTCATGTTTCCCATCTGTCCGTTTACCAGCCCCAAGAAACCAGCACATGAAGCAGCCCGCATACTTTGGTATCTCTTGTGAACAGATAAACGTTCATCTCATTGCCCAATAATATTATGCCGTTATTTTTATGGCTTTCTGATTATCCTGACTAATCTGACAAAAAAAAAAAAAATCTTCTGAAGTAATTATGCTAGGGACTTGTAAATTTTTATTCGAGTGGTAAAAGTCTTTATTTCATTTTTAAAAACTCGACGCATTATTTGTCTATATTTAACAGGAGTTCATTTAATGAGAATTAAGTCTTACCATATTATGGAATAAATGTTTATTTCCTCAACAAGGAGTTATTCTATGGCAAACCTATGACCAAGACCTCATCACCTGTTTCCAGAGTAAGGGTCTGACTGCGGGTCATTTTCTCATCTGCAGCAGCGGTGTAAGATGCTTTCTCTACATTTCCTTCAGCTACTTATGTCTTCCTCATTTGACGTGGCAATTATTTTTGTCTGTTACTTCCTTAAAATAATTAGGGTGCTTTCTACTATCAATTTATGTAATTCTAAAACTATCTGAAGCTTTTAAATTTATTGTTAAAGAAGGAGAATGAACTAGTCAGCCTGTTAAAACATCACATCCTGATTCTAATGAGTCATAGAAAAATTTTAATTTTACATGGTTGTCCACACTTCAGTAGGAAAGAGCTTGTGGCTTTAGTCTTGCCAACTTGACATCTGTCCTCACCAGAGCCTCCAGAGAAATCTTTCTTAATATATGTGTATCAAACAACCCAGCCTTATTTCTCGTCTCTAGTTCTCATATCACCTGTGTCAGAGCCCAGACATTCAGATGCCAGGCAGGAAGTGTGGCTGAGGGCAGCCATCTGGTTTGAGATGAAGAGGAGCCCTGGTGACCGTGCCTTTGCGCACCCCACTGCCTTGCAGGACCAGTACTCCATGTGTCCAACTGAGGAAGTGTAAGATCCCTGGGAAGGGCAGGGCTGCCCCACCCAGTACCCGGGACTCTTGGCCAGAGGTCTTAAAACACAGAGCTCATGAACAGCTGGGCTGCAGATGGGTTTGGTTTCATCTGTGTTAAGTGCCATCCTCAGCTTTCCCTGCATAACATATTGCCGCTATTTTAACATAAGGAGCCATCACATACAAGTCCAGTTTTTTCTTTGTCTTGGATCATCAGGAAATCTGGCAGCGTTAGACCTGCCTGCCCTGCTGGGTGACTGTGTCGCACCCCTCCAGGGGCCCGTAGTGGCAGCATGTGGCCCTGTGCTGAGCTCCTCCCCACTAGGGAGGCCTGGCCTTCTCCTGGTCCAGCAGCCCTGGGTGCTACTTACCTGCAGTTGGCTAGTGGGGTTGATATTGCCACATCCCTTCCTCCTGTGAGACACTCAGAATTCAAGGCCTTCTCAGAAATCCCTTCCCCTGGAGCCATATGTTGTATATTTTATGGAACATCTTGAATTTTTTCATCTTAGAAGTGGCGCTGTCCTCTCACTCTGCTTACATCGTCTTTTAGTGGACATGTGGGTGTGAGAGGCATGAGCTCACCAGGCTTCCTGAAGTGGAACCCATCTATTCACAGTCTGAGTGAACCGCTGTTTCCTGGGAGCTGGAGGGTAGAGGGTGTCCTCTATAAACTGCATGCCGCGTGCACATGAAGCGTGAGCTCACTTCCCTCTGGGCAGAAGACGCAGGTTACAGAGGTATCCAAAGTGATCTACCCCTTGGTGTTTGTGCTTTTGGAACTAGGAGCTTGTGGTTCAAGACTGAAGGCATTGGGTCAGTGGCTGTGGTGCCCAAAATTCCCAGCTGGGGAGCAGGGCATTGTCCACAAGTAGGAACGGAAGGATTCAGCAGCCCAGAGTATAGAGGCAAGAATGCAGACAGCATGAGCCACTGGTCCTGCCACTCCACACTTCTTAACAGGTCCCTTGACCTCTGCTGCTTAGAGTTCGGTTGGTAACGTGGGAGCTGTGGCTTTTATAACTTTGCTGCCCCAGACCCGTTGCTTGTGGGACACGGGGAGACTGTGAATGTGCTGTGCCTGCGAGGGTCAGCACTCAGAGTGCACCTTCCCTGGTGCCCAGTGCCTTACCAGGTAGGTCTGAGATAACAAGCCTGGCTGAAGCTGGAGGGCAGAAACTAAGCTCCTAGGATAGGACACCAGGTGCTCTGTAGGCCCACTGGCATTTGCAGTATTCGAATACTGTGTGTAATGCAAGATCATCTTCCTAGATGAGCCATGGAGTTAAAGATTGTCAAGATTTGGATTTTTCCTTCAACAAGAGGTTAAGTTTTCTTAAAATCAAAATAAATCAGCCTGATTTAGTTCCTCAGAAAACCGTACAGCCTTCTCTCCACCTGTCTCCTGGTTGGACTTTTCCCCTGTTTCCTCGATAAATCAATCCTATTAGCCATCACTGGGGAAGGGTAATTTCAAGTGCAGAGTTTGCCCATAAAGGCAGCCACAGCCAACCAGAAGAGTTGTGCGAGCCCCCTGCAGCAGGGGCTGGTCCAGCAAGTGGGAAGGGACAGAGCACTCTCACTGGAGCTTGGAGCAGGTCTGATCTACCAAGTACAGCAATGACCCCCGGCCCTAGCGCTGTTGGAATTCCATCTGAAATGCATAGTGGGAAAGTGTGAGCCCACGGGAGAACCTGTGTGAAGTTTTGTTATAGGAATCCCACGGGGAAAGGATATTTGCTGAGTTGAAGCATTTGCTTGTTTATTATTTCAAGCCAGTGGGAACTCCCTCTCCCACTAACTCACACCATGCAATGAAGTTTTCATTGCCTGAATTTCTAACTTGGGAACATTTTCCTGTGGGCTTAGTTCAGTGCCCTATTTGGTTAATATTGGTTTAGGTTCCAAGAAGTTAAGAAATGCTGCATTTTATCACATTTACCTTGAATAATAAGAAAGTGATACCGGAATTTCAGGTTCTTGGTCTCGGTGATTTGAAGAATAAATCCACGGACCACAAATCAGTGGTAAGACAGAATTTATTTACAGAAAAGAATACAAAAACACTAAAGCTCCTGGAGAGAAAACTCAAGTCAGAGAGAAAAGCTCTCTTTGTCTCTCTGTCTCTCTCCATCTAAAGGTATAAATAGGTGATATAGGTGCACGGGTTCCTTGGCCAGGAAATGAAAGGACACAGTCTTCTGCTGGGGCACAGTGAACGAATGTGTTAATGAAGGGACACAGTCCATTCACAGAATTGAGGCCTAGGAAACTTACATGAAATTGACCTAGGCATAGGAAATGGGGATTCCCTTGTCAGTCATAAGTGTAAAGGGAAGAAGACCCCGAGGCGCCAGTGTCTCCCCACCAGTTGTTCCTCTCCTTTGACTATTGGAGCCTCTGGTGGGGGTGGGGGACCCCCTGCCTTGCCTACCTTCCAGCCCGCTGGTTCCTCTGCCGGCTGCCCCAGCAACCAAAACGGCCAAGGCAGAGGCGGCAGGTCCTCCAGCTCAGCTCCGCTGAGCTGGCTGGGGTGCCACCATACCCCCTGTCCTGTATCAAAAGCATCTTCCAACGGCTCATTTGTGAGTTGTTGGAGGCTTTCAAATATTTTCCTCACAGCAGCAATGTTTCATGGGGGTCAGAGCCCCGTGTGATTTGAGTAAATAAAAAATAGTGTTGTCAGAATATTGATAATTAATTGAAACCTGAACTCAATTATATCGCAGGATAATGCTTACTTAATTTTTTCTCCTATTGTGATTCTTGAGGGAGAACAGAATATCGGAGGTTGGTGGAGGCCACTCCCAGGTGTCTCTGCTTTCTCAAGGTGATACTTGTCGCTTCCCTTCCCCTCAGCCCTGGTGAATTAAGTAGCATGAGTCTTAACCTTTCTCAGTCCTTACTGTGACCTTGGAAGTTCACAACGGACAGCTGCAAGAAGAAGAACAGAGAAGGAGATCCCTGCGTTTTCCTTATTCTACATGGAGAGGAGTTGCACAGTGACCTAAGGGAGAGGAACAGAGACTCCGGGGTGGAAGCTGCAGTTGGAAGGGGCTCAGCTCAGCGCCAAGGAAGGGGAGGCGTGGAGGAGGCCAGAGAAAGGAGAGCGGCCAGGCAGGCTGTCAGGACTCAGTGTCGGCCACCAGATTCCGGATCCCAGCACAGCCTGTGAACGAGGAGGAAGACTTACTGGGAGTTGGTGGCTAAAACAGGGAGAAATTCTCACCAGCCATTTGAAAACTGCATTAAACATGGCTTGAACAATGTATTGTGTTCGGGGCGGTGCCTGTCGCTCAGTGGGTAGGGCACTGGCCACATACATGGAGGCTGGCGGGTTCAAACCCAGCCTGGGCCTGCCAGAGAACAATGAAAACTACAATAACAACAATAACAAAAATCACCAGGCATTATGACTGGTGCCTGTGATCCCAGCTACTTGGGCTAGGGCAGGAGAATCGCTTGAGCCCAAGAGTTTGAGGCTGCTGTGAGCTGTGATGCTACAGCACTCTACCCAGCGTGACAGCTTGAGACAAAGTCCAAAAAAAAATATATTGGAGTCTGATTCTGAGTGGTTTTCAAGGAGCCAATATGATTTCATTAAAAGTAGATCAAAGCACATTACACACAATTCTTGTATTAAATAATGTTACTAACATTGGTCAGGGGAATGTGTGTTTTAATAACTTAAAAATAGGAAATGAAAGAAACTGTAAAATATTCTTATTTATAAATATAAGATGAGAATGCCATAAACGTACTATTTTCAGAAAAGGAAATTGAGGTTTCTTTCTGTAAAAGATCTCACCTTCAGGCGTTCCCTGTGTGCTTATGACTTAGTCACGCAGAAAGTCTGACACAGCAACACATGGCCTCTGCTTTGAGGTTTCTGTCACATTTTTGGAAGGAATGTGTGTGTTTTTTGGCATTCACCAACATCACAAAGTTCTACACACACACACAGAAGTTTGTCAAAGTTTTATGTTGTATATAAGAGGGAAGAGAAAACCAAATTAATAACCTAAAAATAGATGTAATTTACTTTTTAAAATAGCAGTAATACAAGGAAAGTTTAAAAACGTAAGGATTACTTCTGCACCTACTTTCTTTTTTTTTTATTTACACAAGACTTTGTATCTGGCTGTTTTCCTTGCAGGGCATGCTGTTGAAGCGAAGTGGCAAATCATTGAATAAAGAGTGGAAAAAGAAATACGTGACCCTGTGCGACAATGGTGTGCTGACGTACCATCCGAGCTTACATGTGAGTACAGCCCCCTCAGAGCCACGAACAGGCCGCAGGCCTCAGCTCAGCACTAGGGGGGACCCCAACCGCAGCCCCACCGCTCCCCTCCATTCCACGTTAGAGTCCTATCAATGAGATAAATAATACTCACACCCCCCGAGACCGTGCATCTGTCTCTTTCCTCTCCTCCGTACCAATCCGTGGCTTGCTGAGTCTATAAAGAATTACAATACAAGGCATAATAGACAAAGTAAGATTTAAATGAGAGTAAAAAGATAGGAGCCAGGAGAAAAGAGAAGAGAAAAGGAAGCGTGGTATGTCCGAAAGTCTGGAGTGAAGGAAGCAATTACACTGGAACCCAGGATTCAGTTTCACAAAGAGCCTAAACAGACGAGAAGTTAATGCAATTCATGACTCAGTTCTCACTGTCAGGTGAGAGCATGGTCCAGTTCATGTAAGTCAGGAGAACCTTTTCTGTATATGTTCATGAAATGTGCTATTTTGGTGATTTATTTATTTACTCACTTTTCATATTGGTGACTTTTGAGATAGATTTTTAAGACAGGATTAACTTTATTCTTGGGAGAAAATGTAGACATCGTACTCACAGTTACTTCTTTTAGTAGGCCTTGATAAAATTTAAAAGTTGGGATATTATTAGTAATCACACTCCCATAGCAATACGTTTCATGAACCTTGCAAGATGTAGGAAAAGTGTAGAATTGAATATATGTTTGTTGGTGATAATGACAGTGATCTGTTGGTATCTGTAGGGTACTGGTTCCAGGACCCCTTTCACGTACCCCACTCCAGGCATGCTCAGGTCCCTTACAGAAAATGTGCTGGTATTTGCAGGCAACCTGTACACGTCCACCCATATATACCTTAAATCATCTAGATTACTTATAATACCTAATACAGTGCAATGCTATATAAACAGTTATTGTACTGTTGGGTTTTTGTTTGTATTATTTTTATTATTGTACTGTTGTTTTTATTGGTTTTTTCTTTTGGATATTTTCCATGCACAGTTGGCTGACTCTCTGGATGTGGAACTGCAGACATGGAAGGCTGACTGTATATCCCTGTTAACCTTTAAAAGTTTGACATGCTTGTTAAAATTGCACCATTATTGACAAGAAGTTGGAAATAAACACATTTGAGAAAATTAACCTCACGCCTAGAGAGCAGAGTGTTAGCATGTTGGGGTGCCACACTCCCAGCTGTGTCCGGCACACGCCGACTGCACTCTGCTTTTCTCTCCAACGACAGGCCTGTCCATGTCAGCAGACATACTTGTACACACCGTTGTCCAGGGTGCAGACATTCCTTCATGGATTCGACGGTATCTCAATTTCTTCAGCAAATCAATTTACTTTGAATTTTTTCACTATTTTAAGTAACTGTGGTCAGTGCCTCTCTATTTATATCCCTGAGCCCTTGTCTATTTCCCTAGGATAAATTCCCAGCAGTCAGCTTCCTGAATTGAAAGTTATGTGTGCTTTTATGGCTTTCGGTGTATGTTTTCAAATTCCTAGAAAGATTGTATCGGTTTAGCTCCTCTGGCAATGCAGGGCCTTTCCCTGCACTCTCAAGAATTTACCTTAAAAACAAATCATTTTCAGTACCACAGGTAAAGGTAACAAGTGGCATCCGGGGGGTTGAATTTGCCTGCTGGTGTGAATTGGAGTAGCTACACCTTTCGGAACTGAGCCCAAAAAGCATGTGTTTCCTTAGGCCTCTGGTGTTAGCAGGAATTCCGTGCTTCACCGTGCAGTGGGCGCGTGGGATGTGTGGACACAGATGGAGGCAAGACACATTCTTATGTCGAAGCATACATTCTTTATGGTGGTGACCCTTTGTGCTTGGTGTTCTGCTAGTTTATTTTTGGAATAGAGTCAGGAGGATTCACCAGGTGGCCTGCGTATCAGAGAGGGACAGTACTGGTTCCAGTAGGCCCACCCGCCACCAGACCGCACACCTTTTGGGGACTGCCACATCCAGGTCTTTCTAGCTCTGCACCTGCCCCAACTCATACCCAGCTTTGGTGTCTGTCAGGACACCACCGCGCACGGGTTTCTGTCTCCAAAGCCGCTCTGTCGGCAGGGAAGCTGCCCTGTCGGTGGCTTAGTTCTTCCTGCGACCCTGCCAGAGAGCAAAGGTCTAATTATTGACCCAGTTGCTTTATGTAACATAGAGAGAGAAGTGTAATCAAAATATTCTTCTTACTAGGACTCCCTGACCAGGAAAAAGTGAGATCTAATTGATGACACATTTGAAGTCACCGTATACCCCACTGCTGAGCCCAGGTTTAGTCAGAGGGACATTGCTGCTTGTTGCCAAAGGGCAAAGATGGTAACAACGGTGTGTACTGGCAAATTCCTGTAGGAGGGCCTTTTATCCCTACCTCTTGATTATACAGTCACAACCAGTTCTTCAAAAGTTCTTCTGTTCCAAGGCTGTTTCTTGTGTTTGCCAATTCCAATTTTTTTTTTTAAAGCATGTGCGAATATTATTGGAGCACAGGAGGGAGGGTGTGAGCCAGGCTTCATTATAGAATTGCGTAACAAGCGAGAGCCATGTCATTCTCATTGCAATTCATTCCAACTGCCAGCCGGTCTCCTGCGGATGGAAATTCTCGATGCAGGTATGTAGTTCCCCAAGGGAGTGGCTTACTCCAGAGTGCAGTGGAGTTCCTAGAGCCTGAGGAGATGGCATGACCTTCAGAGAAATCCTTTGCTGATTGTATTTTCACAGCCAAGCTTTGGATAAAAGTTTGGAGGGCAGTGAATTCTGGCATGTTCTCTGGCAGGTGTTTAGAGTGAACTGTTCTAAGCTGCTGGGGAACTGCCTGTCTATAACCGCTGAGTTGGTCTGGCATTCTCATTGAAGATGGGAAGAAGAGTTCCAGGGGACAGAATATCTGGACTTCCCTTAATAAGAAAGTTGGGAATTATAAAGGTGTGTTGCTAGTTCAAGTCCCAAAGTTCTGCATCAACCATAGAGTGGCACGGTTATTTCAGTCTGGGAATTTTTTTTTTAATTAAATCATAGCTGTGTGCATTAATGCAGTCATGGGATACAATGTGCTGGTTTTATATACAATTTGAAATATTTTCATCACACTGGTTAACATAGCCTTCGTGGCATTTTCTTAGTTATTGTGTTCAGACATTTATATTCTACATTTAGTATCAGTCTGGGAAATTTTTAAAGGGACTATGATCTCAGTTAAGCACTTATCCCACTGTAACACCCGCTTCCCCCTAAGATGACCGCAGGAGTCATCAGCCACATGTGATGATCAGTGGTAGATAGTGGGGAAATTTACCAAAACTGGTGGCTTTGGGGTTTTAGAGTTGTTATCATTGGTGATAACCACATGGCTGGCTGTGTTGTGGACATGCCCTTTTCGAGCTCCCCTGGTAGCCCAGCTGTCCAACGCTGGCAGCTGCTGCCTTTTCTGTTCCCTGGGGTTAGGTCTGTGCAGCTTCCCTCAACTTACTCAAGTCAACAGAGGCAGCTAGACATTAACTTGTCCGTGGACCAGAATAACTCATTCTTCTGTGTGACAGGAAAAGCTAATCTGGTTCTCAAGAGCATGACCCCCAGCCTGCGTCTCTCGGCTGGGCGGGTTGGAGAGCAGACTCCGTGGGAGCTCCTGGAGCAGGGTCTGCACTGAACCCCCCCAGCCTGCGTCTCTCTGCAGGGCGGGTTGGAGAGCAGGCTCCGTGGGAGCTCCTGGAGCAGGGTCTGCACTGAACCCCCCAGCCTGCGTCTCTCGGCTGGGCGGGTTGGAGAGCAGGCTCCGTGGGAGCTCCTGGAGCAGGGTCTGCACTGATCCCCCCCAGCCTGCGTCTCTTGGCAGGGCGGGTTGGAGAGCAGGCTCCGTGGGAGCTCCTGGAGCAGGGTCTGCACTGAACCCCCCAGCCTGCGTCTCTCGGCTGGGCGGGTTGGAGAGCAGGCTCCGTGGGAGCTCCTGGAGCAGGGTCTGCACTGAACCCCCCCAGCCTGCGTCTCTCTGCAGGGCGGGTTGGAGAGCAGGCTCCGTGGGAGCTCCTGGAGCAGGGTCTGCACTGAACTCCCGTGGCTTCCTACTGCCGCTTTCTGTCCATCTGGTGTTTTTAAGTAGAGTTTTCTACAAACACACATTTATCGGTATTGGATAACTGCACCAGTTCCTGGTATTTACCACTAACCCAAGAAGCTTAGGTCATTAAATCCCCAAAAAGGAAACTTGCGTGCTCTCCCAGGGATGGGATTCTAATACTTGCGTTGGTTGGTAGGGGTGAGGGCTTGAGAGGATGTGTCAGCCATGGAAGATTCAGGCAGTTGGGTGGGGCCACGCAGCAGCCCTAATGAAACCACACTCACACGTGGCTCCGTGGCCAGCTTTGTGCTGGCATAAACATTATGTCCTGTCCACGTGTGTGCTGTTCACAGTCCCCATCACAGCTGGACCCTGACTCTGTCACTAGCCACTTTCTACTCGGTTATCATATCAGAGCTGGAGGAGCATCTTGGACACAAGGCAGATTGGAGCAAGAGCAGACAGCTGACTCCAGTGTGTGCGGACAGAGGCCAGCATGGCTGGGGACGCTCCAAGAGCAGATAGCTGACTCCAGTGTGTGCGGACAGAGGCCAGCATGGCCGGGGACAGGGATGACGGCTTACTGCCATCCCTTCACTGACAGTTCAGAGGAATCCTAGGATGAGTGTCTGCTCCTCAGGACCAGGCCCGGAAAGTGGAATCATGGGATCCTCTTGTCCTCGTCCTCCGTGTGGCACAGGGATGCTCCAGAGTAGTGGCCGGTGTCAGAGGTTGGCCTGTGAGGACAGCAAGGTCTGCCCTACACCGCGTGGCACTAGTCGGCTGGTTAAATGCCCAGATGAGTCCTTGGACAGGCAGGGGCCAGGAGATGACAGGGGCAGGGCCAGAGTGTGCCACTGTGAGGTGGAGCGCCTTCCCTGTGGCCACCCCACCTCCGGGGACCCTGCCTTCTCCTACTTTTGCTTGGAGAAGTGGCTCAGCAGCAGTGGGCTCCAGCCTTAACTTCCTTCCGATACTGTGGAAGCCAAAGGCTAACAATTTCCTAAACTGGGCTGAAAGCTCTAGGTGAGGATTTTAAATTATCTCCTTTGGCTGACCTTGGAAAAGCTCTCCCGGAAGGGTCACGTGGATTCCTTAGGTAAATGGGTATGGTTTGCTCATTACACAGGGTCCGCGGAACTGTTTATGTAAAAGATTGTCCTTTGGACATGGACCCCAAGTTTCATCCTTAGGTGTTTTCTACATACTGGTGTGTTAGAAAACACACTCAGCCTCTCATCAAAATAGATAGCCAGTGTGTGGCCCCTGCTGTGTCCCCAGCTTATGGAGTCCTCTAAGGACGACATGCTTCTTGAAACTGTGGCTTCAGAAATAAGCACGCAGTCATGAAACCAGGGACACCTGGTGTTGCAGGATATGATGGGGTTGGTATGAGGCTGAAAAGCTTCCTGCATGCACAGAATAGGTCCAATGCCTGGGAGCTCCCAGATGCTGGTCCCCACAACCGCGTGTCTCCCTCAGAACTTGGGCGGGCCTCTGCACACACACGGACATGACCGAGGCCCTCAGCTGGGTGGTGGCCCAAGCTAGGCCTGCACCCTCCAAGAACCATAGGTGGAAGGTAAGGAAAGAAACCTTTTCACCCCAGTCTGTTTTCTATTGAAAACCTTAGATCTTTTTCGTAGGGAGGAAAGAACCCCTGTTTATAAGCAGGAGAATAGAATTGTCTATGAGTACCCAGATTATAGAAAGAGACGGTTTTTCTGGAAATCAAAGGGGGAAGAGGGAAAAACATTGAACCAACCTAGACTTAGAAAGGTCCTTGACACCTGTGTTGGTGCCAGAGCCGTTCCTGTCTGCTGGGCACAGGTTACCTGGTGTCTTGTCCCTGTCCTCCACTCACTCACTTCCCTGAACAGCCCCCAGCACCTCCGCAGGCTTGGGAGACCGGAGCCTTGTCTGCCTCAAGTAATTGGGTCCCTGCCTCTCCTCACTCTGGGGGTGGGCAAGGGAGGTGTGGGAGGAGGTGATGGTGGGTTTCAACTCCAGGGGTTCCTAAAGACCAGTAGTTCCCAAACTGGGTCTGCTGGTGGCCAGGAGAACAGGGACAGTGGCCAGAGAGAGGAGGCGTGAATGAGCTTACAGCGCCTTCCCAGCCTTGTTTCTGAAATGGAGTTTGGTCAGCAGCGGGTTTACAAGGGACTTGGGCTGTCCATCCCGCCTAGAAGTTGGACCGAGTCTGTGCAGCCTTTAGATCGTACGTAGGTGCCCTGGTACAAGCAGGCCACACTTCACCTGCGAGTTTGACGGTAGACGTGGAGATACTGACTGAAAGGCATCTGCTCTGGAAATCTGAAGAGGGAATTCTGTCTCTGGGTAGGAAGTTTCACGATACTGTCTTCTAGAAACCTCAGACTCTGAAGTGTGAGCTCTGAAAAAGGCACCAGAAACTATAAAGTTAATGGATTTGTTTGGACTTTTGAAGAGAAACCTATCCTGAGATTAAAGATGCTAAGACTCGGGCTAGAAAAACTCAGTCTGGTTAGTTCATCTTTCTCAAGGTGCTGTTAGGACCCAAATGAAACCTGTGCCCAGTTTAGATAACAGACGGGAAGCCCAGCCAAAATAATGAATGAAACTACTTTAATGGGGTGTTCTGCCCAGGACTGAGGGGGTTCCCACGGTGTAGGACCTTCACTCCTTGTAGGAAGTCCCCAGCAACATGAGCCAAGCTGGTCCCCCGGCCCAGAGCCAGCCAACCTCACTGCTCCTTCTCTCCCTTGCCACTTCACCAAGATGGCTCCGTACCTGTGTGAAATGACACAGAGCAAGCCTCTTGGCCTCTGCTGCTGCTCTGTGCTCTGTGTTTTTGTTTCTTTGAAAAATTGCATGTCTCCAGGACCTCGCAAAAGCCCCACTGCTTAGCTTTCTCTGGGAGACACAAATGAGGGTGCCTCACGGGCTTCAGGCACTTGGCCATCCCAGTTGGGGTGGATGGAGGGCGGCTTGTACCAGGATCCTTAGATTCCCTCTCTGTGGACTTAAATGTGAGCCTTAGGGAGCACCTTGATAGAAAAATGAAGGGGATAATGAGAAAGAACTTGGACCTCAGGGCCTCACAGTTCAGCGTAGCTGCCTATTCATCTTCCATGTCCAGAGAGCAGCCGTCAAGGGCACAGCTGAAATTGGGGCTCCTAAGTGGGCCTGTGAAGACTGGCTCAGTGAACACATGGTCGGCCAAGGACTTTACAATGGCCCTGTCCTGCACTTTGGCTAGCTCTCTTGGCTTCCTAGGGGCCTTTGGTAGCTGTGAGGGGCCCTCTCCGAGGGACTGCACCTGGCTGGTGTGTGTGAATTGCTCTTGCTCTCAGGAGCTGCACCTCCGCCTTGTCCCCCCTCTGCCTGCTGCCCAAGCCAAAACAGCTGTGGCTCCGTCATTTCTTCCAACACACAAACTAGAATTTTCCCTCTCAAAGGATGTTCTTCTCTAGGCAGATATGTTTGTAAAGTCTTTTTCTCAAAGCCTTTGTGTCTTCATGTCACTGGGTTCTGGTCTTGTTGTTTTGAAGTCAGTAGGGTCAAACCTGGATTCGGTCCAACTGACATTAGAATGCAGATTGCAGAAAGTTTATAGTGGAAAAATCAGACAGAAAATTTACTTCTTTACTGGTACAAAAACAACAGAAGATCTGAGATGACTCCTAATTCCTAAGTAGGTATTCGCCTCGAAGAAATCATTCAAGGGAGAGAAAATGCCCATGAATGAGAGCAGCAGCTCTGGGCAGGGCTTGCTGCTCGTGCCTACCACTGTGAACACTCACAGTCCTTGGTGACACAGGGGCGTTCAACCTCAGGACTGCGGAGTCACCAGGAACCTGGTCTGTGCCTCACCCCGCTCTGCCAGCGTGGACTCCAGTACCTATGGCAGGGGGCATGTGGACGCCCTCGAGAAGCCCTTCCTGGGCTCCCCGGGACACTGAGGACGTCAGGACAGCTCCTGGCTGGGTGGTTAGATGCACACACGCAAAGCCCTGTTCCGAGATGGAAAGCCGTGACTGTGGAAGGACTGATAACCCTGGAAAGTCAGGCTTACCAGGAGGAGGGTGGTCATTTTGTGTTTGTGGTGCTCCTGTAGTAGGCACAGTTCTCACCATCAGCAATGCCTGCGTCTCACTTCCCTTTAGTAAGTCCTGGTGCCAAGAGCTGCCTCTGACCTTTCCAGCCTGGTGAAAGGTTAGAGGCATTTCAATATGCTACATCCATCGTACAGGTGTGCAGTACCCACAAGCAGGTGTGCCGTCCCTCCGTGTAGGTGTGCGGTTCCCCCCGTGCAGGTGTGCAGTTCCACGTGCAGGTGTGTGGTTCCCTCTGTGTATGTGCAGTCCCTCCGTGCAGGTGTGCAGTTGTGCAGCACCCCACCCCGTGCAGGTGTGCGGTTCCCCCCGTGCAGGTGTGCAGTTGTGCAGCACCCCACCCCGTGCAGGTGTGCGGTTCCCCCCGTGTAGGTGTGCGGTTCCCCCCGTGTAGGTGTGCGGTTCCCCACGTGCAGGTGTGCGGTTCCTCCGTGTAGGTGTGCGGTTCCCCACGTGCAGGTGTGCGGTTCCCCCCGTGTAGGTGTGCGGTTCCCCACGTGCAGGTGTGCGGTTCCCTCCGTGCAGGTGTGCGGTTCCCCCCGTGCAGGTGTGCGGTTCCCCCGTGCAGGTGTGCGGTTCCCCCCGTGCAGGTGTGCGGTTCCCCCCGTGCAGGTGTGCAGTTCTCCCGTGCAGGTGTGCAGTTCTCCCGTGCAGGTGTGCGGTTCCCTCCGTGCAGGTGTGCGGTTCCCCCGTGCAGGTGTGCAGTTCTCCCGTGTAGGTGTGCGGTTCCCCCCGTGTAGGTGTGCGGTTCCCCACGTGCAGGTGTGCGGTTCCCCCCGTGTAGGTGTGCGGTTCCCCACGTGCAGGTGTGCGGTTCCCTCCGTGCAGGTGTGCGGTTCCCCCCGTGCAGGTGTGCGGTTCCCCCCGTGCAGGTGTGCAGTTCTCCCGTGCAGGTGTGCAGTTCTCCCGTGCAGGTGTGCGGTTCCCTCCGTGCAGGTGTGCGGTTCCCCCGTGCAGGTGTGCAGTTCTCCCGTGCAGGTGTGCGGTTCCCCCGTGCAGGTGTGCGGTTCCCCCCGTGCAGGTGTGCGGTTCCCCCCGTGCAGGTGTGCGGTTCCCCCCGTGCAGGTGTGCGGTTCCCCACGTGCAGGTGTGCGGTTCCCCACGTGCAGGTGTGCGGTTCCCACGTGCAGGTGTGCGGTTCCCCACGTGCAGGTGTGCGGTTCCCCCCGTGCAGGTGTGCGGTTCCCCCGTGCAGGTGTGCGGTTCCCCCGTGCAGGTGTGCGGTTCCCCCGTGTAGGTGCGCGGTTCCCCACGTGCAGGTGTGCGGTTCCCCCCGTGTAGGTGCGCGGTTCCCCACGTGCAGGTGTGCGGTTCCCCCCGTGTAGGTGCGCGGTTCCCCACGTGCAGGTGTGCGGTTCCCTCCGTGCAGGTGTGCGGTTCCCTCCGTGCAGGTGTGCGGTTCCCCCCGTGCAGGTGTGCAGTTCTCCCGTGCAGGTGTGCAGTTCTCCCGTGCAGGTGTGCGGTTCCCACGTGCAGGTGTGCGGTTCCCCCGTGCAGGTGTGCGGTTCCCCCGTGTAGGTGCGCGGTTCCCCACGTGCAGGTGTGCGGTTCCCCCCGTGTAGGTGCGCGGTTCCCCACGTGCAGGTGTGCGGTTCCCCCCGTGTAGGTGCGCGGTTCCCCACGTGCAGGTGTGCGGTTCCCCCCGTGTAGGTGCGCGGTTCCCCACGTGCAGGTGTGCGGTTCCCTCCGTGCAGGTGTGCGGTTCCCTCCGTGCAGGTGTGCGGTTCCCTCCGTGCAGGTGTGCGGTTCCCCCCGTGCAGGTGTGCAGTTCTCCCGTGCAGGTGTGCAGTTCTCCCGTGCAGGTGTGCGGTTCCCACGTGCAGGTGTGCGGTTCCCACGTGCAGGTGTGCGGTTCCCCCCGTGCAGGTGTGCGGTTCCCCCGTGCAGGTGTGCGGTTCCCCCCGTGCAGGTGTGCGGTTCCCCCCGTGTAGGTGTGCGGTTCCCCCCGTGCAGGTGTGCGGTTCCCCCGTGCAGGTGTGCGGTTCCCACGTGCAGGTGTGCGGTTCCCACGTGCAGGTGTGCGGTTCCCCACGTGCAGGTGTGCGGTTCCCCACGTGCAGGTGTGCAGTTCTCCCGTGCAGGTGTGCAGTTCTCCCGTGCAGGTGTGCGGTTCCCCCCGTGCAGGTGTGCGGTTCCCCCCGTGCAGGTGTGCGGTTCCCACGTGCAGGTGTGCGGTTCCCTCCGTGCAGGTGTGCGGTTCCCACGTGCAGGTGTGCGGTTCCCTCCGTGCAGGTGTGCAGTTCTCCCGTGCAGGTGTGCGGTTCCCCCCGTGCAGGTGTGCGGTTCCCCACGTGCAGGTGTGCGGTTCCCACGTGCAGGTGTGCGGTTCCCCACGTGCAGGTGTGCGGTTCCCCCCGTGCAGGTGCGCGGTTCCCCACGTGCAGGTGCGCGGTTCCCCCCGTGCAGGTGTGCGGTTCCCCCCGTGCAGGTGTGCGGTTCCCCACGTGCAGGTGTGCGGTTCCCCCGTGCAGGTGTGCGGTTCCCCACGTGCAGGTGTGCGGTTCCCCCCGTGTAGGTGTGCGGTTCCCCCCGTGCAGGTGTGCGGTTCCCCCCGTGCAGGTGTGCGGTTCCCCCCGTGCAGGTGTGCGGTTCCCCACGTGTAGGTGTGCGGTTCCCCACGTGTAGGTGTGCGGTTCCCCCCGTGTAGGTGTGCGGTTCCCCACGTGCAGGTGTGCGGTTCCCCCCCCCGTGCAGGTGTGCGGTTCCCCCCGTGTAGGTGTGCGGTTCCCCCCGTGTAGGTGTGCGGTTCCCCCCGTGTAGGTGTGCGGTTCCCCCCGTGTAGGTGTGCGGTTCCCCCCGTGCAGGTGTGCGGTTCCCCCCGTGTAGGTGTGCGGTTCCCCACGTGTAGGTGTGCGGTTCCCCCCGTGTAGGTGTGCGGTTCCCCACGTGTAGGTGTGCGGTTCCCCCCGTGTAGGTGCGCGGTTCCCCACGTGTAGGTGTGCGGTTCCCCCCGTGTAGGTGTGCGGTTCCCCCCGTGTAGGTGTGCGGTTCCCCCCGTGTAGGTGTGCGGTTCCCCCCGTGCAGGTGTGCGGTTCCCCCCGTGCAGGTGTGCGGTTCCCCCCGTGTAGGTGTGCGGTTCCCCCCGTGTAGGTGTGCGGTTCCCCCCGTGCAGGTGTGCGGTTCCCCACGTGCAGGTGTGCGGTTCCCCCCGTGTAGGTGTGCGGTTCCCCCCGTGCAGGTGTGCGGTTCCCCCCGTGCAGGTGTGCGGTTCCCCCCGTGTAGGTGTGCGGTTCCCCCCGTGTAGGTGTGCGGTTCCCCCCATGTAGGTGTGCGGTTCCCCCGTGCAGGTGTGCGGTTCCCCCCGTGTAGGTGTGCGGTTCCCCCCGTGCAGGTGTGCGGTTCCCCCCGTGTAGGTGTGCGGTTCCCACGTGCAGGTGTGCGGTTCCCCCCGTGCAGGTGTGCGGTTCCCCCCATGTAGGTGTGCGGTTCCCCCGTGCAGGTGTGCGGTTCCCCCCGTGTAGGTGTGCGGTTCCCCACGTGTAGGTGTGCGGTTCCCACGTGCAGGTGTGCGGTTCCCCCCGTGCAGGTGTGCGGTTCCCACGTGCAGGTGTGCGGTTCCCCCCGTGCAGGTGTGCGGTTCCCCCCGTGTAGGTGTGCGGTTCCCCACGTGTAGGTGTGCGGTTCCCCCGTGCAGGTGTGCGGTTCCCCACGTGTAGGTGTGCGGTTCCCCCGTGCAGGTGTGCGGTTCCCCCCGTGCAGGTGTGCGGTTCCCACGTGCAGGTGTGCGGTTCCCCCCGTGCAGGTGTGCGGTTCCCACGTGCAGGTGTGCGGTTCCCCCGTGCAGGTGTGCGGTTCCCCACGTGTAGGTGTGCGGTTCCCCCCGTGCAGGTGTGCGGTTCCCCCGTGCAGGTGTGCGGTTCCCTCCGTGCAGGTGTGCGGTTCCCCCGTGCAGGTGTGCGGTTCCCCCCGTGCAGGTGTGCGGTTCCCCCCCCCGTGCAGGTGTGCGGTTCCCCCCGTGCAGGTGTGCGGTTCCCTCCGTGCAGGTGTGCGGTTCCCCCCCCCGTGCAGGTGTGCGGTTCCCCCCGTGCAGGTGTGCGGTTCCCCACGTGTAGGTGTGCGGTTCCCCCGTGCAGGTGTGCGGTTCCCCCCGTGCAGGTGTGCGGTTCCCACGTGCAGGTGTGCGGTTCCCCCCGTGCAGGTGTGCGGTTCCCACGTGCAGGTGTGCGGTTCCCCCGTGCAGGTGTGCGGTTCCCCACGTGTAGGTGTGCGGTTCCCCCCGTGCAGGTGTGCGGTTCCCCCGTGCAGGTGTGCGGTTCCCTCCGTGCAGGTGTGCGGTTCCCCCGTGCAGGTGTGCGGTTCCCCCCGTGCAGGTGTGCGGTTCCCCCCCCCGTGCAGGTGTGCGGTTCCCCCCGTGCAGGTGTGCGGTTCCCTCCGTGCAGGTGTGCGGTTCCCCCGTGCAGGTGTGCGGTTCCCCCCGTGCAGGTGTGCGGTTCCCCCCCCCGTGCAGGTGTGCGGTTCCCCCCGTGCAGGTGTGCGGTTCCCCCCGTGCAGGTGTGCGGTTCCCCCCGTGCAGGTGTGCGGTTCCCCACGTGTAGGTGTGCGGTTCCCCCCCCCGTGTAGGTGTGCGGTTCCCCCCGTGTAGGTGTGCGGTTCCCCCCGTGTAGGTGTGCGGTTCCCCCCGTGTAGGTGTGCGGTTCCCCCGTGCAGGTGTGCGGTTCCCCCCGTGCAGGTGTGCGGTTCCCCCCGTGCAGGTGTGCGGTTCCCCCGTGCAGGTGTGCGGTTCCCCCCGTGTAGGTGCGCGGTTCCCCACGTGCAGGTGTGCGGTTCCCTCCGTGCAGGTGTGCGGTTCCCCCCCCCGTGTAGGTGTGCGGTTCCCCCCGTGTAGGTGTGCGGTTCCCCCGTGTAGGTGTGCGGTTCCCCACGTGCAGGTGCGCGGTTCCCCCCCCCGTGTAGGTGTGCGGTTCCCCCCGTGTAGGTGTGCGGTTCCCCCCGTGTAGGTGCGCGGTTCCCCCCGTGCAGGTGTGCGGTTCCCCCCGTGTAGGTGTGCGGTTCCCCCGTGTAGGTGTGCGGTTCCCCACGTGCAGGTGCGCGGTTCCCCCCCCCGTGTAGGTGTGCGGTTCCCCCCGTGCAGGTGTGCGGTTCCCCCCGTGTAGGTGCGCGGTTCCCTCCGTGTAGGTGCGCGGTTCCCCACGTGCAGGTGTGCGGTTCCCCCCGTGCAGGTGTGCGGTTCCCACGTGCAGGTGCGCGGTTCCCCCGTGCAGGTGTGCGGTTCCCCCCGTGCAGGTGTGCGGTTCCCCCCGTGCAGGTGTGCGGTTCCCACGTGCAGGTGTGCGGTTCCCACGTGCAGGTGTGCGGTTCCCCCCGTGCAGGTGTGCGGTTCCCCCGTGCAGGTGTGCGGTTCCCCCGTGCAGGTGTGCGGTTCCCCCGTGCAGGTGCGCGGTTCCCCCCGTGCAGGTGTGCGGTTCCCCCCGTGCAGGTGTGCGGTTCCCCCGTGCAGGTGTGCGGTTCCCTCCGTGCAGGTGCGCGGTTCCCACGTGCAGGTGCGCGGTTCCCCCGTGCAGGTGCGCGGTTCCCCCCGTGCAGGTGCGCGGTTCCCCCGTGCAGGTGCGCGGTTCCCACGTGCAGGTGTGCGGTTCCCCCGTGCAGGTGCGCGGTTCCCCCCGTGCAGGTGCGCGGTTCCCACGTGCAGGTGCGCGGTTCCCACGTGCAGGTGTGCGGTTCCCACGTGCAGGTGTGCGGTTCCCCCGTGCAGGTGTGCGGTTCCCCCGTGTAGGTGTGCGGTTCCCCCCGTGCAGGTGCGCGGTTCCCCCGTGCAGGTGCGCGGTTCCCACGTGCAGGTGTGCGGTTCCCCCGTGCAGGTGCGCGGTTCCCCCCGTGCAGGTGTGCGGTTCCCACGTGCAGGTGTGCGGTTCCCACGTGCAGGTGCGCGGTTCCCCCCGTGCAGGTGCGCGGTTCCCCCGTGCAGGTGCGCGGTTCCCCCCGTGCAGGTGTGCGGTTCCCACGTGCAGGTGTGCGGTTCCCCCGTGCAGGTGTGCGGTTCCCTCCGTGCAGGTGTGCGGTTCCCACGTGCAGGTGTGCGGTTCCCACGTGCAGGTGCGCGGTTCCCACGTGCAGGTGCGCGGTTCCCCACGTGCAGGTGCGCGGTTCCCACGTGCAGGTGCGCGGTTCCCCACGTGCAGGTGCGCGGTTCCCCCCGTGCAGGTGCGCGGTTCCCCCGTGCAGGTGCGCGGTTCCCCCCGTGCAGGTGCGCGGTTCCCACGTGCAGGTGCGCGGTTCCCCCCGTGCAGGTGCGCGGTTCCCACGTGCAGGTGCGCGGTTCCCCACGTGCAGGTGCGCGGTTCCCCCCGTGCAGGTGCGCGGTTCCCTCCGTGCAGGTGCGCGGTTCCCTCCGTGCAGGTGCGCGGTTCCCTCCGTGCAGGTGTGCGGTTCCCCCGTGCAGGTGCGCGGTTCCCCCCGTGCAGGTGCGCGGTTCCCACGTGCAGGTGCGCGGTTCCCCCCGTGCAGGTGCGCGGTTCCCACGTGCAGGTGCGCGGTTCCCTCCGTGCAGGTGCGCGGTTCCCCCCGTGCAGGTGCGCGGTTCCCCCGTGCAGGTGCGCGGTTCCCCCCGTGCAGGTGCGCGGTTCCCCCCGTGCAGGTGCGCGGTTCCCACGTGCAGGTGCGCGGTTCCCCCCGTGCAGGTGCGCGGTTCCCCACGTGCAGGTGCGCGGTTCCCCACGTGCAGGTGCGCGGTTCCCCCCGTGCAGGTGCGCGGTTCCCTCCGTGCAGGTGCGCGGTTCCCTCCGTGCAGGTGTGCGGTTCCCTCCGTGCAGGTGTGCTTTTCACTCCGTGCAGGTGTGCGGTTCCCCCCGTGCAGGTGCGCGTTTCACTCCGTGCAGGTGCGCGGTTCCCCCCGTGCAGGTGCGCGGTTCCCTCCGTGTAGGTGTGCGGTTCCCCCCGTGCAGGTGTGCGGTTCCCCCGTGCAGGTGTGCGGTTCCCCCGTGCAGGTGTGCGGTTCCCCCCCTGCAGGTGCGCGGTTCCCCCCCTGCAGGTGCGCGGTTCCCCCGTGCAGGTGTGCGGTTCTCTCCGTGCAGGTGTGCGGTTCCTCCATGCAGGTGTGCAGTTCCCCCGTGCAGGTGTGCAGCACCCCCACCCCGTGCTGGTGTGCTGTTTCCATCTTGCAGGGGTACCGCCATAGCCCTTCTAATCTCCAGGGCCCCACCTAGTGGACCTATAGAGGACAAAGGCTGTGAGCACCCATGTCTACCCGGGGGCTGGCATGGCTTGGTAGGTAGATACTGCTGAGCACTTTCGGGTTACGCTGACTTAAGGGCTCCCGCACTAGAGCATCAGGTCACGTCTGCAGTATCTTTGCTCCTCCACTGCCTGTGTGCTGAACCCCACCATCTCTCCTTTATAAATTCTGCTTACATTGCGGTTGAGACAGACACTACTCACTGTGGCACATGACGTGACCTAGCTAAGGGTGGATCAGATTAGGTGGGGGCAGTTCATATACGGGTGTGCGCACACACGTGGCATTACACAGGAGCTCCGAAACCTTAAATACTACTGGAACCCAAACCACAGTCCATTGAAAGGTGTATTAGGAAATTATATAGACAAGGAAGAACAAACATCTGGAACTCTCTGGTGGCAAATCAACATTTTTATTCTATTCTGAGCTTCCTTTGGGGGCAGCTGGGAGGGGTTCATAAACAACGCATCAAACCACAATGGGCAGCCCTTAGTTTCTAAGACTGAAGAAGAGAGAATTGTGTTTGTGAGCTGTTACTGGGAGCAGGAGGAAGTCCCCGTGTAACAGAGACTTGTCTGCGTGGGATGGACACTCATGTGCTACCCTCCACAGGTGTTCTCAGCTCCCCTGGGAAATAGCCACGGCCAGTTGTCCAAATGGGCCACATTCACAGGGAGTTGTGTAGTGTCACCGTGGGGACCTTGACGTGTAGATATTGTCCATTTTAAGTCGTATGTGATGCTGCACCTCTTTCCCAGACAGGATTTGAGGCAGATTCCAACCGATAATTAACGTGAAAATGTATCATGAATATGCAGATGGGATCGTCCACATGCAAGAGCGTGTGCACCCACAAGAGTGTGGCACAACTTTATTACAGCTTGTTGTATTGAGAGGATGAAATAATAGTGTCGGATTGTTGTGACTCCATCTTAAAATTCCTTGATTTCTGAAGAGCTTAGTCAGCTCCTGCGAGCTGGTTCCTCCTGGCGTGCAGGTAGAGGGAGCTGGGCACAGTCTGCAGTTGTGACTCGGACAGCCTGTGAAATTGCTGAGCTTGTCATGGTCATTATGGGGTGAGGGCTTCACTGACCACCCTTCTCCACCTTCCCTCCTTCCCGGCCGTGCGTCCAGGAAGACTCCAGAGGTTCCTCTCACAGAGACGGTCTTCCGGGCACACCTCTCCTGGATTTGCAGACCGGCCTTTCTGCTGGATTCAACAAGGCCCTGTCCATAAAGCTTTCCAAACCCTGTCGGCTGGACCGAACGACACTCATGCCCTGGCTGCGTCTTACTTCACCCTTGTCATTCTCATGGTGTCTTTATTTCCCTCCATGTGATTCTTGTGAGTGTTTTGATGATGGAGAAGGTCCCCACTTTGCCTTTGGATGAAGACCTCACTCCTTGAAGTGACGATCCAGGCTCTGCCTGCCACCTAGCTCAGACTCACCCCAGCCCAGCCCACGCCCCCCTTTGTTGTCTTCTCGTTTCTCCCACTTGCCGTGTCCTTTGGCCCCGGGACTTGAGGTGCGGTGGCCTCTGCTGACCGGCTCCTCTCTGACCCACTTTCTTGCCACACCAGCTCCCCCTGGACCAGTCCCATCGCTTCCTCTTGGGGGTTTCTGCCACTGAGCCTGCGGGGCACTGGCCTGCTGTGGGTGTCTCCCCTTACCCTGCGGGTCACGTGTCTGTGCTCTTTGGCTTATGTCCAGGCCTGATTCTCTCACAAGACTGAGAACTCCTGGAGGCCAGAGGCCTCATGGATCTTGTCACCAGCGTATCCCTAGCGTCTGGGATGTTGTCTGAATGAACGAGGGCACAGTGAGCCACGTACTTGGCCTGCCCTTAAACCTGTAGGGCTAGAGTTCTTGAAGATGTGAGAAGGGAACCTGTTACGTGATGCTCTTAAGCCACAGAAACGTGTGCCAGTCATGTCCAGGCTCCACTGGCCGCACCCAGAAGCTCGGACCTTCACGTGAGGGAGAAGCTTCAGGGCTTTCCTTGTTGTTTGGGGGGGTCTGGAGGGGCTTTTTTGGTTGGTTGGTTGCTTTTTAATTGTAGTAAAATTTGCCACCTTGACCATTTTTAATGGTATAAAGTAGTATTAAGTATGTTCACGCTGACGTGTAAGCAGTCTCCAGAGGTTCTTCTTTACCTTGCAGAACTGAAACTCTGTACCTACCAACACCAATTCCCCATCACCTCCCCTCCGCCCCCAGCAACAGCCTTCTACTTTCTGTCTTTATGAATCTGTCTACTCGCAGCAGCCCTTTCAAAGTGGAATCATACCATATTTTTCTATTTACGGCTGGCTTATTTCTCTTAGCATTATGCCCTCAGAGTTCCTCCCTGTTGTAGTAGAGGTCAGCATTGCCTTTCTTTTGAAGGCTGAATAATATTCCGTTTTGTGAACTTACTTCATTTTGTTTCTTCCATTTATCTGTGGGTGGACACTGAGTTGCTTCTGCCTCTTGGCTATTGTGAGTAATGCTGTTGTAAACACAAGTACACACAAACACTTCTTCCAAGCTTGAGGTTTTAAATGAAAAACTAGACCATGGGAGAACTACAGAGGATGGCTGAATTTTAAAGCTGCTCAACCCCACCAGAGCCCTGGTGGAGAGAAACCACTGAACACTTGTTAGGCCCTGTCATGAATACAGTGATGTGTGTAAGTTGGTGACCTGAATGATGGTCTGGACCTGTATGGCCTGGAAACAGCCACCAGCAGCCACCTGGGCTCTGGGCTCGCCCTGGGCTGGCTGAACACCGTTCCTGGGTGACTTGGGACATACTTTTGTCATTCATCCCACCTATTTGAGGGAGTATGATAAGTAGTTTCTCCCATCTGTCGAAGCCATGCTGTGATATTGCCACGATAGTAGAAAGACTTTCAGGGAGTATCTGCAGCTTTTGGTGGCAGAAGCAACTGCTGAAGAGCCCATTCCTTTCGTCCACACAAAAAGTTAGATTCTTTATCAAGGTCTTATTTCTGTCTAAAGAATTTCTTGTTTATTCTATATAGCCTCTAGGGTTTGGAAAGAGTTTAGGATTCAGAAATAAATAGCCAAAATGTGTCCTCACTGCATTTCAAGTTGTCCTGACGTAGACAACACACAGTGAATGGGCGCGGGTGAGGCTAGCCACGTGAAGGCCTTGTGCTTCTGTAAAAATCCAACCACCGCAGCCTAGCTAACGATTTGCTGTGACACAGTCTGCCTTCTTGTGTTTCTAAATCCAACGAAAACATAGAGCATATGTGTGTATGTGTGTGTCTTATAAATACACAGATGTAACCGGTCAGTTTATGGGTGTGAGGTTTAAGCTGTGAGTGGAGTCCATGGGATGCTGCCCCATCAGCATACAGCATGCTAGTTAAGAGAGGCGCCGGCCATCCTCAATTTATATAATTTTGTTTTCCGCTTTCAGCTCTTTAGTGTTACTAATTGAAGCCAAAAATTCTTGCAAAAGGTAAATAAATCAAAACCCTCTCTTTTCCTCAGTGACAGTTGAGTCACAGCGCAGGACTCTGTGGGAGAGGTTGCCTGTGGGGGGTGGCGAGCAATATCTTTTCCCTTCTACTAAGAAATGGAATTTCATTACTCTATTTTATAAATATTTTCTCCTACGGCTGGTAACCTGATTGCTGGCATGTTGCTGGGGTCCTGCAAGGTGGGGAGAGGCGGAGCTGGGGAGGCCTGCTTCTTTTCAGGTGTGCCTGTGGCCCCAATGGAAACCAATCAAGGCGCGATTTATGTTCATTAAGTGCTTGTCAAAACTGAAAAATTTTCTAATCAACAGCAATCTAATCTGCAGCCCCCTCAATGGCTGGGAGGGCCGCCTCTGCTGCATCGGCTATTTGCCTGTTACAACTCTAGGCTAAAAATCCGCTGATGATTACATTAGGCTAAGCTGCGAAGTAAATGAACCATGTCTTATTTAGGTGCCACTAGCTGCAGAGCAGCCCTGCCCCGCAGGGCACTTGATAGCGTTTTATGGCTTTAAAATTAGTGTAGCTTTCCATTTGCTGCAGGGCACTGCATGTTATGCCTTTGAACTCAATAAGCAAAGGGAAGGGGGCCTTTTGTTTTTCCCCCTGATTTTTTTCCTTTGCATTTTAGCAATTTAGTTTTGCATCTTTTCCAGACGGCATTTTGCAATAAAAATGTCTGACTACCATAGATGTGCCTCCCCCACCCCGTACCCCAAGAAAAGAAGAAGAAGACTAGAGGAAAAAAAAAAGAAAAATTAGAAAATGTGATTCATTTGGAGAAGGCCATTGTTTTCCTATGCTACAAAGTGAAAAATAGCTTTGCAGGCCAATCCTTCATGACTTACCATGTCAGAATTGCTCCCTCAAGTGGGAACAACACTTTGAGCTCATGAAATAGCCACGTAATGTCAGAGGGAAAATATTTCAGTATTTTTATTGGACATTCAGTAGTAAGCGCTAATATTTACTGAGGGCTTTGGTGCTCTGTTTATATCATAAACTTCATGTATTATCTCAGTTAGTCCTCACAACAATATCATGAGGCAGGAACTGTTACTGTTCTTACTTGTGACGATGCAGATACAGGGCCCAGAGTGATTAACTAACATTCCCCAAGCAAAGGGCTAGTAAGAGAGCAGAGATTGAATCCCACGTTCTCTGATTTTGAGGCTTATTCTCCAACCAGGAGAAAGCTGAGTTTTGTCTCCTGCAGACTTCTCCAGGAATTCATAAAGGTCTGGTTATCAGTGAATCGACTGCTGTTCTCTGAACTGAATCTGATATAGTTGGCAGACATTAGATTTAGAAAAATAGAGTAATTCCTATAAAAGCAGTGCACGGTGGGGGGAATCATGATACTTCTCAATAGCCATATGTGAAAGTTTAAAAATTAGAAGTACTGGGGCGGCGCCTGTGGCTCAGTGAGCAGGGCGCCGGTCCCATATACCGAGGATGGCAGGTTCAAACCCGGCCCCGGCCAAACTGCAACAAAAAAATAGCCGGGCGTTATGGCAGGCGCCTGTAGTCCCAGCTACTCGGGAGGCTGAGGCAGGAGAATCGCCTAAGCCCAGGAGTTGGAGGTTGCTGTGAGCTGTGTGACGGCACGGCACTCTACTGAGGGCAATAAAGTGAAACTCTGTCTCTAAAAAAAAAAAAAAAAAAATTAGAAGTACTTAAAATTTGTGACGGGCATCTATTAGATGTAAATGTTTACATACCAATAATTATTATACAAAGACTACGTAATTTGTATCCTTTTGCAGTATGGTGCCTCTTACACCCTTCATGTAGTCTAGCCATGCTCCTACTAATATTCCCAAGCTTTACATGCTAAGAAAGTTTTATTTTTCTTTAAAAAGAAAAAAATTTGTTCTGCCTGTGCAACCTAAGAAGAATAAACTATCAGGTTTAATAGTGTTTTTTAACTGAATATTTTAGACATGGGAAGTACTACCGAGGTTGCAGTTCAGCCGGGGCCAGGTTTGAACCCGCCACCCTCGGTATATGGGGCCTGCGCCCTACCGACTGAGCCACAGGCGCCGCCCTACATTTTAATATTCTTTTAAGGTCATTTTATAGGCAAAATTATGAGATACAGACTAGTGTGGTTATCAGTGCTTTCAGAATATTTGCGTCTATGTCAGTGTACCCTAGGCTCCAGGACTTCCATATGAACAAATAAATAAATGTGAAGAAAGTGTGATAGGCCAAATCCAAAGTGGGAGTTTTTCTGGGCTTCCTCAGGTCAGATGGCAGAGGAGGCTATCACGGGCTCGGGTGTCCTCAGACGTGATCTGTCGTCTTAAAAATCTCCTGTTTCTTTGAGTGCCGCTTATATCTAGCAAATTCATCCCAAGAAATCTGAAGCTTTTAAAGAGATACAGATGGGTAACACACAACTCAAAATTTTCCAGGGTCTAACTGCCGGTCTAGTTGTTTCGAGCCATATTTAAATATTAAATTATTGGAATAGCAACAGTGTGGTGCTGGCTCCTTGAAGTTCATTTCGGTGAAATGTCTCTCCTGCCTGCCTTTGGGAGGGGCGGAAATGACTGAAGACAGGCAGCCCTTCTTCCCTGCGAGGCAGGGCACCTATGTGTTGCAGCTGGGCAATACCCAACCGAAACGAAGATGAGAAAAATCTTTCTCTTGGGATAAAGCTCAATACAGGAGGTCAGTCAAAACAGACACAGTCAAGAAGTCAAGGAAACATCTGTGATTTGATTTGGAATTTTCTGTTTTGGTTTATATTTTAATAACCCGTCCCCCAGGCTCATGGTGTGTTTTGCTGTAGCCATTGGATGCCAGCAGCCGCTGCGCATGGGTTGGACAGGCGGGCTGGACAGACGGGCTCTGGCTGTGCTGCTGCAGCTCTCCATTGCGTGTGAAGCCACCGCTGGTCTCAGTCGAGGCTTCCCCAGCCTTCTCTTTTACCACGTGGTCCATAATTACCCAGACCTAGTAAAGTACTTATTAAGTAAAGAATAAAGTCTCATAACCACGACCTTATCCTCTGTCCCCATAAGACCTCTGATTTGCTGGGTGCCTTCTTCCTCCGAGGCCAGTGGTCACTTTCTCAAGCATCAGTCAGTGGGTCTTTCCGAGGGCAGTTCTGAAAGGGAAAGACCAGAATTCTGTTGGCTGTCTTGGGAAACAAAATTATTTCTCATCGGATTTGCACTTTGAAGCTGCCTCCTACCTTGCTATTGTGACTGTGATCCTTTGGAGAGGAGAAATCGTCTTCTTTTGAGCTCTGTGATCTGAAAGGATGTGGATGGAAGATTTTCATAGCTGTGCAGTATTTTTGCAGTGTCTTCAGGAGTGCGACTTTCTGCTCCACCTGTGACTGTGTATGAGGCTATTGTTTATTATTCATAAATGTTGGGCTTGAACATTCGCTTGATCTTTTTTTGAATGAAGGGTACTATATGTGTCTTTAAAGATTAGTTTCCTTTGAAAATAATATTAAACGGACTTGGGAATAGCAGTGCGTCTTACCTGAACAATGGCTTCTTTTACATACTTTTTTTTTGAGCCCCAAAGTGAGGCTTTTTAAAAATAGGACTTAAACTACTGTTTCCTTTCTGAGCGGGGACGTTCATGAAAGTATAGTGAAAATAGGGAATAACGACAAGTCGCCCTTTTCCTCCAGAAGACAAACAAACTTGAAAAACATTTGTAGTATCTTTCCAAACTCCAAGTTTCGTGTTCTCCCCCAGTTATGTCCAAGAAATCACACACATTAAGGTGGACGATCTAGTGGGCTCAGGATGCCTTTACCTTCTTCAAAACTCCTGTGGAACCCCAAAGACCTTTTGTTCATGTAGCTTTTATTATGTTATTTTATATATTTTATTATTTTATTGGCATTTATCATGTCAGAAATTCAAATGAGGAAAACTTTTAAATACTTACATAATCCACTTAAAGTAATAGTAATGAAACACCCCAAATATGTTCATGTAAATAATATTTATGTAAAGTTTCCAAGACAAAATTATCATAACTTTATGTGTTTTCTCAGACCTTTTTAACGTCTGGCTCAACAACAGAGTTGGATTGTCATGTCTGCTTCCGTCTGTTGCAGTGTGTTATTTTGGTTAAAGTGTGTGAAGAAAGCCTCACAGTATACAGGTGTGTGGTTGGAAGGGGGAGGACTATTTTAATAGACATATCTCATAATTGTGGATATTCCCCCCGCATACTTCACCAAAACTCAACATAACACAATGTGGAATCACCTTTTGTCCTTCTGTGCTACAGCAAACCGACTTGTGCTTCGAATGCTCCCTAACGCATGTTTTATCCACACCTGTCATCCCAAAACTCTGTGTTTGGGCCAGGTGATGGTTCACGCCTATAATCCCAGCACTTTGGGAGGCCGAGCTGGGAAGACCACTTGAGACTAGGCATTCAAGACCAGCCTGGGCATGGCAAGATCCCATCTCTGCAAAAAATTAAAAAATTAGCCAAGAGTGGTGGTGCACACCTGTAGTCCCAGCTGCTCGAGAGGCTGAGGCAAGAGGATTCGTTGAGCCTAGTATTTTGAGCTGGCATTGAGCTGCAATCAGGCCACTTGACTGTAGCCTGGACCACAGAATATGAATCTGTCTCAAAGAAAAAATCAATACACAACATAGTGTGTTTTGAAATAAAGTGTGCAGCTTTCGAAATGGTGATACTTTTCCTCAGGTAATATCTTAAATTTCCATTTATTAATGTCACCACCAGTCTTCTTAGAAAAGTTGCCAACTCTTTGCAAGGTATCAAACTCACGGTGAGAGATAGAAATTTTTTAAATTCCCAGTTTCTTTAGAAAGCTCAGATATTATCATTGGTCACCGATATTGTCAGCTGTCTTCTTTGAAGTCCTCACTTTGTTCATTTTCAGGAAAATATCTACCAAAATATCAAAGGCTGAATAACCATAGTCAGTCTGTCTGGTGTAGTCTTTCTTTCAAGTAAAGATACTGACCCACCAAAAAAGTGGCTAGTTCAGCTTGCAACTCATACCACTGCAGAAGTACCTTTTGTAAGACAGTTGTCAAAATCTAGCACCCCAGACAAATGCTGTGTGCATACTTTCCATGTAATGACTCAGAAAATTAAAAAGACGTATACTCAATTGTTGAAATTTTAAACAATAAATAGCTTTTTTTGGTTTACCAAAAGTTTGCAGGTAAAACTGGTTTGTTTTTGCATAGCGTGGCAGTGAATAACAGGCCAGCTAGTGCAGTTTGGGGTGCTGCCTTGATCCGTCCCGAGGTGCCAGCATTGTACCCATCCTCACCTCTATATCCATGAAACAAATGCCCACACAGTGACAAAAAGCCAAGTAATGTTAGAATTGTTTTGAAAACTTTACGGAACTCAGAAACTTCCCAATAGCATGCCAAGGATCACAGTTTTTGAAAGTTGTTAAACTAGATTCTGAAAAGGGGGGAAAAACTCAGATTAGCCATGTCGTAAAACCCAAACAAATTTTAGTGTCTGAAGAGATATCTAACTTGTCAAAATATTAAAATAAAATATTAAATTTATTAGCATATCTGTACAGTTAGAAACCAGAACGTACTGGGAAAACCTAACTGGAACAAATTTTTTTCAATCGTTTGATTATAGAAATTAAGAGTCAAGTAAATGGTTCGATGTAACCATGTCAGATTATATAAAAAAAAAAAAAATCAACACATTGTACCCCACATATGCATAAATGTATTCATGATCTATGTACTTAATAAAAAAAAAAAGTCAAGTAAATGTAAAAATGGAATGTGTTGGTGACATTATCTGTACTTGAAGAGGGCAGGGCCTAATAAGCGTGGTCAGATTTCCAAAGCCTGGTACCTTTTTTCTGATGATCTAATTTTGAGGTGCTGGTCATATCATTTATACATCTCAGCTTAGCTTTAAGATCTTGTTAACCGCTGTTGGTGCCCCTGTGAACACATCAGCAAACCATCTTTCACCAGACAGCCAAAGGTATCCTCGGGATGCAGGCAGGAGAATCAATATGCTGAGAGTATTTTTAGGGACCAGTGATGGATTGCCATATTTTGAGCTTAACTTGACGTGCCAAATGCCCCAGAGCTGACCAAGATGAACTTCCCATTTACTGAGAACCGTACAGGCCATCAGGGGCAGAGAGGGCTCCGGGAATGCCTGGTCAGTACGCACGCGTCTTTGTTTTTGTAGTTTGGGAGAGAATGCATGTGTGTTTAAGCCTTATGTGGATTTTGACGAGGACTTTGTACTGCTCCTTGCTGGAGCAAAGTGCTACCCATTTGATAACCCACGTTCCTGGGAATGCATAACTGTGAAATTCTCAGATAACATGGTGCAGCAGCAAATCAATTAGGCCTCCATATCCGGAGTGGTCTGGTACACCAAGGCACTAATGACTCGGCGCCCTTCTCCAAGGCAGGAGCCGCGTTAAGCTGGGCCTGTGGGTCCCTGACAGGGCTCTCAATTGCTAGCAGGTTTCTCTCATTGCACCTCATTTGCATCTGGGACATCAATTAGCATGTTTGTTGAGGCTAATTGAATGAAACTCAATCATAGCTCTTAATTGCTTGACTATGTGAAAAGAAATCACATTAATGCAGCTAATTAAGTGTACGGCAATAGATGCAACATAATTAGGAGTGAAATGTGAAAAAAAAGGGATGGCAAAGGTGCCTGCGTGGGACGGCGAGGCACAGTTACCCAGCGATTGGCGCATTCGGAAAGGGGTCCCTGTGCTCCGGTGCCCGCTTGGAAGAAATAATCCGCATGATGAGCTTGGACAACTTGAGAAGAAAAATGCAAATAGGTTTGCAATTACTACTTTTTCAAGCTGTTGAGGGGCAGGAGATAGCACCTCTGGGGGGCCTGGCTCTTGAGTGGGCCCCAGGGACTTGTTAAGTGCTGTTTAAAAGTACTTGGCTTTGAATTACCCTCATGCCTTGTTAAAGGGCTTTTTCCTCTTTTATCTTCCATCAGCATTTTCCACAAGAAACATGTAGAAGGGTAGTATCCGTTACATTTGCATATCAAAATCCAGCTTGCTGTCTTAATTTTACCCAGGTCTCTGTCTCAAACCCATCAAGGGTCTACACATCCCACTTCTGAGGACTTGATGTTGTTTCTGGTGTAACTTTAATTCCTCAATAACCAAGCTGCAGAGAGTTGAAAGGGATGGATTTCTTTCAAACCCATGACGCTCAGGGAGGCGAGAAGCCACAGACCCTTGCGTCTTTGCATCCTACCAATGTATAAAGCCTTGGGTTAGAGGGCTGCTATTGCCTAGGAAATGTGTCTTGCAAAGTTTTAAACATTCTTAGTGGCTCGAGATAGAAAAATGGCCAAATTTATATTCTGATACTTTACAGCTGGTTCCTCTGAAGTTTCAGCGCCTAACTCAGGCAAGCAAGCAGATCCCTCGGCTCACGCTGAGCTAAAGATAAATGTGCTCCCTGGCCTCACTCAACTCCAGAGAGCAGACACTGGGTACATTTCTATAATAATTTTACATAAAATATCCTGGTTATTGTATGTTAAAACATGCCTATTAAAAGAGCCCATGCTGAGGCTTAGTCACTATCTGATTAGCCTCATTTTAGAGCCCATAAGCAATAAATGCTCAATTACACTCCTGTTATTGTATTTTAATTTGTTAAGAATTGGCATTAAAGAAGAAAGTTATAGCAAGTTGATATTTTTAAAGGAGTAAGTATGCAAGAAGGAATTCATTATTCATGAGCATTAACTTTGGTTTTGAAACTTGGGTTTGCTTACTTTTAGTGGGTATCAGTGGGAGTCAAATTCAAGGCGTTTAAGAACCCCCTTTAGAAAACAGCCTGCACTGAGCAGAGATGCCTTCTTCTGTGAAGGGCTTTCTTTCATTCACCATCCTCGTTTGAGAGGTAGCACAGTGCACTGGGGAGAGTGTCGGTATCTCTTCCAGCCTGCCTCTTCTTTCACTCTGTTAATATAATTAACTTAATAATAATTTGCTGTCCTCTGGCCCACATGCTTTCAAAACCACAGCTTGCCTCCTAGTCTTGACTCCTCCTCTGGGGGAGTCCCCCTAGTCGTATTTGGGGGAGTCCTCCTGATCCTCCTTGCATGTGGCGCCTTCTGTCAGGGGAATGCAGAGTCAAATCTGCTGTTCCCAGCCTGGGTACAGCTTTCCCCTTCCCCAAAGCCACCATGACAGCCGAGCCAGCCTATCTGCAGACATAAGCAGTGTTAGGGGCCTAAACCCTTCCTCCTCCTCTCCTCCCAAAACAAAAGGCCTACCTAGCCTCACCTAAGAGTTCTGCCAGAAAGACACTAGCCCACCGAAACCTTCCAGCAACGGGTAGAATCTTCCTCCTATACCCAGTATCAAAGCCCCAACCACCCTCGGTGCGCGGCTGTCTTTGCCCAGGCAGGTCTCAGTCCCCTTCCATTAAACTTGGACTGAACCTCTCCTGGTCTCATCTCGGGGTACACCGCTGAACCCCTTTCTAACAAGATCCTCCCTGAGCCTCCCTGGGAGATGAAGCAGACAGCTGCCTGCCCAGGGTGGCTCCTGGCCTCTGCCACTGGCCTCCAGGCTAATACCAGATGGGCGTGTGCTGGAGTTTCCTTTCTGGATGGTTTGTCCGCTGCTGGGGAATGGCCACCCTCCCCACTGCCTCCAAATCCACCCCTGTGCCGGGCAGCCTCTGATCCTTTCTCCTTGGGCTTCCTACTGGTCTAACCTCCAACTGTTAGCTTTCCTGCTGCACCAAAGCTGGCTGTTGGAGGTGCGTCCTCAGGAAGTCATGGGGACCCTGAAGCATCGTTTGCTCCCAGGGCTAGTACGGAGGTACTTCTGGGTGTCTGTATTTCTCTCTCAGAATGTCTCCCCAGCATGGCTGTGCCCTCCCACTGTGGACACTCTCCTCCTGCCCTCCCTCCACTGTTGAGAATCCCTACACCCTTTTTCCTTTGGGTTGACTCCCATGCAGCCCCCTCTGCGTTGCCTGGGCTGGGGGGAAGTCTGCGCTATTGACACACCTCCTACGGGTGGGTGGGAGAGGGCCGCCCTTCTCACCCTCTGTCCTGAGGGGCCTGGTTTTCATCCCCTTCCCCCGAACTGAAACCCTGTTCTTTTGGTTCCTTGCATCATTCCTTCCATCAGCGACTTCCTGCTTGTGGAAGGAAGACTCCTTCTCAGCCCCTTCACCTGCCGGAGTGTGGACATTGTCCTGCAGTTATAGACAGCCTGTTCCCCAGAAGCCACCGAGGCCAGCTTTTCTGGTCCCATAGATGGGGCCTTTGCAGTTTGCTTCTAGAACTTTACCCAGTTAACCTCTCTGCGTCAGTTCACAGTGCCGGCTGGCAGTTACAAGCAAGCATCTCACTTTTGCCACCTGCCTGGGTACCTTACGGTCACAGGCAAGTTCATTCGGAAGTTCTATGATTACCTGGACTTAATCCCTTACAATAAATACGAATTTTTTGGTTTTAGAATCTAAAGGGAGTTCACCAAGATACTGTCAGGGAAAGAATGTACTTATTCCCATTTCCTGCTCAGTGAACGTTGTTTACCCAAGAGTGGTATTGTATACTGCTGTTCCCACCTGTAAGGATGTGGCTCCTGGACCGCTGAGGATACCAGGATCCCACACGAGGTGGCATGGTGTTTCCAAGTCCTTTCTGGTACTTACAGTTATCTCTGGGTTACTTACATCTAGTGCGGTGTACATGCTAGGTAACATAGTTGTTACAGTCCATTTTCATTTGTATTATTGTTACCATTTTTTATTGTGTTTTCTTTTTTTAATATGTTCCATCTGCTGTTAGTTGAATTTGTAGGTATGGAGCCCACAGCTACAGAGGGCTGACTGTATATTCCTTCTTTTTTTTTTTTTTTTAATAGTAAATACTAATTTTATTTTTTTTCTTTTTTTTTATTAGTATTAGATCATAGCTGTGTACATTAATGCGATCATGGGGCACCTGCACTGGTTTTATAAACAGTTCGACACATTTTCATCGCACTGGTTAACATAGCCTTCCTGGCATTTTCTTAGTTATTATGTTAAGACAATCATATTCTGCATTCACTAAGTTTCACATGTACCCTTGTAAGATGCACCTTGTAATCCCACCAATCACCCTCATCCTACCCCCCCTTCCCCATATTCTTAGGTTATAACTGGGTTATAGCTTTCCTATGAAAGCCATTCTTAATGTGCAATATAAATTAATAATGTGCCCAGAGCCCTTAGAACACTGACTGTGCTGGCAGACAAGGAGGGTTGTCCCCAGAATAATAAAATAGTGCCTTAAAGAGTTAATAATTCTTGGTCAGTCAGCAGGCCCCGCACCCCAGCTCTCGGCGGCCTTCTGCCTTTCCCCTTCCCTGCCCACCAGCCCTTTCCCAGGTGTTCTTTTACTCCACAGTGAGTTGCTAAGTGACCTGTGCAGAGAACATCAGGGTCCACCTGGCTTCCCAGTAGTTCCCCATAACTGCTAGTCATTTGCCTCCAGGACAAGAAAGGATCAGATTCCTTGTAGGGGTGCCGTAGTGAACCCACTTGGACAAACATGATACTTAAGTACCAAATAATGCACTTTCTTTTTAACACTGAGCTTTTGCCCATCCATCCCTGAACTCCAGCCCCTCAGACATCGTCCTGGCCCTTAAGACAACATTTGACTTTTCCTTAGAGTTTTTACCTGAATTCCACCAGACAGCTTCGGTCTTGTCCAGATGTTTCAAGGTGTTCCTGTCTGAGACAGAAAGGTTTTTACAAAACAGTTTCCTCCTCCGTGTATGGAATTATACCTAGAATTTAGGGGTAGCCCTGGTCCGTGTAATAAGCAAGAGTTCATAAAACATGATTTTATTGGTATACTTCCTCCCTAACCCCTGTGTAGGAAGCATCTACCATGTCTCCTGTTTACTGCCCCGATTAGCTCCGGACGTGGACACCAAACTCTGATTTAAGTAGAGTGATGGCACCACCCGTACTAGACACGTAAAATCTTACCGTTTTTAAAGTGATCTGCACAGTGGAAGGGTCGCAAGGTTGCAGCTCATGATGTCTGATAGATCCTTTGGTCCCAGATTGTAAAAGGTCTTTTAATCTGTCTTGGATGTTTTAACATTTGAACAGGATTACATGCAGAATGTTCATGGTAAAGAGATTGATCTGCTGAGAACCACTGTGAAAGTCCCAGGGAAGAGGCCACCCCGAGCCACATCAGCCTGCGCGCCCATCTCCAGCCCTAAAACCAACGGCCTGTCCAAGGACGTGAGCAGTTTACACATCTCACCCAATTCAGGTAAGCCGACAGCACACATGTTCAGAAGTGCAGGTCGGTCAGTGGCAGGAGAGGCTGCTGGCTTGAGTTGCTGGACTCTCGGGCCAAGTGGCGATATTTGCTGTTACATGGTAGATTGAAGTCTAGAACCTCATCCCTCTGTGGCTGTCATTTCCTCTGTACTCCTGGGTTTCCTGAGTGACAAGAAATAAATGGTGGTGCTTCAAGTCTCAGTTGCACAAACCAAGCATCGAGGCTGTCCCAAGGCTAGGTAGTTGAAAGTGGACGTTTACCCAGGAATGAGTACTTAAGAGCCTAATAAAAAAACATGAATCAATTATTAAAATATCAAGGACTACTTGATTTCTTATAACTATGTATATGAAAAGGGGAAGAGTACTTGGCATAAGACTCAAATGAAACCACTGGACCTATATAAAATGTAAATCCTGGGCTGGCTTCAGTGGCTAAGCCTGCAGTCGCAGCACTTTAAGAGTCCAAGGTGGGAGAATTGCTTTGAGCCCAAGAGTTTGAGACCAACCTGGGCAACATAGCAAGACCCCATCTCTACAAAAACTTTAAAACTTAGCCAGGCATGGTGGCATATGCTACAGCCCCACTTAGGAAGGTGAGGCTGGAGGATCACTTGAGCTCAGGAGTTCAAGACTACAGTGAACTCCAGTCCCACCCCTGTGCTACAGCCTGAGTGAGACACTATTTCTAAAAAATAAAAATGTAATTCCTCTCAGTCTTATATTTTAACAAGCATCTGTCACTTTTCAACGCAATTTTAGTTTTTATTCTCTTTTAAAGGAAATTTGTTTTTTCATCCAAGATTAAAGAAAGTGTTTTCTCAAAATCTGATGTGTTTAGAAATTCTTGACCTCTCTGTCCAGGGTAAGCTGTTCAGAGTCTTTGCACATGATGGGTTGCACCGGGGCCATAACCTGCCCTTGACTGCTTTATTGGGGAAAAGGTGTTACAGACCCACTTGAGTCCTCCCACCAACACACTCAGACTCCGTGCACACAGGCCATCCCTTCAAGAATTAGTGTTGTTTTCTCCAGTAAAAAAGTCACTTTCTTCTCTCTCACCTACATGCAATCATCTCGAACATTTCTTTTCTGCAGTAGTTTCTAGCATGTGTCTCTGCCCCTTAAAAGATGCAGCATTTCCCCTCTTCTGAAACTTTCAATGCTTTTAAACAGGGACCGTGCTGGCCACACAGTTCTGTGGCATAAACAATCTTGTTTGGTGAAAGTGACAAACAGGACTCGGGGTTTGGGCTCCATCATCCTGGGCTGCACCTCAAGGTGAAGGCAGGTCCCTGAACTGGTTGTTTATCACCGTGTGAGGCTGGTCTGGCCTGTCTGTGTCGCAGAGGGGTGACGTCAGGTAAGATGACACGTGAACGTGCTGGGGACACCGATAAAGCACAGGACAGACACATGCCGTAGTTGCTAATTGAAGAAAAAGTGTCTTTCTGCTGAAGGCGGCCTCAGTTCCTTCCAGAAAGGTTAGAAGGTGGTTTCGTGTGGTCTCCTGTGACCTAACCTTTACTCCATGACCTTCATGAGATTTTCCTTGGCAGTATGGTTGCTAACGCTGGGACGGGAAGAGAGAAAAGAAGTGCCCGAGGAAGGAAAAACAAGCCCATAGTGAATAAAAAGCTGAAGTCTCCGTTACTTTATTATATTATTTATATTAAAAAAAATGCCCATTGAGTACTGACTCTGCCGTGGGCATGGGATCCATCCCTGCAGTCAAGAGACAAGGCAGCCACCTCCCAGCTCCCAGCTCCCTGCTTACCCACCACATCACGTCTGCCCCTTGGTTTATGCGTTTGTTCATTTCAAGCCAACGTTTATGGAGTTTCTTTTTTCAATAGGCAAAAATAGTATGTATTTATTATTAAAACATGATGTTTTAAAATATGTACACTGTGGAATGGGTAAATTGAGCCATTTATTGAGTTTCTGGCCTTCTGTCCTGAGCCCTGGGGACACCGATGGATAAGGTATAATTCCACCCTCAATAACCTTCCTGGGGTGGGGGTGGGGGTGGGGAATAAGTAGAGAAGTGCAGCAGGTGCAGCAGAGGGCACTGGGGGGTGGAGGGGGTGAGGGAGCCCGGAGCTACTGTGGCCACAGTGTGGTCATGGTGGTGTGTGATGTGGCTGACTCTGCCCCAGGAGGTGGGGCCAAACCTCAGGGCCAAGGGGATGTCCCTACAGACTTTGCAAAAAGGATTGGAATTCACTGGCAAAGGAGGGGGAGGAGCTTTTATGTAAAGACTGTTGAATATGCAAGATTAGGATTTTGAACTTCCTGATCTTGGGACTTACATTCTTTGATGCCAGTTGCCATTTGTTGTTCTTAGGAAAAGGTAATGTGTGATTATAAATAGAAAATATAGCTGGGCGCCATGGCTCATGCCTGTAATCCCAGCGCTCTGGGAGGCCGAGGTAGGTGGATTGTCTGAGCAAGAACAAGACCTAGTCTCTAAAAAATAGCCGGGCCTTGTGGCGGCTGTCTGTAGTCCCAGCTACTTGGGAATCTGAGGCCAGAGGATCGCCTGAGCACAAGAGTTTGAGGTTGCTGTGAGCTGTCACACCACAGCACTGTACTAAAGGTGACAAAGTGAGACTCTGTCTCAAAAAAATAGATACGTATGTGCATACACAAAAAATACAAAGGCCCTCTAAACCGTGCCATAGGTCATGGGCCTCTGCGCTGCGGGAGTGAGTTGTGTGTGCAGGGCTCCCTTCTGTTCTCTTTAAGTCCTCACTGTGGGACAAATGAGAGAGTTTGGGACAGGGTTGACGTTCCTTTCCCATGGTCACACCCCTGAGAATAGAACAGCACATCTCTCCAACCCACAGCCAGGTTCATGCCATGTGGGGAGCCTGTTTGCTTGTCCCTCTAGTTTGAATCCCAGGCAGGGCGTGGACTCAGGAGTGTGACATTAGCAGGAGCACAGAGCCATCGTGAGGAGAAAGTGCCTCTTGGTCACAGTGCCCAGGGACTAGGCATGCAGTGAGATCATCAGCAGTTGTCCAAGAAGAGCTCAGGACCCTCAGATAACCACTTCCTATTGATTTCTCAGCTTAATTCTCAGGTTCCGTCACTAAGCCACGAAGGAGACGCTTCTGTAAGGGGTGGAGCCTGTGGTTCAGTGAGCAGGGCGCTGGCCCCATATGCTGAGGGTGGCGGGTTCAAACCCAGCCCCGGCCAAACTGCAACAAAAAAATAGCCGTGCGTCGTGGCGGGCACCTGTGGTCCCAGCTACTTGGGAGGCTGAGGCAAGAGAAGTCGCCTAAGCCCAGGAGCTGGAGGTTGCCGTGAGCTGTGACGCCACGGCACTCTACCGAGGACAACAAAGTGAGACTCTAACAAATAAATAAATAAATAAATAAAAATATTGCAGAGTTTTAAGCTACATCACCAGCCCCAAATGTGAACAGTAATCTGTAAAATGACACATTCTTTCTTGCTTAAGAAATTAAAGCTTTGGGGGATTTGGGATTTTTTCCTCTAAATTACTCTTTGGAAATTGAGTTTCCTTGTATTTAAAATCATCATTCATAAAATGCTCTGTCATGTGTAGAATTCAAACCCAGCAAATTTACCTGAAATAAATTGATACTGCATGTAAATGGTGGTAGACTAAAAACTGATAGGAACTTAACCTTAGTCTTCACTCTGGACTGATTTGAACCCTCCTGCTTTGTTCAGAGTTCCGGGTTAACTGGAGACGTGTTTGGCTTTGTATGCTTTCTGTAACTCATATTCTTGTCTCGTTGTGACTGAATTAGAGCAGTGTTTTCTGCCTTCCCTCTAGTCACTTTTTCACTCGCACAGACCTGTTTTATGTACCTGTCTGAATCTTTGTATGCAACACTTGCTATTGCCTTAGAATAAATGTCTGTAAGTGGAATCAATAAATGTAATCATTTGTAAGGTGCTTGATACATACTTCCAAACTGACTTCTAAAAAGGTTTTATATAAATACTCTTTCATCCATAAGGTGAGTGCCCGTTTCTCCCCACATGCTCAGAAACTGTGCTAATCTGAAAACGTATCATGCTTTGTTTGGAGTTCCTCAGCTGCTAGTGGAGGTGAGACGTTTACTAGCCATGACTGTTTCCTCGGTCGTAATTGCTCAAAGTCTCCTTTGCCCATTTTTACACTAGCTTCCTATCTTTTTCTTATTGATATATAAGAATTCTTTGTACATATAGGATGTTAATACCTTATAACATATCTTGTGGACACTTTCCCGGTTTATCATTCGCTTTTTAAATTTTCTGGTCTTATTTACATGTAGCAGTTTTCCTCCTTTTTATTTATACTCAAATTATGTCTTTTACTTCTACTTTAAGCTACGTATAAAGCCTTTAGTAGTCCTGAAATTAGATCATAGTTGATATGTGTGTATTTCTAAGTTTTACAGTATTTTTATTGTTGTTTCTCTTTTTTCCTCCCCCCCCTTTTTGTGTGTGTGTGTGTGTGTAAATATGTACATATTTAACTCCTAATCTAGCGGTTCTCAACCTGTGGGTTGTGACCCCTTTGTAACAATGAAAATACATCCTGCATAACAGATGTTTACATTACAATTCATAACAGTAGCAAAATTATACTTATGAAGTAACGAAATAATTTTATGGTTGGGGTCACCACAACATGAGGAACTGTATTAAAGGGTCGCAGCATTAGGAGGTATTAGGAAGGTTGAGAACCACTGCCCTAATCCATCTTTAATTTGTTTGGACCTGTTGTGTGTGACGAGAAATCTAATTTTTTATTCAAATAAATAAGCAATTCTCCTTTTGCTCTCTTAAATGTTTTCTGCCCTGTTCTGTATGTCTCCTTTGTTGTACAGCTAAGTCGTTCACTCACATCCACTGTTCCTGTGACCTGCCGTCACTGCATGACTGCCTCCCCTCATGTGGAGTGTCACTCCGTGTATCTCTGCTTGTCTAACACACAGTAGTTTTTCTTATCTTCCAGCTCTGCTTGGCTGTTGCCACCCATTTACTTTTTTTCAAATGCACTTTGGGATAACTTGAAAGCTTCCTTCCTCCAGCCTTAGCTGCCATTAATGGTGGTGAGACTGACAATGCTGGGCTCGTCATGGTGTGTGTTAGTGCTGACTTTCCAATTCTCCCCCAGCGGTGCTGCCTGACTGTGTGTCGGTGCTGACTTTCCAATTCTCCCCCAGCGGTGCTGCCTGACTGTGTGTCGGTGCTGACTTTCCAATTCTCCCCCAGCGGTGCTGCCTGACTGTGTGTCAGTGCTGACTTTCCACTTCTCCCCAGCGGTGCTGCCTGACTGTGTGTCAGTGCTGACTTTCCACTTCTCCCCCAGCAGTGCTACCTGACTGTGTGTCAGTGCTGACTTTCCACTTCTCCCCAGCGGTGCTGCCTGACTGTGTGTCAGTGCTGACTTTCCACTTCTCCCCCCGTGGTGCTGCCTGACTGTGTGTCGGTGCTGACTTTCCACTTCTCCCCAGCGGTGCTGCCTGACTGTGTGTCAGTGCTGACTTTCCACTTCTCCCCCCAGCGGTGCTGCCTGACTGTGTGTTTGCTGACTTTCCACTTCTCCCCCCAGCGGTGCTACCTGACGGTGTGTTGGTGCTGACTTTCCACTTCTCCCCCCGCGGTGCTGCCTGACTGTGTGTCGGTGCTGACTTTCCACTTCTCCCCCCCAGTGGTGCTGCCTGACTGTGTGTCAGTGCTGACTTTCCACTTCTCCCCCAGCAGTGCTACCTGACTGTGTGTCAGTGCTGACTTTCCACTTCTCCCCAGCGGTGCTGCCTGACTGTGTGTCGGTGCTGACTTTCCACTTCTCCCCAGCGGTGCTGCCTGACTGTGTGTCAGTGCTGACTTTCCACTTCTCCCCCCAGCGGTACTACCTGACTGTGTGTCAGTGCTGACTTTCCACTTCTCCCCCCAGCGGTGCTGCCTGACTGTGTGTTTGCTGACTTTCCACTTCTCCCCCCAGCGGTGCTGCCTGACTGTGTGTTGGTGCTGACTTTCCACTTCACCCCCCAGCGGTGCTGCCTGACTGTGTGTCGGTGCTGACTTTCCACTTCACCCCCCAGCGGTGCTGCCTGACTGTGTGTCGGTGCTGACTTTCCACTTCACCCCCCAGCGGTGCTGCCTGACTGTGTGTCGGTGCTGACTTTCCACTTCACCCCCCAGCGGTGCTTCCTGACTGTGTGTCGGTGCTGACTTTCCACTTCTCCCCAGCGGTGCTGCCTGACTGTGTGTCGGTGCTGACTTTCCACTTCTCCCCCAGTGGTGCTACCTGACTGTGTGTCGGTGCTGACTTTCCACTTCTCCCCAGCGGTGCTGCCTGACTGTGTGTCGGTGCTGACTTTCCACTTCTCCCCCCAGTGGTGCTACCTGACTGTGTGTCAGTGCTGACTTTCCACTTCTCCCCCAGTGGTGCTGCCTGACTGTGTGTCGGTGCTGACTCTCCACTTCTCCCCCACTGGTGCTGCCTGACTGTGTGTCAGTGCTGACTTTCCACTTCTCCCCAGCGGTGCTGCCTGACTGTGTGTCGGTGCTGACTTTCCACTTCTCCCCCAGCGGTGCTGCCTGACTGTGTGTCAGTGCTGACTTTCCACTTCTCCCCCACTGGTGCTGCCTGACTGTGTGTCGGTGCTGACTTTCCACTTCTCCCCCAGCGGTGCTGCCTGACTGTGTGTCGGTGCTGACTTTCCACTTCTCCCCAGCGGTGCTGCCTGACTGTGTGTCAGTGCTAACTTTCCACTTCTCCCCCCCGCGGTGCTGCCTGACTGTGTTTTTGCTGACTTTCCACTTCTCCCCCTAGCGGTGCTGCCTGACTGTGTGTTGGTGCTGACTTTCCACTTCTCCCCCACTGGTGCTGCCTGACTGTGTGTCAGTGCTGTCTTTCCACTTTTCCCCCCGTGGTGCTGCCTACTGTGTGTCAGTGCTGACTTTCCACTTCTCCCCCCACGGTGCTGCCTGACTGTGTGTCGATGCTGAGTTTCCACTTCTCCCCCCAGCGGTGCTGCCTGACTGTGTGTCGGTGCTGACTTTCCACTTCTCCCCCCAGTGGTGCTGCCTGACTGTGTGTCAGTGCTGACTTTCCACTTCTCCCCCCAGCGGTGCTGCCTGACTGTGTGTCGGTGCTGACTTTCCACTTCTCCCCCCAGTGGTGCTGCCTGACTGTGTGTCAGTGCTGACTTTCCACTTCTCCCCCCAGCGGTGCTGCCTGACTGTGTGTCGGTGCTGACTTTCCACTTCTCCCCAGCGGTGCTGCCTGACTGTGTGTCGATGCTGAGTTTCCACTTCTCCCCCCAGCGGTGCTGCCTGACTGTGTGTCGGTGCTGACTTTCCACTTCTCCCCCCACGGTGCTGCCTGACTGTGTGTCGGTGCTGACTTTCCACTTCTCCCCCAGTGATGCTACCTGACTGTGTGTCGGTGCTGACTTTCCACTTCTCCCCCAGTGATGCTACCTGACTGTGTGTCAATGCTGACTTTCCACTTCACCCCCCAGCGGTGCTGCCTGACTGTGTGTCGGTGCTGACTTCCACTTCTCCCCCAGCGGTGCTGCCTGACTGTGTGTCGGTGCTGACTTTCCACTTCTCCCCAGCGGTGCTGCCTGACTGTGTGTCAGTGCTGACTTTCCACTTCTCCCCAGCGGTGCTGCCTGACTGTGTGTCGGTGCTGACTTCCACTTCTCCCCCAGTGATGCTACCTGACTGTGTGTCGGTGCTGACTTTCCACTTCTCCCCCAGTGATGCTACCTGACTGTGTGTCAGTGCTGACTTTCCACTTCTCCCCCCAGTGATGCTACCTGACTGTGTGTCGGTGCTGACTTTCCACTTCTCCCCCAGCGGTGCTGCCTGACTGTGTGTCGGTGCTGACTTTCCACTTCTCCCCCAGTGATGCTACCTGACTGTGTGTCAATGCTGACTTTCCACTTCACCCCCCAGCGGTGCTGCCTGACTGTGTGTCGGTGCTGACTTTCCACTTCTCCCCCCACGGTGCTGCCTGACTGTGTGTCAGTGCTGACTTTCCACTTCTCCCCCCACGGTGCTGCCTACTGTGTGTCAGTGCTGACGTTCCATTCTCCCCCACTGGTGCTGCCTGACTGTGTGTCAGTGCTGACTTTCCACTTCTCCCCCCACGGTGCTGCCTGACTGTGTGTCAGTGCTGTCTTTCCACTTTTCCCCCCACGGTGCTGCCTACTGTGTGTCAGTGCTGTCTTTCCACTTCTCCCCCCGCAGTGCTGCCTGACTGTGTGTCAGTGCTGTCTTTCCACTTCTCCCCCCGCAGTGCTGCCTACTGTGTGTCAGTGCTGACGTTCCACTTCTCCCCAGCGGTGCTGCCTACTGTGTGTCGGTGCTGACTTTCCACTTCTCCCCAGCGGTGCTGCCTACTGTGAGTCAGTGCTGTCTTTCCACTTCTCCCCCCACGGTGCTGCCTACTGTGTGTCAGTGCTGACTTTCCACTTCTCCCCCAGCGGTGCTGCCTGACTGTGTGTCAGTGCTGACCTTCCACTTCTCCCCCACTGGTGCTGCCTGACTGTGTGTCAGTGCTGACTTTCCATTTCTCCCCCAGTGGTGCTGCCTGACTGTGTGTCGGTGATGACTTTCCACTTCCCCCCCCCAGCGGTGCTGCCTGACTGTGTGTCTTGCTGACTTTCCATTTCTCCCCCAGTGGTGCTGCCTGACTGTGTGTCGGTGCTGACTTTCCACTTCTCCCCCAGTGGTGCTGCCTACTGTGTGTCGGTGCTGACTTTCCTCTTCCCCCCCCCCCAGCAGTGCTGCCTACTGTGTGTCAGTGCTGACTTCCACTTGTACCCCCCAGCTGGCTGGCTTGGGTACTTCCTTGCGTTGCCTCTGACGCTGCTGACTCTGCTGTGCACCCAGCACTGTTGAGTGCCCTGGAGATTTGGGAGGGTGAGAATAACATTAATTCCTCATCATAGTTATGATAAAAGCAAGAAAGGGGGGAGAGAATTATAGTTTTGAATTAATTTTTCAAACGCAGTAAAGCATCACTACGGACTTCACGTAGACACATGGACATATGGCATAGACTTCCTAAATCCACGTCCCTGGCAAATAGCACCCTTCTGTTAGGGCCCTGAGGGGCTTAGAAGGAATCCCCTTTGGGACGCGCATGGATTTCCATGGAGCTGCCTGCTCCAGCGCTCTGTCCATGGGCACTTTATTCTGTTAACTTCTGATGGTGACATTTTTGCTCTAACATGACAGATACCTTCTCGTCTCTAAAATGTGTCTTTGTTGGGGTTTTGCGACTGTGGCTATGTTTCTATCCTAACCAGATTGATGCTTAGATCTTTGTGAAAGGAAACCTTTTCCCTTCTCCACGTCCCCCCTCCCACTGTAGGCCCCCCAGTGGTTTCAAAATATTAAAGCCATCAAGAGGGTTGAAGCTGATTTTCTGGGGGGTGGGGGGGCGGAGATGGCAAATGTGTTTTGAGTATTGAACTGCCGTTGACATCTAAAGCCTCAACCATGCTGTTTTCTCCACACTTCAGCAATCAGGACATCCAGCAAACCCATAAAAAAACCAAACTAATAGCATGAATATTCAGTGACCTAGAATACTAATTATTGTCATGAATATTAATGTGGTCGGACTTGCCTTTTCCTCTCTTCTTTCTCTCTCTCTCCTCTCTCTTTTTTTCCACTTAGCCAGCTCTAAAGATGGGTCATAATGAGAGCATTTAAGAGGGAGCGCTCTCCGCCGTGACAGGGACCGGGGCAATAAGGAGAGCTTGATTAACGCGGCGCACTTGGGGAGAGATGAGAGGCTTCACGTGGGCCTGTTCGGGGAGGCAATGAGGCACCGGCGGCTCTGTTGCTGCTCCCGGAGATTAATGAGGCCTAAGAGTGCATTAGGAACAGTGACAAAGGTTTGATCTAATGGGCTCAGTCATTTTTCCTTTGAGTGACAGACGCACAGAAGTAATTGGCTGTGCAGAATGGCAGCTCATTGGCGGTACTTAAGGATACATTATCCCCGTTGTGTGGCCCGCAGAGGCTGTTTATCAAAACTGCTCACACCGCACACGCAGAGTCGCGAAGCTGCTATTACAGTGGTAATAGCTATTAAAAAAAAAAAAATAACTTGACATCAAAACTAGATCTGTTGTTGTCTCGTGGAAACAAAGTTTTTCTTTGTTTAGTTTTAAATGGTCTAGAAAACATTTTAATAACTCTGGAGTCTATTCCCCATCGGGATGAGTGCTGTGAATCCACCTGTGCTTGGTGGAACCTTGGTGGCCGTGGTCACAAGAAGTGTCCCACACTTTGGACTTGGGTTACGACATTTAATCCTCTGATAAATGGGTACTTCTGCTGAAGACCCTTTGACCAAGTGTTCTTAGTAGAGCACTTGTAAATGGAAGCCTATTGGTTGAGAATTATTTTTCTGAAAAATATCCCAAAACTAGTATCATGTGATATCTATCTGCTTTTACAAACCAATTTTACTGGAATCAATTTTGATAGGTATTTAATAATTTTCTTAGGAAAAAAGTTAACACTTTGTGAGGTTTCCCTTAGACTAAAATTTCAGGAAGTTAGCTAAATCTGAAACCAAAAGACAGTAAGATTTATATTTTATTCCATACAAGAGCTGTAGCATCTTGAGCTCCGATGAGACACACATTCTTAGACCATTAGTTGCTCTGCTGTCTTCCCCACCGAGAGTTTGGCAAATTTGTGTTCTTGTTTCCATTATTAAATTGTAAACTCCACAAGGAGTAGACCATTATTTCTGTTTCTTTGTTATCCTGTCTTAGTTTTGTGACTTGGCAATTATTTTTTCATGAAGGAAATGCTCATATGAAATTAAAAGGGCAGATAGTGAGGAAGAGATCAGTCAGTTTTGGGGGGATAGCCGTTCCTCCAGGGTAGCCTTGGTGGTACATTCAAAAATAAGTGAGACTCATACTTCCAGTTTCAGGAACCCTTCAATTATTTGAACCCCAAATGGAGTTTCTTTGCTGTAAGAACTGACAGAGGCAGCTTGATGCTTGAGGATGTCAGTTCAAGGCACAGAGCTGTGCGTCTCTGTGGTAGCAGGTGCACCTGTGAGTACGTAAGAGTTGCTTTGAAAACTTTTTCTTTTCCACTCAAAAATATGTGTGTTTGGTGAAGAACAGTGTTTCACCTGTTGAAATGATGCTTTGGAGACCAGTGACATAGTCAGCAGGGGAGGAGCTGTAAGGCAGATGCAGGCTGGAAAGGAACTCAGCAAACTGTCCCCACCTTCAGCATCCAGGGTCCCCAACTCAGCCTTGAGGAACAGCCTCACACTCTGGAGGCTCGAGCCAGGTCTGCCCCCTGCCTCCTTCCTACTGTCCCACGCTGGCAGAGGAGAATGTCTCTGAGTGCGTGTGACGCGTTGCCATCCCTAGACCTGCTGGCTGATGCTTTGTGGTTGCCACTCAGACTCAGAACATACACCTGCCTGGAATGTTTCTAATGAGCTTTAAAACCCAGAAACACCTCGACTGGCAAACAAGTAAGCCGGGTCGTGTCTTTAGACTTCTGATGTGTATTCTCTATTCCATAGCTCTGTTCAGTTGTGAGAAATGATTTTATAAGAGCTGGGAAAGACAGAAAGTAGCAATGAGCACTTCTGAGGGCGGAGCTGTGTGGCCACCTCCCCGAAGGGGACCGTGAAACTCAGTGATGCCCGGAGAAATCACCCTCAAAACACAACTGTCCAATCAAAATGGAATTTCTGCCAAAAACACCTACTGTGTTTGTCATATAAAAGAGAAAGACTATTTTAAGGATGGAACCATCATGCAGGACGAATGAAGAGGCAGAACAAACAAAAGGTGTTGAGTTTGGGCTCGTTTTTATGATGTTGCCGTCCTCACTGTCATCGGGCTGTCCTAGTTCCCGTACCTCACACCAGGAAATGGATTGTGGTGAAGCATTCTGATGGCACTCTCCACCAACGCCTTCACAATCAGTCGTAGCAAATGATCCTTAAAGCAGGTAAAAAAGCAAAGATGAGGCATCATTGTGCAAAACTCATTCTAAAACTCAGAATAAAGTTAGCTATTTTCACATTTTAGGAAGTGACCATGAACTGTCTAATTCCAGGACTTTGGATTCTGAACCTGGCCACATCGCTGTGCTAAGTAGCAGTTGGATTTGCCATTGCCACTAGGTCTGGACTCTGTACATTCTTTTTTCTGCGCAACATTGAGCTAGAAAAAGTAGACTTGTCTCTTACATAAATGCTTAAACGTATTTCTACATACAATCACTTGAATGAGAACTTACCTTCTGATGTCCTTAATATTTTCTCTTGAATTGTGTCCCGTGCCACATTATCTCCATGCCCAAGATAGAGCAGTAATCCAGCGAGGGGTTGTAAGTGGGGATGCTAGTTCTCTAACTCACCGTCACTTGCTGTCAGGTAATGTCCTTTAGACGCCACGTGCATCGTGTCCTTTTCTTTTCTTTCTCTCTTTTCTTTTTGTAAACTATACCTCTAACATTGGCATAACTCCGATCATCAGACCTTTGGAATTCAGTGGGCACGATGCCGGCGCTCCCCTGGCTGGTAGTAGGTGCTCCAAGAATATTCCTGAGCAATGGCTGAGCTCCTGCAAAGTGCTGCCGACCCCAGAACAGACAGACAGGAGGCAGGTGACACGAACAATTCACACGTAAAGAGACCCCATCACGAGAAAAACATAAGGAAAATATCCAGACAAACAAAATCAGCAATGTTCCATTTTAAGCTTTTGCTAAAAAATAAACTGTAGAGAAAAGGAGGACCCACTGTTGATGAGATTAACAACTGATAGCTGCAGAGGCTTTGCAGTGTGCAGAGTGCTTTACATAATTTGGTCATTATATTAACCACATGGGGCTTATTATCATCATCATTATTATCACCATTTCTTTACTATTATCCGTTTTACAAATTATGGACTGAATTGCTTTCGAGATGCCCAGCTTCCATTGTCTTTTAGCCATTGGTCATTAAGAAAATTAATTGGCAACATTTATTGTGAATCTGAAAGATATATGTGCTGTTTTTCCCAGTAATAACTCTTACGAGAATTTGTCCTATGGAAAATTTAAAATTAGAAGATGTCCTTCGCAGTGTTGTTTATGATAATGAGAATTTAGAAGTGAAGTATCAGAAGAATGGAAAAGCAAATACCACATGTTCTCAGTACTAAATTGGAACTAGTCAACACTTAAATGCACTCAGGGAAGCAATACTCCAGGGGAGTCAGACAGGTATGCGGGAGAGGGCTGGGGTTGATTCACACCTGGAGGGTGTAACGCACACCTTCTGGCTAAAGGGACTTTGACCTGAAGTGTACAAAACTAACTATGTAATCAAAACATGTACCTCTGTAATCCATGGTGTTGTGAAATTAAAACAACAACAAAAATTAGAAACAACCAAAACTACCCAGAAGTAGGAAAATGCTAGTATAAATTATCTACATTAAATCAACAAAATGTTACATATTTAAAATTATTATGAAGATTATGTAACGTCATAAGAAAGAGGCTAGGACATCATATTAAGAAGCGTAACATAAAATCACACCTTTTCCTCTGGCTATAACTAAGAAAAATATATGCAAATATCCGACGATGAGCTCTGTTAGATGGAGTTTGGCCAGATGTCATTTACATTATTTGTGTATCTGCATAATTTTGAAAAATAAGTTTTAAGAAATTTACATAACAAAATAGGTGCCCAGTACTTTTTTCCTTGACTTGATGATTAAAATAGGGAAAAACCAGAAAAGTATTAACTAATTACACGTTTTAGAAAAGAACCATTGACTATCTAATTTCCAGGTTCTGGATTCTGAGTTCAGCCACAGTGCTGTGTTCTGCCGTGGTCACATTTGTCATTGCGGCTGGTCCTGGACTCTACAGTCTGTTTTCTGTGATAAACATATTGCAGGAGGTACTTAACACCAAGAGTCCAGTGTAGGGAAAGGCCAGGTTTGTGTCTCACCCGTAGATGTGTTGAATCGCACTGTTCTCCAGAACGCCCGTCCTGTGGTGCAGACTCTGGGTGCCTGCGTGTTTAAGGTACTGGATGTGTCCTTGGAAAAGATCCTCTGAGCCTGAAATTCTGGATGGCAAAAGGAGGGCAGATTTCCAATGCAAATAACTGACACAAATGGGCCTTACTCACAGGCACCTAGATCATTTGTATCTCACTTTTAATGGTAGTGTTGTGAATTATATTCTTTTTGGGTTTATAATTAGAGGCCAGAACAGATGGTGAAGGACTAGTTTGAAGTGATGTGACCATTAGGACGGCCTCCGTCGTCCAGCTGCAGTTCTAGGGAACCTGGTTTTCTCACGCATGCTCAGAACAGGATGTGGTGCTGCTATAAGTTCCAAAGGTAGCTGCTGACGCTGAGTTTTTATGACATGTATGTATATGAATGAGACTGGACCTCAAAAAGCAGACTCTGGATGTCTCTGAATGTGAGTCCTCTAAAGGGGCAGGGTGAGTTCCTATCAATCATACTCCTGTAATTTTGGTTTGTTTGTTTTTTTAAAAAAACATACAGTTCCACGATGCAAATAACATCTGTTTTGCACTCAGGTTCTCTTAGAATACTTTTAACCCCAGCATGACCCATCACCAACACTTGATGTGCTTTTGCGGCTTATTTAACCAGTTATGTCAAATGCCAGGGTAATGTTCCCGCTTCAGCCCTATGGCAAAGTTAAGTCGTGTTTGTGAAGAGAGACCCAAATTGGAAGGTACTGCGTACAGAATTTTGTATGTTAAAGGAAATTATTGTTGAATCTTTGAACGCTATGAAAAGTCATCATTTCAGAATATATTCTTAAAAATCCAGACAGGCTATTTTTAATGTAATAAGCCTATCACTTAAAAGAAGAAATCTGTCTTTGATGTCATTTGCTGGATGAAAACATTCCTGTTCAATAGAAAACCAGCATCTTTTTCATGCCCGTTTGAGATCAGATCAGGCAACACACCAGTGTGCGTTCAGATATAAATGCCATATTCACTTTGAAATGTAAATTGTTTAAAGAAAAATAGCATATGGTGGAGGTAAGTGCCTTTTCAAATCAACTCTCAACACTTTAGGGATATAAGTACAGCTGAAATTATTCTTTGGAAAGATCTGGCGCTTTTGACACATGGAAGCCTGCACTAATCAAGGCGCCTCAGCACACACACATATCCATATCAAGGGCAAGGGGCTGCCAGGATGAGAATTAGCATGGTAATGCTGCCGCCCCCCCGCCAGTCTGGGCAGGCACCAGCTGATCCGTAGATGAGGTATTTGAGGAAACTGAGTTCACAAGGGGCCAGGTAGTCAACCATGTGTTTCATGGTAATGCAGATAATATTTGGGGGAAGATACCAAGACAAATGCCAAATAGGGCCTTTTGTGACCACCGTCCAAAGGAAGGTAGCGTTCAGTACTGCTAGGGCCAAACCCCTCGTCAAGGGCATTAAAATTGTTTCCTTGCCCAAACCCAGGCCCTCTCTTCCTGACCTGACCTCCACATTTAGAAACCATTCAATTGATGTTTTATTTTAGTTTTGGGGGGGGGGGTAAAATTTTCTTGATATAATACACATGCAGAACGTGCAAAATCCTTAAACTTACATCTAAGTGGACAGGTGGCCAGCCCCCCTCACGAAGCCACCATGGGCCTCTTCCCTAGTGTGGTGCCACCAGTCAGAACCATCGCGTTCACCATCTTTTGCTCGGCGTCCTATCTGTGATGTCCGTCACCGTCCCCATCAGCATTTCGTCTGTCCTCGCTGGCATGTGCCGTTCCCGTGCCGTGGCGCACCTGTGCTGACGGACGTTTCAGTGGCTCCCGGAGTGGGGCTGGTATGAGTAATGCTGCTGTGAACATTCTCGGGCGTGCTTTTTGGTGGACCTGTTTGTGCACATCTGTATGGTTACCATCTGGAAGGATGTGAAAGGGGAAGAGGAATCCTGAGAGAGGAGGAAGTAAATGGGATTGGAAACCCCTTATGGGGCCTTACGTCTGGTGAGTCAGGGGGCAGGGCAGTCGAGGCTGTGCTGGGACAGTATAGGGTGGTTTCTCCACCTCCCGCCTTTATGCAGTGGGCCCAGTTCCAAAGTCTAAAGCCAATCCGCAGGGCCCATGCCGGTCTCGTGCCTCCAGCAGGGTAGGCTCCTGCCCTCGTCCTTCCTTGCGGCTCTTGCTGTTGGGCACATGTGGACTGACTGGCTCCCCTGCTGGACTGGCCTGCAGGTTTGCTGAGGGCAGGACTCTGTTTCCTTTGTAGTGTCCAGCACAGCAGGGGCTCAAGGCCGAGAGGCAGGCGCGCTACAGGTCAGTGTTATGACAGGCGGCAAGTGCCAGGAAGGTCTGACTCTCCCTGTGAGCTGGCAGGTCAGCGTGCCGCAGTTCGGTGGGCGACGAGCCTCCTGGGTCACCACACAACAGCAGTTTATTACAGCAGCAGCAGCAGAAGCCAGAGCTTCAGCACCACCACACACTGCTTCCCCAAGGCCCAGTTCCCGTGGGGCGACACAGCACACGCAGTGGCTTACCTGGTAGGAGAGGAACCCGGCCCTTTGTAATGGGATGTAAGCAACCTTTGCCTCGGAAAGCAACACCATCTTCATTATCCCACACAGCAGCAGAGCTGCTCTCAGAAGGGAGACGCTACTCCTGTCATCCAAGCCCGTTCCCTCCGTCAGCGTCTGTGAAAAGATAACAGAGAACAGAATAGCAGCAACGTTTATGTTTGCAGGATGTGAAGAGGCCAAGACTGATGGAAAGCTGCCTGTGGGCAGGAGAGCAGAGGGGAAGGACCCACTGCACGGAGCCCGCTGCCTTGTACTCACCCCTAAGGCAGGCAGATGTCCCCCTAGCTTCTATGAGCAGCAGCATCCTTCCAGGGCCTCCTGTCCGCTGACCCTGACTTGAGGTTGGTGAGCTAGAACCAGTCATCAGACCCACCTCTGCCACCAGGAAAGAGAAACTTCTGGCTTTTACAGATAAACCTATAAAGAAAGAGTTTCCCACTGAGAAGCTAAGACTTCTTCCCCATCCAAAAGATCCCACCTTCATAGCTTCTCTCTCAGACACACAGATGAAATTCTCAAGCGAAACAGCTGTGCTTTTCAGTGGGACAGAATCAAGAGGCAGTCTCTCCCAGACAGCACTGGGCCTGGGGGTTGGGGTGCTCGTCGCAGACCCCTAGCCTTTCTGGTGTGTGGCTCCTGTCCTTCCAGCCATCCTGTACTTGGAATCCTCCTGGCTTGGGTGGCAAGAGCTCAGGCCTCCTCTTAAGCATTCCCTTTAGTTGGGCAGCGCCTGTGACTCAAAGGAGTAGGGTGCCAGCCCCATATACTGGAGGTGGCGGGCTCAAACCTAGCCCTGGCCAAAAACTGCAAAAAAAAACAAACATTTCCTTTAGCTGTCAGGAAGAGGTGTGAGAACTTGGTTTAACTCATCAGTACAGCAGAGCTAGGTGTCTGAACTGTCCCTTGGTGGCCGAGGGGGCTGTAGGTCCCCAGCCCTTCAGGCTGATGGCTGAGCACAGAGGCTACACCCGGGTGGGGCTGCTTCCAGCTGAGCAAGGCCTAGTGTGTGATTCCAGTACTTTTCTGGCTGACCTCGACTGCGTTTAGAACAGCGCTTAGGCACACGTTGTCGTGGGTGGTCTTGATGTCAAGATCCTTACCTCTCAGGCGATCAGCTAAAGTCATGGGTTCCTGTCACAAACGAGAACTTTAGATCCTCAGTCTTAATTAATAACCGCTTAACGTGAAATGAATCACCATTCAATGAAAACTGCAGCCCTCAAGTACTTTGAGAGAGAATAAAGTGATGTTAAACATAGCTTCTTCCTTTTATGCTGAATGGTCTTTTTAGAAGTGCTGGAAACTGCCTGCGTGGTAGCACACCTGGCTGGTATTGCTGGATGTTTTCATAGAAAAGACTAGAAACAGGGATAGAATTACTCGGCCAATTAATTAATGGCATTCAAGGACAGAAATGAAAGTACGTATTTAGGCTTTGTGTGTGTGTGTGTAAAAATAAGCATTAGAAATTATAACCTGCTATGCCGGAGGTGGCGGGTTCAAACCCAGCCCCGGCCAAAAACCACAAAAAAAAAAAAAAAAAAAAAAAAGAAATTATAACCTGCTGTCCTCATGACAGATTGGAAATGTATACAGTTATTAAAAAATAGTCCCTAACCTTTTGAGGGTTCCTTATTTATCTGATAGATTTACTGAAACTCGGTAAAAATGCCTCAAACTATAACCTCTGGCCAAGACTGCTCACACGTAGGGACAGATGCTTCCCCGTTAAGCTAACACAGATGTTTCCTTGAGTCTCGGGGCCACCACTTTGCTTCACAGTCAAAACTTAAGTGTTCGTACGTTTATGTTTAAAGGCAACATAAGCGTCTGTGACGCTCCCCTGACTTAGGGCAGAAACAATGTTTCTTACCCTTTGTGGGTTTTTTTGCTTCAGTTAAACAGATTTATTTCTGCATCGTCACAGAAAATACTTGTTTACTAACATCATATTTAGTTTGGGTTTTTCAGAAAAAATTTAACAGATATGAAAACAGAGTGAATGAGTATACGTAAAAGAGATTTATACCCTTGAAAGAAAATTGGGACTGTTTTGTTTCTGAAGTGAGAATGCTCCCACGCGTATTTCTAGAAGATGTGTAACGGAGAGTAACCCCCCGTGGAAGCACAGTGGGCGGGTTGTTGAGTGCAGTGGGCGGAGGTGGAGGCAGAGGCGGCCCTACCTGGGGCCGGGGCGGGATTCAGGCCCCACAGACACACACCGAGATGGAGAGGGCGGCTCCTTGTCTCCTAGCACCTATGGCTGCCGGAGGGTCTCACTTTCCAAGGGATGATGGAACTGTAGATTTTTTCGGATAAACTCTCCCAATTTGTCAGCTAAGCAAAAATGCATCTGTAAGCTCAAGCCAGACTCCAGGCCACAAGTCCCTGTCTCGGATTTAAAATTTTACTTTGTAACTGTGTGTCCGTGTACACACACTGATTTGGCCAAAATTCCCTCCTGTTGCTTCTGTTTAGTCCCACAATTGGGAATTGAGTGTGGCTGGGAGGAGGGGACGTTCCCAGCCTGAAGCGTTCGAAGAATCTGCTCTCTGAAGGACCATGCTCAGCTGTTTTAGATTCTTCTGTCTGGATATCAGGAGCATGTGGTCCTGCCAGGGGGGTCTTTACCCCAGAGGCCCCAGTTTGGCTCCTTAGAGACCCTCCCAAGAGGCAGAAGATAGGCTCCGAGCCATGCCCCAGAGCAGCTCCGCCAGCATCTTCATGGACTTACTGGACTTGTACTTGAATTTCATCAAACTGCCTGAAGTTTGAAAGCTCGTGGACCAGCCATAGACACATTAGCAGCAGCACCCTCCCTCCGTCCTCCTGGGGGGACACTCGGTCTCAAGATGAAGAACTTTAGACAGAAGAAGAGTTCTTCAGCAGTTACCCCCTTTGAACATCTTACATGTCCCCTATCTTGCTTTTAGAGTCATTTGGCCACCATCACATGCATGGTGACACTCATTTCTGGAGTTGTTTCAAGCGGTCAGTGACACCTGCACTACTGTAACTACTGTCCTGGGGGCAGTCTGCAGGCGGGAGGGGCTCGGAGGTACCGGGCAGAGCTAGGTCTATCTTCGCAGTATTGATTTTACTGTTTTCAAACCTTTCCCATTTTTTTTTAACCCACCATAAAAATGTCAGCAGTATCCCAAAGCTTTGTTTGCTTGTGATTCCCATGATGGGCAGCAGGACCTGGCCCAGTAAGCCGCAGCAGCCACTCTTAGGAGGTGCCACTTCTCCAAATGCTGCGTCAGTGGGGGGGGGGGGGGGGGGGGGGGGCTCAGAGTCCCCATGGGGAAGAGAAGCACAGGGGACCATGCAGCACCAGGTGGGCAGAAGTGGTGCCAGGGCCACCCACGGCCCCAAGGGCTGAGAGAGCCAGGCTACCTGGGGAGGGAGTGAGGTCCTGACCCTGTCTCACTCTCTCCCTCTGTATCCCCCTGTGGTGCTCCCCTCAGCTGAGCCCAGTGAGAAGCCAAAAGAAGCTAGAACCTGTTGCAGGACCCAGGCGGGGTAAAGAAGGGGTGCAACAGGAACACAGCAGGCGTGGCTGCAGAAGGAGAACCGGCCGTGCCCCTGCGGGTGGGAGCAGCTCATTTGCTATGCAGGGCTGCTCTCCACTGTGGGACCTGAGTGCCCTTTTGTAATAGGGACCCAGCCCAAGCATCTCAGACCCAGAAGACAGCTGCAGGGTGGCCTCCGAGGTGACACTTGGAGAATCCTGAAAGGAGTCTGTGGTGTTCCGCTGAGGCCAGATGCCCAGCCCACCTCCCATGGCTGTTGGGAGGCTTGGTAGAAGCTCGGGAGTCAGGGTGTTAAGTGTGGGGCTGTCGTGCTGATGTGGGACTCAGAATGGCGTTCTGGGGTGTTAGGGCTCAGCTAAGCCCTTAAATTCAGCTCTTCAAACATAAGAGCTGCGTGAGGTGGAGGTGAGGGCTAAGAAAACTACCTCCAGACTCCCTCAAGCTGGGGGCCAAGGCCTGAACACCCTTGGTGACGGTGGTCTGCAGTGGTGAAGAGCTTTGGTTATAGCTTCTGTTACATCTCAGCAGTCACTTTCTGATTTGAGTGCTTGTTGTTTTAGTTAATCTGAGCTCTGAAGCAGGTCCAGTCAAACCTGAACATGCCCATGGGTCACCTGGGGGTCTCATTAAAAGGCAGGTGTTGGGATGCTGTGTTTCTCATATGCCCAGGGTGACGTTTTGCTGGTGGTCCGAGGACCGCAGTTCAGGTAGGAAGGTCTGTAGCCAGCCAATTCTTGCCTTCCCTGGAGCGTCCCTGGTGGCTCTTCCCTGCGGTCAGGTACACCTGCCTATGAATAATTTCCCTCTTGACATTCAGAATAGACCCAGTCAGACAGCAGCATAAAACAGGTATCCCTTTTTTAAGGCAGAAATGCATTTTTTAAAAGCTAAACCCTTCCTTCTTGTTAATCGCTTATTTGTTGCACTGCTCACGTGCCACACGTCAGGAAACGGTTTTGTGGCTCTCCACCCTGCACGGGATGACAATGGGTCCCTTGTTTGAGGGGAGCCCTGCTTCCTACCCCTAACTGCTCAGCACATCACCTGAGTGCTTTTGAAAATGCATATTCTCCCCAGCCCCAGAGCTGCTGAATCAAAATCTGTATTTTTTGAAGCCTCTATTTGTAAAAAGCTCCACAGGAAATTCGGGTAATTGGCCACATTTGGGAACTACTAATATGGGCGTATTTAAAATCTTGTACTGTGAAAAACTTCTAACGAAACAGTTTAGAACTTAATTAGTTCTGAACTAAGACAATTGGAAGAAAGTTAAAAAATAAAAAGCCCTAATCCCTCTGAAGACCTGCACGTGGGCTTAACATGCTAATTCACTGGCAGCAAGGTGTGACTGGCTGAGCTTTAGAGAAAGGCACTTCATTATGTTTTTGAGTCTAAAATTGGGGTGACCAGATAATCATTCATTTTGATGTTGAGCAACTGATTCAAATCATTAAGTATACAATGGAATCATTTTTCATCGCAGCCATGAGCTGCTTTTCCTCTGCTTGTCTTTTCAAGGTTAAGAGTAAACTCACCTGGTTTAAGAGTCTGTGTTCCCTCTGTGTCACATCTGGGGACTTTGATTTGTGTTGATCATAAAGTGCGGCTTCACCATGAAAATAATCCTCTGGTACCAGGCAGTTGACTCCCAGTCGTGATCATTTTCAGTTGCGCTGATCAGGAGACACAGCTGGGCTCCCATCTCGCCTTGCTCTCGGCTGGGTTCCCGTCTTACCCGCTTGCTCCTCCTGGTCAGGCTCCTGTCTCACCCTCATTCCTCCCGGCTGGACCCCTGTCTCGCCTTCTTGCTCCCAGCTGAGCTCCTGTCTCGGCCTCCACCTCACCCTCTTGCTCCTCCCGGCCGGTCAGGCTCCTGTCTCGCCCTTTTGCTCCTCCCAGCTGGGCCCCTGTTTCACCCTCTTGTTTCTCCTGGCTGGACTCCCGTCCCGCCTTCTTGCTCCCAGCCGGGCTCCTGTCTCGGCCTCCATCTTGCCCTTTTGCTCCTCCCGGCCGGCCAGGCTCCCGTCTCGCCCCTGGCCTGCCGGACGCTGTTGCTTTTCTCAGGACTGCCTGGGTCTCTGTCCTCAGCCCCCCTTGTGCAGAGGTCACTGTGGGGTTGAGCGTCCGTGTCGGGCCATTCTATCTGCAGCCTGCTGAGCGTCAGGCTCCTTCACGTCACTCTGTCAGCCGCCGTCCAGATCTGCGTCCCCCCGTCACTCCTCTTGAATGTCCTCTCGCTGTTGTTTCCTGTTTCTGTTGTTTGCGCGGGAGGCAGGCTGAGGGTAGCTCTTGGCGGTAGGCACGTCGCGTGCCAGCGTACAGGCCCCCAGACACATGCGCCGGCTTCTGTGGTCTGTAGTCCCCCGTGGTGTTCACCTGACTTGTTTATTCCTAGGGAATGTCACTAGTGCATCTGGGTCTCAGATGGCAAGCGGCATCAGCCTGGTCTCCTTCAACAGCCGACCCGACGGCATGCACCAGCGGTCCTACTCAGTGTCCAGTGCCGACCAGTGGAGTGAGGCTACGGTCATTGCAAACTCGGCCATCAGCAGTGGTAAGAGGGGGCACAGCCCCACGGACCCGCAGCCTCTTCAGGGTCCTCTGTTGTCAGCGAGGGGCTGGATGTGGCACCCAAGCTCTGTGCTCCACTTGGGGCGCAGTACCCGGGGTCCACTACACCAGCCCGACTCGTCTCGTCTTTCGTCTGTGGAGCTGTCTCGCCCACCTCATCTCATGTTAGTGCAGGGAATTGATCCACTTGACAGGTTTGGAAATGGAGGCTGTAGAGGGGGCAAGTGGCTTGCCCAGAGTCACATGGCAGGGAGGTGGTGGAGCTGAGCGATGACACGATCCGTGTCCTGATCACACTGCCCTACACGGCTGGCCTGCACTTCCACTGTCAGCGCACATTTTATATCGTTAGGGCTGATTCCTGCCCCTTGGTGGTTTTCCAGAATTCCTGGCCTACCCTCCAAATTTTGGGAAGTCTCCTCTGTAATCCCTCAGACCTAGACTTCCTCCAGCACTGTTTTTTGGGGTATTTTTTGAGGAGTATGGCCGGCTCCTTGGGAAACACATGTGCACACTGGAAATTATCTTGGTGTCCATGTGAGAATGTGGCATACCCGGAGTCCAGGGCGCCGGCTGGCTGCCGCACGCTATGCCTGTGCTATTTTGTCTGTGGCCTGTTCACCGGTATTTAAAGGAATTCCCACTTGAGGGTAATCCATCAGACAGGGTTTGGGAGTAATCTCAGCATAATTTGTCCTAATTAAAGGACTCAGCACCAGGTCCTCCCTGTAGGCCCCGCAGCTGTGGCAGCAGGACGTTTGCTCTGGATAAACATCATCCTTATTTCTCACCACTCCACACTCCTGGCAGATGCCACCACACAAAATCCTTCAAGGAAGACGTGCTCAGACCATACGGGAGGTGCAGTCGGGGAGGCCGCCCCAGAGGGGCTGGCAACACCCAGACTCGGACCGGACCCTGGAATGTTGCCCCACTGCCCGGGACCCGGCATGGCCCCATTTCTAGCTCCAAGGCTCCTTCCTCTCCAATGAGAAGACGCCCTGGTGGGTAGCAGAGGTCTGCTGGAGCCTCCTCAGCACTGTGGAGTCAGGATACCTTGAGATCTTCAGCGAAGGGGACTTTTAAGTCATTATAAATTGACTGCCTACAGTTTATGCCCCAGAAGGCTTGGTGGTCCTGGTGGTCAGCCTTTTATCAGCCACCTGGGCAGCCCTGAGCCAGTACCCACTATGTCCGTGATCCTGTCTTTGTACCGTTCAGTGGACACGGTCTCCCTCCCTTGCATACTCACTGACCATTGGCACGACCATAGTACCTTCTTCTGTTTACTAAATACCCACTATTGTTATCACCGTTACTTTTTTAGGGACCCCAAGTAGTTCACATAATCAATTAATTATCAAACACTTTAAAATATTGACTGTCAATTAGCATTGCCATCCAGTAAGTCTGCGCTGGAGGGCATGGGGAGCTCTAGGCTGGGCCTCCCCAGAGCCTGGTGCCTGGGTGTCAGGGATGAGTCCCTGCCTTCTCCACTCTCACGCTTCTCCTCCTTCAAGAGTCACTGAGGCCCTGACAACGTGCAAAGAAAGGGACACTTTTAGGGTCTGTTCCTTTTGTGCTACTGGAGTTATACTCTGGAGGGGGCACTTGACGAACAGTTTCCTGAAAGAGGCCGTCAGCCCAAGAGGCTGTCACCACCTAAAACTAAGGTGCAGGCCCCAGCAACCATTTGAAGTAGCATGTTAATCTCAATCCATGCTATACACATTTTCCTTTTTCATGCTTCTCTCTTTGATAAAGACTCGTAGGATAGCTTTTCCTCTACTTAACAGCTCCTGTGTCCAGCTCTGTACCTACACAGTAGGCATTCCCGCACTGCCAGATCATGACTGCGTTATCTCCAGAGCCCTGGTTTCCTCGGAAGTCCCCTTCCACAAATGTGGACTGCGTCCGTCTGAAGCGACCAGGAGCCCAGCATCACCTGCATTTGGCTGCTGTTTCTATATTGACAAAGCAATTTCTTATGTATTAAGGCACAGGCAGGTCCAGTAAAGAGACAAGAAGCACGAATTACTGAGGGCCCAGGGATGGCGTGAGACGGAGGGCCCAGGGCGCACAGGTAGTTTAAGGACTGATAGAGTTAATCAAGGAAAACTTCCCCAAGAGAATCAAACTTGTGGTGCTCAAAGAACCACTCTCATGTGCAGAACAGCAGGAGGAAGTTATTATAAGCATTGGGGCAATCTGGTCAAAGACTCAAGAGAGGAGGAAGAGGAAATGTGGGACAGCCAAAGACCTTCGGTGAAGTGGAAGCTGTTGGCCGGGAGCAGCAGGACCAGGGAGGCCAGAACTGCCACGCCCGCACCCTCGCTTAAGATTTAGAGATGACACTTTAAAGAACAGAGATCCAGAAAGACTACAAAGTGGGACACAGAAGTAGGAGGCCACAGCCTCACAGAGCTTCCTTGACGCCTGCGTTTCCTACGAATTCAGTGTGCCATGCCCAAAATATTTTTGAAAAGGAAAACAATGAGAGGAATAATAATCAGAGTTAATATTTATTGAGGACTTTATGTGGAAGATCTCCCTGGATCATCACAGAGTTGAACCCGTTGTCAGCTCCATTTCACAGATAACCAGATTCCAGCAAAGAAAGTTTAAGTGTTGGTTGTCCAAAGTCACATCCTGGTAACTTGCCTGAGTCCAGGCCTCACTCTTCAGCGTTGGTTCTCGAGATGAGCCTCTGGCCTCACTCTCCAGCATTGGTTCTTAGGATGAGCCACTGGCCTCACTCTCCAGCGTTGGTTCTTGAGATGAGCCACTGGCCTCGCTCTCCAGCGTTGGTTCTTGGGATGAGCCGCTGGCCTCACTCTCCAGCCTTGGTTCTCGAGATGGGCCACTGGCCTCACTCTCCAGCATTGGTTCTTGAGATGAGCCACTGGCCTCACTCTCCAGCGTTGGTTCTTGAGATGAGCCTCTGGCCTCACTCTCCAGCGTTGGTTCTCGAGATGAGCCACTGGCCTCACTCTCCAGCCTTGGTTCTCGAGATGAGCCTCTGGCCTCACTCTCCAGCATTGGTTTTTGAGATGAGCTTCTTTGACTAGCAGCAGCAGCCCCTGGGAACTGCTTGGAAAGGCACATTCTCAGGCCTCACTGCAGACCCCATGCCTAAAACTGAAGTGTCAGGTCCCAGCAAGCTGTGAAGTAGCAGGCCCTCTGTGGGGTTGTGTTGCATGCTGATGTTGGGGAGGGGGACACTGCTCTAAACCCTGGCCTCCCAGAGTCTGGGTCTCATAGACTTGGGGGTGAGGGGGCATCGTTGCCTAACAATGCAGAGCCCCATCTCCCCCAGACCCTGGACATCTTCCTGTCCACCTGAGCAGAGAACACCGTCCCCCATCACACTTCCCTCTGGCTCGCATCAGCCTGGCCTATCCTGGATGAGTTCATCAAGCCGCCAGACCTTGGCAACTTTTAATGAACACCAGGACATGGAATCTGAACTTCCAGAAAACCTGTTTGAGACTGGATTTCAAGACCTTGGCTTTGGCGTAAACATTGCCCACAGTGCTTGGGAAATAATCACGGAAGATGCAAACCTGATTAAGGGTCTTTTGCCTTGCTTTTTCTCTTTCACAGTTGATACTAGCCCTCTCCTTTTTAAAATCTTTATATCTGTGCCCACAGCCCAGTCTCTGGTTTGGATTTCAGAGTCATACAAAGCTTGCCCAGTATGAGCATCAGGAACAGGGGACGCTTAGCAGCTCTTGATACAGATGCCCTAATGTTGACGCATGTGCCGTCCCATTGTAACACACATTATCACCACAATAATAATAACAACATTAGCATTTAGTGTGTCTCTGCCCCCTTGTCAATCCTAAATTAAGACTTTGGCTCCAGAGAAGTTTTTACAGTCTTCCTCCCTAGACACACAGGTACCCCCGGGGTTTCTGCTTTCAAGCCCTCACGAGCAACTCCTGATTATAGAGATTCCTTCGTAGTGGGCTGCCTGCAAAACAGGAGGTGCCCGTTAAATTAAGAAGAGAAGAAAAGAAGACCCCCTCCTGTGAAGCGGAATGCCCACCGCTTTATGACTATTACTGTTGGAAGGTTTTACATCCAAGTACCTGAGGTTTAAAATTAAATGTCTGATATAATTTGGCGTTGCTAACACGAGACCCACATCTGCCCTTAGAGAAAACCCAGACAGCTCAGTGCTGGGTTTCAAATTGCCGTCTGCTGGCTCCCGAGCAGTTTGGAGGGCTGGGCCCCTCCTCCACAGAGCACCACATACTGCTCCGCGTAATTTTTTAAACGTAGAAACATATTCATCTTGAGCTTCTGCATTGAAAAAGGCTGCTCCCGGAGTACATGAAAAATTAATTTTTTTACATTTTTTCTCACTCTCCTAAGTGTTTGACAGAAGTAATTTTTGCAGCAAGAGAGAATAAAAACTGGTGGCTGTAAATCCCTGTCCTGGAACCTCTTGTGTAGATTCTTTATGGAGCCAGAATTGATCTACATGTCAGATCCTGTTGTGGTTTCAACTGTTTATCACCGTAATGGCAGTCGTGAGCCCGTGGACACCAACTTATAATCCTAGGTGAAAGAAATTGGTGTTTGCAGTCAATGAAGGGGCAGCTTAGGTTTATTGATAGATTCAGAACAATTATCTCTGCAACAACTATTGGCTGAGGGTTTTCTCAAATCTTACTGCAAGGCCGTAAATTTTTTTTTTTTTTTGATTAATCATTTTCTCCATAGGTAATTTTCTCCAGAAGTGTTAGCCGAAAGTTAGCATCACTAAGAGTAGCAGAGGCCTTGGGGGGGTCATTTGTAGCCTACGTGGTTGTCATATCTCCCTTCAAGGCAGGGTGCGTTTTCTGAGGCTTCTCACCCACTCTGACAGACAAAGCAGAGGCCACAGGTCTTGTGTTCATCCGCTGCCTTCCTGAGCATCTGGGCCAGCCTGGCCGGCCCTCCCCGCCATCTCCCGCTATGCCCGCCTTGGCTGTCAGCCCCAGCTGTTGCTGTTGCCGTGGCAGCCACACTCCCCCCACCCAGGACTGTGGGTTGTTCTGATAGCTCCACCCCTGCCTGATTGCTTCAGTCCCACAGTTCATCTTCCTCTGCGCTGATGGCCGTCACCATTCACACTGCATTTCGTCACATGACTCCTCAGTGAGCGTGACCTCCCTGCACCTGCCTCCCCCAGGCCATTGTGCAGCCTCGCCTGCGTCAAGCACAAGACTCTGTATTCTCCGTGTTCACCCCTCGCCCTTCAACGTGGACAACGCATGTCACATCTGCGCGTATGGGTGTGCCTTGGTCCTGGTTTGCTGCTCCTCCTTTTTTTTAAATTTCAGGTTAATTTTTGTGAGGGTACAAACAACTAGGTTACGGTGTTTGCATTTGTAGCTGTCCCCCGCACCCAGGAGGTGTGCCTGTATCTTTATGTTGTGCCTCTTAAGTGGGAGCACACAATCCCTTTCCTCATTCTCCCTTGTCCCCTCTCTTCCCCCTCCCTACTCCCCACTGCCCCCAACTTGAACTGAGCTTTGCTCTTATGTGGGCATGTATTAGATCTTCCACTGGCTTCGTGTTAGCACTGAGTACGTGGCATACTTGCTTTTCCATTCTGGTGATACTTTAAGAAGAATGTGTTTCATGGCCAGGAGCAATGGCTCACGCCTGTAATCCAGGCACTGGGGAAGCCAAAGCAGGTGGATTGCCTGAGCTCGTGGGTTCCAGACCAGACTGAGCCAGAGCAAGACCTCATCTCTAAAAATAGCTGGGCATTGTGACAGGTGCCCGTAGACCTAGCTACTTGGAAGGCTGAGGCAAGAGGATCGCTTGAACCCAGGAGTTTGAGGTGGGCTGTGAGCTATGATGGCACAGCACTCTACTGAGGGCAACAAAGTGAGACTCTGTCTCAAAAAAGAAAAGAATGTGTTTCAACCCTGTTTCCTTCTAACCACGTCATCATGTATCTCCTTACCAGACTCTGTGGTTATTAAATAGCCAATCCTGAATTGAAAGCATTTGAGTTTTTGCTAACTTTGAAGTATTTTATCTCATTAAAATTTTTTTGCATGGCTGTTATAACACTGGGGGAGAGGAACGGGAGCTGTGCCTTGGTGACTGTCCACTCCGCACATCCTTCACTCCTCCCTTCCCAGGAAGAGTCAGCAGCCCTGCCCTGGAGCCCACAGCACCCCCGCCAGCACGCCCTAACTGTGGGTCCCCGGGACGTTGCCTGTCACTCCGCCAGTGTTGGTTTTCGTATTTGGAGCTTTTTGTTGCCCTCCTTGGATGTCATGCTGACAGTTTTAGGATGGGACCAGGAGGTGGTATTAGTGTGACACCATCAGTGTCAGCCCACGAGGCTAAATATGTAGGAAGATTTTAACTGGGGGAGTTGGGGGTGGGGGACCTGTGTCTCCTGCCCCCTCGTGATGGGCTTTGTGTCTGATGCTCGTGGCCGGAGATTCGCCATCTCTGTCTGATGACAGGTTCAGAGAGGCTGAGAAACATCCCGTACTTGTGACAGCCAGAATTCACACCCAGGTCTTTCTGATTTCAAAGCTTATGCTTTAAAGGAGAAGTGAATGCTTAGTATTAAAGCATCGTATCATAACATTTCTTCATCTTTTTACGGCACTTGCTTTTCAAGGAAATACATCACAATATGGATGTACATTTTCTCCTTCCACCGATCCCAAAGTTCCCTTTATCAGTTCCTCCCAAATCTTGGCTGGCATTCAAAAAGCATTCCCTGGGGTTTGTCATCAACCTTCAGCTTAGCTTGGTGTTAAAGGGCCCCTGGGCTCTCATCTCTCAAAGCTGGGCACTGCTTGTCTCACCACTGGGGGGCTGTTGCACTCACCAGGCTGGCCAGCCTAATTAAAAGGACGACCCGGTTCCCTTCTGTGCTCAGAGCCTGCTTTCCTCTCTCTGCATGTGGCCGAGGAAAAAGCAAGCAGCATCCTGGGGTGACTGGACACAGGAGTGAAAGGTGGGTTTTCCTCCCAATCAAAGTGCTGTAACTTGGTGCTGTGTCTCCCTCCTTCCTTCCAATCAGCTATTTTCAGCAGCAGGTGCTGACCAGGAGGAACAGGCAGCAGTCGGGTGCTGCCGATGAGAGAACAGGGGCAGTGGCTTTTGTGCCCAAAGGCAGTGACCCTCGTGTCTAGAAACCATCACAAGCAGACGGCAGAGGAGGACGCTGCTGCTGGACCAGGCCTCCAGCCCTTCTAGCCCCCACCATGCTTCATCCAGACCAGTGCTTCTCAACTGGTGGTGACTGGGTCCCCCAGAGGGACATTTGGTGATGTCTAGAGTCACTTTGGTTGTCCTAATAAGGGCGGAGAATGCTATTAGAATCTGTGGGTGAAGCAAGTTTGCTGCTGAGTATACCACAGTGCAGACAAGATCCCCCACGACCAGGACCTACTCAGCCTAGACCCTCAGGGTGCTGTAGTCAGGAAACTTGATCTGGACCGGGTTCTGGGTTCCCTTCCAGCTGCTGTTGCCACGTTGCTCCACAAATTAAATAAGCATCCTTCCCAAAGAAAAGGAAGCCAGGGAGAAGGTTACTGGAGCCAGCCCAAAGCTGTGGTTTATCCACAGGTGCTTTTGACGCAGCCCGTCCACCAAGGTTCAGGGGCACAGCCAGCCCAGCAGCGGACCTGCCGCTGCTACCAGTGATCACAAATGTGGCAGTCACTAAACCCGGCTGGGCCCAGAGCCCCCAAGACAAGTGCTGGAGAGGGTCAGGGTGTGGGGAAGGGTGTCTGAAAGGCTATGAGGAGCTTGGGGCGGGGGCGTCTCAAACTGGCTACTCTTGGGGATTATTTTCAAAAATACCGATTCCCTGGGTCGCCAGGTAGTGATTTGACTCATTTGGCCTAAGATGGAGCCTGAGCAGCAGAAGGTTCCCCTGTGGTTCCAAATGTGCACCCAGGGTTGAGAGTCGTTTAGAGGCACTTAAGTGCTATGCGCAGTGGTGGTCGTAAGTGTGAGGTATTGGCCTGATTCTGTACAAATGCAGAGAATTGACCTGGACAGTGGGTTGACGCGGACGGAAGGACATTCTTACTAGCACAGAGTGGCCATGGTGACATGGTCCAGTGTTACATTTCACAGGGCCCGTGTCCCCTCTGTCCTCTGCCATCTTCTGCTCTCCTGCTCACGTGCAGGCCCTCTTCCTCCCTCACCTGGGAAGCAGGGGAGGCCCTCACTTGCCCGCCACGTGTCTCACAGGCGTCTGCTCCTGCTTTAGGGGTGGGCTCCCTGCCACCTCGCTACTCTCAGTGTTAGTCTGCTTCCACAGGTACCCCCACTACCCTGTGCCATGGGCTTCTCCCAGGCTCTGATCACTCCCTTCCGCAGCATGCCTGCTCGGCCTCTGTACTTCCTGCCTTTCTTTGCCTTCTTCGTAGCACGCCTTCTGGAACATGTGTCTGTGCTCAGTGTCTCCAGTTACTCAGCCCCACGTTCTCGCAGCCCCAGCCCCTCCGTCCTCCACGCCTGGCACTCCACAAAGGCTGCAGTCACCCTAACGGTCCTGGGCCCTCCTCAGTTCCCTGGTGATCCACTTCTCAGCCTGGGAGCCCTGTTGGCCGCCCGGCCTGCTTGAGACCCTTCCTCCTGCAGGCTTCTCCTACAGCACACTGTCTGGGTTTCCCTGCTATTGCCCCTCCTGTCATCCTCCTCCCCTACCAGGCCTCCGGTGACAGAGGAGCCCAGAATGCGGCTTTTCCTTTCTTCACAGCACTCCTCCTGGAGTAGGCCTGACCATCCACCTAAAGTTGGGAAACTCCCAAGGTCATGTCCCCAGTATGACCCCATCCTGCACGGCCCGCGTGCCCGCCAGCTGCCTACTTGGAAGGCAGTTGGACAGCCCGTGCTCAGTGTGTCTGTCCAGAGCTCCAGCCAGTTTCATCCTGAATGTCTGCTTTCTCCCTCCGTCCTCCCAGTAGTTGAGGGCACAAACACTGAAGAGTGGCTTGTGCAGTCCTTACCTTCACCGGCAGAGTCACTCGCTGGGTCTGCCCACTTACCTCCACCCCTTCCGTGTACACCCTGGTTCTGCTGTTGCTCTGCCTGCTGGTCCCAACTCACTTCCTGCCCCGTTTTCTTGTTTCCCAAAATTCCTTTCTCACCACAGCCAAACTGATCTTCAAAAAAAAAAAAGATAACACAATGAACCGGCCGGACCAGAACTGAACCAGATTGCCGCTCCTGGCACGACCACTCGGGCTTCCCCAGAACGTGGAATATTCCTGATGCTTTATTTCTGGTCAACAAGGGCCCAGCTGGTATGGCCCCTGTTTGCTTATCCCCTCTCCACGGCTCCAGCCAGCCACGCTGCTGAAAGCTGGGGTGAGTCATCCGCCCGGATCACCAGGTTTCTACTTGGAACCTGCCTGTGCAGCCAGGCAGCCCCACACGGCCCAGACACCTCTTCTGCCTCCCGCTGCGGTGTTTCCTCGGAATGTGCTGCAACCTGGCTGACTCTGGGCACTTCATGTCTGTCTCCTGCCCAGTCCAAAGTGGTCAACTCACCCTGCTGTGTTGTACTGTTTCCTAGCACTTGACACTGTCTGAAGTGACCCGGTTTTGTTTTCTTACCAGTAGTTTTGGGCAAGAATGTAGACTCCACGAGAAGGGAGGCTTCAGGGCCTTGTTTGTTGCCACGTTCCTGAGCACCCAGGGCCGTGCCCAGTTCATTGTCACAGCCTCGCTGCTCAGTAACTCTGCTGGGTCAGGGTGTGGGCCGTGCATGAAGGGGGGTTGCCAAGGCCTCTGCCAGTGTTGTGCGATCTAATTGTTTGAATTTTTCAGATTAAGTATCTTAATACTTTGTGTGTTGCTGTAAAGCTATTTGTTACCAGAGCTAGTGGCCCCTTCCGCAGAGCAGAGCATGTGGGTTCTGGGGGAAACACGGGCAGTGGAGCAGCAGCTCCACTGGGAACTGGGAAATAAGCCCCGAGTTTCCTGCCTTAGGTCATCTCCCCCCACTTCTGAATCATAAGTAAAATCAGTGCTAATAAGTCGGGGTTGCAGCTGCATTTTCACAGCAGCGACTTGGCACATTCAGCTCTTTCTCACTGACACGGTTACAGCGATGGACCTGCTCATTCACCGGTTCACTTGATAAACATACGTAAGCTCTTTACCATGCACCATGGTTCTCAGGGGGCATTTGACCTGGCCCGAGAGAAGGTGGACACTCCAGTTTGGCCCGTGGAATTGCCGGAAAAAGAAGTGTGTGTGCAAAGCGTGAAAAGCAGGGTGTGTATGTGAAGCTTTGTGGGGCTGACACAGAGCTGAGGCCTAGAGGCGGGAAGGAGGGTGAAAACCAGATCAGTGAGGGTGAGAAGGAAGCTAGAAAGGTTTGCCTGAGCCTGCACCAGCACAGTGCCCTCCCTGTTCTTAGGGAGGAAAGGGCCACGATTTGAAAAGGTCGCCCTCCCGCCAGTGGTCCCATGTGTGGCCACATGTATGGCCAGACCAGGCAGAGGACGGTTGAGAGAGAATGGGGCCATTCCAGGCCAGCATCCCTGCTTCTCCGCCCTGCAGAAAGTCTGCATGTCCCTGTAGCACCGTCCCTGAGGCTCTGGTCCTCAGTCCCCCTTTCTCATGTGCTTGGCCCATTTTTTAATCAAGCTATTTGTCATTGACCTCAGTACAACAATGTGTTACTATCTTACATTTTTAAAACTTCCTAGAATACAAAAGTCTATTTTATAAGATTATTTGGCATTTTATTATGTTTTTTATAGTCCCTGCATTTTCAACTGTAATTTTTTAATTTTAGGGGTATTTTTTGTTGTGTTTTTTAAAGATACAAAGCATCATTTACTATCCCAGCATCCAATCGCAAATAGGTCGTGTATGATAAAAGGACTTGTCAATACTGGGCCGCTTCTCCAGCCCCAAAGAAAAGGTTGGGATCTTTTGTATTTGAAACATTAAAACATAAGTTTATAATGTGCATTTTTGAGCAATATAGGGCTTTTCCTCGTGGCTTTATGCCACTTGTGGGCCAGGAATATATTCACTTCATAGTTCTGTGGTTTGGTCACGTCCTCAATGGAGGAATCCAGGAGCTTAAGAAACTTCAATCATACTGTCTCCCTCATGACTTTGTCAACTGTTAGAACAAAATTGGTCAGATCTTTTTTAGTCCCTTGCATCCTGGTCTAGAATTTATAAGCAGATGCACAAAGGGAAAGGCCTCGAGGGATCTAAAAGAATTGGGGTACCCAGAAGGAAAAAGAAGCAGACTCGAGCTTGGGGGGAGAGTGGTGTCTGAAACGGACAAGTCCTTGCAAGACTTGTGAAGGAGCGGGTGGAGAGAGACAGGCGTCCAGAGGCTGGTGACAGACGGACACGTGGATGGCCAGCTGGGTCATCCTCACTCCCTCTGTCCAGTTTCTCCGCTCATATTTGTATATTACTTTGGTTTTGCATTCTTAAGCTTCTTACAATGAATATATCTTATGTTACATCTTTGCTTTACTATCTGACAGATAAGGTTATTAACAGAAAGTGATATTAATATTAATTACACAATGATACTAAAAATTTTATGTCACACAGAAGCAGATGGTTCTTTTAAATGACTTAAAATTTTACTCTTATGTGAAGAAGCATTTTAAACATATTTAGTTATAAATGCTATTTTAATTGCATTATTTCTGCAGTGGGATTTTAAAAATCTTACTACATTTGCAGGGAAATGTTTCTGTGTGTATTTCAGAGTCCCTTAACGTATGTACTTATCTGTAGGAAAACAATTATGATTACATTTAAAAACAGAACTAGAAATGGATAAACAGATGATGTGCTTCTCACACCCAGTCTTTTCATCTGGATAGTTCAGGGATTCAGATCTGGTAGGGGAGTTGTTCTCTATTACGTCCGTGAAGTTAACACCTTTAGCAGTTATCTGTTCAGGTAGGCACTCTAGTTTTCATAGTGTTTTGAAGAAGTAGTTTTTGTTAATCCATTTCTGAGTTGATGGGCATTTAGGTTGTTTCCGCATCTTGGCAATTGTAAATTGAACTGCGATAAACAATCCACTGCAAATTGTCTTTATGATAAAATGATTTTTTCTTCTGGGTAAATGCCTAGTAGTAGGATTGTGGGGTCAAATGGGAAGTCTAGTTTGAGTTCTTTGAGGATTCTCCATACTTCTTTCCAAAGAAGCTGTATTAGTTTGCAGTCCCAACAATAGTGTAAAAGTGTCCCCTCTCCCCACATCCACACCAGCGTCTGCAACTTTGGGATTTTGTGATGTGGGCTATTCTCCCTGGGGTTAGGTGATATCTCAGGGTGGTTTTGATTTGCGTTTCTCTGATGATTAGGGACGAGGAGCATTGTTTATACCGTTTGTTAGCCATTTGTCTGTCTTCCTCAGAGAAGGTTCTGTTCATGTCTCTTGCTGAGTGATAGATAGGATTGTTAGCTCTTTTTTGGTGCTTAATTTGAGTTCTCTATAGATCCTAGTTATCAAGCCTTTCATAATATTCAAACATCAAACATATTCATAATATGCAAACATCTTTTCCCATTCTGAAGGTGTGTATTTGCTTTGATTGCTATGAACATATATATCTCCATGGAACACTATTCAGCCACAAAAAATGCACATCTTTTATATTAACCTGGATGTAGTAGAAACACATTCTTCTCAGTAAAGTATGACAAGAATGGAAAACCAAATATTCATTGTCCTCAGTACTAATATGAAGCCAGTAGATGATCTCCTGTATGTCCACATAGGAGAAAAATTCATTTCAATTCAAGTTTGGGGGAGGTTTGGGGTGCTTCCCCTGCCTGGGCGTAATGTAGGGACGTGTGAGGTACACCATTTGGGTACAGGACACAACTATAAGAGCGCCTCCACCTAACAAATTCAAATATTGTGACTTGGTTGTTCGTACCCTCACATTAACCTGAAATTAAAAAATCATTATCATAATTATGAAACAATAGGAGTATTTTACAACATCTATTTGCAAAAAGAAAAAAATAAGAAAGATCACATTTAGGATATGATTTGGTTGGAACTTGATAAAGGTAAAAACTAATGCAGTTACTGAGTAAGGCTCTATATATAAGGCTTCAGAATATAAAGTTGAAAACCAGGCTGATGGGGCGGCGCCTGTGGCTCAGTGAGCAGGGCGTCGGCTCCATATGCCGAGGGTGGCGGGTTCAAACCCGGCCCCGGCCAAACTGCAACAAAAAATAGCCGGGCGTTGTGGCGGGCGCCTGTAGTCCCAGCTACTCGGGAGGCTGAGGCAGGAGAATCGCCTAAGCCCAGGAGTTGGAGGTTGCTGTGAGCTGAGTGACGCCACGGCACTCTACCGAGGGCAATAAAGTGAAACTCTGTCTCTACACAAAAAAAAAAAAAAAAAAGAAAGAAAACCAGGCTGATGGCGGTGCCTGTGGCTCAGTAGGTAGGGTGCTGGCCACATACACTCAGGGTGATGGGTTCGAACCCGGCCTGAGCCTGCTTAACAGCAGTGACAACTGCAACAAAAAAAAATAGGTGGGTGTTGTGACAGGTGCTTGTAGTCCCAGCTATTTGGGAGGCTGAGGCAAGAGAATCACTTAAACCCAAGAATTGGAGGTTGCTGTGAGCTGTGACGCTACAGCACTCTACCGAGGGCAACATAATGAGACTCTGTCTCAAAAAAAAAAAACAGGCTGATGACTTAGATTTCAACAAAAAAAAATTTTTTTAAAGACACAAAATAAAAAAAAAAGAGTACTGGACAGAAGACATATAGTTTAAAAAAGGCTTAAGAAACATATTAACCAGTTACAATGTTTGGATTACATTCCTATCCCAATTCAAACAAACTAAAAATAGGAAAAAAGATTAAAAAAGAAATAATCTTTTGTTACACTCTGAAATTATAACTGAGATAAGCATTCTACTTCAGAATTACCTTCTATATGTAATAAAATTAGAAAACAGAATTACTGGGGCAGCGCCTGTGGCTCAAAGGAGTAGGGTGCTCTCCCCATATGCTGGAGGTGGCAGATTCAAACCCAGCCCCAGCAAAAACCACCAAAAAAAAAAAAAAAAAGAAAGAAAGAAAGAAAACAGAATTACTTTATGTACTTCCAGATTTTAAGCTTAATTGCCCAAGATTGGAAACTTAAGTTTAAACCAGCTATTGACCCAGTCTTTGTTTTATATCAAACTAAACATTAATGCAAAAAGTAAAATAATCATCCCTGCTTCCCAGAGTAACACCTCTGAAATCATCTTGCGGGCTGTTGCTCCTCTTTGATGTCAAGATGTCCAGGAAAGCCTCTGCCCAGAAGCTTCGGCGTCTCTGTATAGGGGCCTTTATGGTGCTAGTATAGGAGCATTGGAGTCTGGGGGCACGTCAGGCCCCCATCAGTCAGAAGGCAGTGGCTACAATGGTGAGATGGGGGCAGGCCCTTAGAGGGGGTCTGTAAGGCCGCGGCATCCATTCAGACCACCAGATAATCTGGAAAAATTATCATGTGTGATAGAATGAATTCTGTCATTCATATCTGAAGCAGTCACGGCTTAAGTGATCACCTAAGCCAGCGCCCAGCTTTCTATACACGCTGTTCTTCTGGGGAGTACTGGCAAGATCACAGATCAGAGTGTCAGCAATCAAAGAAATTATTCGTCCTTTAAAATAATTTTCCATTGTATATAAAATTGTGTTAGTTATGTTCACTTTATTCTTAAAATTCTTTGGGTTTTAGAAGCATGGGTAATAATGGTGCTCGGGTAAACATCCTGCCAGGAAGCGAGCACCCCCCACCCCCGGGTGTTGGGTGCACAGGAAGGCTTCACATCAGCTATGCGTGTTTCAACCTGTTTTCGTAGGTCTGACTTCTCTGTTCGAGCAAGAAATTTTGCTTTGTTAGTTTGAATAGCGATATCTTTGCTTTATCTCCTAGTAAAAACAAATTACATTTCAGAAGAATTAAAAATGCAGATAAGCTTTGTGCTTTTAAAAAAAAATGCATTCTACACAAAGCTGATTGTTTTGGGGGTGGTATGCTTTCACCGTGTGTGTGTTTGTGTGTGTGTGTTCATTTACCAAAGTTGAATTCTATCATAATGACTTTTTTCACTTAAACTTACAATCCGTTTAAATTTTCCATGTCTTGGAATGTTATTCCATGTACTTTACTTATTTAGTGTTATTTAAAAGAAAGTATCTATTAATAGGTTAAATTTTCACACTCTGAAAATAATTCAGACATTGGAACCAGCGTATATGACCAACACCAGGGTGCTGATTCCTCCTGCACGTGGACTGTGGAGCTGTTAAAACGCTGCTTTTCGGTAGTAACTTGGAAAGGTGTCCCTGGATGTCCCTAGGTGGCACTGTCTATGAACCAGCTTCAGGAGCGTTGTTGCATGATCCTGCCCCTCTGACGTGGCAGGTGTGTCCCTGTCACCCCAGGGCCTTTTTACATGCTGTGCTTGAGGACCTCTCCCGTGCACACATGTCCCCTGCCCTCCAGTTCCACCAGATATCACCTTCTCAGTGAAGCCTCGCTGAGCCCCAGCCTAAACGCAACAGCAGTCCTCTTCTCTGATTTTCTTTCTCCAAACTGCTGATCACCTCCGACAGCCTTTGTGATGCATTCATTTATGGTATTATCTGTCACCCCTGCCACCAGAACTCTGGCTTCTTACAGGGAGGGAACTCCGTCTTATTTACCTCTGTTCTCAAGCCTCAGAACAGTGTCTCCATCAGTAGGGACACAGGCCATATCCACTGAGTGAATGTGCTGAGTGTGAATAGCTGATGCCACTGATGGGTGCCGTGTGCTAAGGCTTGGATTAAATAAATGCTTTATATGTTCTACACATGAAACCAGCACTACAGTGCTATGAAGTGGGACCATTATCCTCATTTGTAAATGAGAAAACTGAGTCCTAGAGAACTTGAACTTGGTCACAAAGCTGATGAGGGTGGTGTGTGGGCTGTATAGTGTGAAGCCTGAGCTGGGCTGGGCTGGGCTCCCACACACCCCCTGGAGGCAGGTGCTTGTGTGAAGCAGGGGAATTGTGGGAGATCTTGGCGTCTTTCAGCTGTGAGTACATATCCATCCTTAAGTGTTCAGAAGGTGTGATTATGAAATACAAAATTTGTAGTTAGAGCATAAATTAGGAGGTGAATATTTGAGAATTTCCACTTGCACTTTGGCAGTAAAGATGCTCAGTTTGAAACTTTAATTTATAAAAATAGCAAATGCAATGCATCTTTCTTTGTGATGTTAGAAAATAGTCCTTGACCAACCAAGATGGAACTGGGATGGACGAGGCCAAAGGCAGGCATTTGAGGCTTGGAGGGGACAGCAGGGAGCAGAGGCCTGAGTCAGAGCAGAGTCAAGACACCTGGGTCCCTGCCCCTTCTGCCATTTGCCACAAGTGGGGAAAGTTACAGGTGTACATTCAGACCCGATTCGGTGTGGTGCAGCCAGGTAAGATGGTGCAGTTCTTCCCCACGTAGGGCAGAGCCTACAACCTTCCACTGTTATTTACAGACATGATGTGTCCACAGCAGAGTGAATCACAGCTCAGTATTTAATTGGATTGAGCACATTATCGTTTTAGCAGTCAGTGAATATTCAGGGTTAGGGTTACTTGCCTGAGGAGCAAAGCTCTGGGTCCAGGTGCGTCCCAGCCCCTTCCCCACATGCCACAAACACACTGGGAGGAATAGATTTGTTTTTGAGAAGTACCAGCTCCCAGCTTTCATAGATAAAGGTTGAATATTCTTAATCTAAAAATCACGAATCTAAAATGTACCAGTGAGCATTTCACTTGAGCATCATGTCGACACTCACAAACGGGAGCATTTGGGATTTTTGCATTTGAGATACTTTACACGTGATTTCATTTACAGTTTTTCTTGGAAACATGTTTAAAGTTGAACTTGTACAAAGTGTGCTCATGCTGTTCAAAGGAGGCAATAGCAGGGTTTTGCTTTTCCACAGGAGCCAAAAAATAGTGTGAAATTCCTAATTACGCCTCAGCTTGGCCTGCCCTGCTGCACTGAGTCGGGATCATCATCTTTCTCTCTTTCTCCACAATTGAGCAGATCTGCTTCAATCCCCAGAGTATCCAAAACTGGAATATTTGCCACTCTGAGCATGCCTAGTGAATTCCATTTTTGTGTCCATTTCACATACTAAGCGTATGAGCATCACACTCTTTTCCCCAGTATCAGCATCTTTTTTCCATTTTCCACACAGCCTCATAAAGTAAGAGCAAAGTACAATGAGCTGCCCCAGCTGCAGGACAGTTCCTCAGATCCCCGCAGCACCAACTGTCAAGTTCTACCAGAAAAAATAGAGACCCTTCACCTGGGAACAGGTGTCAAAGATCTACACATAGGGAACTGACGAGCATTTCATGGAGGAAAACACACCTATTTCTTCCTTTTCTGTAGCAAAAACCTGGGAATCACAGAGGTACCAGCAACAGGGATGAAGCTGCTCTCAGAGGGTGAGGATGTTGCTGGTGAAAGCCGCGGGGATGGGGAGGGGCCGTGCTGGGGTGTGAGGCTGTGGAAATGGGGGAAATGTGACTGTCTAGCCAGGTATATAGCCCAGTGGGCCCGGGTGCATTAGGAGGAAGACACTCCTTGGAGTCTCGTGTCCAAAGTAGCTGAGCAAAGCCCCAGTTTCCTCCAGCCCAGCAAAGAGGTAGCTGGCAAACTATAGCATCCCCAAGATGAGCAGAAGCCAGCCAGCCACAGCCATGCTGGAGGAGGGGGCAGGGCGGGTGGGAGGAACAAACGAGAGGATAGAGAGGCGGTTGGGGATTGTGGGACCCTGCACAGGACAGGGAGATGGGAGAGAGTCGCGCTGCTGGAGGCAGGGAGGCTGGTGGGTAGTCGCTGCTTTTAACCTCACCCCGGGGGATCAGAGGCAGCTGCAGGGAAGAATAATAGCAATGAACTGCTCTTTGATGAATGCAGCCCGGGATCCCACTTCTCTCTGCACCCACCACTGACCCTGCCATCAGCCACGGGGGCTGGGGTTTCTGCTCTAGGAAAAAAGGGGAAATGTCCGTTATTACGTTGTGGAACACAATCTTATCTTTCATTTCATTTTAAAGCAATTTTCCCTGAAGATCAACCACAGTATCTGACTGAACTATATTGACAAAATTTTAGCCATGTTGAGGGAAATGCTGTAAGTTCACTACAAATCCAACTCAGGATCTTCAAGTACTTTTTTTTTTTTTTTTTTAACTAGGATGAAGCCCACATTCCAAGACAGTGGTAGAAATAAAATGATGAAACTTAGGTGGTACAAACTCAGTTCTTTTTTTAAGAGTGTTCTAATATTAATGCTGGTTTATTAATGGCTTTTTGGCAGAAGTTTTATCCTAGTTTTTCAATATCACTGTTAATTCTAGGGATTACATGCTTCTGTCTTTTTTAAAAGGCTATTCTGTAAGTGACACTTGGAAGCAGAATATCTGTGGTCAGCAGCTGGGAATGAGCTTGTTCTTTGTGGGATCTTCATCTGTGAGGTGTCAGTGGAAACAGTTATCCCAAGTATAATACTTGATAGATGTCCAGGCAAGTTCAAATAAATTTTCTGTCATGTTACAAGCGTTTCCCAGTCCCAGGTGTGTTTATTGACCATGCTCTCTGGGCCATCATGACACAGCAGCCTCAGGAATGTAGGGCGGCTCTCAGAGGGGCTTTTCCATTTTCATGAAACCTCTTACTTGCCCAATGCTTAAATAGTCATCTCTCATCACTTTTGGGATGCGTACAGGGTCAGATTAAAGTTGCCATGACTGTATATTAATAATTACCCTGGGAAACAAGCATAAACTGGGGCTGTCCCAGGCGAGACAGAAAAAATGTCACCCTGGCGCAGGTGTCTTCTCTGAGTATCCGTAGATACAGCCTTCCCTTCCCCTAGATGTCCTCCCAGGGAATCTCTAGTTGTATGCTGGCACAAAATAAACACTTCTAGCATCCTGGATGATCTGAATCTTGGGTTCCAGATGCGTGCATCCCACCACATCAGCCTCCCTGTCCCTTCCTGGAGGGGGCAGTTTTTACACCAGCAGAATTTCAGCGCTTAACAAATGCAGGAAATTCTCAAGCTCCTTTGTAAGAAATCTTGGCTACAGATTTTTGGTGGAAGCATACAGTCTACTCTGACCTACTCATTTAGTGTCGAGCCTGGGGAACCTCCCTCCTGCATATTTATGACCTGGGAAATTGTTTTAAATACAGTAGTAGTGTCATCAAAAAGGGTCATCAGCCCCATCTTCTCACTGGCACCATACCACGCTGATTCCAGCGCTCAGTGCTCAGGTGACCTCAGAATTTCTGCTTCTTCGTTCCTCTGAAGGCGCCCAGCAGAGCCCACCGGCACTAGTCAGAGACACGAGGGGCTTGATAACGTCTGGTTTCCAGGCAGAGGGAGTGAGAGGCTAACCCCAGCCCTGGAATCTGCATAAAACACGTAGCACAGTCACTAGTCATCAGCAGTAGGTTAGCAAAATTCAAAAACAGCGGGAGAGAAAAATATTCCCTTTTTAATAGCTGCCAAAGTCATCTAAAACTTTTTTTTTTTAACGTTATAGGACAAATCCTCAAATTGAAATAAGGGGGACTTTTCTACACTTTTACCAAAAGTGTTTATATTGTTAGAAGGTTATGCAGGTATAAAACAGGTATCAAGGGAGCTCGCGATGCGAATTTAGGGAAATACATTTTGAATACCTTTGTGCCTGCGTGTCTATCTGTAGCAATATAGAACTCGGACTGGATTTGTTTGTTAGGATTTTTGTGCTATATATTTTGTCTTCTTTTTAAGCCAGGAATATCACTGTTTTGCTCCCTGCTGTTACTCCTGGGCCTGTAGCAGTGCCTCCCACTAAGTGTAGAAAGTCCTTGATTGTGCCGTGCCCGTAACGCTGAGCCTCACAGTCTAGGAGTCCTCCTAGACAGCTCCAGCTCCAGGCCTTGCTGTTCAGGGTCACTGTGGATGAGTGGTTTGGATGAACCAACCCCTCCAAGCATCCCTAGGGGCTGGCGGCTCCAGGAGCGGCGGTCCTGCTGAGTGACCTCCAGCCCCTTGAGGGGGCACGTGTTAGAGCCAGGTGTGACGGAAGGACGTGCAGGGCCTCTCTTTCAAGTGGCCGAGCCTGCCTGCCAGCTCCAGCATGCCACCCACCACCTAGAGAGGCTGGGAACCACAGGATCCCTTTCCAGAGTCAAACCTCCCATCCCACGGTATAGGAGAGTCATGAAACCACATGGAACAAATTTTTCAAGTATTTTGATGTTTACAAGGTATTTCTGTGAGGACAAACTGAAAAAGGGGTGGAATGAACTTCACAAATTAGCATTCGATTTCACTCTCAAAAACTATCTTGATATTTTTGACAGGTGACTTAAAACACAACAAAAGGTTACAGGTGATGCCTAAGGAAAAAGGAGATATAATTTATTATCATAATACAGGGTAAAATCATTTATTCTCCAAAATTCTCAAGCTGTAAGGGTGTGTAAAGCAGACTTTTCAGGTAGTATGTAAGTAGTATTTAAAACTCCTAGGTCTTACATATACAGTTACAGGTATGCTGGGTTTTTCCCCTTCACTCAAATGTAGTTATTTTTCTCTGCACTACAGTGGTCGTGCTTAGCATGTTCTTTTTTTTATTTTTTTGCTTTTTACTGAGCATCTGTTCTGTGTTTGTTGCCTGCTTGCCAAAGGGCACATGTAAAGAAGTTAGAAAAGTCACAGGGATACAGCCACATGAAGGAAACTGCCATGGAACCAAATCAGGGTGCGCTAAAGGCCCTGACGGGTGCAGTGTTTGGAGGGAGCCAGGAAGAGGGCAGCCCCCTCCACCATGGGGGCTGGGGAGGGGCTCACGTGCCGGCCACTGCAGGAGGGGCTGCCTGTCCGTCCCTCACACTGTGGTGTGTCCGCCTCTCATCACGGCGTACCTCAAAGCAAATTTCCCAAGATGCTCTCTGTTCTCAGAACCTGGTTTTCTGTTGCAGTTAATTTGTGTCAGTGCTCTCTGTGTGAAGTCCTTAGTTTTAACCATGCTGGATTGTTGCGGCTTTTGTAGCTGTGTCGGGCCTGGTCTTAGGGAGCAAAGGAGGCTGCGGGGTGCGCCCCCCACCACCACCACGACCCACTGTGCTCTGGTGACATTTGCGCTTACTGTGGTCCCTTCCGTATGTGCCTGACACTAAACGTCACGGCTCCTACGGCAGAGTCTGGCTGAGGCGTGGCCCCATCTGTCCATTTGTCTGTCTGCACATCGCCTGGCACCACGTCCCCATGGATGGGAGTGGAGGGCAGAGCTGCCTTCGCCAGTCCTGAGTTCAGCAGGGGATTGGCCAAGGAGGGGACTAGACCAGGTGTGGGCTGAGGCAGGCCAGGTGGCTCAGGAGCACTGTTTTGCCTGTGAAGAAATTAAAGTTAAGAGAGAAGTCGTCCCCAAGGTGGCATGGCCATTTGGCCGGCTGGGATTGGGGTGGTGCCTTGTCGTGGAACCCTCCGTGTCGCTCTGTCCCTGCCTTTGCCCTGCTGCACCTCAGGCTGTGGCCATCCTGGGGACCCTGTCAGGAGGTGGACAGGGTGGGAGCTGACCTGCCTGGTCACTCACCACACGCTGTTGGCTGGGGAAGCGCAGGGCCTGGGGCCGCGGCTCAGCAGCATGTACCCAGACCCCCACAGGAGCTCGTTTTCTTAAACCCATATCTTGAAAGTTGCTCTAAAGTAATCATCTCAAATAATTGAAAATAAACAAAAGTGTTGATGTATGGTCAAAAATTTGAAATCCATCTAAACAGGAGGGAAGTAATTAAGCACATGGTTAAAAAGAAAAGCATCCCATTACTTACTTTGTTATGACATTGAACCATGGCTCTATGGGACGATGTGTCACAATGAAATGAGCTCCTTTTTAAGTCGGGGCTTCTGTATTTCAGATTTTCTAAAGGCTAAGGACACCATCACTCTATGTTTTCAAACCACATGATGTCGAGAGATGAAGAGCAGGGTGTGCCAGGAAGAGGCAGCCTTATTTTGTTGTATTTCTGTGCCTTGAGGAGCGTGACATGGCCCTGGACGTTCAGGGCCTGGACAAGACTGTGCCCTGGCCTGGCGTGCGGAAGCCTTCCTGGCCACAGACAGGACACCTTCTTGCGTGGCAGTTGGTAACTCCACTGCATGTGACTTTTCATAGAAACCTCTGAGTTTCTAAAGATGAGAAATTTATGTTTTCAGAGACGGATTGTGCATCTAATTAACGTCTTGAGTTAATTTAGTTTTCTCCACAACATGCTCAGTCCTTCCCCAGCCTCCTCAGCCAGTGCAGCCTTCCAGGTGAAACAGAATCTCTTGTAATTTACCAGCTACATGCACCGAACTTGAGAAATGGTTGCGGCTGATTATGTAAAAGGGGATGAGGCAGGAGAGAGAAACCAGCATCTCTTGAAATGATTTCATTTCCACCGCTCAGTGTGCCTTTACATTTTTCCGAGTGCACTGGATTAATTTAAACTTCATGCAGCTTGCATTCAGCTGAAAATCAACTAGAGAACAATTTAATTTTTGACCCTTAAATATAAAATCATGGCTTGCATTCCCGAGTGCTCCCCTGGCTTCTCCAGGCTTTCTCTAAAACCACATGAGGGTGTTCAGTGCCAGCTGGCCATCGGGTATGAGGACAAACCACAGACACTCAAGGATGCCTTTCCAAAGCGTATCACAGTGGACAGGAAGGGAGAGAGACCAGGACTCTTGACAGGTGCAAAGGAAATGACCAAGGAGTCAGCGGAGGGACGTGACTGGGGGAGGGCAATATGTACAGGAGCTTGAGAAGCTCGGGCTGTTCCACCCTGGCCTGTCCTCAGCTCCCCAGGAAGGGGTGCTGTGTAGAGGCGGTTCCGGGCAGGTGGCCCGAGGCCAGACAGCCGTGTCAGTTCCCCAGTCCCAAACACTGCCTGTGGCCTGAGTCTTGTGGTGGCCTAGGGCCGCGGTTCCTGTGGTTACCCAGCTCCTGCTGCCTGGGCTCTTCCCCTCCCACATCTGGCCAGGCTGTCCATTGGGCTTACTTGCCACCATTTTTTTTTTTTTTTTTTTTTTAGAGACAGAGTCTCACTTTATCACCCTCGGTGGAGTGCCGTGGCATCACAGCTCATAGCAACCTCCAGCTCTCGGGCTTAGGTGATTCTCTTGCCTCAGCCTCCAGAGTAGCTGGGACTACAGGCATCCGCCACAGCACCCAGTTACTTTTTTTTGTTGCAGTTTGGCTGGGGCTGAGTTTGAACCCCCCACCCTCGGTATATGGGGCCAGCGCCCTTACTGAGCCACAGGCGCCACCCACTTGTCACCTTTATTTAGGTGCTGTGTTGCATTTAACATAATGACCTGCCCCTTTCTCTTCCACTTCAAAAAAGTAGCTTTATTGAGGCAAAATTCACATAACATATCCTTCACCTATTTAAAGCGTGCAATTCAAATGTTATTAGCATAGTCACAGATAGGAGCCAACTGTCACCAATTTTAAATATTTTCATCACATCCCAAAAAAAGAAACCCTGTGTCCTAATTAGTGACCAGGATTTGTGCTTTTTTGGTAAGGCTTTATTTTTGTGTATATGGCAAGCCAGGTCTCAGGAATCCACGGCTCCATCTAAATGAAGATCCAGATTCCTAAATTCCAACTCATTTCGCCTAATTGTTAGAGATCTCTTGGTGTCACTGAGAGTGGCCCAAGTAGGAAACTCTTGTCCCCGTGTTTCCCCTCAGTTCTGGCCCCTCCTGTTGTGTCGCTTTCCTCCCGTTTTGTAACTCCGTCTAGCGCTGTGCCGTCTTTTCCTTTCCCTAACACCTGTCATCTTCCCCGGCCCCCCGCTGCGTCCCCGCTGCCCCTTCTGACATTGTGTACCTCCGTGTGAGCGGCAAAGGAAAGGGACAATAATGCCAGTCTCTGAAACATCTTCAGAGATGGGGATTCAAGTAAACCTCCTCCCGCTGAAAGCTCCCGTCAAAAGGGCTGTGAGAAGGGGTGAGGTTTTGAACTTCACTTCACACTCACCTTTTAACAGAGACCCAGGATGTTGTGATTTCCTTGGATGGCAAAGGTGGCCTGTTCTTTATTTACCAGCCTACACATCTCTGTAAGCTTCAGAAAGAACAGAGTCCTCATTAAAGATCCAAATTAGCTTTATATTGTTTGGCCTTCTATCAAAGGAAGTGTGTTTCAATTGACTAGTTCCTGCAATGACCCCATCTTGAGTTTATGGAGGGTCTTGGCTCTTAGCTGTTTCCCTCCTGGCACCTACAAATGCCCCCTTTCTTTGATAATTTTGAATTCTTTTAATACCAAAAAAGGAGGGTTCTGAGTACTGTATTGTGCCTAGCATTGCTGAGCAGGTGAGTTAAGGTACGATAAACGGGAAGCTGGCAGGTGCGCGCCCGACCGCCTTTCCTTTCCTTTGTCTTCTCTCTCTTTTTTTTTCATATAGATGCACCCTTCTTAGGAGCGTGCGTTCTAAAGCATTTTGTATCTTCAATGAACACAGAGAAAATAAACAGTCAGGAACCCTTGGCAACTCTTCCCAAGTGTGGTGTCTCCTATAGCAGACTCTTGGTGTCTTCATTCCAAAGCAAGCCCCCTGAGGACAAGTGGTGGGAGGTGTCCCTCTGCAGGGTCCAGCACTGTCCCTGAAACATAGGTGCGGTCAGGGAAGGACTTCACCGCACGGATCAAGGCCATCGCCACAGCAGTGCTAGAGGAGGTCAGCACGCTTCTGCCCAGTGGCTCCCCTGGCAGACACATTAGAGACCCCTGGGAGCAGGGGGATGTGGGAATCACAGGCACAGAGCCTCATCTATTTGAATATCACTAGGACGTCAGAAACCTATCAGTGCACCTGGCGACGACACTCCCGGAGATGAGCTCCCTGCACCAGTTCATCAAAAATTGCCCAGCTAATGATCGGTTGGGCAGATAATCGGGGGAGAGTTAATTGTGAGGTTTGATATGGCATCTTGTCAGCAGAGATAAGTTGTCACGTTTTCCACTTGAGCTGAAACTAAATGATTGTAAAATAAGTTATGAGTGTCCTTGGGCCTGTCTGCTGGAATGATAGCTAAGAATACATTCCTGGCCCATCAGTCCCGAGCAGGCTGCTTGATATTTATGCGGACGGAATGTTATTTTATTCCCCTCAAGTCATGCTTGTCAGCTCTCCGAGTGAAAAGTGAAACTGCTCCTTTGACTCATACTTCACGTACCGAAGCTCAGAGAGACTGCAGATTGTGATGATTATTGCTCGTATTATATATTTTTTGGGGTGTGCACTGAACATCGCTGCCCGATTGGGAAGAACTAATGGCTGCTATTGAATGCATGGGATGGCGCAGGCCCAGCCCGGCTCTGCACCACGCTTGGGACCCCGGGTCCCCGTCAAAGCCGGTTTGGATGTGGAGTAATGAGGCCGCTCGCTCTTTAATTTGGCATGCCTTTCTTCCCTGAGCATCTCCCCTCCCATGCTTCATGTGTCGACAGTGGTCGAACGTCCTGGTGCCCAGTAATTGCTGCAAAATAAAACGCGTCCCCTGCGCTCAGGCGGGAGGAGCGAGTCGCTGGCCGGGTGGCGGCTGGAGCTCGTTTGCAGTGTCTTGGGAGGGGCTTTGGGGGCTGCTTCCGTTTGAGGGATACCTTGTCAGGCGAGAGGAGCATCAGAAATGGAAAAGCATCTCGTGGAAGCCAGTGCGTTTTGATTGCTCATATTTTAAAGTGGGGGAATGTTAAACATCTCCTCCTGAGGGGGAGGTCTGGAGATCTAGAAGCTGGGGCTCTAATATCCTGACAGCCGAGCTCAGCACCCAGTTCACTAGAGACCTGTGGGGCTCTCTCCACAAAGCCACCACAAGCCAGAGTACGATCAGGACAGTCCTTTCTGCAGGTGAGCCCTGGGCCACTCTCCACGCCAGGCCCCCGCACCCAGGGCCTTCCCCCTCCTCAGCCCTTATCCTCATGTGCCATTTCCATCACCTTCTCTGCGGCTGCCTTCCTGCCTCATGTGTGTCACCTCCTAAGCCACCGCAGACACCTGACCTCCACACCTGGTCACAGTGCTGCTAGCCGGCCCCCTCCAGCAAGAAAGTGGGAATCAGATTGCCAGGGCTGGGGCCATAGCGTGCTGGAGTGTTTGCATGGCTGGGGGAGGCGGTGACAGAGACGGCCCTACCCTCCCCTGCAGCCTGGGTGGGGGTCTCTAAGCTGTGTCTCTAAGCTGGGCCAGGGATGATTTCCCCCCCTTGGCGGACCTTGGCCCTGGGAACAGCGATTGGGGTGGGCGGGCAGTGCTCCATGGAGCCTGAGTGGGAAAGGCTTAGAGACACTGGTCTCACTTTCTGTGTCCTTCTTAAGATCACCATTGTTTTTATTACCTGTGACAACTCTGTGTCCTTTTAAAAACCTCCCTCCCTCCAGTGGCCAGGATGAGGCTCTTGGGTTCCTGTTCTCCCTCCTCCACCCTCCTCAGCCCCTGATCCTTCAGTGACACCGACATCTCCCTGCTGGTCTCTTCTTCCCAGGTGGCCATGGGCTGCCTGCACCTGCTAGGCCTGGTGAAGGAGCTGCGTACCAAGCTCCCTGCCTCCTGCCTCCTGCCTCATCCGCAGACCCAGGCCAATGGCACACTTGCCGTAGATACGATTCCTGCTTTGTTCAGGAAAGATACTCTTTTATTGAAGGCATCAAGCAAGAAATTAGATAGGCATTCTCATCACTCCTTAGAAATCAGCTCTGTGGGGACAGGGTTCTGCCCTTTGTTCTCTGCCAACAGCCGGCTCAGGGGACATTGCTTGGTGCGTGTGTGCAGAGGACATGGGACACTTCTCAGCATCAACAGGCTTCATTCGTGGCCATAGTTATTCACCTAAAAACATATTCCAAACATTTGGACACCCACAGCACAGTGGTTTGGCACAAAGTTACAGCCCTCCTCTATTTTATACCAAAGAGCAGTTCTGTGCACCTGTGTAAGTGCCTCTGGCATGAGCAGAGGTCAGCTCTTTAATAAAATTCAGCAAATGGGCATCTGCTCCCTTATTCACCCTGAAGATGTTTCAGGATGTGCCCTGGTGAAGAGGGTGTGCGAAGGCCTCCTTCATAAAGCTCATGCTCTCACCAGGAAATGCAGTGCCAACCAAGGGATGCCCGGTGGACGAGGGCTCCTCCTGGGGCTCCCTCCTTCAGCTTCTGGGGCCCAGAACTTCCTGGTTTCCCTGCACCTTCTAGCATCTTACATCTGAGGGGAGGGGGTCGCGTGGGTGCTGCTGAGCCTGAGGTGACCCCCTGCAACTTTTCCACTGACAGCCACTGTGGAGAGCACAGGTGGCCTGAGCCAGGACACGCAGGATGTGAGCCAGACTTAGAGGGTGGCATGGCCAGGAATGAGGACAGACACGGTCCAGGAGCTGGGCTTTAAAGGACGGAGATTGCCTGGGGCAGTTCGGTAGGAGCTGACACAGCACATCTGGTGGCAGCTGAAAGAGGGTATGACGTGTGGGGCCGAGGCACTGCCCATAGGGTCAGGCTTGGTAGGGGTGTGCCCTTCTAAGTGAGGCTCTTGTGCGTTTTTTTGTCTTGAGTGAAGTGAAAGTCCTGTCACCCCAGGGCTGGAGGAGACGTAGGAGCTATGAGGCAGCCTCAGGTGGCGGGATGGACGGGCAAGTCCAAGGCCTCGGGAGTTTTGTCCAGAGGCTGCCACCAGCGCTGCCCCTCCCGCCTGGGCCTAGTCAGACACGCAGAACAGGCAGAGGGTTGGAAGGAAAGGACGCTGGAGCCTCCTGGCCAGGAGAGATGGGGGAGAAGGGGGCAAGGCAAGGCCCACCCTGTTCAGCATCTTTCTTATTGACGAGGATGAGTATGCAGAGGTGCACGCTCAGAACAGCCAGGAATAGCGAAGACCATTGTAAAAAGCAAAAAAGTATAGCCCCAGGGCGCAAGCAGACGAAAGAATAATGGGCTGGAACAGAGAGACGAGCAGGGGCCCCACCGCACCTGCATTGGGGTCGTCACGGCCCTTGGTGAAGCGTTGGGGCCATCATGGCCCTAGGTGAATGTCTCAAAAGAAATGCTGGGATGTGCTACTCTTGTCAAAAGCCGGCTGGGTGATGGAGGGGGTTTACGTCGTGACATGGATGCCGTGTGCTCAGCTTGGCACTGGTCACCACCGAGGAAGTCAGCCCTGGGGACAGGCACACTAGCTAGATTTAGATGACAACTGAGTACAAGAGTCCCCACTGTGGGACCTGTAGGAGCTCAGAGATAGAGACGCCAGTGGTGTCAGGCAAAGTTGGGAATTAACGTGGCCTACTGAATGAGAGGACACACCCAGACAGCGCAGTACTCAGGAACAGGCGGCCTCAGGGCGGCAGGGGTGGCTGTGTCGGCCTGTGCTTCCCGGCAGGGTTAGCTTTGCACCTCTGATTACAGGGACATGCACGCTGACGTTTTCCCATGTCCTGGCGCAAAGCCATTTCTGAACACTTAATGGGGGGGTAGGGTGAAGACTTTTGGAACCTGGGCAAGAAATACTGGAAATGAGCAAAAATACTCACTATAGGCTTGAACATTGACTAACACATTGTTTTAGGATCAGGTGGTGATCTTGGGGTCTCTAGACAACCTCCCCCACCGAACATCATATGATCGCTGAAAGGTGAGCACTGAAATTATACATAAAATTTTAATTCATCCAGCCTTTTATCTGATATTTAATGGGATCTAGTATTCTTAAAATATATCTCAGAGCTACTTCAGAAAGATTAGTGCAAAACCTTGGGCCAAGGGCAGGGAGAGCCAGGAGTGGGACCGTCCTTGGCGTCCTGTGAGTGGAGGCCCCGCAGGTGTGGGGGGAAGATGCGTCTTGAGGTCAGTATGGGGAAGAAGCTAAGAGCAGGGAAGATAAAAGGGTCTGTGGGCCATGGCCTGAGGACGCCACAGTAAAGCAGTGAGGAGGGGAGCCAGCTGTTGAGGAGTGAGAAGAGGATGGACGTAAACCGCCCATGTGGATGGAAACCTCGTCCAGAGATGCCGGTCCGTGGTGGTTCTGAGCAGACTCTGGAGCCAGACTCCAGCTTTGCGTCTTCCGTGAGTCACGAAACATCTCTCTTGTTTGTAAAATGCAGGTGCTAACGACAGAACATACTGGAGTGGGTGTTTGGGAGGTCTGCGTCACGTATGGGAGAGCCCCACACAGTACCTGACCAGCGTGACTCCTGTAGGGCTGTGCTGTGAACACTGCAGTTAGAAGGGTTAAGGAAACAGTGTGGGGGATGGGATAAATAAATATGAATGATCACACACACACTCCCACCTAGGCAGACAGGAAGCTGATGGAGAGGGAGGACCCAACAGAAGTAACTGATCAAGATCCCTGAGAGGGTGACAGGTGGGGCCAGGACAAGCTTGGAGGCCACCATGGAGACGCACGGGGAAGCAGGTGGCCAAATCCCTCCTGCCAACGCCACCTCCTGTCCTGTCGCCAGGACAGCAACCTGTCTTCATGTGTACTGTGGCTGAGGACAGATGTGTACGTGTACAGTGCAGAGTAGCCTGCCGGGAGGAAAGTCACCGGGACGCCAGACTGCCACAGCTGCTGCAGCCCCGGGAGATGGAGTCAGCCCACGGGCAGACACTCGATTGGCACAGGTGCTGCTGCCCAGGGCGTCCTGCTCGCTCGGGGCTCTCTGAGGGCCCTTTCTTCCACGGGTCCATGTGTGTTGGGTACAGGGAATGAAGACTGCCCCTTCCCGCTGGTCTTGGGATGGCCAGGGAGGTGCATCTGGGCGTTCTTAAAACCACATGTGTTCTCAGATACCTTAAGCTGTACATTTTTTCATTTTTCAGTATATAACATTTTCTAGAACTTTACAAAATAAAAATATTTTAAATTCAGTTTGATTCAAGGATGTTTATATTTGAGTCATGGCACCCTTCTGCTCACAGCCCTGCAGTGGCCCCTGTTCCCTCAGTGCACGAGTGAGTCCTCTCCAGCAGTGTCTCCTGATGTCCACCCCCCACCCCAGCCACCCTGGCCTTCTGTTCTTTTTTTTTTTTTTTTTTTTTTGAGACAGTCTCAAGCTGTTGCCCTCAGTAGAATGCTGTGGAGTCACAGCTCACAGCAACCTCAAACTCTCTTGGGCTTAAGTGATTCTCTTGCCTCAGCCTCCCAAGTAGCTGGGACTACAGGCGCCTGCGACAATGCCCGGCTATTTTTTGGTTGTAGTTGTCATTGTTGTTTGGCACGCCCGGGCTGGATTCTAACCCGCCAGCTCCAGTGTATGTGGCTGGCGCCCTAGCCACTGAGCTACAGGGACGGAGCCTGGCCTTCTGTTCTTGAATTTACCAGGCTCATTCCCTGCCCTGACCACCCTGTCTCTTTTTTTGTCATTGTCAAGTCTTGGTTCGAAGGTCCCCTTCCAGGCAAGACCTACCCTGACCACCCTATCTACAGTGGTTGACCCCCACAGGCCAGGGCCTATCCCCTTTCTCTGTACACACACCACCTTCCAGCATCCTCTAGGTGCTGGCCTGGCTACAGCGTCAGTGCCACTCAAACAGGAATCTTTATCCATCTTTCCAGATCAGCGACGGGTGCCGCATATCCAGAAAAGCTGCTGGCCACAGTATGTACTCAGAACAAGTCAGCGGCATAGCTGAATAGATTGCAAAGAACCTTGTCTTTGGACTTATGAAAATGCTAAATCATGAAATGAAGAATTTCTAGGACTTGGACTGTATGCCACCTGTGTTTTGGTGTCATTTTTTTCAGTGTACTTTTCTGTTCTGGTTGAATCACATGTGCGTCCCTGGCCATTTAGAACCATGTCAGCCTCCTCTTTGATAAAAATGAAACTGGATGGAGTAAGCTGAGAGTTTCACTGGTAGTGAATAATCACATCTGTGTATTGGTTTTAAGCTTTAATCAGTAGCTTTAATGAATGAAGAATTGGCAGGTCTACTATATCGACTTCTAAACCCTATTGCTGGACATTAGAGTGAGGAAAAATAGTGTAGCATTTTCCACTGATGATGATGAAGTGACAGTCACGTGTAATGAGGAGAAGGACGAGCCAAGAATGCCTGGTGTGTGCGCTCATTCAAGATGACACTTTCCTCTCTGTTCTTGGTGTTTTTATTCATTTCTAATGTATCAGGGTAATTATGGGAAGAGAAAAATAATCAAAAAGTAGAAACTCACCACTTCACCTTTCCAGACTTCAGTCGTGCAAAGCAGAGGATTTTTAATCCCCCATAGCAGAAAGGTGATGGAGAAGTAAGTGCTGGTTTGTGGCCGTCAGGTGGCGCGTGGGGGCGAGGGAGCCTGGTCTGCTCATCCTGGGCTGGGGGCTCCAGTCCAGCCACCTGCTGTTACTTGCAGGGCCTTGTGTGATGTTGCAGGAACGTTGCTTTGGGATTTTTGCAAAATCTACTTTTTAAATGCTTACCATTGTATTCTTTTGCCTTTTCTGGTCCGACGGCAGACACGGGGCTGGGTGACTCCGTTTGTTCCAGCCCAAGTATCTCCAGCACCACCAGCCCCAAGCTCGACCCGCCCCCCTCCCCTCATGCCAACAGAAAGAAGCACCGAAGGAAGAAAAGCACCAGCAACTTCAAAGCCGATGGGCTCTCCAGCACTGCCGAAGGTAAGGCTCTCAGGGTGCGGGGTGAGAGGCTGCACTCCGGAACATTTGCTGATATTTTTCAAATTGGTGAAATCAGACGTTCCTACAACCACAGTAATGCAGGTCCCTCACGTGCCTTCGGTTTGCAGGACAGCACGAGGGGGGTCCTGGGGCCTTCTCATCACTGGCTGATTCTCAAATTACTCAGCCCAACCTCTGGCAGTTACCACTGGTGGTGGTGATGCTGGAGTCCGGTCATGTGCCTGGTCACATTCTGTGGTCTTGCCCTGCCGTGGCTCCCTGGAGCGGCAGTGTCCACTCATGCTGAGGTGGGCCGTGTCCAGTTACTCTGGTGAAGACCATCCCCACTTGTAATCTCGGAGCCATCGCTGATGTTGGCTCATGGGACAGCTGTCCCAACTCTGCCTGTAGCACCATGTTGTGAGAAACATCTCTTCTGTTAATGTCTATCAACCATTCTTACCTGTGTGCTCTCAATATCGCAGCTGTCAGAGGTCGTCTAGATTCTCCTGGGACTTGTCGAGTCCTTCCTTTGTTATTATCCTCAGTGGCAACTGGATGTGATCTTTCTGAAGTGGCTCCTTCACACGAAGTTACTTTTTTCATGCCATGGAGAGGCCCCGTGCACACACACACCACACTGAATTAACTGCATTAATTTTACCTCTCAAGTTAAGGAACTACCTCAAAGGAAAATTAAAATTGCAAAACCTTGTCGTAACACGTATCATTACTTGTGAGACCAACAACAGTCACGTGGCCTCAGGAAGTGTTCCACATGCTGGGACCGCCTTTAATTATCATGTCTTTCCTCCTTGCCCTCTTTCTGCCGTGGTTTTTCTGAATACTGTGCTCGTTTGAGTGTTCGGGTTTGCACCACAAGTTGTAAGCAGGCCACATTAGGGAAAGTGGCCGGTCCCCTCCTCATACCCAGAGTGGAATCTGCAAACACACAGTGCGTGTCCCTGGGAACGGGCGGGCGCAGGGGCGTGTCTCCGAGCCTCTGTGGGTGGGGCGGCGTCTTGGTGCTTCTCATGACAAGACCCAGGTTCAGAACCCAGCAGCCCTCCGGGAAAGCCCTCCATCTTCACCTCGTTCTTCCTGTTTGTATCCCAGAAGCGTCCTGCTAGGAAGGTGACCCAATTAAAACTGATTTTCTCATGTGACAGATGAGGATTCTGACCATCAGCAGTGGTGAAAAAATAATGACTATGGGTCCGGCTGCACACCCCGAAGCCGCCGACCCCCCACTGGAAAAGCTCTGTAGAAGATATCTGTGTGGTAGCTGAATTTTATAGCATTGACAGACCCTCCTAGAGGAAATGACTAAATTTAAATCTCTTCTGAGTGTAGGAAAGTGAAATGCCATTGAAAGTCAGCTGATCCTGTCAGAGGCCTGAGGGACTCAGTGGCGCTCTCATGCTGAGTCACAGAGGACAGCCCCCACGTGGACTGTCTGCAGAGGTACAGAGAGGGCCGCAGAGGACAGCCCCCACGTGGACTGTCTGCAGAGGTACAGAGAGGGCCGCAGAGGACAGCCTCCACGTGGACTGTCTGCAGAGGCCAGCCCCCACGTGGACTGTCTGCAGCGGTACAGAGGGCCGCAGAGGACAGCCCCCACGTGGACTGTCTGCAGAGGTACAGAGAGGGCCACAGAGGACAGCCCCCACGTGGACTGTCTGCAGAGGTACAGAGAGGGCCGCAGAGGACAGCCCCCACGTGGACTGTCTGCAGAGGACAGCCCCCACGTGGACTGTCTGCAGAGGTACAGAGGGCCGCAGAGGACAGCCCCCACGTGGACTGTCTGCAGAGGTACAGAGAGGGCCGCAGAGGACAGACCCCATGTGGACTGTCTGCAGAGGTACAGAGAGGGCCGCAGAGGACAGCCCCCACGTGGACTGTCTGCAGAGGTACAGAGAGGGCCACAGGTCTGGCGCAGAACCCAGGGGTGTGAGGGGGAGAAGAGAGAGCGGCCATCTGGGGAAAGCCTCCTGTGGCAGCTGTGGCCTTCAATAGAGGGACTCAAGGCTCTCGAGCACTCACATCAGGGTGCTCTGTGACACCTGTAGACCAGTGGAAGGAGGTCAGCTGTCACCAGGAAGGCTGGCGCTGGGGCCTGAAGCCCATGCTATGGGAGGGAACCTAAAGTGACAGAGGAGAAGAGTGTGGCAGGGACCCACACCTCGGGGTGCTGCTGATGACAGGCGGGTGGCAGGTCCACCAAGCAGAGCGTGGCCTCACTTGTCCCAGATGGCACAGGTGGTTTCAGGGGGATGGAGGGTGCAGGTGCCAAGGAGGTGGATTTTGTTCATGTACTAAACAGAAAACTTGAAGAGCCAGGGCTGCTCTGAGAAGGAGTGACCCCTGGCCCTGCAGGCGGCTGCACCACTGGTTGGGCCTTTGTCTGGAAATGCGGCCTCTGGAAGGGTAACAGCACCCTGGCCCTGGATTCCTGGCAGGACCGGGTTTAATTACATGCGCCAGGGAAGGGTCTGGGCAGTGCGGGTTTTCCAGATCTTTAATCACTTGTCACCTTTTGGCATTGTCTTTGAATCGCAGTGCTTTCTGGGTATCTTCTTATCCAGGGTCTGGCGTTGAGGTTGTCCTTGCTAAAATGAAGGAATAGTCCCTGCAGCCCCGTGGTGTGGCCCCGGATCGCTGGTTCTCGTTAGTTTGCTAACATTCATGCAAGTTTGCATCAAGTGCTAATTTCCCTGTTTCCCCAGTGAAAAGGCTGAAGTAGAGAGAGGTTAAGTGGCTTTCTTGTCCAGGGTCAGCTTGCTGGTAGGTGACAGAACTGTCTCTTAATTCTCTGCCTCAAACTCTTTCCACCAGGCAAAAAGCAAGTCTTTGAGGTGTGTGGAGCAGCCTTTGAATCTAGGAGTGGGGCAGACTGAATAGCTTCCTTGATATTTCTGAGATTCCATGTAAAGACACTGACTTTTATATGGCTCATAACATCTCCAAGTTGTGTAGCAAAGATCTTCCTTTTAAAATGCAGGGCCAGTTTGGATTTACCCAATTTTATTACATAAGAAGCTATGTAGAAATCCTGGTGATTTTTTTTTTTTTCTCCCACATGGGTTCATGGTGCTTTGTCAAAGGTCTCTGAGGGGAATTTATTTTATTTCTCATCTTGTTCCTTTGGCTGTTTATTCTGGGTCTTTACCAAACCATGGTGTGGCTGATCCTGGGTGGATGCTGGAAGGTTATCTTATAGATAGTAAGTCACAAGCGGCCCTCTCTCTGTCATGGTGGAAAATGCTCCTCGCAGCTGCTCTCACTGAACAGTCGACTGTTGACAAATCCCCTTGACTCCAGAGTTGTAAAGGTGGCCTGGGACTTAGTTTTCCTTCCCTCTTTCAGAGAAGAATCTGAAATTGTGGCTCATGTTATTCTTTCATCAAATACACACGCAGTAAGGAGGCAACTGCCACAGAGACAGCGCTAAGTCCGTAGCAGACACTGCAGAGGAAAACTCAGTCCCTCTCCCTCCCAGACACTCAGAGCTTTACTGTGGAGACAAAACATGCAAGTAGCCCCTGGAGCTACGAGCGAGATGGGTTCTGCAGGTTTGTTCTTAAGTTGAGTTTGTATGTAAATTGGAAACAGGTCCATTTACCTATAATCTGTAATAGCCTCTGTCTGTAAGTGTGACTTGTGCATAGTCGGATGTTTATAACTAGGGGACTGCACGGACACAGGAAACTATACTCAGGGTGTCGGGCAGAATCTTTACCAAAGGCAGAGATGCTCAGAATTGAAAATGTTAGCGAAAGCTAACCTGTTGTACAGCTTAATTTTATATTCTGCCAATTTAGGACAGAATGGTTATCTTATTAAATAAAACTCTGCGGAAAGCATCCCTTTTTCATTAAATGCAGTCTATTTACAACTTAAAACACCGGTGGTGGTGAGTTAATTAGTCACAAAATGGAGTTTTGTTTTCACTTAGATACTAAGAAACAGATGTCGCTCTTCTTGATCAGTTACCTTTTACCTGAGGACTTTTTGTTATTAATTAGTTGATGTTTTGGAAGACACTTTGGAGAGAAAATAAAAAATTGTACATGCGTAACGTACAGGTTTTCTTTTTCCGGCCTACCCATTATTACAAGAAAGCACTATGTCAGTGCTGCACGCTCTCGGTTAAACTGGAGCTATCCGGTTATGTTGACTATCATGCACTTTAAGCCATTGTTGAGTGACTTGGGAATTTTGCACACCATGCTTGGGAGGACAGTGTGTTTGCTTTTTTAGACTAAATAGGCCATACACGGTGCACACGTGTGCATTTGTGTTAGAAGTCATGGCTTGGGAACCGTCATTGTCAGTGTTAATTTCCTGTCTACAGGGCCTTTCTCATTTAATTCTGTGTTATTTGGAGGTGGCTGGAGGGGAGGGGGAAGGGAGATGGATGACAGCTGATTGCGCATGTGTTCCAGCCATTGGCTGGTCCTCCGTCTCCTCCTTTTCATCTTGAGGACGTTCCACTGGCCCTGTGTGTCTGCTCCTTTTTTTAATTTTGCCAGTGACTCTGACTGAGAAGTCTCCATGAACAGCTCCGTGGAAACTCCATAATCAACAGTAATTTTTTGATCCAGTAAGGACTTCTTAATTAAACTTCTTTATTATTGAACAGTTGGCTAGTACATCTGAATAGTTGCGCTGAGCAGTTAATTACAGCAAATGTGAAAAACCAGGTATCAGAACATGTTCCTGAAAGATTTACCTAAAATGTAGTAATTTTGACTCTGCTAAGGGTATTGAAGAGACTGTCAGGGTTTCATCCCCCCTGAGCCATCAGAGACAGGAGAGGCCATGTATCCTGACGGACTCACCTGCCCTGCACAAACCAGATCATGTTCCCAAAGAGAGTGAGTTCTCTCTCGGGTTGTAATTCCAGCTTCCAAGAGAATGAACTTGCTGAAATTGAGTAGATCTGGGTTTACTGTAGACATTGACATTGTAGATTAGGCACAGTTGACTCAAAAGCCATCCTGCAGGGTACAGTCCGGCCGCCACAAACACACACAAGCTGTAAGTGCTCTCAGATCCTTTGTGGGAGCCGGCGGGTTGGAAATAAACAAAGCTGAGTGGATGGCAGCAGGGCGGCGGGGCAGAGGATCCCCATCATGAGGAGCCCACGGACCAGAGGATTGTTGGTAGTTGTTTTGTTTTGTTTAAGTACACACAAACTAAAAAGGTTAGATTTCAGTCCCTGACGTGCCTCAGGCACCTGCTGCTGCAGGAGCCATGCCTGGCTCTGGGTGTCATGGGTGGCCTGGCCTGTGGGGTGCACAGGGCCCTGTAGAGAAGGCAGGGCTGGTACACGGAATACCAACTGCCCACTCCGGGAGGCTCTGAAGAGGGGCATGAAGCTCCCTGCAGAAGGAAATACCTGCCGTGCCAGGAGGAAATCCAAAAAGTAAATAGAAGCTAAACCTTGTCATGAGGGGGCTTAGAGTTCCAGGGTGGGGGGAGTGCAGCTCCTGATGCAATTCTTCAGGCGCCCCATCCCCTGGACCTCCTGCCATGTGGAAGTGGAGACTCATGTTTGGAAAATGCACACTGTTTACAAGGGTCCTTTCTAAAACACAGGCAGGTGATAGCCCTCGACGCTTTGCCTCACTCAGAGAGGCACTTTTCCTGCCAGTACAGCTTGGCTGGCACTAGCTGGCACAGGCTCCAGCATCCACCCACAGGGAACTTGGCTCAGCAGGTGTCCTCCTGCCCTGAAACTGGGACCTGGCCTAGCTCAGGAGACCCTGAGTTGGACGACTTCCAGGAGAGTCTGGGATCTCACTCGAACTCTGCTTCCTGGTGGTCAGTAAAATGTTTGCTCTGTCAGGGTCTTTGAGTATCAGTCACATAAGCAATGAAACAGTGACCTACTCCGACCCAGGTCCAAAGCTGGGAGTGGCAGGTCTGTTCTGGTAGCCCGAGCTGCCCAGCTGGGTCTCCTTCCTGCCCCACTCCTCATCTGCATCTTCACGTTCCCTGGCGTGTGTTGTCACACAGCACGGGGATGCGATCGTCACGCAGCGTGGAGAGGAGCGGTGTGGCTGTGCCCGGATCTCACGTGTCAGGATGTTCCGTCTTGGCCTCTTGGCCCTCCAAGTCCGTGCACTCAGTTGGACAGGGGTGGTGGGGCCCTGGGAGGCGTATGTGTTCAGATGCGGTAACTGAGCACACGTCGTCTTTCCTCCTCCTTCCTGCAGTGCAGACATATTCCTCTTCCTAAATGTGAAACTGCAGGAGATGGAGACTGTCCACGTGAAAGCCACTTGGCAAACAGGGCAGAATAAGGCTGTGTGCGCCTCAGCCCAGGGTGCCACGTCAGAGCCCCGCAGAGAGGGCAGAATGAAGCAGCGTGCACCTCAGCCGAGGGCGCCACGTCAGAGCCCCGCAGAGAGGGCAGAATGAAGCTGCGTGCGTCTCAGCCGAGGATGCCACGTCAGAGCCCCACAGGCGGTGGCTGGAGCAGCAGGAGAGATGTATTGGTCATGGTTCTGTGGGCTAGAAAGTCCAAGGTCCAGGCGCTGCCACCTTAGTCCTAGTGAGACTCTTCCTGGCTTGCAGGTGGCCATTTCCTTGCCTTTTTCTCACATGGCCTCCTGAGGTGTCTGCAGGCAGAGAGTGAGGGGGACAGTTACAGGGCACCACCCTCATGATCTCACCTACCCTACTCAGCTCCCTAAGGCCCAGTCCCCAAATACCATCTCATGGAGGGGGGGTTAGGGCTTCAGTGAATTTTGGGGAGAGAGAAACTTTCAACTCATAAAACTATGTAACGTGCTATTCCTGTCTGTGGGGGTTAATGTGCCTGTGGCCCCCACCTACCCTGTGCCATTTAAGGAAAGCATTTCATGCAGAAAGCACAGACAGAGCCAGGTGTGGTGGCTCACGCCTGTAATCCCAGCACTCTGGGAGGCAGGTGGATTGCCTGAGCTCAGGGATTCGAGACCAGCCTGAGCCAGAGCAAGAATATGGGCACAGGTTTTTGTAAGGGCAGTTTGAAGTGGAACAAGGCAGGTAGTGAATGGTTAAAACCCCCATTGTGCATTGAGATCCCACATTGCTGATTTAATTATTAATCAAACATCTGCCCCTCCCAGCTGCTGGGTCCAGTGGTGGTTGCAGACTCTTGTTTTTCTGAGATGTATCATTAATGCTCTGGAGAAGGCAAGGTTTGAGAGCAACACTGTGGGCTTGTTTTGTAATCTTTGCTAATGTCCCACCTTCCCAGTCCCCTCTCTGGTCTCTAGTAGTAGGCACCAGGTGTGCAACCCGGGGTGCACGGCCAGCACAGGCTCGGCAGATGTCACCGTGCACACACATAGCCTCACCTCTCGTGCATGTGGGATGTGGAGAAAATTGGCCATTTGTCTGTGGGGTAATGGGCTTTGCTGCAATATGAAAATCTACCAAATGGTTAAATTCAATGACATTATATCAGAGTTCATGAAAAGTGCCTACTGCACCCAGTTTAATTCTATTTAATTTTTTTTAAGGAGAAAAAAATCAAAAGGAAAATGTTTTAGTTTTCTCTTAAGCTGATTTCTCTCTGCTTTTTCTTAAAAGTGCCTTTCTAGTTGCCACACAGTGATGTGATCATTATCTGCCACCTCGTCGCCTTGCTGCCTCTACATGCAGTAAAATACAAAAAAAAAAAGAGAGAGAGAGAGAGACCAGGGGAGCTTGTGAAGTATGACTCCCCATCCCAAGACTCATTGCCCATGATTCGTACCGCTTGACAGTAATGATCTTATTACAGTACTGTGGACCTTGAAGAGATTTCATGAGGGGAGTGAAAGGACGAAACTCCGTGTAATCAAGTGGCGCTGAATATTCCACGCGTTTTTGATCACACACTGATTGGGCACAGTCTTAGCCCATCTTTTAGTCAATTATGCGTGGCCCCTGTGCTCCTCAGATAGTCGGGAACGCTGATGGCTGTTGTCTGGGTTTTGGCAGGCAGCCAGGGGTTTGAAGTGCCTTGCACACCGTCATCCCAGGATAAGTGCTTTTTAGTTGGAATTGATTACCTTTCTTTGGGTTTTGCTTAATGGCAAAACTGCATTTGGAGAGGGCTTCAGGTGAAAAATGGACATATTAGCCATTTAGAGTATCCGGACTCCTAGTCAATTGTTAGGCTTCCCTTGTTTCCATCTAATTTCTATTTAATGATGTAATGTTTGATAATATAGTTAAGACACTTCACCACATTTGCTGCCGAGCACACATGTTGAGCGTCATGAACAGGTTCAATTATGTGGCCACCACATTCAGATTCCCAGATCAATCCAGGGGACGCTCCAAGCTTTGAAGAAAGATGTTGGTGAGTTTCCATCTTGGCTAAAAAGCTTTAATTATCTAAAGATATTTTCATCTGCAGGAAAGTAGGCAGTGAATTCTTCCTACGTTGACTCTTAGGTAACGTGGAGCACGCATCGGCCTGGCTGGGTGGGGCTCGCTCTGCTGCCCTGTGGGCCTCTCATATTTGTATCATTGTTTACTTCTTACGCTTGGTCTGGGGGTCTAGGGAATTTGAAAGGGTGGGGTTTTTCCCACCAGAATGATGTGCATGGTACTGCCTGTTGATCAAGGTCAGACACTGGAGCAGATGACAGCACGTCTTAGAGAAAACTGTTACAAACCGAGATTTTTACTTTCTCATTATATTCTCAGTTCACATTCTTGTCCTGTATTATAGATTGTCTCAGAATCATCAGACGGAAGAACTTCAGAGTTCTTTCTTTTTTGGCATCGTGTGCCGGGCAGAGTGAGTGTGCGCTGGGAGATGCTCCGAGCACCCGGCTCGCGGGGAGCTGTGAGGCGGAATCCAGCCACTGGCTCCAGTGGCTCCTTCAATATCCTGACTTGACTCTTTCAGATTAAACAAATGGGTAGATTGGTTCTTTCACTCGGTTTTCATTTGGGCCTTCCTTGCTTTCTGCATGTAGGAATAATTTTCCCCTTTGGCTGGCTCTGTACAAACCATGATCTACTGGAGGTGTGCTGACCAAACCAGCCCTAAGATAAACGGCCAGAATTTCTAGCTTGGTGTTCATAAACACAAACACATGGGGTTATTTTCTTGGTTCAATCATGAAAACAAAGTATTTTCTATGAACATTTAGGTGAAGTGATACCTCTTTCAAAAAGGATATTAACTGTACACATCTAACAGGAAATCAAAGTTGACTATCCATTAGCAACAGTATTGCCACTGAGTACGTGTCGGGCTCTGTGATTCAATCCTGGTGCCATTATCCCCATTTTTGTAACTGAGGAAACAGGCTCCTAAAGTTTAACTGACTTGCTCAAAACTGCAGACACAGGGAACAGCCGCACCGGCCTCCATCCAGGTGAGGGGACCAGAGCCCACCTTGGCTGTCCCCACGGCGACCTTCCCTCCCTTGCAGTGTTGTGTTTGTCTTGTCTTTGATCTCGGTTTCAAACGTTGGCTTATCAAGGCCGTTTCCTATGGACTAAGTGTAGGATATAAAATGCAGGATTACAATACGTTATCTAAAGGATATGTCTTAATTCTAATAAGTTAATATTCAAACCATGAAAGTTTTGACATTTAACCTATGGCTGTGGATTTGTCAATCAGGAGATTGACAAAATGTATTTTAATAACACTCAGAAAATGTCAAACCCACAATTAGTAAATGACTAATGTTTTAAAGGCTGTAGTACAGAAAGCTGCTGTGTATAATGATGATCTGTTTACAGCCTGGTCATTTTACCTGAACAGGTAAATCTATTTCTCACATTTGAAGAGAATCGAAGAGTTAGTAAATGTGAAGAAACAGTTTGATCAGTGAATGTAGAATATTCTTCTAATTAACATAGGATTATCCTGAACAGGCTCCGTAATTACACAATTTGAGATCTGTGAATTTTATTGGCACTTCCAACAACATTACTGATTCGTCACCTGTAGGAACATGTACAGGGAAGTTCACAGCTAGGATGGGAGGGCGGGCAGGAGGGAGGGAGGGCAGGCTTTATCTGCCAGAAACCATCTTGGCCGTGCCCAGGAATTGTTAGGAGCCACCATTGTGGTGTGGGGTTTCGAAGCAGTCTTGTTGGACAACTGTCAAAGAGTTGGCATAACCTGTGTCATCATTGGCTCTAGGGGCACGCTGGAGACTGGGGTCCTCAGCCTCCTTCTCCCTCCTCAGCTGTCTCAGACATAGGGAAGGGACTGAGGGGCACAGGAACAACCCCACCCCGTTTGTGGGTAGAAGGATGGGAACTGAGCCAGCCCTTGGCCACCTTTTCTTCCAGACCTGCACTGTCTTACCTGGGATGGGTCCAGGATGTCATCAGTGAGTAACTGATGACGCCAGGAACAGTGGTTCATGATGTAATCACAGCACTTTGGGAGGCCCAGCCAAAAGGATTGCTTGAGGCCAGGGGTTGAGACCAGCCTGGGAAATAGTGATATCCCCATCTCTTAAAAAAAAAAAAAAAAAGGAGAATTAAGCACACATGGTGGCACACACCTGTATTCGCAGCTACTTGGGAGGCTGAGGCAGGAGGATCGCAGAGGAGTTTTGAGGTTGCTGTGAGCTTTGGTGATACCACTGCACTCTAGCCTGGGCAATAGAACAAGATCTTGCCTCAAAATATTTTTTTTAATAAAAATTAAAAAGTTTGGGATCAGGCTGAGAAAGAGCAAGACCCCATCTCTACTGAAAATAGAAAAATGAGCCAGTGCAGTGGCATGAGCCTATAGTCCCAGCTACTTGGGGGGCTGAGGCAGGAGAATCACTTGAGCCAGAGAGTTTGAGGTTGCCATGGCTGTGATGCCATGGCACTCTAGCAAGGGCGACATAGTGAGAGTCTCATAAAAATAAATAAATAAAATGTTACATCCAAAATTACTTGCCACCTTTTCTTTCTCTTATTGCCAACTGAGGGATCAGCTTGGTTTACCCAGGAGAGGGATTTTTTCAAAGTTCTGTTACTTAAGGAGTCCTAAGGAAGGATTTGAAACCCATTAATTTATCGATCAAATGTAGTTCTTGCTTTAAATTTTGTCCTAAACCCTAAGAAGTATTTTGAATTGTGTACCACTCCACACTGTCGAGATCAGTGAGTACAGGGTGTGACCTTGATGGAACACCCTGTCAGCCACCCAGGTCTGCCTGGAGGGGCTCCCTGCAGCCAGGCCATCTGCCTCAGGGGACCCAGGTCTCCTGGGATTCTGGGGCTGAAGGGGGAACCCAGGGGAGGGGACAGGAGAGGACAGGACCGCAGGGCCGCCACAGCAGGAGCTCAGATGCTGGTGTTGCAGGGGACCCGGGCGCGGCAGGTGCCCCCCGGCCTTCTCCTCCGGCTCGGCCCCCTGCCCATGGCCAGTGCCTCCTCTCCAGCACTGAGACCCAACTTCCTTTCCTCCTTTCACTCTCTTCTGTTCTCCTTTTTTCTCTTAAGACTTTCTCTTTTATTTTCTCCTTCCTTCCATTCTCATGCGTATCTTAATCTTTTTCTCCCTTTATTTTTCTTTCCTTTCTTTTCTGATTTTTCTATTCCTGAACTTTTTTCTTGTGGCAAAGTCCTACACCACGTAAAGACCTTTGTTCAAAGACAGACCACATATAAGAAGGTGGTCCCATAAGATGACAGGTCCTTCTACTGGGCCTGCGACAAGTTCAGGTGTACAAACAGTTGGCCTGCCGTGCTGGTTACGAGGCCAGCTGCACAGGCGCACGACCGGGGAGCAGTCGACTGTACCCTCAAGGGTTGTGAAGGATTATCACAGGACATTACCACATTAGCCTTGTTGTCACGGTCAAGTCAGTGGCACTGACCATCCTGACTCACAGGGCTGCACAGCGTCGCCTCCACCCAACGCAGAGCATCTCACTCCCCACTGCACACAGAAGGTGGCTTCCCGTCCCCTCCCCTCCCTCCCCTCCCTCTCCTCCTCTCCCAGCGCTAAGACCTCCCATCCACATTCTGTCTGTGAAGCCGCCTTGCCCAGGCATTGCCGTCAATAGCCTCACACCACGTTCCCTTGTTCTTATGTGTCTGACTTCTTTACTGAGCTGGCATTTTGTGGTGAGGCAGGTGGCGGGCGCGTCCCTTTTTGCGGCTGACTAGTACTCCATTGTGTAGACTTACATTTTGTGCGTTCATCTGTTGGTGGACACTTGGATTATTTCCACCTTTTGGCTATCGTGAAGGATACGCAAAGAACACTAGCGTGTGTATATCCATCTGAGCACCTGTGTTCAATTTTTTTAGAATATAGACTCAGGAGCGGAACTGTTGGTCATACGGTAATGCTGTGTCTCACTTTTTGAGGCGCCCCCCAAATTCTCTCTTTACTTTTCTTTTTCTTTGAGACAGAGTCCCACTCTGTGCCCTGGGTAGAGTGTTGTGGCGTCATCATAGCTCACAAACTCCTGGGCTCAAGTGCTCCTCCTCCTCAGCCTTCCAAGTAGCCGAGACTACAGGCGTGGCCAGAACACCCAGCCAGTTTTTCTGTTTTTAGTAGAGATGGGGTCTGCCTCTTGCTCGGGCTGGTCTTGAACTCCTGAGCTCACAATCCACCCACCTTGACCTCCCAGAGTGCTGGGATTACAAGTGCCTGACCTAAAATTCTTCCCTTAAATCACACACTCTGACTTCACTTTTTCTTCATCAATAATATGGAATTAAAGAACCTCCTGTAATTGAGCAAATCAACTTTTAGGCTCCCTATGAATCAAAAAAAAAATGTGACTTAAACGTGTTACAGGTTTTTGTTTTGTTTTGTTTTGTTTTGTTTTTTGAGATAGAGTCTCACTACATCGCCCTGGGTGGAGTACCATGGTGTCACAGCTCACAGCAAACTCCAACTCTTGGGCTTAAGCGATTCTCTTGCCTCAGCCTCCCAAGTAGCTGAGACTACAGGCGCCCACCACAATACCCGGCTATTTTTTGTTACGGTTATGATTTTTGTTTAGCTGGCCCGGGCCGGGTTCTAACCCGCCACCCTCCGTGCATGTGGCTGCCACCGTAACTACACTGTGCTACGGGCGCCTAGCTGTGTTACAAATTTTTAAAGCCCCTTTTATGCATATGTGAGTGACGACTAATTCTTCATCCCTGCCCCCACGGACCCATGGCGCTCTTAACCTGGAATGCTGCTCAGACCTCTCCTCATCAAATGCCCTTCCCCACCCGAAGATGCTTCTGAACTGGAGAGTGTGTCTCTCCTGAGCACCATTTACTCCTCAGCCTGTGTGCATTTCTCGCTGTTGACTCTGAACTGGAGAGTGTGGCTCTCCTGGGCGTCAGTTACTCCCTCGGCCTGTGTGTATTCCTCACTGTTTCAGTGCCTCTGCACAGGTCAGCTTTTCCATTGTCTCTCGACACCTGCATTTTTTCCTATAACTTTCCAGTAATGAGTAGCCCAGAAGATAAATGGAATCTTAAAGACAAGAGATTCTTATTTCTTTCTTTCTGCCAACTCTGCTTTGACCAAGATGAGCTTCCAGATTTCACTTTAGAGTTGGTGACTTCGTCCGCTGCCGTATACTCCACCCTTTATGCTGTGGTTGGCACACATGTCCCAGAGTGGGCGTCACCATCCCTACCCCAAGCGACTTTATAGAGGAGGCTGGTTTTTCACACTGCTCTGCCCAGCTGGTAGTCCCCCTGTTCCTGTACATTCTTTACCTTGGGGTTACTACAGGTTTTAACTTAGGTCTCCTGAGGCGTGCGTGTGACTGCTGTGACCCTGTGTTTCATGGTTTCCCTGGCAGATAATCATATATTTTTTTGACTCTTCTGTTCTTGAACATTTGCATCCCCTGAGGATCCCCCGTAATGTAGGGTTGTTACTACCCAGCGCGTAGGTAATACTGGCTCTTTATAACTCGTTGCTTGCACTGTCCTTCCCTCTTCCTTGCAATTTAGGTATTTTTGACACAAGTTAATAACACACATTGTTGGCCACGCTCTGTGCAGGGAGTACTGCTCTGTGCTGCCTGGGGAGCTGGAGGCAGCCCTGCCCACCACAGGCAGCCCAGGAGGAGGCAGCGCATCGCGCAGCTTTGTCAAACTCCTGGGCCCCTCCACGACCTTGCAAGCCAGAATGTCCTGAGTGAAATCCTGGTTCCTGAGACCTGCTCCCAACTGGTACTATGGGTGGGAGAAGAGCAGAGCCGATGACGACATCAGGCCGGTCCTCAGTGTGGATGGGTGTGGGGAGGGGTGGGGGCTGGGAGAATCCGTGCTAGGCTGGAGGGAGAGTTTGTCCTGGGTACAGTGGCGATGTGGCTGGGGGCTGCTTACATAGACAGAGGGCAGAAGCTACCCATGGAGCTGAGGGCTGTCCGGGCAGATGTAGGAGAAATTGGAAAGGACCAGAAAAATTAAGGCTGTGCCAGCTCCTGGGGGTTGGCTAGGGGAAGAACAGTGCATCCTGGAGGCCTGGGCAGTGGGGAGGGGGGACGACTCAGTCACTGGCGGGAGAGGCCAGAGAGTGCAGGGGTCAGATCAGCCGCTCATGGGCAGGGAGGGGCACAGAAAAGGGATCCATGTGTCTTCCTGTGGCCAAGGAAAGTGAAACAAGATGGAGGAAGAGACTGGCTGGGCAGCTCCCTGGATGATTCTTAAATCACTAATTTAAAACTGAGATTTGAATTTATTTGGCCTTGGGGGGTAGCCTGGGCACCAGGGGACTCAACTGTGTAGCCAGGTTTAAGACATGGAAAGGACCGGCCTGGTGCTTCATGGTCCCAAGGCCACCTCCATTAGGATTCCGTATCTATTGAGCTTTTCCATCCTGCAGGCTGGAGAGCAGGGATATGATCGCAGCTCCCTGCACCCTCCAGTTCCTAGGCTCAAGCGATTCTCCTGTCTCAGCCTCCTGCATAGCTGGTACTGTAGGCGCACCACCGCCACCATGCCTGGCTGATTTTTTGTTGTTGTTAGAGATGATATCACGCACGTTGTGTTGCCCAGGCTGAACGCAAACTCCTGGCCTCAAGTATTCCTCCTACCTCAGCCTCCCAAAATGCTACAGGCATGAGTCACTGCCTCCAATTTTATTGGCTTAAATCAAATTTCAGACAAATTAAAGCTCAAATATTATTATTTGTTCTGTTAACCAAGATACCAAAATTACTATTTTAATAGGCAGCTGCTACTTTCAAGGCAAGTCGTCCTCCTCTGAAAGCTGCCCACCTCTCCCTGACATGAGCTGCTGTGTCAGGTGCTGGTGGGATCTGGAATCTCAGTCACTCTTGTGTCTGAGTGTAGGTGCTACCTGTTGGGTGGGACTTAGCTGGGGCCGTGCCCCCAAACACCTGCAACTACCTCTGCATGTGGCTGGGGCTTCCTTGCAACATCTAGGAGAAGGGAATCGCATGGAAGTTACGTTTCCTCTGTGACCTAAACCAGAGGTGTCGGTTCCCTCTGCCTGTAGTCTACACCGTCACAGAGTCCTACATAGGATCCAGGGGAGTAGAAATAGATTCTGCATTGTGATAGAGAGTGGCAAGGTTCTAGTAGTGGACCTGAAATATACAGTTTGCCACAGATAACAAGTAAATATACAATAGGTCACATTGTGATCGATGCAGCGGGAAAATAAAGCAGAGTAAGAGAACTCAGGACCGCCTGCGGTGGACATGGTTATTTTCTGCACAGGTGGCCAAGAAGGGCTCACTGAGGACACCCTGGAGCAGAGACTCCAAAGGGGCGAGGCTGTGGACCTCAGGTGGGCACCTGCCCGACAGAGGAATTGGGTTTTCACCATCGTCGTCGTGATGGCCACACTAAATCGTCACTTGTGCATAGTTAACATAATACCCTGTGTGCTCACCTGAATTCCCTTCTGTGGTTTAAAACAATCCGAATGTACCTCAATTTCTGTGATGTCGTTGTTCTCGGGTAATATAACTGCAGGAACATTGTATTTTATTTTTAAAGAATTATTATTTCTTGTTTCTTTATCCTTTAATTTGGAAGAGTCAATATCAAAGTATTTCAGTATCTACTAGCTTTTTCCCCCACGTACACATTCCAATATTTATAGGATTTATTATATCCAAGCAGCTTAATGAACCCAAAAATTGTATAGTTTCAGAAAGGGGTCCGGACACCCATGAAATACAGAGGGATGCTGCAGAAAAGCGGCTGTCTTATGTGTATCACTCTGATAGCAAAGTAAAGAGGATCTGCTGAGAAGGCTGAGCCAGGCAGGCCAACACAGTGGGACCCTGTCTTTAAAAAAAGAAGTGAGTGGCTCGGTGCCTGTAGCTTAAGCAGCTAAGGCGCCAGCCACATAACACCGGAGCTGGCGGATTCGAATCCAGCCCGAGCCTGCCAAACAACAATGACAACTACAACCAAAAAAAAAATAGCCTGGCATTGTGGCCGGCACCAGTAATCCCAGCTACTTGGGAGGCTCAGGCAAGAGAATCGCTTAAGCCCAAGAGTTAGAGGTTGCTGTGAGCTGTGACGCCATGGCACTCTACCCAGGGTGACAGCTTGAGATTCTGTCTCAAATAAATAAATAAATGAGTATAAAATACAAAAATGCTTTTTAATACTTTCATTCTATATAAGATCATTTTCAGAGGTTGGTGAATGGTATCAGAGTTTTTCAACAATTGGAAAAAGACATGAACATTTATTACTGGGTATTCTTTCTGGTACTCTTAAAATGAAGACAGTCACACAAAGTTATCTTGCTTCATGGGTAATTAAGGCCTTTCCATCTGCAATTCCCGATTATAATGAAGAAATTTCTCTTTTGCTGAAACATTTCTTATAAGGGTTTTATTTCTTCTCATTGCTCTGACTTTGGGAAAATGTTCTTTTTGCTTCTGATTGTCTCTTATAATGTGATCTTGAATTGTGAGTCGGGAAAAACAGAAATGTAAAGATTCTACACAGATTCAGACTTCTAAAAGATGCTTAGAACCTTGCCGACCTGAAAGTAAAATACCAGCTGCGCCAGGGTCTGGATTCCTGTTGTCTCTCCGTGTCCAATGGGGCTCTGCTCACCTGGTGCCTCCTCTGTCCTCAGGGCATGGCAAAGCCCAGCAGGTGGCTGTGAGTGGACAAAAGTCCTGCTGATGACAGTGACTAAACAGACAGATGGAGGGCGGTATGGGCCCTGCGAGGTTTGAATTACAGCCTCACTTCTTACTGGCCTGGGTGGATTCCTCACCTTCTCAGCTGTGAAGGGGGTGGGCAGCGTTTGAGTTACCCACTTCCCAGGACTGCTGTCTGGATTCATTGAGCTCCCGGCATTGTGCAGGCATAGGACAGGGCCTGGAGCTGGGCAGCGGGCCAACTCTTCTACATAGAGACACACATACAGCCTGCCACTAAATCCTTCCTTGGGATTCAATTTGTGGATACCAAACTGTTATTCTTGGGAGCCAGATTACATGCAGTATGTTTACAGATCTGTTGTCTCAATTAAGAAGGGCTCAGGGAGGCCGAGTGTGGTGGCTCACACCTGTAATACTAGCACTCTGGGAGGCTGAGGCGGGTGGATTGCCTGAGCTCAGGAGTTTGAGACCATTCTGAGCAAGAGCGAGACCGTGTCTCTAAAGCTACCCGGGCATTGTGGCAGGTGCCTGTTTACACCATGGCACTCTACCAAGGGTCACAAAGTGAGACTTCTGTCTCCAAAAAAAAAAAAGAAATGCTCAAGGACATTGCTGTGTTCTGACTTAGGGCAATACTTGATAAATTGTGTTTTTCAAATGTTGAAGACAATATTCGTCAAAGATTCTGCATTAAATGACATTGAACCAGATTGTTAAGGTGACTCTTCAACTCAGCAGAGCATCCCAGCCACCAAGGCCCCACACACCTGGGCATGACTCAGCGGGCAGGCAGCCCTTGCTGTGTTAGGCAGATAGGCCGTTTGCACGCAGACATGGTGCCCTGCTCCATAGTTCCTATGTGAACCATGCATGTCTCCCCTTGACCTTTTCTGGGACTGGTGGGCCTGTCTGGGCATGCAGTCAAACTGGAAATGTCTTTGCACTGCCAAGACAGCCTCTCACATCAAAAGTTCCCTAATCAAAGAGAAGCAAAAGTTATCATTATAAGTCGAAGAAATCTACTTTATCTTAAGGCATGGGTTTTTTTCTATGTATGTCATGACAATGACTTTAGCAGAGGCTCTAGTTAATCTCTGGAATTCTTTTTCTTAAGCATTGGTAGCAGGATATACAAACAGCTGGACAGGAATACATCTGCCTCTTTTTTAGGGCTGATGGTGGACAACACAGTTGGCAGTTACTGCCTTAGGGCAGCCTGGTCTGAGGACCTGCTACAATTGTCTGAAACTTTTTGCTTGTGTTTATCTTTGCCTTTCGACTAGATTGAAAGCCCAGAAACTCAGGAAACTAGTCTTTACTTCCTGGTGTTCCCAGAAGCCTAGCGTAGTGTGACATGCACATGGGTGTGTGCCTGATGGACACTGGTTCTCAGAGTAGAGCAGGGAAGGGCCCCTCTGTCGGCACACGTGACGGTACTAATTGGATTTCCAGTTTATTTCTTTTCTACGTGGTTTTTTGTGATATAAACCAATGTTTCTCAAAGTTTGCATTGTGGAAGCTGAATCCAAGGAGATAGTGTAAAAGAAAACATTTGGGGATCGGTGTGTATTCTGGGAGATTCAGATACACATCGTCCGGTTGAAGGCTCTGAGAGAAAGAACAGTACACTCACTTAAGTGCCTTAAATTCTTTGCTACCAAACCGACTTGGCCTCTATGCATCATGTGTCCTCAAAAACACTCTGGGAGACATTGGGGCCACCAGAGAGCATAGCGTCTCCATTTCTGACCCAGCAACATTTGAAACATCTGAAATCTCCTGGGCTCCCATTTGGGAAAGAGAAAGTGAGCAGGTGGGTCTCACTCAGGTGGAAACTGACGTGGAAGTCCGGGGTGCGGCTTTCAGCTCGGAACGTATCCACGATCCTTCAGGCAGAAGACACCCTCCTGGGACCCCGGCCGCTGTGGGCACCTGGCCCCAGTTCCTCTGGAACTCTGCACTGGAGCTGAGACAGACTTGACGTATCTCTGGAGTTACACAATGTGGTTTCCCTGCATATCCTTTTCCAGAACCGCACAGTTTCATTTCTCATGTCAACAAAACATCAGAATCTTAGAGGTGCCTGAAATCTACTTTTGTCAGAAATCCATCATTAATTAGCACATAAGCATTCCTGAAAGCTGGTTCCATGCAGGGTCTTCCCTGTCATCCCACGTGCTGGAATGTTGATGACAAGAATGTAGCTCCGTTCACCCATGTGTGCATCTGGAATCCACCTGTTGATGTGACAGTAGTCTCAGTGGAAGGTTGTTCCTCCCGGTTCTGGCAGTCGAGAAGGAGGTCCTTACTGTCGTCACCCCAGCCGGCAGATGCTGAGAGCTTACTTTCTACCAAACTGTGCCCTAACTGCACCCCCGGCTTCTCCCTCGCCCCAACCTCACGCTGTGCGGACAGAGCAGGAACAGAGAGCGCAGAATGCTGGGCTGCTTTGGTTCCATGTTACTTTTCAGGATGAGCACAGTGACTTTATTTGCTTTTTCATTTTTAAACTAAAACTAGAATAAGACCCAATAGTTCATTAGCAGGAATATTACTTATAAATGAATTTGTAATTTACTTAAAGCTACACTACCCACCACACGCCTATTTTAAAAAAAAAAAAAAAAGGAAAAAAGAAAAAAGACTACTTGAAGAAACAAGCTCTGTGCATCACGGGTGGAGGGCAAATGGGCCTGCACAGCCCCACCCCCGGCAGTCTTGACGGGCGCCTTCCACAGGCCACCATGCTGCTGCCATCATAAAGTTGCTCTGCTTTGATCCTGTTGATGATTCTTTTTCTCTGTCTCGGGACCATGTTCTAGACACCTGACTGCCGGCTGTGGCCTTCGTGGTGGTGGCCGTGGCGGGGGCACTCCTCTGTCTTACCTCTGGCTCTTCCCTCCCTCAACCATTGCCCTCTCCCCCAGAAAACCCTGTGCAAATGTATTTGGAGATGAACCCCGATAAAAGCCCAATTTCCAGCCCTCCCCACCTGCTCACTGTGGGATCGGCTCTTCCTGTGATGAGATTAACGGGAGGCTCACCGCAGTTTGTCACCCAAATAGCGGTGCCAGTAAACTGAGCTACGATAAATCACTTTTCTCAAGATTGAAATCTTTTATCAGTTGTGTCAGTTTCATTATTCAATAAACTATTAGTAGCAGCCATTGTCAGTTCCCCGTAGTTAACAACTCAGTGCCTCCGCTGTCAGGGCTTCTGCTCTGGGGAGTAGACCCCTCTGTGGCCCACCCGTCGGGCAGACGTTGTGCCCACTCCCCACCCCCTGCCGCTCAGCAGGTTAGAGGTGAGTGCCTGAGAGGCATCTTCTAATTTTCTAAGTTATGTTTTGACACAGTTTATTTCTACTGCTTTGTAAGAATAGTAAGTGATAGGCATTTTTCTTTTACCTCCTACTGGGCCTTTTATTAAAATATTTTTGCCCTTTAATTTATATGCCAACCATCTTGACTAGAAAAGCACCCAAGGCCTGACGTGAGCATGAGATTGTGGTAGAACCAAGTCCTGCCAGCCTTCAGCTGCCTGGTGGGGACCTTCTGTTCATCACAAAGCCCTGTTCACGTCGACGAAGGGAGTGGTGGAGTGGCACCTCCCAGCAGGCAGGTAACTGACCTCTGGAGATGCCAAGGGCCTTGAATCCACCTGTGTGTCTGTGTAGGCAGAAGTAAGCAGATATTGTGATGAATGGAAACTAAATCATTTTAGATGTTGCTGAATCGTGGTCATCAAAAGGTGCCTGCTCGTTTTAAGATTTTTTTTTTTAGAGACAGGATCTGTCTCTGTCACCCAGGTTGGAGTGCAGTGGTATGATCAGAGCTCACTGCAACCTTGAACTCTTGGCCTCAATTAGGAATGTTTACATTAAACTAGTTAATATAGCCTTCACCTCATTTACTTAATTATTGTGTTAAGACATTTATACTTGGATAATTTTTTTTTAATTGACTAGCCAGATGCGTGGCAGGCGCCTGTCGTCCCCGCTATTCAGGAGACTGAGGCAGGAGGATTGCTTGAGCCCAGAAGTCTCAGGTTGCTGTGAGCTATGATGTCACAGCACTCTAGCCTGAGGTGACAGAGTGAGACTCTGTCTCAAAGAAAAAAAAAAAATAGGAACTACTGAGAGAGACTGACTTTGGCTAGTTTTTTAAAACTTTTCACTTAAGTCTAGTTTATAAAAAAAAAAAAGAAAAGAAATAAAATTCCCAAGTTTGTATGTCATTAACTCCCTGTTCAATTATTTTACCAGATCTCTGACTTGGCCGGTAGTGGAAACTGATGTGAGTGTGTGTGTTCATAGTGTACATGTGTAGACGTATGGACAGATTGCCTTTAATGAGGCCCTTTTAAAGTACTATACCTCATAATTTTAGAAATGATTCTGAATTGTAATTCTTTTTTTTTTTTAGAGACAGAGTTTCACTTTATGGCCCTCGGTAGAGTGCTGTGGCCTCACACAGCTCACAGCAACCTCCAACTCCTGGGCTTAAGCGATTCTCTTGCCTCAGCCTCCCGAGTAGCTGGGACTACAGGTGCCCACCACAACGCCCGGCTATTTTTTGGTTGCAGTTTGGCCAGGGCCGGGCTTGAACCCGCCACCCTCGGTATATGGGGCCGGCGCCTTACCGACTGAGCCACAGGCGCCGCCCCATCTGAATTGTAATTCTAATACTTGCAAACACATTTTGTACTACTTTAAAGCTGATCTTCTGTTGTTTTCGAGTGTGGTGGTACATCTTTGTAAGGGCTTGGCCATATCTTGTAGCTTGAGTTTCTCCAGCATCTTAGTTGAGGGTCTGATAACCACCCGGTATACAGTAACTGATTCTTTGTGTGTTGAGCCCTCCTGTGAGGTTGGCTTTATTCAAGAAGAAATAGATTTGAGGGCTCAAAACCCACCAGCTCCCCAGTGCAGTCTCCAGCATAACTATGAAATCTCTACCTTCTTGCCAATTGAAAAATTTGAAGTTCATGCAAATGGAAGGTTCTGGTCTGCGTTTTTAATTGCAGTAGCTCAATTCCTTCTCTTTGGAATTCTCTTTTTTCAGGGAGTCCCGGAATGCATCTGTTTTGGGGGCATTTCCTTTAGGTCTGAGCCACTGTCGTTGTTTACACGTAGCGTTCCAGGGTCTCTGAGGCCAGGATTGTATGTGACAGGCCGACAATTTGGGCACGATCACTTTATGAGTGCTTGTTATTAGCTAAAAGTGGACCCCGGGCATTTTTAATTTCAAGGATTAACAAATCATGTTAATGAATTGAGGGACTAACATAATTAGCCAACTTTTAGTTTTGCCAAGCAAGGATATTTAGAGAAATAAATGCCATCTACTGTCACTGTCATTTGATAAAAGAAAGACCATATAGACACCAAAAGGGGAGGAGGGACATAAGCTCTGGTTGAAGTGCAGTTGACAGACTGACAGTGGACGCTGCTCAGGAAACTTGGTTTCCGTTAGTGTTTAAGAAGCTCTGGAGAAAGAGCTACAGATGACTTGTGCACGTGTAGAAGCTTCCATGGCTCAGACAGGAGTGGGAAAGTAGACATGACGGAGACAGGCCAACCGGCCGCTGCCCATCTTCAGCACGTGACAACAGTGGGGTTCCGCCAAGACCTTCATCTCTGAGATGGAGATAGAACCAGTGGTCCTTCTCTCCTGGGGAAGCTGGGAGGGCCAGCCGTGGTGAGTTCTTAGCATGGCGCCTGGCTCGGCAGAAGTTAGGGGTGATGAGGAGCTGGTGGTAGAGCTTACGGTGGGGGTGGTGATGATGGGGGGTGATGGTGGTGTGATGATCAGTGGTGTGATGGTGCAGGTGGTGATTACGATGTTCATGGTAGCAAGAAATTATATACAACCTGCACCTTTACACTTCCCTGAAGGTCAAGGTCAGGTGGGAGCCGTATAAACCTGGGCAGTTTTCTCGCTCACCTCAACTTGTATGTAATGATTTTGATCCATTTGGGGTGCTCTTGATGCATGCCCAAAGCAAACTACTGCACCAGAATGTAGTTTTATTGCTGTGAATCAGGAATAGACTATTGTCCTGCTTCTAATTGCTGCAGAAGTCATGCCTTTATGCTGACTTCTAAGTCAGTGTCATAACACGCAACATCCTCAAAAGTTTGTTTAGAGCCATGAGTTTATGGTGCCTGTCAGAAGATCACACATCTGTCTGGGTCAGTTTTGTACCAGGATCACTGGAGAGCTGTATGTTGTATTCTTACTTTTTTCTTTGCAATGATAGTTAAGTTTTCACTTAACAGGTTCTTAGAAAGTTGAACTTTAAGCAGAGTGACATACAAGAAAACCAATTTTTTTTTTTTCTTATCACTGTTATCACTAGACAACATTGAAGGAAACTGAGCTAGTCAAGGGCCTCTGGGCGGCGCCTGTGGCTCAGTGAGCAGGGCGCCGGCCCCATATACCGGAGGGTGGCGGGTTCAAACCCAGCCCCAGCCAAACTGCAACAAAAAAAATAGCCGGGCATTGTGGTGGGTGCCTGTAGTCCCAGCTACTCGGGAGGCTGAGGCAGGAGAATCGCCTAAGCCCAGGAGTTGGAGGTTGCTGTGAGCTGTGTGACGCCACGGCACTCTACCGAGGGCAATAAAGTGAAACTCTGTCTCTACAAAAAAAAAAAAAAAAGGGCCTCTGTGTGTCATTTTTCTTAAAGTCAAAAGAACCTATAGACAACAGTAAATTGGGACTTACGGGATAAAAACAATACATACTACCTGTGAAAACTCAAGTAATAAAAAGTTGTTCAGAGGAGACAGCACTGGTGCCCCTGCTCAGGGGCACATTCTGGGAAGACCTACTGCGTGCCTGGCCTGGGCAGGGCGGTGAACACAAGCAGAGGCTGTCCAGAGCCGGGCTGTCCTGTAGTGCTCGCTTATCTGCAGGGGATGCAGCCAGTAAAGAAGAAAACAAAAGAAGACTTCAGATGGAGGTAAACTAACCCTGATGTCCCTCGGGCCTGCTGAAGCTCACATTTCCAGAGAGGCCCTCTACAGGGTGGCGTCCGAGTGGAGCCACCAACAGCCAGAAGGAGCTCAGCCCATGCCGCTCACACCACCCAGTTGTGATGGTCAGTTTAGCAGCCCAGGGACAGGAACACACCAGGGTTAGTTCTAGATGTTGTTCTAAACACAGATAGAAGCCACTGGAAGATCCGTGGGTTCCTGATCCAGGGAAGGCTCTGAGTCACCCTCTGGTAGCAGGGCAGGGTCGCCGCAGGCACAGAAGGGAGCAGGGGCTGGAATAGGTAGCGTGTGGTGGTGACGGCCATGGGCGTGGGGTGGGGGACGTGAGAGGCAGGCAGAGTTCACGTGGAAGTGAGGCGGAGGGGGGAGCAGGGAGGCCGGAGAGCGAGCTGTATAGGACTGCGTGTCCCTTACTCTGTTTCTGTAGAAGCCGGATCACACCACGTATATCCTGGAGTTTCACTTTCCTAACCTGACATCCTCTGCGTATCCATGGCCGCCACCACCTCCAGTGGATGGTCTGCCCGAGGTTCCCTGCTGTGAGTGTAAATTATCCTCACTTTTCCTTCACCGTCACCAACGAGGCAGCTTCGTATCTTCTCGCAGCTAAGTCCGTCACGCGCTTCGGGGAAGCAGGTCTGCCTGGTGGGAAGCGGCATCCCACATCCACATTGTGCCTCCGCGGGTGGTCCCAGACTTGGTGCGAGCACCCCAGAGGAGACAGCAGACTCGGGGCATCTGTGTCTGGAGGGCCACGTGCCCTTTGCAAGCCCTGCTACGTGGGGGTCCGTTCATGCAGCAGGACGGTGGTCCTGTGAGCTCAGAAGGCACAGCAGCTGGGCAGTCTGCACTCAGCTTCGCCGCTGCCCTTACTTTCTCCCTCCTGCACATGGACGCGTTCACGCAGAGGGGTGTGAGCTGCCTCAGTCTTCATTTTAGGATATGCTAATAAGGACCATCACCTTTCATGAGGGGGTCAACTGTCATAATACAGGTTCTTACAAAGAATTAAGTCATCTATTTCTCTTCGTCAGAGGCCTCTGGCCTTTGAGGGTGGATCGCTGCGTCTTCCTGTCCTTGCTGGACAGACACAGGACACTGAGGCATTAGAAAGGAGGCCACGTGGACGGAGAGGGCTCAGAGGGCCACCCCACAGGTCAGCGTCCGGAAAGCCACTGGACTTCACCGAACGTTACAGAAATCTAAGTCTTCGTACCCTTAAATTCCATTTACATTACTTCTTGCCGTGATTTCAATATGTTCTCAAGTGTGATTTTTCTTTCTTTTTCTTTTTTTTTTTTTTCTGAGACAAGAGTCTCACTCTTTGCTCTTGGGTAGTGCCATGGTGTCACAGCTCACAGCAACCTCAAACTCTTAGGTTTAAGCAATCCTCTTGCCTCAGCCTCCCAACTAGCTGGGACTACAGGCCCCACCACAATGCCTGGCTTGTTTTTCTATTTTTAGAAGAGGCAGGGTCTCCCTCTTGCTCAGGCTGGTCTCAAACTCCTGAGCTCAGGCAGTCACCTGCTTTGGCCTCGCAGAGAGCTGGGATTACAAGCATGAGCCACCATGTCTGGCCTCGAATGTGATTTTTGAAACCACCAAGCTTCCCAAGAGGGTGGCCCCTGTGTGCGCCTGAGACCTGCCTGTGCCCAGCTCTGCTTACTCCCTGGCTTCCTGAAAGGAGGCGGTGGCCACAGAACCAGTACAAATGTCAGCTCAGAACTCCTCCAGGAGCACCTGCACTTCCCGACTCTGTGCCCCGCTGGGGTGTTGTTCCACGCACTCCTCGGGGCAGCCCTGGGGTAGAGGTGGTCTCTGGGCACAGAGGAGGGCCATGGCACACAGCCCTGAGCCACCCCAGGCCACCCGTACTGCTACTACATGGAACCATGTTGGACACTGAGCACCAGCTCCCCACCCCAGCACTCTCCCGAGGGTTCTCATCTGTTCTGTGTCTCGCCTTGCAACTGGCATTGCTGAGAGGAGAAGGCTGTGTGAGTGAGCGCCCCAGGGCAACACAGGCGGTGCCCACTGACAGCCGACATGGCCCTGGGCTCAGCCTATGTGTGGGGCTCGCTGCTGTCCTGATGCTCGTCCCTGGCAGTTTGTGTGTCCTGCGCTCTGTAAAATGTAACTTTTTCCCAAAGAATTAAGGAAGAAAGAACATGAGAAAATCCCCAATAATACATGCGTGGTTTAGATCCATGTATTAGTGCCATCAGGCCTGGGACTTGGTGGTTCTGTGCAGTCAGGAAGTTTAGTATTTCTTTTTCTTGCCTTTTACTTGGGAGTCTTAGAGATGAAATGACCTTCAGTGGAGAGAGCTGATGTTCATTTAGTATCTTATGCCCAAGTAAAGTGCTCCTATTTCAAAGAGTGTTTTCTGGATGCATTCCTAGCTATCAACTTCTTTTTCTTATTATATAACTTAATCACTGACCTCAAGTTAAGGAACGATGCTCATTTGTCCACTGGCGCGTGGGGGGTCTGGAGGCCCTCCTTGAGGTCAGACCTTCCCGGAGGAGATAAGTTACTGCAGGTGTGTCCAGGTGCATTTCATGAAGCCAGATTAGCGGGACTCAAGTCTCGGCTTCTGCTAAACTCTGTCACTGTTATTAAAAAGGGGGTCATGTGTGAATTAGAAGCTGATCTAAATTCAACATAAGCACAAACATTTCAGAGGGTCAGAGCTCATTTCTGATCATTAAAAACTGATCCTAAAAATTAGCTGGAACTTAGTTTAGGCGCGAGACGTTTTGGTTAGATGTATATTGTAATCTGTTTAAAGGGAAAAGCAATTTTAGGGTTAATGGCTTCAAATGATATACAACGAGATGGCATGGGCTCCAGAAGAGCTGGCATGTGAGCTACCAAACATACTCTGAAACCTGTCTTCAGAATCACAAATTAAATAGTACATCTTTTTTTTTTTTTTTGGCCGGGGCTGGGTTTGAACCCGCCACCTCCGGCATATGGGACCGGTGCCCTACTCCTTGAGCCACAGGCGCCACCTTAAATAGTACATCTTTTAGTCCCAGATAAATGTCATTGGGGGAGGGTGTTCTGGTGGTTAAGCAGTTCAGTAGCCCGTGACATGCACTCTCTATGCCAAATTGTACTTAATTTGTACAGTTTTGTGAGTAGAAATGATACGTGATGACAAGATAGTAGTTTTTTTATGTGTATGTTCCAAACTATAAAATATTCTCTGCCTTTAATCTGACTTTGTTACTGCTGGCAATTTAATCTGTGGAAACAATTAAAATGAATGGGAAGGAAAAAAAATCATCTTCTGTTCGAGATGCTTCTTATGGTATTCTTAGTAGACTGTATTTTCTAGAAAAGTTTTAGATTTATAGAAAGATTGAGGAGACGTCACAGACAAGTCCCTGCTTCCGAGCTTTCCCTTGTATTTGCCTCTTGCATTAGGATGGTACGTGTCTGACAGGTGATGAACCAGCATCAGTACATTGTTATTAGCTAATGTCCAGACGTCGTCGGCATTTCCTTCCCTTTCACCTGATGCCCCTTTTCTGCTCCAGGATCCACAGGACATTTAGTAGTCGTGTCTCCCGGCTGGGACATTTTCACAGACTTTCCTTATTTTTGATAACCGAGGACTGCTGGTCAGGCACATTGGAGGACCCCTCCACTGCCATGTGTAGGACTTGTCTTGAGTTGTGAGCTTGGGGGAGGAAGGCCCCGGGCAAAGTGCCGTCTCCATCACATCGTATCTCCGGTGTGTACTGGGATGTGATGTGTGACTGTTGGTATTGGCCTTGGTCACCTGGCTTGGGGAGAGTTTGTCGGGTTTCTCTGCTGTGAAGTTATTCCACCCCCAGTCACCCCATCCTGGACTTCTGGAAGGAATTCACTGCACACTTTCGGAGTGGGGAGTTATCCTCCCTCCTTGAGGGTGGATTGTCTGCATAAATTATTTGGAATTCTTCTTCAAGGCACATTCGTCTCTTCCTCCTTTATTAAATTATCCCATCATTTGTTCATGTGTGTATGGACTCGTGACCTTTAGCTTGTAGGACTTTTCTTTTGTTGCTCAAGATAGCTGGGAGCTCTTTCCATTGGCACCTGTGCCCTTTCGACGTGCGTTTGTCAGCACGGATTGTCTTTGGTTAGTTTCAGCCCTTCTTCACTTTCTGGCACTCCAAGATGCTCCAAGCCCATGTTGAATCTTTCCTGCCCAGTCCTAGAATCAGCCATTTCTCCAAGGAGCTCTGGTTCCTTTTACTGGACAATGGTATTAGAAAGTAAGGTCTTGGGGTTGGGGTGCATGTTGCGGCTAGAGCTTCATTTCTTCTTGGCTCTCTCAGCAGACAGTAGGAAAGATTTATTTGTGTACTAACCTGTGTGCACACCCTTATCCATAAGTATTTTGAAACATAGCCATCTGTGTGTAAACAAATTATAGTATTCTTACTAGCAGGAAATTGGAAGTGATAGTTTTAACAAAAGAATGGGATATACATCACACTGCCTCTATGAAGCAACTGTTAAAAGGGACAGTTTGGGCTCAGCACCTGTGGCTCAAGTGGCTAGGGCGCCAGCCACATACATCTGAGCTGGCGGGTTTGAATCCAGCCCGGGCCCGCCAAACAACAATGACGGCTGCAACCAAAAAATAGCTGGGTGTTGTGGCGGACACCTATAGTCCCAGCTACTTGGGAGGCAGAGGCAGGAGAATCGCTTGAGCTCAGGAGTTGGAGGTTGCTGTGAGCTGTGATGCCACAGCACTCTACCCAGGGCAACAGCTTGAGGCTTTGTCTCAAAAAAAAAAAAAGAGAGAGAGAGAGATGGTTTAGAAAACTGATAGCATAGCCCCTCATATTAAAAGGTATAGAGGTCTATATTGTAGTTACATTGCAATGTGATAATTATATATGTATACAGATAAGAATGTTAAAGGAAATACAGAAAGATTAGCACGGTTTATTCTCAATATTAAAGCACTGTGAAATTGATTTAAATTCTGTAGTAATATTAAAGCAGTCTTCTAATTCTTCCAATTAAAGAGCTCTTGCTGAAACCTGAGTGAAGTTGGTATATTTAATTTTAAATGAAAGAAATGAGGGTTTTTTCCTTTATTACTGTGTTGTGTTGGCCCACAGTGCTCTTGCAGATGCTCCAAAGTTGTGAAGTTAGGGCCAAAGCAGCTCTATGGGAAGAAACCTGTCAGTGTTTAAAGGAATATATTTTCATACAAGAGAAGAGTCCAAAGCTCGGGACTTTTCTATTGCTTTTCCACTCTGATCTTTGTACTTGACTCAGTATGTTCCACATATCTTATGGTTTGCTTGATTTCTCAAACCACGGATCAGGACACTGCTGAGAATTTCCAGAGATGCCCTTAAATGGAAAAGGTGAAAATGTTTCAGGTCGACGTTTGCACCAGTCTCCTCGGGTTCTGATGGAACATGATCGACTGAATCGCCCTGCAGTTTCAGCTGCAGTTGCTGAAACTCAGCTACAAAGATGGCAGATCAAATGCGCCAGGATGGGCGGCTGTTTGTCGTTGTGGTGGTCCAGTGATCACAGCCCTCAATTACAGCCCTGCGTGCAAGCATGAGCAGCAGCCACTACATAATTATGCCTTTGATTAGTTGCTTGAACTGGTCATTGCCTTTGAAATATGATAACGCAATTTGATATTTTATTAAAAAACAATTTTTTTGGAATTGCTAAAAGATTCTGGGTTTTAGAAAAAATAAATTTCTAAAAAAGGCCTGCAGTATATTTTCTTGGGAGTAGATTGAGAAGAAAAAAGAAGAAGAAGAAAGAATAGGTGAAAAAAAAGATGACTGTTTCCCATTATCACTCATTTCTGTCTGAGGAGGGCAGAGGTGGTCCCAGAGCCCCCACCCGCCGCCCACTTCACGGGGCAGGGCCCTGCGGCCTCTCCCGGGCCCTGCCGCCACTCAGCACACACAATTGTGTAACTCCAATTGAACAAATCTCGAAGAAGATTCTTTATATAACATATCATTCAGCTTAGAAAAAGTGATTGGAACCTCACTTTTTTCTTAAATGAGAATTTGGCTTGCTCTGTCTGCGTTTCCACACAGAATACCGTATTTTTGAATAGCAATTCAAAATACCGTATTTTGAATATTTTTTGATATGAAATGATCAGAGTCCACAGAACACTGGCTAGCTGACCACCAAAACCCAGGAAGGGCAGAGTGTCTCCCCTGACACTGGGGACCAGTCTGTGTTCTCACACTGTCATCAGGCCCTCAGGAGATAGCAAGGCGAGGCGGACAGGGAGCCTCGATTTTAATTCCCTCATACGCCATTCTCCAAAAAAGCCTTTTCTTCTAAAAATGAGGAAGCGCTCTATGAGAACATGGAGATAAGTTTTCATTGTTCACTGCCGTATTTCTCATCTAAGGCTGTGCCAGACTGAAAGCCTGCTTTATAAATTTGTCCTGGAGGTATGATCTAATTCAACTCACTTCTTTTTTTTTGTTTTTTTTGGAGACAGAGTCTCACTATATCGCCCTCAGTAGAGTGCTGTGGCATCACAGCTCATAGCAGCCTCCAACTCTAGGACTTAAGCGATTCTCTTGCCTCAGCCTCCCAAGTATTAACATACTTCTTACTATGTTGAAAGTTATGCTGTATGTGTTATACTCAAATGCCCCGTTGATTCTGGGTGTGCTTGAACCCTTGATCTCCAACTCAGTGTATTTCTAGGCCAAAACGCAAAGTAGCTTTCTCCCTAATTGGAACTTCTGGTTTTATTAGATACCGTGGGGGTTTTACTTTGTTTTTATTTCCACGGTTTCCTGGGACTGATGGTATTTTCTGTGTGCGTCCACTTTGGCCCACCATGTGCAAACCCTTGGCAATGCGCAGACTGAGACCTCTGAAGAAGCCACCAGTGTGGAAATTGTATTTGCTGTAAAGAAAGCCAGTGTGGGTTACTCGACATTCGATTAAAATTTCATAATTAAAGGTCAATTACTCATTTCATGGGTTTTATTTGGCTAGGTATTTTATCTTCTGTGGCTTCAAATAACAAAAGACTAGTGGTCTTGCTGGAAACTGGTAACGACAAAGTTATTTTGCTTCCTGAACATATGTCCTATATATTTGCTTGGCCTCGGGTTTTGTTTAATCCCTTCAAAGGCCCTTTGAACCGACGTTTCAACATGACTACTCCTCTGTGAGGTCGCCTCTGGGAAGCGGCCATGATGTCAAGCCCCTTCACAGCTAAAGTAGTGAGTTCACATAGTGGAAGAATCTTCTGGGTTGCATCTTATGAAAAAAAAAATCCACTGCCTTTTTATAAGAGAACAGAACATTTACACAGTCTTGTTGAGCAAATGAACGTTCAAATGGCCAGCACAAAAGAAATCCCCAATCTCTAACCTCACAATGAAATCTCCACCGACAAAAGATCACGGGGTACCAGTCGCACTAAACTGGAAGTGACACAAAACCACAGCAGAATCTGCTCACGCCTGCCGGGGCTCCTGGGGGTAATCTTTGTATAAAGGGTCCTGGTGCCACGGTCAGCCTGCTGCACTCTGAGGAGCAGAGGTGCTCCCCTTTGCACAAGTGGCATTTATACTGATGGCGTCTTTAAAAATAAATTAATCTACATCTGATGTGGACAGGGACTCATGCTGTCTGACAGGGTTATCATTTGACTTTTCTTAGGGGTACAAGTGTAGACTCCCTTGTATGAATGGAGGGGGGTATTTGTTTCATTCGGAGACAAGACAGGGTTAGAAATGAGTGGCTCACCTCTTCAGCCCAGCCCTTTCCCCGTGTAGGTAAAGAGACCCTGTTAGCTCTGGTAATTGATTCTGAGAGCTGCGGCGTGCCTCATTTAGCCGGCCCTGTTCAGCGCATGTCAGGGGTGTAATTCATGCACACTTGAACGTCCAATGTGGCTGACAAGCCTTGGACACACAACCTCACGGCTGCATCATTTTTTAATCAGCTATCTGAGGAATATTTATCTAATCAACGAAGAGTGCTGTCAAAAGGAGACCAGAGGTGACATTAGTAAGTCTGCGGTTTCCTAGTTCAATGATGGAGAAAGAGTTCGGGGTAAAACCCTGCTCGTTTGGGCGTGCCCACAGACCGAGGAGAGTTTTCATCCCCCGGTAAAGACCTGGTCGGGAGAGTCTCATGTTGGAAATCTGCTGTGTGTGATTAGTTTTCAGGCACTCACATGCTATAGTGCAATAAATTTTTGTTTCATGTAGGGAAATAAATTGACAGGAATTTTCCTTTTAAAATTCAGGTCCCTCATGATCACGAGCCCATATGAAAAGCTGTTGCTCCAAAGATAAGAAGATGTGTGTTAACTGGGAGTTGCTAACGCTGAGCGGGCCCCGCTGCTCTAACTCAGCAGGAAGGCAGTGTGCACTGTCCCCTTCTCTCTGGCCCTAGAATGCTCATGACTGCCTGTTAGTAACTATGAGGAGTTGAAAATACGATGCCATACCCGATGTGGTCATCCGGACACAAAATCTATTGTTCGTAACTATCAGGCACTTAAAGAAATGTTCTGCAAATTGAAACTTATCCCAGCCTTGATTCTTTCAGTTTGTGACACATACGTGCTGCATTTCAGACCCGCCTGAGCTGGGTGACATCCACCCCCTCTGAAGCCTCATGACCCGCTAGCAGAGAAAACTGTGGATGGCAGCACTCTTGTGCACGTTAGCATTTTGGTACCAGAAGGTGCCACTATGATCTCTCTCTGTCCTTCAAAGATTACCTCATAAATCCAGTTTTCTAGCACCTTCAGTGTTCACAAGCAGGAGGCTTTGTCAATTTTAAGGAAAATTACTACTGTTGTTTTAGTACATAGTAGAAAGCTTTTTGTCTTCTTAGAATTTGGATGTCCCTGCATCATCTTAATTTGACTTCCAAAGTTGTCGTCGTTTCTGGCCTTAGAAAATACATTCAACCAATACTAGGATCAGTTTTCCCCCTCTCTGCTTTGAATTCTCAACTGTTGTCTGTGTGTCCCTCCTACGGCCTCTTGTTGTGGTCGCATACGCAGCGGGCACGGCTCTCACCTGAGGTCACGGTTCAGTCCCCGTACGGCCTCTTGTTGTGGTCGCATACTCAGCGGGCATGGCTCTCACCTGAGTTCACAGTTCACGGCAGTGCTGTCCGGCTAATTTCCTCCTTTCCCAAGCTTGCCCACTCTCCTGCCAACCCCAGTTGGAGTTCAGAAAATTCCATTTAACTTCAGGCCGCAGCAAGAAGAGATCAGTCTAACTGCACCTGAGCTGACAGTCAGTTTGTGCCGGGTCTAAAACTGTACAACATGGGATTTTATGTCCGTGGAGGTTTGCGTTTGTGTTTTTAAACATTTGTGATGGTGCTGGGACAGCCTGCCATTTAAACAGCTATGTGGAGCATCCTGAAGACCTATTTTCAGAAGGGACTTTGGCCAGTGAAGTAAGCAGAGTAGGAGAATGGAAAACTCTTGACAGAATGCTCACCCTGGTGCCTTGTCGTTCAGTAATAACAGGTGAAATTCTGATATTAAAATAATAGTTATTGTGAGAAATAACATTAATGACAACATCAAAATGTTCAGCCTAGCCTGTGTTTAAAAGGAAGAAACTATACTCCTAAAAATAAAATGAAAGAAAACACCTAAAAATTTTAACTAAAGATCGCCCAGAAAATTCAGCGGTTTGAGCCTGGTGAAGTTCTCAAGAATCATTTTCTATTCTCAAGGCCTGAGACCAAGGGGGACACTGTCAGCAGTGGGTGATGGCTGACGGGCACACAGCCTCGGGTGGAGTGATCCTGGTTCTGTTTGACACAGGATCTCCGTACACCTTGGAAGTGAATCCAGGCAGTAGCCATGGACCTAGCCCGAGATGTTACTGATGCTACTATGATTCTATTTTCTCACTGAGAAGCTTCTAAACAAGGAGACTTAGAACGATCCTGCCCCAGGAGACGGACGTGTGTATCAGGGCCTTGGCATCAGCTGGAAACCATCCATTTGTTTGAGAGGAAGAAAGGGCATGACATTTTACACATTAAAATTGATTATTTCATCAATAGGTTAGTAGAAAGGCTGCAAGTTCACTTCCCGCTTATACCTCCCTGTGGTAATGGGAGACCCACGGATGAAAAATGCATGGCAGGAAGCAGGTGAGGAAAGAGGTTTTCTGCTCAGCCTCCCTTCCAAGGGGTGCCCAGCCTAGATCCTGCCTATGTATATGGAAATGTTTTAGAAATAGGTAAGTTGTGCGCTGAGGAGTGCAAGCCCCTTCGTGGTGGCTTTTGTCTGGAACTTGGAAAAGACAGACCCGTACGCCAGAGCTTCCACTGCTGAAAAATTAAGTGCATGATTAATTCTACAAATACATTGTAATACCTGAGGAGCCTGCTAACTGTCCATCAGACATTTCTGAAGTCACATTCGAAAACTGTGACCAGTGTGGTCTCCTTCATTTTTAACGCACGGTTTTGTACGAGTAGGTACCAGAAGATCCTTCTCCCAAGTTTGGTGTTACCTGGGACAGACGCCCATTCTTTATGGGTGGTTATGAGACCTTGGAAGTAGAGAAGGGAAACTTCTCTACTGGTGAAAAGTTAAACGTAGCCCATATACTTTAGAAGAAGGGCCCATCCCCAACCCCAGACGCCTGCCTACCAGTGCACAGAGCATGTTTCTCCTTCAAATTATTTGTTGATTTTCACACTGTAATGTAATCGTTAGGTATTTAGCAGTTGTAACAGCTTTTCATCTTTCAAGAGATAACCAAATTACAGCTGATTTTTGCTCTTGCGTTTAATATAAAATTTATATCTCAGGGCTCAGTGCCCATAGCACAGTGGTTACGGCACCAGCCACCTACACCAAGGCTGGCGGGATCAAACCCGGCCTGGGCCAGCTTAACAACAATGACAACTGAAACAAAAAAATAGCCAGGTGTTGTGGCAGGCGCCTATAGTCCCAGCTGCTCAGGAGGCAAGAGAATCACTTAAGCCCAGGAGTTTGAGGTTGCTGTGAGCTGTGACACCACGGCATTCTACTGAGGGTGACATAGTGAGACTCTGTCTCAAAAGAAAAAATAATTTGTATCTCATATGAGCAGTGCTCTATTTCAGGATTGTATTTGCTTCCTTAAAAGGTTGAGATTTCTCCCAGGTATTTTGTGTTGTCACAAAAGAAATACAATTTTCACTGAAAGAGTTGTGACTCATCCTGCAGCAAAACTCAACAAGAGGACCTGCTGGTCCCACTGGGTCGTTTTGTGGCCACCAGAAGTTGGTGCACATGGAAAGCCTCAGCTGGGGCCTGAGCTGGAAGTCACTACGGCCCTGACCTGCACTGGCCACACGAGTTAGCCCGTCCTCAGGGGGAGGACTTGGCATTAGCCAGGGAGCTGACCGTCTGCCAGGTCACACCTTAGAACCAAAGGGTCGGCCTGGCTTCCTGCCTGCGCCTGGCTAAGCACTGCTCACCTGCACTGCACAGATGGTTGTCTAGACAGAGCCTACCAGAAGCTTGTACCAGTTTCACTTCCTGGCTGTAGAAGTTGAGACAGATGGTCCCATGAGGCCCCTTCAGGAATGTGAATGGCTATGACGGTCACTAAACATGTTGATATGTCTGCCTGCGTGGCAGGCTACCTATCTGGCCCTTTGATCTGGGGCTGTGTCTTCAGGGTTTTTTATAGTGTCTCCTGGAGGTGGAGAGGATGCCTCTGGGTGACCTCTTCTCTGCCACAGGTGTCAGCATTCCTGAGTTGGTGGTTGGAAGAGTGGGGACAGGGAGAAGGTGGAGAGAAGTTGTCTGGGAGGGGAGGGTCCCATGTCTGACCCCACCAGTCACTGCACACAGCATGGGGCTGGCCTGCTGTGCCCGTGTTAAATTGGTTCTTCCCCTCTGTGGGTGACTTGGTCATTGCCTTTTTTGCTGAGAGCTTCAGGAGGCATTTACTTTGGTGGCTTTCTGGGAGCTCCATTCAGACCCTTCAACACCCCAGGTGTGAAAGAACAGACTCTACCCTTCAAGTCAGCAAAATGGTACCAGGGTTTTGCTTCTGTAGATTCCCTCCCAGATCAAAATCTGTCTGAGGATGACTACTTCCATGCTGAACAGCTCTTAGTTGTAAAGAAGTACCTTCTGCAACATATAGACATGAACTCTGCTAATAACCAGGTCTCTCTTGATTTGACATGCTTCTGACACTTTGCCAAATCTAAGGGCTGTGTCTGCTGGCATCGTAGTCCCTTCCAAGGTGCCGCTGTGCCAAGGCAAAGGCCAGCTTCTGCACTGTTCTCAGAAGCCCCGGACCAAACCCAGCAGGGCGAAGGGGTTACATGGATTCCTTTGCCTGGGCCTTTTTTTGCCTGTGCAAACCTAACGACGCTGGCACGCCCCACCCCTCCGAGCCCTTCTGTGCTCACACTGGGGAGTAGAGGGCCTTTACGGGGGGGCCCTTGGCACCTACCTGCTGCATGCAAACCGATGGCTTGGAGGGGAGTTCACGTGCTACTTTTGACATTTCTTTTCTCCCCTTTTCATTTGTTTTCTTTTCCTTTTTGTTTCTCCCTTTTCCCCCCTCTCCCCTTTCTGCTCTCGGGATGCAGCCAAACGCAGAGCATGGAAACTAAACCGTGTTGGTAGCCTGCGAAATATATACAGCAGCAGCACCAACCCCGAAGGTAACGCCGCCCCGCCTTCCCACGTCCACGTGGAGACGCCCCCCGCAAAGCCGCATGTTTCCTCATTGTGTTTGCAGAGTCGTTCCTGTGGTCTTTCCATCTTTTTGTTTGTGTGTTATTTTACCATTCATGTTCCTTTCAGCTTACTTAAATTTTGACCTTTCCCTTCAGTCGTAGAGTAGTGATGTTTAAATTACTTCAGAAACCTATTTTCTCCTCTTTTTTTCTTTTCCTTTATACATGTGGGCACTCAGTGTAATATTTCCCAAGTTATTACAGTTTTTAAAAGTGTTAGTATCAGGTGTAATGATCTGTAGCCAAATACAATAGTGTGCCGTGACATTTAAGTAACAGTCTTAATTTGTTTTGTGGAAGCATTCTCCATAATGCTCTCTGCAGTTGTAATCCAGGGCCAGGCAGCCCGGGCCATTTGCATGGGCTGCTATTGCTTGTAAATTCAGTATATTGTTGTGTTTCTAAAGGTCGTCCGGTGCCAAAGTTCACAAATTGACTTGCGTTGCTTTCCTCACCGAAGACAGCCGTCATTGCTTTTGTATAATAGCAGATTGAATTTCCCCCCACCTTCATTTGAACAACACAATTATAAATTGCCTTTTTTTTATGATTACAAATGTCAAGGGTCAGAATTATTGTGATGCCAGGCAAGGGAAAACCACCACCGTCAGCCCAAGCACACGAATGGGAGGCTGGTGTGTGATACGTGTGATGCAAAACAGGTCACAATCCAGCGATCTTGGTATAATAGGGGGAAATTTTTTTTCACTTAAGTGCAAACCAAATGGGTCAAGTAATCGCAAGCTCGTGCCCTAACACTAATTGACTTATTTGGGGATGATTATAACTGTAATATTTTTCTTAATGTCACTGTTTTCTGGGCTGTTGATTTTAGTGATTGCCAAGCAGTGGCATTAAATCTCTTGTAAATTTTAAATTGCACGCTCTTTCTGTAAACAAGTCCCTCTCTTCCCATCCTGGTCATTAACCTTTGTTGATTTATACCACCATCCTCTTCTTCCTTTCACAATTACTCCTGTCTCGCTGCTGAAAGCCCTGCTCTCAGAGTCCAGAAAACACATCTACATTTTCACTACGGCTTGTTAAAGAGCCATTTATTAATCATAATTTTTTTTTTTTAATTTCTCAAGAGAAAATTGTAGTCTGTTAAGGCACCAGTGGAGCTTGGCCTCTTCTTTCAAAGCATTCAAGAAATACCAAACTCAAGAGAGAAAAGACATGGTCACATTCATCGTCCTGTTTTGTTGCATTTTAAAGGGTATTGGTAAACTCTCGTTATTTTTAAATGTTAGTTTTTCAGCGTTGGGTGCATATCATTTCTGTTCCCTCTGTCCTTATCAAATATGTTTTTTTCTTTTGTATGCATGTGGGTTTTATCACAACAAATTCATTTATTGAGTTCTACCCTTAAAAAGAGAAGAGAGATGTGAGGTCTGGTTTTAAATGCAGTTGGATACAAAAGCGAGGGACACACAGGAGGCGTATATTTTGGTTCCTTAAGCTTGCCTTGCCGCTGGGCCGTCCTGGAGTTTCTGATGGGCAACATGGGACCCGACACAGCCATATGTGAGGATTCACAGGTGCGCAGACTTCTCAGCCTTAACTAATCAGGTAACCGCAGCCCTGCTCTGCCTGTTCTCTCTGAAGCCTTCAAATACTGGAGAGCGCTGCAAACACAGGGTCCCCCATAGGTGTCAGGGCTAGCGAAGGCAGTCCCAGGGGTACTGGAGTAAATAATGAGGACAGTTTTCCCTCATCTTTTCTTTCATTTTTCTCAGTCCTTGTAAGTTTCTGTTCAGTGTTCACTTACGTTTATAAATTTTCAATTAAGTGACGTGATCATTCTTCATTTACTTTAGATTTGTTTTAAGATTGATATCTGCACGGGTACAATCTCATTTCATCGGCTCTTAATAGCATATTACGGAATTCATATAATTATAGTAAATAAATTATCAAATGCCTTTCTGATTTCCAGTCCTTTCATGTATGATGTCATCACATACTCCTTGCGTGCTGAACATTCGAACTTGTGTTCTAACCTGAGGTGTTGCTGTCACACTGGCCGGACCCATCCCCAAATGGCATATTTCCTAAAGGAGTTGCTTTAGTGATTTATTCCCAGGTATCCAAAACATACCACCCAAATAAGGTTGACGGCCAGAGGTCAACCTTATTTTGGATAGAGCTGGATAGAGTTGGAACCTGAGTTTTAGGAATGAGGGGAAAGCCACCCTTAGGAGCCAGGAGTGTGGCTCAACCCTTGGAGCCCCTGGAGACTCAGGTTTGTGAGAAGCAGACGGGGCCAAGGTTTGAGCCTAAGGGTCTCTTGGAGACCTTTTTTCACCTGTGCCTCCTCTCCCTGGACTACAAGACCTCAGTAAGCTCCACCATGCCCTGCCAGGTAGGTACCGTGTTGCAGAAGGGAAGCTGGGTTTCAGTACGTCCAGTGATTCCTGCAGAACAAGCCAGGACCGTCTGAGGCAGGATATGTGCTCAAATCTCTGGGTTCTGAGACCTTCCCAGGTAGAGGGCATTGACGGGTGGATGTCAAGAGTCAGCAAAAACAGGTTAAACAAAGCTGATCAGGGAACACACACACAAGACTAGAAAACAAGCAAAAACAGGGTCGTCATCTGTCTGTCCATTAGGGCTGGTTATCTCTGATGCAAAGATGGGGACCCACTGTGTCTGTATTGCCCTAATTTTTAAGCCTTTGTTGCTTTTATTTTTTTTTTTTTGGCCGGGGCTGGGTTTGCACCTGCCACCTCCAGCATATGGGTCGGCGCCCTACTCCTTTGAGTCACAGGTGCCGCCCACCTTTGTTGCTTCTTAATGAAACTCTTTTCTCAATATTGGTGAAATGAAATTTCCTTCAACAAGTATGCAACTTCAACTTTTCCATCTCAGAAGCCTGTTAATGGCATGGTCCTTTGAGTCGCAGCTGCATCCCAACCTAAAGGGGAAAAGATCTAAATATCAGGTGACAGAGATTAGTCTTGAAAACGTTGAACTCTAAAGTACAAAATTTTTTTTGAGGGAGGGAGGCCCTCCGGGCTGTGTGAGCAGCGTCTCCCTAAAGCCATGGGTCTTGCCTTGCGGCCTCGTCTTCCCAGCACAACTGGAGACTGGTCCCATCATCATTGACTGCTGTGAGCTGAGTGGACAGGTGGGCTCCTCCGGCGTGTTTAAGGTCTTTAGTCTGCAGAAGAAAAGTTCCTCCAATACATGGACAAAGGATAAATAGGTAAAGGAGAGCGACGTTGATAAACAAGGGAGCATTTATTGGGGTGCCAGGCCCACCGCATTATATGACAACAAATGAGCACTTAGGACAGACCACTTTGCACAAAAAATGACCCCAGTGTTCGCTGGAGTTAGGATTGGCTCAAAGTCCCAATTTGACATCATCATCCTGCTCTGTCTATAAAGGTCCATTTCTGTAGATTCAGAACTTGCCCTAGAGATAGGCCCATGAAACCTCGGTTCTGGGTACATCCCTGCACCACAGCGGGCCCATCATGGCGTCAGGTCCCCTCCACTGTACAGTCCTGACTGTCTCTCTGCGCAAACATGGCAGGCCTACCTTGTGGGGCGTTCCTGCCACTGTCCACCCTCCCTGGTCACAATTCTGAGACGTCTGATTCATTCAGAGTTGAGTTAAAGGAATCACACACGCATGTCCAAGGGCTCCTAAGAAGGATGGACTCGCTGGGGGCGAGTGGGTATGACTCCCAGGGCCCTGCTGTGACTGCATCCCCATGCTGGGTTCTGGGTGAGTGGAGAGGGCAAGGACGCACAGGGACTGTAGAAACCCCAATTGAAAAAGAGGAGCTGGAAGAGGCCCTGGGTACCCTGGGCCTTGTGCAGGGCAAAGCTACGCTTGATTTAGGGGGTTGGGAATTCTCGGTGGCCTCGGGGCTTGATGGTAGCAGTGTTGGTGGCAGCTAAGTGCTGAGCGGTTTCTGCAAACTGGCGTAGGGCTCTCCCACCAGCTTTGGGTTGGATGAATAGTCTGGCGGGGGCTGGGGGTCCACCTCAAGGGGAGGTAGGGCTGACGCTCTGCACACGGCTGCAAGCAGCACCCTCAGACTGGAGTGAGATGACAGCGGAGGGGACAGCCGTCAGAGCGAGGAGAGGAGGAGGCTGGCCCGCCCTGCCCTGTCCCTCCCTGCTCCACCCTAGGGCGTGGGGCCAGCCATGCTGGCTTTTCTCTGAAGGTTTCACCACAGCGTCTGAAGCAAGACCCCCACTGTCTCCCCTGTGGACCTGTTGGGTCCCGCTCACGGCCCCCTGATCTGAGGTTGTCTCCAGAACCCAGGTCTCAGCAATGCATTTACTCTTGTTTGTAAGCGGCAGTGTGGATGGCGGTGGCCTTGGGTGCAGGGGAGTCATCACTTTATAGCTCTAACCCTGAGACCCCGATGTGTCCCCTCTGTACCTCGCTTTCCCCAGCTGGAGACTCGGGTGATGACACCACCTGCACAGGGTCCTGGCGAGGGGTCAGCAGGTTAACATCTCCAGAGCCACGTACCACAGTGCCCGCTCACCTTGTTGGGGTACTCGCCTGGTGTTGGGGTGACACTCCTCAGACACCTGCAAACTCTGCCATTCAAAGAAAATTCAAAGGACTGAGCATCATTTGCACTATGAGAAGCAGATTTGTCAAGAAATACACCACGGAAGGTATAAAAGAATTTAAAAATCAAACTTAACTCTCTTTTTCCTAGATTTTTAAACCTATTCCCCCCAGTTTCACATACTATCCAGTGAGAAAAAATCTTCGGTTGCAGCAATCTGGCTAGAAACACGAGCCTCAGCGTCAGGCCCACCAGGACCCAGGTTCAGCCCCGCTCTTCCTCGTCGTGTGAGCCGGCTCTGGGGTCTGTCTCCTCCATCATGGAGATAGTAAAACCTACGTCGAAGGAGAATTGACGAAGAAATGAAGTGAAGCCTTCGAGGCCCTTCCCACAAAGGCGGGCGCCTAGTGAGGCTGGCCAGGCCAGTTGCTATTAAATCGCTGTACAGACTGACTTGCTAGGAAAATGACTCCATGGCTGCACAAGGGACATCTGTGAGGCCTGAGGGTCAAGACGGGGCAGAGCAGGCTGAAGCAAGTGGCAAAAGGCACGATGAAGAACGAAGGCAGATAATTCAGATGTGGGAAACCCCTTCATGGGAATTAAGTCTCAAGTTGGCATTTTGGGGAGAGAAGCAAGCTTTCTTGTTTGTCTAGCCCCCTGCTTTTCACAGAGAGACAACAGTGAGGATGGCCTGAGTACAGAGTAACACCTGGGAGGGTAGGACGCCGTGAGCAGGGAAAGGCCCTGGCGGCCTGCTGCCTGGGGCTTCTGATGCCCACACTGGACTCTGCACAGGGCGGGTAGCTCTGGACTGGCCTGGCATGCAGCGGTCCCTTATCTGTGATGGGGAGCAAGGGGACCTTGCAGAGTGAAGACTGTCAGAATGAGTCACAGACAGGAACTAGAGAGCCTTCTTCGTAGTAACTGGATGATCAAACACGTGCCTTGGTTTCCCTTTCTCAACCAAACACCTGGCCTGGAGCTGTCACACGCGCAAACACAAGGGCAACCTTTAAGGCTGGTTTTCATATCCCAAAATGTTTTCAGTTTGGAGTCTGGCAGCTAATTTTTGGAGGAGCTTTGCTTTAGACAACTCCTTAATTTAAGAGACTCATGACACCCCACAGTGGGTACCTGGCTCTCAGACGCTGTCGGGTCTGGAAGATAAAAACCTCTTTTGTGTTTGGTGAAAACCTTTCCGTGTTAATATTTAGCAGTAAACATTCCTAACTTTGAGATTTCCCTCTGGGAATTTGCTTCTTGCCGGGATCAATCATGTTCTTGCCCTAAGTGAAGCCCCAGTACACAGGTCTCTTGGACTCTCTTGGTTAAGCAGAGCTATTCCCCAAGTCAGAGTTTCTGAAAATACCTGAGACCCATGAACTGTGTGTGCTTATAATGATCTTTTCTTTCTGTTTAAAATCAGTAACTTCCCGAGCGTGTTGCTGGGTGTTTTGGGATGTTATTTTCCCCGTAGAGCTTGACTCTGCACAGCTCTGGGCCGTGTTCTGCGGGTGTGCCTTCCCATCAATCTTTCCCTACAAATGTGGGAGAAAAAATTGCAAATAAAAATGGACTTTTTTATTTTAGTGGATTTTGGCTGACATCTTAATTGTGTGTGGTTTTCATCATAATTGGGTAAAAAATTAAACCACATGCCTACTTAATATGTACTTCTAAAGCAGAAATATTGGTGTATTTTGCAGAATGTATGACTCACAAGGTGGTGTGAAAACCTCGGGCTGTGTATGATGTCACCACACATACTCTCTTGGGGCACAGGTCACAGTGGACCTACAGACTGCACAAAATCACAAGTACATTTCCTCTCGGCTCCCAAGTCTGCCACATTGATGCCCCCTGGAGAATTATGTTAAGGGGATTCTGAGACTGCCAGCTGGGGACGTCTTTCCTCAAAAAACAAGGAGAGACAGCACATCTTTGTCGTCCCTGGTGCAGCTGAGACCAGAGGGTGCGCTCAGGGACTCCTGTCAGCAGGGGCAGAGCAGGAAGGAGGCCCCAGGAGAGAGAACCCCAAACGTGGGAACCCCAGTCCGGGCAGAAACTAGGAAAAACCCATTGATAATACCCACTCGTTAATGGGGGTAAAAATAACTCGACTTGGCCAAAGATTAAGAGTCTGTTGAGATTAATCGGGGTTTGTGGTGTCCTAATCGACAGTGTCCTAAAACAGAAGAGACAGTTCTTATACGACAGAGGTCAAGAGTTGATGGGGTGCTTACTGCCCAGTGGGCCTTAGCTGTCTTACTGTCCAGTGATTTTTCAGCCTTGGCATCTGGAAGCCTCGGGGCCTTACAGACCCCAGACTCGCATCGGCAGAGCCTGCAGTGAGCAAGCCCACCCCACGCCAAATATTGTCACGTCTGCACAGTTTGAGTGACACATTTCATTGTCATCAAGTGCTTGTCATTAACCATGTCAGAAAGGGCACTTAGCCTTGTGGATGAAACTGCAGCTGGGTATCCAGGCTCTGGATTCCACACGGGAGGGGACCCGGAGAACCACCTCTCTCTCCAGGACTCAGACTCATCCAGCCAGTGAAGGACTTGGAGCAAGTGACCTCAGCACCCTTGTGGAGCCCCTGGTGCAAAAGCGACCCCGATCTTGGCGCCAGCGTACATGTTCCACCTGCACCCTCGGACGTTTCCACCCACCCTGCATCTTAGTTTGGGATAGAACGTGGATCCTCTTGGCCTTTGCAAAAGCACTGTGCATTGTCCTCTCTCCCATGTCCCCTCCTGGAGACCTGTGTGCCTCTGTCCCCCTCTCCTTCCCTCACCTGCCATGTGGCCTCTGCAGGCCTCTCCTATTGGAGACAACTTCCAAACGTGAAACCGCTTTCAGTTGTTTTCAGCCCTTTAACCCTTTGTCTGGTGGAATTCCGAAAAAGTAATTGATGACTGATTGGCCCATTAACCTTTAAGGAAAAAAAAAGTTTGACAGCCTGGACTTGTGTAATGAGGAGGGATTCCTTGTGAAATCAGTCTGATGGCTGAGTTGCTTGCCCCTGAGGAGGCAAAATGAGCCCCACGGGGCCTCGTCTGCATAGAAACTGGACACAATTAGTGTAATATCCGGTGTTATTAATGTCGTTTGGAATAATTGGGCAGGTTGATTTCGACAGGTTCATGGTGCTAAAATACTATTATCGTGGACCTTTCCACAGCCAACCGTTAACACAGAAAACTGTTTAACTCCCTGTGAGCCCAATCACAAAACTTTATAAACAGCTAAGCCCTGGAATGTCATGCCATGGAACAGCACCGCCTGTGTACTTGGGGCTTTGGGGCGTGGTGGCATTTTGATTTTCATGGGTGGGGAATTCATTTTCGTGTGCGTGTATGTGAAATGAAGAACTCCCTTTAGTATGTATATACATGCCGTCAGGAATTTCTACAACCTGAATTTTGTTTTTACAGAATGAATTAAACATAAGCCACTACAATTGCCGCTAATGACAGGTTTGTGTTAGTGAAATGACACCACTCGAAATGAGACCCAGGCACGGTGTGTCCTCGCCGCTCTGGCGTCGTTGTGCACGTCTTAAACCAGGGTGACAGCGAAGAGTAATGCTCAGCTCTGTCTCTCTGACTGATGGGCCCCACACTGCCAATTACTGTTTTTATCATTTTTTATCTAGTTGCTGATCACTAAAACATCATCCGAGTGTCACCTCATAATGTGCTGCAGTCCTCTGGGCCACGGGTAATTTGAATGAGGCTCTGTCATCTGATAAAAATTCTTCTCTGAGTGTTAGGAGAAGCACCTTAATGTCCCTCCACACAGAGGAGGGAAAACATTGGGGTCCAAAAATCTATGCCTGATTATTTAATGAATGTGAGTAGTCACTGCAACAGCACAGAAGTGCAAATAGGGACCACCAAGTAGATTTACTAGGTATCAAGCTAAGGTGGTCAGAGTGACAGGAGGACATACCCTCCAGGACACGGTCTCTTCATTGGATTAGCCACGGCTGACCTGATAGTGATAGAAACCCAATTTAAGGGCTGTAGGTGAAAGGGGGAGAACAGGTTGTCTCGTGTAACCAACTGCAGGACGAGCAGGTCATGCTGGCTTCAGGGACACCTGCACCCAGTGACCTGTTACTTCCCCTTCCTGGCTTTGCTGTGTTGTGCTGTGAGCCACAGGTCGTGACCTCATAGAGGTTCTCCTTCCCGTGGTGTGGGCAAAGCCACCTGCACCTATGGGCTGTGTCCTGTCCGGTCTCCCAAAGAGGGGAAGGGACTCTGTGGTCTGACTCAGATGGAAACCTAGAGAAGGACACAGGGATCACCTGCCCCCTCCCAGGACTGATGAGAGCATCACAGGGTCAGATTAGCCCAGCACAGAGGGACCATCTCTGCTACCCTGCTGACCAGTCACTGAATGGGCAACCAGCCATATGTCCGGGCAGAAACACTTGGAGAGCCCCCAGCTCAGGACCACCACATCCTGCACCTGTCCCCAGGGTTCTCCACTCTGACCCAAGTGGGTGGCCCCCAACACCAGTTAGAAGCATGGCGCTAGTGGCTGGCTGAATTGGGATTTCTGGGAATATTCCCTTTATAAGACCCAACCTTGTTCTGAGCCACTAGGAAACCCACTCAATCCCTGAGGAGAGCTCCTTTTCAAATGTTCATTTGTTTTCAGGAAATGGAGGGAGAATATTGCTTACTACATCAAGTTAAAAAATATTTAAGAGAGAGAATGCCTGCAAAGTTGTAGCATTGCTCCTGACACAGAATTGGAGCCCAGTGCAGTATATTGTGTGTTGTTCCGTACAGTAAATTTGTTGCGAAGAAGGAAGTCACTCCTTCACAGAGGGGGTGTGAAGTCTAGTCGTGACAACACTAAGGACATGATGGCTCTGCAGTCCTGGTGTTCATTGTGTTGATCTCAGGAGGCAGAGTCCTACGAGAGATTTCAATTCTGAAACCCCGGCTGCTGCTGTTGACATACTGTCATACTCTCCTCAACAAAACAAGTAAAAGAAAAGCCACGTAGAGAGCGTGCCCTGGAAAGCACGTGACCCTCATCTGTAGAGCGACCTGAGTTAGGCTCTGTGCACAGGTGTAATTGCTGCTCAGGGAGCCAGGCATCCCACCTGGCCAGCCCCTGTATTCATAGATTTCAGGGCCTGAAACCCAAAAGAAGGCTTAGTGTGGCACCCTCCCAGGGCCTGCCCCTGTCCTTAGTGGCATAGGCCATCTCCTCCCTCCCTGGCTCCCCTACAGGGGACTAGAGTGCTCCCTTCCAGGTGGCACAGGTCTTTGCACTACAGGTCAGCCCCAGAGCCCCCTCAGCAAAGGCGGCCCCTCCCAGACCACGGCCCCTTGACTTGAGACTTCTTGCTGGACTCTGCCTCCCTAGTGCTGGGCTGAACCACTGGTTTCTAACAAAGCAAACAAACAATTCCAAAAGACCAGGTCGTCAGCATGTCACAGCTCAGCTGCTGCTCAGACTGAAAAGTGTGGCACTGGGACCCGCCCTGTGACCGCAGGGCCTTTGCACGTCCTTCGTGCCTTCACAGATGGCACTCGCGGTGGTCACAGTGAGCATGCGCTTCCTATCGCACCACACTTCACCACAGGACGTCGATGCTGTTGATTTTGATTCCTGTCATCATTCATTTCTTCATTTTTTTCTATATTTTGCACCTTTCCAGGTTTAGAGTCATCCCACAGGAATTCCCCTCCAAAACCAAAGTGGTTTCCAAGGAGTTGAGTCTCAGGGGGTTGCAAAGTTAGGTTTTGGTTTTGGTTTTTTTTTGAGTCAGAGTCTCAAGCTGTCGCCCTGGGTAGAGTGCTGTGGCTTCATAGCTCATAGCAACCTCCAACTCTTGGGCTCAAGTGATCCTTTTGCCTCACTTTTTCTATTTTTAATACAGACAGGGTCTCGATTTTGCTCAGGCTGGTCTCAAACTCGTGAGCTCAAGCTTTCCACTCGCCTCAGCCTCCCAGAGTGCTTGGATTACAGGCGTGAGCCACCGCACCTGGCTATGAAGTTGGTTCTTAATTGGGATGTGAAACTTAGTTGTGCTTTCCAGGGTCATCAGGCTCACCATCCCAATCACACCTTCTCCCGAAAGCTGGTGTTCTCAGCGTGGGTCACAGGATGTGTCCTGTGTCTGTTTGGCCCTATCACCATTTCCCAATAATTAGCCAGTTCAGCCATACTTCGTTCCCCAGGGGACAGGCCTGACCCTGCTTGGGGCCACTCTTAGACTCTGTGGTTAACTCATCACCTCGAAACAGCAGCGTGGGGTCTCCCTTTATCCCACCTACCGTGAGTACCTGTGAGCCTTTATGTCACTCCTTTAGGGAATAATTTAGCTTATTCCCAGGTCTTTGTATCTCTGTTTCCCCACCTTACAGATGGAGAAAAATACATCTATGATATGCAAAGGCAAAAAGTGATTTTTGTTTGCTGGTTGACAGGAATGCAGTTAATATTTCCATACGAATCTTATATTTTACCTGTTTGCTAACTACTATTATTGTTTTTAATAGTGTGTACATTACTTTGTCTCACGGCATTGGCTCGCAGCACTGAAAAATGCATCTCAGCGAATGTCTTTGTCTTAAGCGTCCCGTGAGTGAGTGTGCGGGTGAGTTCACCCCGAGGAGTAAGGGCACAGTGGGGTTTAGGGGTGGATCCCTTTGTCCCGTGTAAGGGAGTTCCTAATGGGCTAAGAAGTTTTAATTGTGTTTCTTTTCCTTATTGAATTATTTTGCTTCTGGATGGGAAATTAACATTCTATTTGTTTTCTTATAGAGGTTTACCTTGTGGTTGTAATTTGCCAAAATCTGACAGTTCTTAGCTCTCCCTAGGAAACAGCGAGGCTTGTAGGACATCCTAACTCCGTGTCCGCAGCCACCCTCATGCTCCCTAGCATTTTGTCCCTTGCCCCGTTAGATGTTATTGTTAGTTGTCCTGGTTAATAGAGTGTTTCTTTAGATTTACCTGTATGATTATGAGTTCATTGGCTAACCAACCCTTCTCCCTCAAACCTTCCTCCGCGGATCTTCCTAAGCTGTAAAGTTTAGTAGACCCTCTATGAATGTCTGTTAGTAATATGCAGTTTTGATTCTCTTGCATGAAAATACCTTCATTCCACTCTTGTTTCTGAATGTGTTTTTCCTGGATCTCAGTTCCAGGCTGATGTTACTTCCTTTAGGGATATCACTCCCCTGTCTTACATCTCTGGTTGTTCCTCTTTAAAGTCTGTGGTTCCCACTGATGTTTATTTAAGGGCAATTTCTCTTTCCTTGTTGGCTGTTCTTAAGATTCTCTGTCTCTGTCTTAAATTTTCTGTAGTTTTGTCAATTTCGTGCAGTTTTTTTTTTTTTTTTTAGAGACAGAGTCTCACTGTATCACCCTTGGTTGAGTGCCTTGTCATCACAGCTCACGGCAACCTCCAGCTCTTGGACTTAGGCGATTTCTTGCCTCAGCCTCCCAAGTAGCTGGGACTACAAGTGCCCGCCACAACACCTGGCTATTTTTTGTTGCAATTTGGCCCAGGCTGGGTTCGAACCTGCCACCCTCGGTATATGGGGCCAGTGCCCTACCCACTGAGCCACAGGCGCCGCCCAGTGCAGTTTTCATTGCTATAATCTTTCTGGGTAAATGATGCTCCCCCCACATCTGTGGCCTGTGCCTTTCGGCAGTGCCGTGAGCTACCCGTGTCCCGAGTGGCCGTTAGGTATGTGTTGCGCCTTCCAGCTCTTCTCACATCCCAGCGTTGCTCTCTCAGGGTCCTCACCCTTGTCATTTCCTCTGGGCCATCGCAGGTCTCCATGCCCCTCCAGCAGCTCCTTCTCTAACCTACCTGTGGACATTTTGATTTGTTTTTTGAGCCACTATAATTTATATTTCCAAAAGACTTACCTTTTCCCTCAATCTGCCTGTCACCTGTGTTACCTTGAATCTAAATCTATTGTCCTGTTCCTATGTGCTGGGTGTTCTCTGGTTTTGCGTGAATTTCTTTGTCTGGGGGAGCCTTCCATTAAAGGAGATACCAGGAGCCCAGGGGGCTCTGTGCACTGGGGCCCCCCATACTCTTCCTTCCAGGACTGCTGGGGGCAGGAGCCTTAGGCTTGTACTTCCCAACTGACCGTGACCCTATTTGTCTGCCACTCAAAGTAGCCTTCACTTATACAGGTGTTTAGCACTGAGGGTGCACTTGCAGTTCAAGCTAATGGATTTGGTTTCAGGAGGGAGAGAAGGGTGGGCTTGGGGCTTGGAGATGATTACTTGTTGTGGGTTCCATAATGAGAGACAGTCTGGTGGGAAGGGAAGCCAGGCCCTGAGGACAGTACGGAAGTGCTGGAGTGTTGGTGGTAGGGAGAGCACAGATTAGTTTCTCAGTAAACTCGGGGAGTGTTAGGGCAGGGCCAGAACCAGTGAGGCAGGCAGGCTGGGGCTGAAAGCAGAGGGAAGTCGAGAGGGACACAGATGGGCAGGTGTTGCTAAGGGGTGCGTGACCAGTGAGATGCAGGAGGGCAGGAGGGAAAGGTGATTTCGAGATTCTATCCTGAGAAAGTATGGTAACCCTTAACAGAACTAGAGAACCCAAAGAGTAACGTTTAAAAATTGTAGCTTTCTATTTTATGCATATTAAATTTGACATGAAGACAAATACAGTAGAAACTCTATAGCTGACCATCTCCCTGCACTGGCCCCTCCCTCCACTCGCCACCTCCGTACGTTGACCTGATTCTCATAGACCGGACATGCACCACATGCGCATAGCAGTAGAGCTGGCCTGGTTCCTACGGTGACCACTGCCATATACACGTATCAGTAGAGCTGGCCTGGTTCCTACAGTGACCACCGCCATGTACACGTATCAGTAGAGCTGGCCTGGTTCCTACGGTGACCACCGCCATATACACGTATCAGTAGAGCTGGCCTGGTTCCTACGGTGACCACCGCCATATACACGTATCAGTAGAGCAGGCCTGGTTCCTACGGTGACCACCCCCATATGCCCACTGCTCTGTTACAGTCCCTTGGATGGTTAACTTACAGAGGTTTGGCCGTTTTTGAAAAATACCCATAGAAATTTTAAAACCCAGAAATGACTGGATGTTTGGACTGGAGACATAGATTTGAGAACTGCACACATCTGTTGGGAGTGACGCCTCAGCTTTGGAAGTAAGTTAACCCCTAAGAGGGTGATGGAGTAGGGGGACCTAACCTGACCTTGGAGTTTGCTTTACTGAAGGCCGTGTGAAGAGGAGCCAGGGAGGAGAGAAGGCAGGCACAGTGAGAAAGCCAGGGCGAAGAGTGCAGCTGGGCGGGTGTGCCCCTCCTGGACCTCAGGCAGGCGTCACCCACTGACCCTTCCTTGTTCTCCTGGAGCCTGGGGCTGGCTCTGGAATCCTCACATGCAGCCCTGCAGCTGTTCGGAGCCGCCCCGGGACAAGGTGGTTGAGAACAACCTCGCAGCACCGCCACAGGGTCTCGGAGTTGAAAGAGCCCGATCCTCCTGCGATGCTGAATTCCCACCTGACTCCCTCTGAAAGGCCACTCGACCAGGGCTTGAAACCTACAGCAGGGAGACTCTTCCACCTGTGGAGTTTACAGCCTTTTTTCAACTGAGGGTTAACTCCCCAGGGCTCCCCTGCAGGTGTCATCCCTGTCAGGGCAGACAGAGCCCACGTGTCCCTGGCAGTGCTGTCCCCTTGGTGCTCTCTGACCTCTGCCCAGAGTGGCGGCAGCAACACCACCAGAGTGGCCACCCCTCCCTTGTCAGCGACACCCTCGTGGCCTCCGCTTTGCCCGGTAGACTCCCTGGGGCTTCTGTTCACTTCTGTTACTGTTCACCTTTTCATATCTGTAGCTGGTAAGAAAAATCTCCCGTAAACCTTACTCATCAATGGGGTCCAAAGAAAACATGTTATTTCACCAGCTTAGTTGTCAGCCGGCTCCGGGGGCCTCTTGTTTTGAGACCCAGGAGAGGAAACCTTAGTTGAACAACTCTTTCCCAAATGCCCCCCTTTCAAAACTCAGTAAGCAAAAGCTGTGTGTCTTTAAGTCACTGAGGAGAGTGCGGAGCAAGGCCAGGCTGAGGGGAAGGTCCACCACAGCCTCCTGCCACGTTATGGTACCCGGTACCCTTTGGAGAGAAACTTCCAGGGAGTTTTGGATCTTCCTAACTCTACTCACATCCCTTTCACACACCGTAATAGATGCCTTGCTCACTTCCAGGTGAGAACTCACAGTGACTGAGCATCAGAACCAACAGGGCAGAGCTGCAAGGCAATGGTCCTCATCGGCTACTCTGGAGAGCAGAGGCCCAGTGAGGAAGAAAACTGAGCAACAGCCTGAGGCCCTGGCCAGACCCTCCTCTGTAATCTCCCAATCTGAGCTTTCAGTAGGACAGATAATTAGGCCTCCTACAAGGGCAGAGCGAGTGAGAAGAGTGGGAGGCCTTCTGCTTTGGGGAAGTGCCAGTGGCAGATGTGGAAAGAGGTTGTCAGGCTGGAGTAAGGTCAGGAGCCTGCAGGGGACCATCAGGTTGGGCACAAAGTGAAGAAGATGTGAGGGGACCAGGCAAAGGAAGAGAGAGGCACGGGGGAAGAAAAGGACCAGGAGCTGAAAGGAGAGAAAGAAATGTTCAGTGATGTGGAAGTTTCTCGGAGTGTAAGCAGAAAGCTCGGGGTGGGGCAGATCTTTGAGGTGCACGATGGAGCCATAGGGTAGGTATCAGAGGGAGTGGAACACTCGTGAGAAATGGATTCTGAAATTCTTGTGAACACTTAAATATTTCTGTCCCATTGAGTAGATTTTGCACGCACAGAGGTAAATTTTTTTCAGATAATTAGATAAAGCCAGATTATACTTTTCGCAATTTACTTTAAAAGCTTTGTCTCCGTGAAATATTGAGAGTATTACACTGGGAAATGCCCGGGGCGGCATTGGAAGGAGACAGAGTCACAGATGACCCAGGGAAGTTTACTCACATGTCCACTGTGTTGCCATCGCTGTGTTCAGCTGTCCGCGTTGCATGTGTGTTCCCGTCCCTACCATGTAGAGACATTTAGGAACACAGTCTCCCAACAGCTGGACCCCTCCTCCCAGCTGGTGCTCAGCCTGCGGTGCGGACAGCTGAGGACCCCGAGACTGAGTCCCGGGCCAACATGCAGGGAGGGCAGCTGAGGACCCCGAGACCGAGCCCCGGGCCAGCATGTGGGGAGGGCAGCTGAGGGAAGCTGAGGACCCCGAGAAGGAGCCCCGGGCCAGCATGCGGGGAGGGCAGCTGAGGACCCCGAGACCGAGTCCCGGGCCAACATGCGGGACGGGCAGCTGAGGACCCCAAGACCGAGCCCTGGGCCAGCATGCGGGGAGGGCAGCTGAGGACCCCGAGACCGAGCCCCGGGCCAGCATGCGGGGCGGGCAGCTGAGGACCCCGAGACCGAGCCCCGGGTCAGCATGCGGGGAGAGCAGCTGAGGACCCCGAGATGGAGCCTGGGCCAGCATGCGGGGAGGGCAGCTGAGGACCCCGAGACCGAACCCCAGGCCAGCATGCGGGGCAGGCAGCTGAGGACCCCGAGACAGAGCCTGGGCCAGCATGCGGGGAGGGCAGCTGAGGACCCCGAGATGGAGCCCCGGGCCAGCATCGTGCATGTTCAGCTTTTCACCTTTAATTCCAGTGAATGTACCTTATGAGGACTGGAAGATTCCATGGTGGACCAGTCAAGCCGAAATTTAACTGGGAAGCTAGTTAAATTCACTAGATGATCCAGGAAATCTGATCAGAGGGAGCCTTTACATGTGCATATGAATTTCACAGATTTTAAAAAGTGTGAGCCTGCGCAGTAGATCTCCTAATGAAAAATCGTCACATTCTACCTGGGAATTAGCAAGGTTTCTTTCTGGTCTGTGAATTTTGTGGTTCTTTCCTGCCTCACCTATCAGTTCACAAGGATCGTTTCGCATAAAACCTATGAATTGGGGCAGGATCTTATAAGAATCCGTGTGGAAAGTTTGTAATTCATAGAATTAGGACATAACAGCCTGTGGACCAAGAAGCTGGACCTTTTGAGCCCCAGGGGCAGCGGCTCAGCCAGTAACTACAAGGTGTAATTATAGGTCAGAGGTGGAGGAAGTGAAAGTCTCAGGGACTTTTTTTGTTGTTCATTTTTTTGGTTAATGAAAAACCCAACAAGTCCTGAATGTCTAAGGGCATCACTGGGGGGTGGGGGGGAGCGGAGCTTTTGCTTCTGCTTCAATGTGGGGGGTGTTTTCTAAACTACTGAGGGGTAAAATTCCTGACCAACGCCTCACCTCCTGACCTCTTACTCCTAGCCCAGAAATCAGCATCCAGGGAGATGGTTGAGTGCAAGGGACACACACACCCTGCAAGTGGGCATGGCCTGTGTCCCTGGCAATCAACAGCAGTTATTTATGGCAGCAGTGCACGACTGGACATGAGCATGCGTTCCTGGGTGCTGACCCCATGCCCCTGGAGGGCGGCTGGGCAGCATGAGAAGGCTGGGTGGTTGGAGTCGTGCTCAGCCATGGGGGAAGGGGACTGCGAGTCTAACGAGACTAAGGGGAATGAGCAGAGGATGGCTGGAGGGGCTCGCCACTGCCTCAGAGATAGAAGGTGGGAGATGGGGCGAGTGAGGGTCTAGTGTCCGAGGCTGCAGAGCGCATGTTGAGTAAGGGCCTTGGAGGGCTGGCTGGGGCCAGCAGAGCTGAGCCTAGAAAATGGGAGGTTTGTGTTGGAGACACAAGCCAGCCACAAGGTGATATGAGGGTGGCCGAGAAAAATAATAAAATGGACAAGAGGGAGAGAAATGGTCATTGTCACTGGGGGCAGTTGCTGGACAGGTGATTACAGTGCAGCTGGGTCACAGGCCAGTGCTCGAAATGCTAAGCAAATGACATGTGTCTAAAAATCCAGCTCATGATGTCTTAAATGTTATTTGTAACTGGTTGTGCTATTTATAAGTGGTGGCTCCTCCCCTTGGCAGGGGGTCGGGGACTGGGAGTGGAGAAGGGAAGAGAATAGAAGACAAAGTCAGCAAATGTTTATGGGGCAAATTCCTCAGACCAGGCCCCATGTGGGTCTGAGTCACCCTTGGTTTAACTAGTGCAGTGGTTCTCAACCTGCAGGTCACAACCCCTTTGTAACAATGAAAATACATCGTGGCATTAGGAAGGTTGAGAACCACTGAACTAGCGGGACAGCACTATGAAGGGACGCCTTTCCCTCCGCCTCAGAGCCCAGGACCTTGTCCAAAGACTCAGACGTGGCAGGTGGCATCACAGGATGTGAAGCCAAGTCCTTCATCCCATTCCAGACAGTTGTTGTCCCGCAGTAGCCGCCAGGTCTGGGCCTGCCGGTCTCGGTTGAGGCCCCACTCAATCTCCTGGAAGCCCCGCACTCTCTCCCTGTGCAGGTGGTGAGAATTACCGTTTACCTACTATAGCAGGTCAGCTGCCATGAGACACCTCCCGCATTCCTCTGTGGCCGGTATCTGGTGGATGTGTGTCCTGGCATGTATGCAGAAATTACAGCCATATCTGAGATTAGCGGTGCTGACTTAATTGCCACAGATAAGGATGTCAGCCACGAGGCACGTAGTTACTTTCCTGAGCTGCTTTGTCTGTGCCCAGTACAGAGACACTGACACCACGTGTTGATGGTCACTTTTCCTTAGACGCTGAATGTTGAGTGAACCTGGCTCAGCCATGCTGGCTTGAGGAGCCAGATCTAGAGTGCTGGTGGGAGAGTGGATTCAGATCTCTGCTGCCATTGCTATCCGTCCTGTGTGTGCCACCAGCCCCGGCAGGCGGGACTAACCCCAAAGGCACAGTCGGGACAGGACTGACCGAGGGGCTGCTGTCCAGGAGCTGAACCCTCATCCCCACCTCTCTCTGTTTCAGAACAAGAAGAAAACTTTGAGTTCACCATTGTGTCCCTCACCGGCCAGACGTGGCACTTTGAAGCCACCACGTACGAAGAGCGGGATGCGTGGGTCCAAGCCATTGAGAGCCAGATCCTGGCCAGCCTGCAGTCGTGTGAGAGCAGCAAGAACAAGGTGAGCCCTGCAGGCCGCCAGTCGTCCCAGGGGGGTGGGGATCCGAGTGACGCCCGGAGAGGGGAGTGCGTGATGCGTGTAAATGCATAGTCAGGCCCGGCTGATCTCTGTGAGCAGAGAGCTCAGTCATGAGAAAGATGGCGAACACTTCATGTCTTCAGGCCTCATGCACACGTGCGCACCCTGGGTCGGCCATGCATCATGGTGGAATAGCCGGGGTTAAATCTGTAATTCCAGATAGGAAGCGTTGACATTTTGTTGCAGATGATGGAATCTTTTGGACATTTGAGTCTCGTGTGTCCACATTCATTTCTGTGTTGGGCAGAAAACACTCAGGAAAAGAGATTCAGAGTTCACAAATGCACTCTTAGCTCGTTCTCAGAAATGCCTAGAACGCAAACGCATGCCCACTTTGAAAGCCACTCTGCTACTGAAGTAAAAAGACAGTACAGCTCCATGAGCTGATTCAGGGACTCTGGAGAAGAGAAAACTTCCATTTTCTAAACTACTGCTAATGCCTGGTCTGTGTTTTACTCATAATTAGAGGTAATTTTTTTGCAGTTGTTTAGCCAGAAAAAAGTTTTAACCTGCATTTTCTAGGCTATTCTCCAGTACTGTTCCTTGTACAAAAGTCATTTTCCCATCAAACGTTCCTTCAATTTTGTTATTTTAATGCCTGCATGTTTTTATCCCTTTGCAGGGACAGTTTATGCTTTTTAGAGAGCATTTTGAGTTTTCAAATTGTAATCAACTAGAAACGAAGAGAAAGGGCATTACCCACCAACCTGCAATTTCGTTTGTAACCGTGTAAAGAAATTTCTGCCAGTGATTTATGTTCAGCCTTGTCATTGAGAAGGGAGTCTGTCTTTCAGAAAGATAGAGTGTCCTGTTTTATTACCCTCTTTAACCAGAGTAAACCAGACCACAGTCATTATTATTATAATGTATTTTGCTTCCCTTTTTTAAAGATGTTTTATACCCAAGGTGGGGAGAGCCACTGCCTTTTATTCTGAGCACCCTGCTTTATGGGACCATGTCCCCATGCAGCCCACAACGTGGCTCTGAGGCAAGCACAGGGCCCTTTGGGGGCTCTCTGTTAATGGAAACAAGAACGTGTGCCGCCATCAAAGTGTGGGACCTCGCTTCTGATCTGGGGGGGCACATGTAGCTGAACACACTACGTGATGCCACGGACTCTCACGACAGACTGTACCCGGGACAGCGTCAGCCTTTCCCACTCACACCCTTGCCAGCCTCTTTCCTGCTCCCATCTCAGTTGGTGCAAACACTGACCTTCAAAGGCCACTCCCTGGCTCTCACTAGACAAGTGTGCATCTGGGCGCTGTTCCCCCAGAAGGAGGACTTCCGAGCAGCCATGGGCGCACACACACGTGGGCACTGTGGGCACTCACTGCTGGTGTGAGGGTGCAAAGCACATAAACTTTGTCTCCCAGTCATGACAGAAGGGCAGAGCACAGAACCAGGTGAGGGCCAGCTCAACGGTATTTCAGCTGCCTGTTGATAATTCAGAACTGGTAGCAGCTATAGACCTGTTCTGTGTTTTAGAACAGGTCAGACAGGCAGACCAACCAAGCAGTCAAGCACAGAAATTATATAGGTAGAGACAGGGTAGGCACACACGTCCCTCCCTCTGTGTGTACACGTGTGTGTGTGTGAGAGAGAGTATACACAAGTCCACTCCAGGTGTCAATATAAATTTGTCCAATATACTTTGAATACTTACATATCTAACTAAAGGGAATTAAAACCCAATAATGCATGATGCCAGTTAGACGGCAATAATTCATAAATGTATTACTGTGTAGTAAGCAATAAATGGTTTCACATTAAATAATTGGACATAAGATGGCTCAGTTTATGAAGAATTCTTACACAAAAATCTAGCTTATTCCAAGTGGCCTGTGAAATTGATCAATTTTTGTTTTGACCATACTGTTAAGTACTTATTTAATAAATTTAATTAATAAGCCTTAAAAACCGTACATTTCCTTTCACCGAGCACCTCTCCTTCCCAGTTCCCGTCCTTAGTAAGTCATCACGAGTATGCGTGAATGTCTGTGTGTTCTCTGCAGCACTGTCTGTGATAGGGAAAAGCTAGACACAACCTGAATGTCCATGGGCCAGACCTCGGTGTCTCAGTCGTCCCTGAGAGGATGCTGTGCAGGCATTTAGTGAGGAGGTCAGCACTGTGTGCAGACATCGAGTGGTAAAGAGATACTGCTGGACTGTGAGGACAGGTTCGCAAGCAGCAGTGTCCCTCACGCTAGCTTTTCTCAAGTATTTACATGTATAGATGTGCTTTAAAAAAAGCCTGAAAGAATAGATATCAAAATGTTAATAATGCTCAACTAGGGATGGCCATCATAATTTTTTAATTGTAATGTTTTCTTTTTCCCTCTCTTTATTTTCTAAATTTGCTGCCATAAGCATGTGCTTTTTAATCCTTTAATTGGTGCCCCCAGCTCACTCACGTCTCTCCCTGCCCCCACTCCCGAGAGTGACCACTTTGTTGCTGTGGCAACTGAGACAGTCTTCAAATGAAAAGTGACTCTCCCGGCTGAGATGTGTGGTGTGGACATGGTTTTCTGACGAGGAGCCGTGAGATATGTCTTCCATTGCTGATTAAGCCCTGACCCTTGGCTTATAAACAGATTATTTCTTTTTCGTTCTTTAATCTTCATACCAAGTAGACACGTGGCAGTAAAGGGACGTTAGCCAAGTACCTGCTCCAGGTGGCAGTGGGTCTCCTGTCCGTTCACAAATCATCCGGAGCTCGCCTCTCTGCCTATTTCGGGCCGCGTCCATCTCAGCTGATAAATCCTAACACGTGGCATGTCCCCTGTACATAATGAGTTCTCCCAGCCCTGCTGTTCCCTCAAGACAGTGAAGGAGGACAATTGGACAGTGCATCCCCCCGCCCCCGCCATGTGCTCCCGGTCTCCCTGATTTTCCCTGACATCACTGGTAGCTGCCCACTTCTCACAGGTTCTTGGACCTGACCTTTGTGTGTCTTACTCTATGCCCAGTCTCGACTGACCAGCCAGAGTGAGGCCATGGCCCTGCAGTCCATCCGGAACATCCGCGGGAACTCCCACTGCGTGGACTGCGAAACCCAGAGTGAGTGTGCGGGGCAGGCAGGCTGGGGGCTCGGGCGGGAGAGGAGGAGCCCGCCTGCCATGCTCCACTGCTGTGGAGCCGTGGAGCCAAACCGGTCCTGCTTAGTGGGTAAAGGTTCACAGTTTGGGGGGAATTAAAGAATTCTGTTGTATTTTGTGTTAACACAGTACCCACCGTGCAAGCCTCGCTCTCTGCATCCCACGGGTCTTGCTTGTGCTCCTGACGTCCTGCTGAGTAGTGACCGTGCAAGTGCAGAGGACCCAGCCCCACACTCATACCGTGCCATGTCTGGGAAGCATCCTTCCCCCTAACCAGTGATCACTTTTTTGTTTTTCCATAAAAATAGAGTTCACTTGGCTTACTCCTGCCCAAAGATTTCTGGGGCTTGCAGGTTTTAAATTTCAAAATCATGTGTTTTGCGATGAAATAATGTCTTTTCTTAAAATCTTAAATTCAATGCATGCTGAAACGTTTGATTGCACTGATAGAATTCATAATTACTGCCATGTACTGCGGACCTATAGCCCATTTTATTTCATGGTGTTTGTTTCATTCCCGTTGTCCAGTACATAATAGTTTTTCCCCTTTGAGAAAGCGGTTCATGTCTTTGAGGGTAGGGGCTTGCTTTTCATTCTTTAAATCCCAGCCCTGAGCACAATGTTGGAGACATTCAGTGAACTTTTTCCACTCACTTTCTGTTGTTGTTACGTGGTGTTTTGAGAAGGAAATGGAGGCACAGCACCAGGCTCACTGCACACGGTGTGGTTGGCCAGTTGTCCTGGACCCTGAAGCCCCTTGGGCACGGCACTGGGCCAGTGACCACAGACCACGTGCCATGGAGAAGACTGTCAGGGCATGTGGGGTGACTCAGAGCAGGCTTCATGTGGGGCTGACATGGCAGTGAGGCTCTGAGGCTGGGCAGGCCTGTGCAGGGGTGGCCCGGGCAGCGTAGTGGGTAAACAGAGCGAAAGCTCAGGCAGGAAAACCAGCTAAAGCCAGTGGCTCTATGGGCACTAAGTGGGGGGCACTTCGGCTCTGTGTTATATGTGCAGTGAAAGGAAGATGTCAAGGTTTCCGAGCAAGGAGGAGCTTCTGGGCTGTGTGTAGGGAGATCAATCTGGCCAGTCCGCTGGGGACAGTGGAATAGAGAGGACGAGCCAGGAGGCACACAGCTGCCAAAAGGGCCATCGCGCAGGGGCGGGGAAAGGGGTGGAATGCGGCTCGGGCAGGTGGTAGGAGGAGGATGCCCTTAGCAGGACGACCTTAGCTGGGACCAGGAGATGAGTAGATGTGAGCCAGGCAGGGGCCAGGGGTCCAAACAGGGTGGGGTATCATGCACAGTTGGTGATAGGGCTCACATGAGGCAAGGTGAGGAAGGTGGGTTCGGTTTTGGTCTTGCTGAGACGGGAAAGGCCCTGGCAAGGGACATCGGCAGGGTGGGGCCAGCAGGTGTCTACAAGGTTCCAGATGGAAACACACGTGGAGCTGGGGGGTAACTGCAGCCACGGGCTGGGGAGAGACTGCCTGGAAGACAGCACAGAGTCAGACACAGGAGCCTGCAGGAATCCGAGGAGAGGGGCCAATTCAAGAGGAAAAGCAGGGGGGGAAGATCAAGATGGAGCAACCGGAAAAGTGCCAGACAAATCCAGAGAGGTTGTTGACCTGAAAGGCATCAGATATCAGTGCTGGGGATGGTGGAGGCAGCTGACACCCACAAGAGGTCAAGGGAGGTGATGGCCAGAATGGTGCCCTGTGGTTAGCCCTGGGGGGCTGGTGCCTCTGCTGCCCATGTCCCTGTGTCTGTGGTTGGGTGCATGGGGCCCGGTTGTACATGGCCATGCGATGTAGGGGCATCATGACTGGAGGAGACCAGGCGGTGAGGGGTGTGTGGACTCAAGGCTAGAGCTGTAGGTGAGCAGGGCTCACAGCTGTTCATCCATCTACCATTGGTAGGACAAAGGTTTGTCCCTCAGGGAGTCAAGTGTGACCTCGGCTTCCTGGGTTTTTGTGGACTCTGGAGTAAGCATTGACAATCCCCAGATGAGTGAGTCTTGTGTGCTCGTGTCAGTGGGGACAAGCCATTGACTGCTGAGGTCAACCCTATCTCTGCACATCAGCGCTAGATTCTAGGAGAAGGTGGACCCTCGGCCCAAGTCTTGGTCTTCTGATCGTGCCAGCCATTTCCACATAGGCAGTGATCCAGTTCTGGGGTCCTAATGCCGTTCTCTGAACCCCTTTGCCGTCCCCCACTATCGTGTGCCTGGTCTAACATAGCAGCCGAGAGCCTCTCACTAGTCACACTGCAAATCAGGATTGGTGGAGCTGGGTGACACCTACCCCAGGGACCCTTGCCCCCAGCTTGCCTGCAGGGAAGGATGGAGCTCAGCGTGGCAGTTACTTCATAGTGATCCCCAAGGGCCCTGGAAGCCATATTTCTCCATTGCAGTATGCCTCTCCACCTTCATAATTTGCAGATATGCCCATGTGTGTCTAACACAAGGAAAACATTCCTATGCCTATGGCTGTGGAGGTGGTTTTGAAGGACACTGTAGCTTCAGGAATGACCAGAGCCATGGTCACACAGGACTTTTTGCATCAGCCCTCCTGAGGCGGATGCTGCTGTTGGGTATGGGGAGTGCATCTTTCTGTCCAAACCAACATGGGCAAGCAGTTATTGTGTGGGAAATCCCAAGGCTTTGGCTTAAGCCAACATTTCTTTCTTTTGTTTTTTCTTTTGTTTTTTTTTTTTGTAGAGACAGAGTTTCACTTTATTGCCCTCGGTAGAGTGCCGTGGCATCACACAGCTCACAGCAACCTCCATCTCCTGGGCTTAGGAGATTCTCCTGCCTCAGCCTCCCAAGTAGCTGGGACTACAGGCGCCTGCCACAACGCCCGGCTATTTTTTTGTTGCAATTTGGCCGGGACTGGGCTTGAACCCGCCACCCCAACATTTCTTTCTTGACATGACTACCTACCTCCAGATCTTTCAAGACCCCCTAGAACAGGGCTGAGTATAGGCCGGGAAGCATTTGCAAGCCCTGTGATTCTAGGGAGGACCTGCCAGAGGTGGAGTCGAACTGACCACCAAACAAAACAAGTGGTTTTGTTTCTGAAGACAGCCAGCGTGACAGTGGTCTGATTGCATTTGGCATCCCGCTGCTCTTCCCACAGATCCGAACTGGGCCAGTCTGAACTTGGGGGCCCTCATGTGCATCGAGTGTTCCGGGATCCACCGGAATCTTGGCACCCATCTTTCCCGAGTCCGATCTCTGGACCTTGACGACTGGCCGATTGAGCTCATCAAGGTGATGTCATCCATCGGGAACGAGCTGGCCAACAGCGTCTGGGAGGAGAGCAGCCAGGGGCGGACGAAGCCCTCGCTGGACTCCACAAGGTAAGGACGCTGAAAGAGGCGTCACTCCTGACGTGTCCCGCCACCCATCAGACAGTGGCCCCAGCAACCTGTAAGAATGCCGATTATCCCAGCGTGGAAATGCGTATATGTAAAATCAGTCTTAAGCAGATGTGGATAATTCAAACTCCTTAATTTTTTATGTTTGTTTTTAGGCCTTGGGGATTTCTTTTTGTCTCTAAGAAATGTATTAAGCTTTTAACCTTATGAATATATTACTTTAATTAATACATTTCTAATAGGCATAAGCTGTGCTGTTAACAGTAATTATGAATTTTTGAGTTCTCTAATTTTGTTATTCATCCATTGGTTCTCTGCCCATCAAGTGATTTTATGGTAACAAAATACATTTTATTTTCTAACATATATTTCTAACACATTTAATCAACCAAGTTCCACATAATGTATGGTGACTCCTCATTAATGCTAATTGTTACCCCGTGTAAAAAACGCATTTATTTTGAGGGCATTTAGTTTCTCATTTTTCATTTACAGCTATTATAAACGGTTTTTGAGTACACATACATATTTAATGTTCCTAAGAGGTGATAAAATGGCGTGTCTTCTGAGAAGGCGTATTTCACAGAGGCAGAATGGCCCGTTTCATCTCTGTAGTTGTCTAAAGCGTGCAGCTCCGAGGCCTGCTCAGATGCCGGGTGTGTTTTGTCCCCCTCGTGGGAGGTGGGATTTGAGGTTAGCTTTCAGTGTTCACCTCTCAGGTGTGTGCCGAGATGAAGGGTGAGGAGCTGCCTCCCATCATTAGCACTTTTGAAGATTTCTCTGATTTGTTTTGCTGGTGAGCAGATGCAATGCAATTTCAAGCGGGAATCTCTGGCTAAGCCACAACCATTGGTTTCTACGGCTGAGCAGTAATGGGAGAAGAGTTGGTGGACTTTAATTCATTAACACTGAAAAACGAATTTGTGGTGCCACCTTTGGTCCACTTTAGAGAATGAGGCTGATGTGTTATTAATCTTGCTCTTCATTAGGGAGACTGGGGAGGAGGTGAAGGAACAGAGGTGTGTGGAGTGTGTTTGTTTAAGATCATGTGGGTTGTAGGCTGTATAAGGAGTTACGCTGTGTAATGTAAATATGGGTGACTTCCTTACAAACTGAAGAAACACTATGCTTAGTCTCTTGATTGGTTTAACACTAAGGTAGAAATGAGCTGAGTCATCAACTATTAGCATTCTTAAAAGATTAATACATGTTTTAATATTTATTTTGCATAGAGTATTATTGAAGGATATTTAGGCCCAAAAATGAAGAACAATTGGAAATTAGATTGAGTTTAATGTAGGAATGCGGGAAACACTGAAATAAATTGGAAAAAAATTAACCTTTTACGCATCTGTTTGTGTATAAAAGAAACACTTTTCTTTTTTTTTTTTTTTTTTGTTTCAGTTTTTGGCCGGGGCTGGGTTTGAACCTGCCACCTCTGATATATGGGGCTGGCGCCCTACTCCTTTGAGCCACAGGCGCCGCCCCAAGAAACACTTTTTTGACATGAATTAGAAAAGTTTGTTCCATCCATTAAAATTAGAAACTATTTAGAATGATTAAAAACAAAAATGCAGATTGATTTTTTAACTGATATTTCATGTAAATTTCATTTCATTCATAAGCGAAGACTGTACAGTCCTCCTGCAGCTCTGATCTGTGTGTTTGAATTACCCTCCTAAGTGTACAGCTTTCTCTCTCTTCTTATATTACATATGTCACATCTTTATGTTTTTTACTAATGTGTAGCTTATTGATTCATGGTTCAGAGACTTAAAGTAATTAAAAAAAAAAAAAATTTTTTTTTAAATGGCTTTTGTAGATTTAGCCCTGAAGATCAGATGCAAAGGACATTAATTAGTGGTCTGTATAAAGAATAAAGGGCTTTTTAAATGTATTTATTCTGGATTGACATAAGGCAGCATACAATTAGGCTACATCGTCTATAGGATAAACTCCCAGTTGTAGCTGAGTCTTTCACCCAGGAGATGTGCTCTGTACCCCTACACTGTACCCAGTAGGCGGGAGCCCACCAAACCCCTGTCCCCTTCCTCCTTCCCAAATTTAATTGTCTTTTTCTGTCATGTGGGTCTATAGTTGTTCTTCTGTTAGTTTCAAATTAGTATTGAGTACGTGGGATACTTGTGTTCCCATTCTTGAGTTACTTTACTAAGGAGAATGTTATTTAATTCTATCCTTAATACAAAAGATGTAAAGTGTCTTCATTTTCATGGCTGAATAGTATTCCATGGTGTACACGTACCACCGTTTATCAATCCGTTCATGGGTGATGGGCACTTAGGTTGTGGCTACATCTTGGCATTTGTGAATTGAGGTGCTGTACATCTGAGTGCGAATGTCCTTGTGATAAAATGATTATTTTTCTTCTGGGTAGGTACCTAGTAAGGATTGCGAAATGGAATGGGAGGTCTACTCTTAGTTCTTTGAAGATTCTCTGTTTTTCTTTCCCAAAGCACTGTTTAGTTTGCAGCCCCACCAGCGGCCAAGACACGTTCCTTTCTCCGCACCCTTGCAGCACCTGCAGCATCCTCACTTAGTGCTGTGGGCTAATCTCGCGGGCAGGTGGTATCACAGGGTGGGCTAATCTCGCGGGCAGGTGGTATCACAGGATGCTTTTCATTTGCATTTCTCTGATGAGGAGGACAATGAGCATCTTTCTCACAGCATCTCACATCTTTACACTTCACGGACGTGTTTCGGAGTCTTCCCTTCTCACAAAATGGTGTGATCGCAATTAAGTTCCGTCTTTCCTCTGACCACTCTGGCTCTCCTAAAGAGCACTAAATTCTCTTTCAAGAAGGTAAACTTGTTTAAAAATTGAATGTTTCTTTGTACCCTTAGTAATTTTCTCAAGAAGTATTGTTTTTAATTAACATCTGCAAATATTCATTGAGCGCTTTCTCATAGGAAAGAAACAGTAAAGGATGAGTGTAAACTCTGGGGATTGGTGACGGTTGTCAGGGCCAGTGGAGGGATCTTATAGTAGGTACATCTCACTGCAGAAATGGCATCTAAGCTGAACTCAAACAGAGTGATCTCCAAGGCTGGGGGAGGATGGGCACGGCCGAGGCAAAGACGGGAACACGGTGGAAAGGCTATGGGGATATAGCCACATCAGCAGTTCTCCCACCCATGGCTCTGGACCCTCTGAGAATGAGGAGGAGCTGCTCTGTGTGAGGCCACCACAGAGATAGCCTGGGAGGGCCTCGAGCCATGGATGGTGTCACTGGAGCCACTCTGGGGCTGGTGGAGGGGAGTGGCTTGATTTGTTGATGGGTCACATTGCTCTGCCTGTTCCGTAGAGGATTAGAGGCAGCCAGAAAGGTCACTGGAAGGGACAGAGCAGCCAGTAGGGTCATCGGAAAGTTCGGAGACAAGAAGCAGGAGGCCAGTTGAAAGACTGTGGTTCTAGTGAAACATACGTGATGCCTTTGAGACACTGTCAACAGCGGAAAACGACTCGGCCCAAGTGTATCCTTGTAATGCAAACTCCATCACCTGCAGCACCTCCTGCAGGCTCCTTAAATAGAAAGGGAGAACCGAAAGTCTGGGCTGGCATTTCCACAGGAATTCTGTACATGATGTGAAAAGTGGTATCTAGTCTGCACCTGCCCCTGTGAGCTGCCCCCGCCCCGCCCCACCCCACCCGCTTTCATCTCTCTGCAGAACTTATGATTGTTAGTAGAAACAGCTGGAAGCTTCTCTTAATGTGGCCCTGAGGTAATACCAAAAAGAAATATTTTAATAAATTTTTATCTCCATCCAAGGAAAAGCCAAGTACAGTATATTCAGTCTAATTCTTTGAAAAAAGGCCCAGCTGTTTTCCTGAGGAGCTCTGGTCTCTTCCGTCTTGTTCAGAAGATTCGTTCTGACAGTGGAATATAATTAGAAATGTGCCATTTCCCCGACACACACACACAGATTTGAGACGTGGGGAAACGGAGCACAGCAGATCTTTCTCCTGAGAAACAACCCGTCCCCAAATAGCCATAGACTGGAGTCACCCAGACCTGCAGGCGAGTTAGGAAAACGCGCCTTGGAGCAGCTGGCTGGCCTTCTGCCTGTTGTCTCTGCACCCCTGATTAGGGCAGCTCTGGACGGCTCCTAATTGGTTCCAGTGATTCTCAGCCACCCTGAGAACAACTGCCGTTCCAACAGGAGCAGCCCTGTGATCAATCGGAGCTGACGGAGGCTGAAGCAGTATCGACTTCCCATTCCTAAACAGGGGAATCATTAGTCAAGAAAAGCATCTTTTAATTACTCCTAGGAAAGGGAAAAAAAAAACTTTTTGGATGGATTCTGCAGCAACTGCCATTTTTTCTAGTACATTCGATATTAAATTTATTGTCGCAGGCGGAGGGGAGAGGATGCCCTTCATTCCTTGCTATAATAGGGGTTTAATTTGTAGAAAGCAGCACGTTAGGGGAGGGATCAATGTTGTAACAATTAACTACATCTGGGGTGGAATCAGAATACCCCTTTCTAATTGCTATTGATACCATTTAAGCACACACTTAAAATATTGATTTGAAGCAGAGATGTAGAAGTGGTATAGAGGCAGTAACGGTGCACAGAATTAACTCGATTTTAGGGGCTTAAGGAGGGAGCAGTTTGCTATCAATGCGACCAGCACCACACAACATTCAGCCTGAGTATGTGTGTGTTGTGTGCAACGTACCATCCTGTGCCGTAGACAGTCGAGTGTCTGGGCCTGGAGCCACCAGGCAGGCCGGGCCCTGGGTTCTAGAGACAGGACACACTGTGTCCCCGCAGGGAGAAGTTGCCCGGTGCCTTAGTGACCCTTTCAAATGCAAGAATAATCTCCGCTGGGGGTAAAGATAGTAAAACAGGCAAGTGAACATTTCCCAGGTGAATGAATGGTTGCACCAACAAATGAGTGAAAGAGGGGCCCGGCTAGCCTGGAGCCACATCGGCTGCTCTTGTTCCGCGGAATCCCTCGTGTGTTTGTGAGCAGAATCAGGGCCCTGGCATCTGCAGCCCCAGCACAGCCGTGTCAGTAAGCCTGTGCCTGTCCTGTCACCCTCCCCACACAGCGGTGTCTCAGGCTCTACTGCAGCCCCCACCGCTCCTCGTTGTCACCCCATCTCACTCCGAAGCTCTTTGGATGGACTGTGGTGAAAATAATTTCCCACCAGGATGGGGCAGAGCCCTCTGGTGCCGCGCGCCTCTTGCCAGAAACCAGGCCCTGCTTGGCTCTGCTGTTCTCCCTTCATCTCCTGACTTTGTATCCCAGGGTCACGGCTCTTGGCCTGCGAGGTGCTGTAAGGATGTGCAGCTGTTTGCACTTCAGTGCTGGGAGCCTATTTACATGGTGGGTTTGGAGCCTGCAGATTTGGGCCAGGAAATCAAAGGATCCTGGGAGTGGAGAACTGTGTTTTCAATTCGGTGAAAGAGCTCTTGAGAGAAGCTCTAAGCACAACTGAAGTCACCTATTACCTCTTTGATGCCACTTAGAAAGGAACCAAGTTGGCTGATTTAGTACACATTGTTTTCCCTTTTTCTTTCTTTCTTTTTTTTTTTTTTTATTTATTTGTAAGTTCATCTCCGTGCCTAAACCCCCTTCTTGCCTTCAGCCTATAAAAAGATGTCGCCTTCTCTAGGAAGATTTGGGGCTCAACATCAGAAATCCGCGTGGGAGAGACTGGCCGTGCACTTCCAGATGGAGCGAGTCTGCCAGTGATGTGAGTTCCATCTCCTTTTGATTCCGGAACTCCACTTTCATCTTATTTATGCACATGGAGATATTGATAAAGGGGAAATGTATCCAAACTGAAAATAATTGGATCCCTACAGCTATCTCTGAGATATTAAAAGCAGCACCACTTGGCTGTGTCTTTGTCTTGTTAGGTTTGATCATAAGATCACAATATAGTAATCTCGGGCTCAAATTTCTGGCATAAAGATGCGCTGTTCCAAATGTGGCCTCAGGGGACACGACTGCCCACACAGCCCCAGGATTGTCTCATCTTATTATTTTTCAACAGTTCTTGGCCTGCTGAGGTCAATGTTTTGTCTCTTTTGAGTGTTCCTCTGTGCTTGACACCTTTTCCTATTTTCTTTCTTTAAAAAAAAAAAAAATGGGGAGGGGGAGAAATAGGGGAAAAAATGAAAAAGGACTTTGCTATGATGACCAGTCCATCTGCAGTTGGGTGGCATCTGCTCCCCACATGTCACTTCCCTCATTAACAAGCAATTGAATTAATTAAATGCTACTCAGAACACACATAACAAGCTACCGGCAGTGTCCAAATTAGCACTGATAATCAAGGATGATTTCCTTTATTACCCTGCTAAGTGGTGTGCAGACTCTGATCTCCCTGTCTGCCCTCATCTATTTACATACCCCCAGCTCCTGCCTTTGGAAGCGGAGGTTATCTTACCTAGTTAATTTGCCACGATCACCAAGCATGGCGGATTGATGCCCTGCCCCCGCCGACACCGCCAAGCGGGGGCCCCCTCCCCGCCGGCCCTCCCCCAGCCCCAGCCTTTGTATCTCAAGCTCACTGATAAATTAAAGGCCACCCTGTGGTCTCTCAAGTGAGTAATAGAGGCAGAAATTTCATTTTGCAACTGGCTGATTTAATGATCCAAAGGGTAATTAATGGCCTGATTATCTTAATGTTAAATATGTCCGGCAGCAATTACTGTGACCTCCCGCTTGTCAAGGTCCGGGCTGTGCTCTTCTTTCAATTAAGTTCTCTGGGGCTTAATGGTATGAATAAACTCCTCTGATTCTATCATCCCGGACGCAGAGGGTTCAGGGAACTGGGGGCTCGTTTGGAGTTTTAATCAGCCTGTCTCCTACTCTGGTGATCAGAGTTAACAATTATAACAAGGACAGTTTAACTTTCTTCATCCCTGTGCAGCCCCCCACCCCACCCCCGACACACACACACACACACACACACACACACACTTTTTTGTTAGGTTTTATTTATTTTCACGTATGTATTTCTGTGCTTTGAGGGAGAATTCTGTTTGCCAAGAAAGCCTCTTGCTCCATGGGACGCGTCTCTTCCAATATAAATTATCATGTGAACGCTGTGGTTTTTCTGTTTGACAGGCTTAATTAATTGGCAGGATCCCCCGAAAATGACAGTGCCACTAATTGCAACTCAAAGTGAATTTCTGTCACCGTGGCCTGCCTGTCAGCGGGCATGCCCTGGCCCTGGCTACTGAGCGGTCCACCCTCCCGCTTTCCCGTCCAGGAGGGGACTGTGTCCTGCCTGAGCCCCGACAGTGGCAGACTCCTCCGAGGAGCTGTGGGTCTGCAGGCGGGCCGTCTGCTCGCAGGAGTGACATTCACTGCCAGTAAAGTTTATCCATCTCGGCTCTGTAGACACAGCAGCTGCTCAGGGACCTAGGCTTTTCCTTCAGATTTTTAGTAACTCCTCTGAGCAAAGCAAGTCAGAGTCAGACGGAGAGAACCATAACTCACTTAGCAACTCTTCACGACTGCATGCCTCTCATTAGCACGCTGGTAAACACGCTTCAGTTTACTAGAGCTCTGGGCCCAGATCAGAAATATTCTACTATAAATATTAAGCCAATTAGGAAAATGTACAGATGAGGAGTACATTAACACTGCCTTAAAAATAATACCTATAGATTACAGTTGCCAACAGAGCAGTTCCGTCAACCTGGCTGGGAGCTTGGTGGGAATTCATCCCAGCTGCAGCACTTCTGGGTGAGCTCTCCATACAGACTAGCTCTAATTACAGGAAGGTGGTTTAAGAAGACTCTCCATCAGGCTAAGTGTAACGGCACCCACATTTTAAAGGATGACCACACTTACACTTGAACCAGATGGGCACAGTAGTGCTCTAGGTCTACTGTGCCACCTGCACTCATGAACTCCAGTGATTTATTTGATCCTGCAGGAAACTAGGGTGTGCTGGGGCCAAGTGTTGCTACCAGAGAGCTGTCTTGAGTCGAAAATCCTTATTGTTTACTCTCTGAAATGTAGCCATGGTGACAATTAAGGAGTTTCTGATCTTTAGGAATTTTTATTGCCAGTGGTAGATGAGAGGGCAGGTCCTCAGTGAGTATCAACTGTCTCCTAGGCGCCCTGACCATGTCTCAGCCTGAGCCTGCTTGTATACAAAGAAATAGAATAGAAAGAATAGCCTGTCTAGGCTTGAATTACATGATAGGGGCCAATAAATGTCTCTGTTTTGATTTCTCCAACAGTAGAGCATTTTCCAAAGGGCTGTTTCTTTTGGTGGTGGTTGATTATTTCGAAACTGTCCCTGTTCTAACTCTTGTCTTTGTCCCTCCCCATGGTGCAGGGGAAGGAGAAGCAGAGGGGCCCGGAGTCCACAGTGTCCTGGGAGCTTTCCCTTAGCAGGGAGCCCCACCTTGGGTCAGGGTTATCCAGCTTCCAAATGAGGATGAGAGTTGAGGTTCTTCAGCTGTGTGGCTGAAGAGCGTGAGACGGGCTGCTGCAACCAGGGTCTGACTGCACACGCCCTTCTGTGGATCTTCTGTGCCCCTGTCCTGTCCCAGCTCAGCCCCTCACCACATCTGACGGTTGTATTTAGGAGGGCCCCCCTCCCTGACACACTCACACTTGGGTGTATTGCCTTAACCATGCTGGGTCTGTATGTACGTCAGTGTAAACTAGGTGTGCATGAGAATGCACCTACCATATCTTAACACAGCGTCTCGTAGCCTCACTCAGAGTTAACTTAAATAAGAATCACAAGGCATCATCCACGTAGTCTGCATTCGTGGGGCAGGCGGGATCTTTCATCACAAGGCCATGAGTCTGAACTCTGTTCAGTGGTTGCTGATCCTAAGACCCTCTACAGAAACAGTGCTGAGCACTGTGACCATCTGGATGGAGACGGAGGGGCAGGGTCAAGCCCTGGCTTCCACATACCCTCTCCAGCTCCTGCTTCTGCTCCTGCCCAGCCTCCCCTGCTGAGGCCCCTGGCCTGACTCTGCTACACACACGTTTGGGGCCTGGATGTCAGCCACCTCACAGTCGTATTTGCCACCTGCAGGATGAAGTATAGATCTGGCCAGAGGATTTCTGGTTCTAATTCTGTGGCAGTGTTAGTTGTGATTTTGGTTTTAAAAACAGGGTAATTTCTCATTCATAAGGTGGAACTTATCTTTACTTTCAGTCACGTAATCATGCATAGTTAATGCTAAAAGAAAACAATATGTATGAAGTTACCTGGGCTCCTTTCTCTCTGGAAAGTGCACTCAGCTTCACACCTAGTAATAAGGAGCCAAGTGGCCTGTGTCCTCTCGGGAGGTGCTGTGCATGTTTATTTTGCTTTGTGTTGGTATAGAGGTTTGTTATAGTTTCAGCGTCACATGGAAAGGCATGTTCTTGAGCATCCCACCAACTCTACCTAATCAGCATCCTCTGGGTAGGGCCTTGCTTCTTTTTTTTGGTTATTACTTGAATAGATTTAGGGGGTACTGATTATTTTTTGTTACGTGAATGAATTGCACAGTGGAGAAGTCTAGGCTTTTGGTGTACCTGTCACCTGAATAGTGGACACGGTATTTAGTGGTAATTTGTTATCTCATGCTCCCCTCAGATCCTCCCTATTCCATCTCCAGCGCTCATTACATCACCCTGTGTATGACCACGCATACCTACTGCTTAGCCCCCACTTACAAATGAAAATATTCAGTGTTTGGGTTTTTTGTTCCTTGGTTCCTTTCTGGGTGCATGTTTGAATGCATGTTAAAGATTGAAGCGCTCTTGTCTACCCTAAGTATAATCAAATGTTCACAACCCTGCTGTGTACTCGCAGCCTCAGGTCAAAACCCTCGACCTCATTCCTCAAGTCTTAATACCTAAGTTTTCTGTTTTCTCCCTTTACCAGACTCTATTTTGGCCTGGTAAATCCAGTATACCATCTTAGCAGGTATACTAAGCCAAACAGTATAACTTTGGCTCCTTTACAAGAAGATGATGCTCCATGATTGAGTGGCATTTTTCTCAGGAATGCAAGGTTGGTTCAACACACAAAAGAATCAGTACAATATACCACATTAATAGAATAAAGAGGAGAAAAGATAACGATCTCCTCAAGAGATACAAAAAGTACATTTGACCAAATCCAGTACCCTTTCATGATACAAGAATGTCACCACTTCTGTTCAACATTGTACTGGAGATTCAAGTCAGGGAATTAGGCAAGAAAAAAGAAAGCAAAGGAAGAAGTAAAACTATCTCTCTTTGCAGATGATATAATTTTCTTCTATGTAGAGAATCCTAAGGAACCCACAAGAAACAGTCATAGCTAACAAACAAGTTCAACCACATTAAAGAATATAAGATCCGTATACTCAATTGTATACTCAATTGTATTTTTATACATTAGCGATTAATAATCAGAATAAAATATAGTTTCATTTATAATACCATCAAAATAATATAATATACTTAGGAATGATTTAACCTGTACGCTGAAAACTATAAAGCATCATTGAAAAAAATTAAAGACCTAAATAAATGCAAAGACGCTGTGTCCATGGATTGGAGCACTTGGTAGGATGGCAGTACTCCCCAAGCTGATATACAGATACAACAAAATCTCTTTAAAAATATCAGCTGCCTTTTTCTTTCTTTTTTTTTTTTTTTTCTTTTGGAAAAAATGGGTAAGCTAGTCCTAATTCATACAGAAATATAAGACCCTGAAATAGGCAAAACAGTCTTGGGGGAAGAAACAGTTGGGAGGATTCATCCTTCCTGATTTGAAAACCTAACCTAATGCAAGCCTGTGTGACACTGTGGCAAGGACAGACACACAGATCAACGGAGTGGGACTGAGCGTCCAGCAGAGGTGGACGCTCTCCAGATGTGGTCACCTGATTCCCAGCAAAGATCCCAGGACAATTCAGTGATGAAGGAATGGTCTTTTCAACCAATGATGCTGGTACAACTGGATGTCCACATGCGAGAGTGAAGACCCCAACCTCACACCGTATGTACAGATGACCTACAGATTGGTCAAAGACTATATACAAAAACTGAGTCTAAATCTTTTAGAAGAAAACATTGGTGTAAATCTTTCTGATCTTGTGTTAGATTTCTTAGACATGATCCCTAAAGTATAAGCAGTAAAAGAAAAAGTAGATAAATTGGGCTTGATCAGAACTAAAAATGATATTGCTTCAAAGGACAATATCAAAAAAATGAGAAGTGGTAGGCACGGTGGCCCTTCGGGGGCGGAGGAGGGCAGATTGCCTGAGCTCAGGAGTTTGAGACCAGCCTGAGCTACAGCAAGACCCCACCTCTAAAAATATCCGGGTATTGTGGCAGGCACCTGTATTGTAGTCCCAGCTCCTGGAGAGTCTGCGGCAAGAGGATCACTTGAGCCCAGCAGTCCGAGGTTGCTGTGATCTACGATGTCGCGATACTACCAAGGGTGACAAAGTAAGACTCTGTCTCAAAAAAAAAAAAAAAAGTGAAAAGATAATGCACAGAATAGGTAAAAACATTTTAAAAAAATCATACCTAGTGAGGGCCTAATATCTAGAAGGTATAAAGAACACTTGAACTCCATAATGGAAGACAATTCAATTTAAAAATGACCAAGAATATGAATAGATAATTATTCAAAGAAAATATGTAAAGTACATGAAAAGATGCCTAAAGCCATCGTGTACTAGGGAATTGCAGATAGAAACACCTTACAATGCCATTTCACACCCTCTGGGATAGCTATGGCAGGTGTCAGTGAAGTCCTGGAGAAAGTGGTGGGGATGCTTAATGGTACGGCCACGTTGTACGACAGTTTGGCACCTCCTTGAAAACATAATGCCAGAGTTACCATAGAACCCAGCAGTTCCTCTCCTAGGTCTACACCTAAGAGAAGTGAAAATGCCCAGACCAAACTTTGTACATGAATGTTCACAGCAACATCATTCATGATAACCAAAAAGTGGAAACAACCCAAGTTTCCATCTGTAGATAAATATCTGTTCATCTACACATGAACGTGGTCTCTGCACATAGCAGAATATCATTTAGCCACAAAGAGGAACAAAGTATTGAGGATGTTTTGTGTGCGCATGAACCTTCAGAACCTTGGGCTAAATGAAAGGAGCCAGGCCCCAAGAGCCACCCACTGTGAAATCCCCTGTATGTGCGATGGCCAGAGGAGGTAACCTGGGGACAGAAAGTAGATGAGAGCTTGCTGGGTGCTGGGGGAGGGTGGTGGGGTGCCGGTGTGACTGCTCAGTGGGCACAGGTTGCTTTTGGAGATAACAAATAGGGTCTGGATTTACAGAAGGGTGACGGTTACACAACCTTGTTAATATACTCAAAACCACTGATTTGTACACTTTTAAAGTGTAGATTTTATTTAACATGAATTATGTCAAATTAAAAAAAGAAAAGACAGGGAGGAGTTTCCTCCAGAGAGCAGGTATGGCAGGGCATGAAGTGGGGAGCACAGGAGCCATGCAGGGTGCAGAGGCCCAGGAGGCAGGGCAAGGGCAGCCCAGCCAGCATGTCCAGCCCTCGTCATCGACCCCTTCTCGGGCCTATGGAGCCAGGAAAGGGGTTCACCTGAGGAGTACTGGGAGCAGGGTGCCCACTACAGCCAAACCCTGCCCTGTGGGCCACGGCCCAGAAGAGGGAAAGAGTGGCACAGGGTGGCACAGGTGTCCTGTGATAGTCGCCACCAAATCTTGGGGGGTCTTTGTGGGCCCCAAGACCCACACTTTTCCACCCTGTGCAGACTGGGAAACGGCCTGAGTCTCGCTCAGCCTGTGAATGCAGGAGCCATAACCGGGCTCTGGTCTCTCCCTGGCGGCCTCTTCAGCCGGGGAGGTAGGGAGAAGCAGAGTCAGGCTGGATCCGAGGGGCACCCTCAGCACTCCTGGCCACACTGGACGTAGGCTGCAGCCAAGACAGGCCCCCACTGATGGCGTTGTGCTGGCTTTCTTGAGCCCTTGAGCTGACGGTGAGGCCTTTAGATGGCAAGAAAAACAAAAGATCATCCTAATCTTGAAATCCTGACAGTTTGATTTTCACGTTAGTAAAGGTAGAAGTTGTGTCTTGCCGTGCCCAGGACTGTGATGAGATGCTTATGTCTTCCTCTAGCACAGCCAAGGCCCGGCCTTGCCTGTCCAGTCATGGATTTCTGGTGGGGCCACCAGGTTTCAGAGGCACCATCTCCAAGGCTAATGGGATGAGGCAAACCACCCCCGGCTACAGTGCCCTGACAGGAGTCACACAGTTACTTGAGGCCCCAGAGAGTGGGGACAGCTGTGGTGACACTGTTAAGGATTCAAATAATTAAATGTCATTTCTAACTGATAGAAAATTTCATCAGCCTGGGGTATGCGTCACTCCCATCTTAGGGCTCCACGCTTACACAAAGCATCTCTAATGTACATGATCTAATACCACTGATCCCGAGGACAGATGCAGAATCATGATGACTTCCCTGGAGGCTTCTCCTCAAGGACCACCCAGGACTGCCACAATGTCATCACACTGATTCTTGCCATCTTAATGAAATTAAGAGATAGCTGTTTAAAATCAGTTATCTAATCTGAAGATGACATCCAGACAAGGAAAATGACTTGCCTATAATTTAACTCAGTGGCTTGGGCCAGGCCTGCATTAGCCTGTGGACCTGTCACCAGAAGCTCCTAAGAGAAGCTGATATCATGGCTCCAGGGCACAAAGTCACGGCCACAAATGTGGTGCCTCCCCTGCCTCCAGGGGCTTTCAGCCTGGGATGCCAGAGCCCAGGACCCTGGATTGCTCTGTCCAAAATGCTAACAGCACCCCTGCTGAGGAACCTGAAATGGCCCGCCAGAAACCTATCCCACACCGCCATGGAGGGAGCCGGCATCAGCCCGTCCCAGCACATCAGCAGCAGCCTTTAAGTAGCTAGTGCCGGTACCAGGGAGATCCCTACCAAGTGTGGAATGGATGAGTGGAGACAGATGAGTATGTTTTCATTCAAAATTGCCAAACTATACCTTTACAAATGCACGTAACCAAGAATAATCACATATTACATAACGTTCCAGAGGTACCATAGTTGATGCTCAATAAATATTGGAGTGATGGTGTTAACTTTTTAATTGTTTTTTCCCCAAAACTAAAGTTAGGATGATGACACATGATTGATTAAAAAACAAAGTGGTGGCCAGCCAAAGGCCACGTGGAGTCGCAGCTGGTCAGAAGCCTGTGTGAGAAGTGCAGTGAATTCAGCCCTGAGAGAATCGAGGCAGCCAAGCTGGAAACATGGGCACGTGGGCTGCTTCCTCGGTGGGAACCGGAGCTTATCTCCAAGGTCACAAGACGGTTCAGAGAACTTTCAGGCACAGGTACTCGAGGCCTCACTGTGCGTAAAGCCCCATTGCTGGGACCCTGGACCACAAAAGTGGGATCCTATTCTGTCAGAGGCCTCTAGTGGTGGGGAAGGCGGAGCCACACGGCTAAAATAACTCAAGAGTGAGGAGGAAGGCACCACAGTAAAAATACAGACCAAAGGAGAGTGGAGATAGGAAGCATTTTCTGTCTCCGGTAACCTTGTAATTATGATTTTGAAATTACTTGCGATTGGGCGGCGCCTGTGGCTCAGTGAGTAGGGCGCCGGCCCCATATGCCGAGGGTGGCAGGTTCAAAACCAGCCCCGGCCAAACTGCAACAAAAAAATAGCCGGGTGCTGTGGCGGGCACCTGTAGTCCCAGCTACTCGGGAGGCTGAGGCAAGAGAATCACTTAAGCCCAGGAGCTGGAGGTTGCTGTGAGCTGTGTGATGCCACCGCACTCTACCAAGGGCCGTAAAGCGAGACTCTGTCTCTACAAAAAAAAAAAAAAAAAAAGAAATTACTTGCGATTTTAAACTTCTCACACCTGCCATTGCAGCTGTGTCTATGGGCACTTTTGTTCCTTTTTTTTTTTTTTTGAGACAGAGTTTTACTTTGTCACCCTCTGTAGAGTGCTGTGCCATCACAGCTCACAGCAACCTCCAACTCTTGGGTTCAAGCAATTCTCTTGCCTGAGCCTCCCAAGTAGCTGGGACTACAGGTGCCCACCACAAAGCCCAGCTGTTTTTAGAGACGAGGTCTTGCTCTTGCTCAGGCTGATCTGGAACCTGTGCGCTCAGAGCAATCACCCGCCTCGGCCTCCCAGAGTGCTAGGATTACAGGTGTGAGCCACCACGCCTGGCCTCCATGTCATTTTTTAATGATCACATTCCATCTTGATGAAGCATACGTGAGACCCCTGGAATCAACCCTTTTTTCCCAAAGAGCAACAAAAAAAAACAGTGTCTGTGGCATGCAGCAAAGTGACAATTGGGGGTTATTGGACCCACAATCCTGACAGAGGCTTTGCCTCCCACTTTGCCAAGTGGGACATTTGTTCCTAGATATTCCTTGCAACAAAGCAGAAGGTTCTTTCCAGGAAAGCAAATTCCAACAGAATAAGGTCTCAGCAGAGAGGAAGGGGCGTGAAGGAGTGAGGCCACAGTCCTGGTGACCTTGCATTAAGAGGCTTTCTCTAGGACAAGACCAGGAGCCCAAAAGCAATGGGAGGAAACACACACAAGGCAGGAAGGGCTGGAATGTTCCACGGCATCGTGTAATGTCGTGCAGCTGGGAGAAGATCTAAAGCACCCAGCTGAGCCTGGGTGTTTGGTGACAGCGTGAATTTGTAGTGAAACATGCAGGCTGCTGCTTCTTACCAGAGGTCACATAACTGCATGCAGTTGGAAGAAGATATGTATATACAATGTCCTGGTTTTATCTGTGTGTTTGGTGACAGCCATGAACTTGCAATGGTACGTGAAAGCTGCCGATCCTTCCTGGGCCGTGACCAGAGGTCCTTGCAGCTGAAGGCCCTGTCTGTGCCCCACAATGCTGCAGCGTGGGCTGGCCCCTGTCTTGGCCAGCTCAGGCTGTGCCCGTAATAAGCTGCCATAGGCTAGGCCACTCCCACAGCAGACGTTCATTACTGACAGTTCTGGAGGCTGGGCGTCCAGAATCTCGGTTCCTGCTTGGGGCACCCTCACTGTGGAGAGAGAGTTACAGAGTCTTCTTCCTCCTTTGTCAGGACATCCATCCCCCTCAGATCAAGGCCCTACCCTCATGGCCTCATCTAACCTCCTGTCCCTCCTCACAGATCCTGTCTCCAAATAGAGCCACACTGTGGGTTATCAGGGTTCCAGCACATTACTGCGGGGAGTACACAGACATCCAGTCTGTAACCCCTGTCCACTTGGCCTCGTTGGCACCACACCCTGCAGAGCTCCTCACATCCACAGCACTGAGACTTCAAGGTCAGGAGCAAACGGAGCAGGCTAGAGGTCTGTGGCCACATGGAGCTCTGCCTTCAAACACTGAAGAGCCGAGTATTTGCTGGACAGTGTGGCCCAGGGGGGCAGCGTCTGGCCACAGACCCAGACAGATGTGGTCACCACTTTGTTGATGTGAGGGAGCTGACCTCCGGCCTTGCTGGCCCTCATCTATAAACGCTGATTACGCCACCTTCCCTGAGGCCCCCTGGACACTAAGACTGTCAGCCTTACCTGAGCCTACCTACTCAGGCAGGGGCCTCAGATGAGACCAGCCAAGTATTGACCCCAACACAATCCTCCAAGTGACTGGAGGAAGGAGAGCTACAGAGCCCACAGAGAGCCGCAGGTCCCAGACCCAGAGGGCTCATGGCAGCTTCTGTAGCTGCTTTTTCCAGGCAGTGGTCTTATTGTTTTTCAACAGACTCAAACCAAGAGATTTGCCACTACAAAGGTGTTGATGCACAGGTGGGACAGACTCCGGAGCAGCTGATCAGAGCCCAGGAGGTTTGAGCTCTGCCTGCATCACCAGCTTCATAAAAACCTCCGGTTTCCATGGCATGTTGAAAAAGGCTCTGTTCCTGATGTCTCCTCTTATAGTTTTGAAATTGCCAGGCCAGGGGAAGTTGAATAACTTATTCGAACGCCGGGAACACATCCACGGCTTTGAGTTAGGCGCGTCGGTGGAGGCCGCTTCTGCTTCTGGTCTCCCATTGTTGCCGCCTGCTTGTTACTGTGCACTGGGCGACTGGGTGCATTTTATTTCTGAAATGCACTCACCCCGTGGCTGGTTTTCATCTGGCTGTGAAGCAGCCATCAAAGAAAGCTACCCTGAACGTTCTGTTCGCAGGTAGCCTAGAAACCTTTCTGACACATTGCTAACACTCCATCGGGCTCTCTCTGGGACAGGATGGTGTTTGGCCAGCCCGTGGACAGGAGGGTGATTATGGAAAGGGAGGCTCACCAGGGCTGGAGAGCAGCACATAGAAAAAGGGACAACACTTTCAAATGTGCATGCTTACAAGGAAACCCTGTTTCCTGAGGCAAGAGAGTGGGGTTCGATTGTGGCTGGAGCAGTTCATCTCCCCAGTCCTTTTAAAAATGGGCCTCTTTGACGCTGCCTGTGTGGCCTCCAGACCTCTGTGATGCCCAGTGGGCTGCTTGGAAAATGAAGCTGTGGGACCCACATTCTAGCTGTGGTTTCTGCAAGGCCTTCCAAAGCCCTGATGCTGCCTGTCAGACTCCTCATCTGCAGAAAAACTCACTGTGCCATTAAATGTGAAACTTCAGGTTACTGTGGCTTCTACCCAAAGATCTTCTGCTGCGATTCCAGGAAGCAGCTGTCTGGTGGCCAGGTTGCACTGTGGTCAGCGTGTGTCCAGCAGCTCAGCCCTGGCCAGGATGCAGGCTTAGGCATGGCTTGGCCATACAGGCGAAACACTTCCCTTCTACTTATCCCATGAGGGCCACCCCCTCCAAGCCCTGCACAACTTTGCAAATCTTTTTACTACAACAGGGCTTAGGAAGTTCTGACCTGCAGGCTAAAGTGAACCTGCAAAGGCAGAAATTTGAGCACCTTATTCTAAAATTCCAGATACAGTGCCACCCTTCTGAGATTGTTGGGAGAGACCATGAACTCTTCTAACTGTTGGATTATCCAGGGCAGGTGGTAGGTTTTTCTTTTAGATTTTTAAAAACTTTGTATTAAGGTTAATTGCACATGTCGTTTGCTTGAGATGTTTTAATGGCTGCTTTCACCTGTCAGTCATGTTCCCCTACCCAGAAAGTTCCCTGCACCGCTATCCATTCACCCTGTTCAGAAGCAGCCATGGGTCTGGTCTGTCACAACAAGGTAGTTTTGCTTTTGCCTGTTCTAAACATTTAAATAAATGGAATTATATGGTATATACATTTTTGTGCCTGGCTTCCACCACTCAAAAAATTCAAAAGAAAAGGATTGTGTACATACCAATGATACATTTGTGCATGTTTAATTCTTACAAGGGAATAGCTAAAAATACCAAGTCTCATCAGCCAATTTTCTACCAGTGTAAGACCTCAGAGCTCACTGAGGTCTTCAAGTTCCAGCTCAGGTTAGCCTGGCAGGGTCAAATCTGGTCTTCACCATTGACTGGCCATGCGACCTGGGCCCCATGTGGGGCCTCTCTTTGCCTCAGTTCCCCAATATGCAGAGTTAAGGGGTCAGTCCAGAGCCTGCCTCATTAGAGTGGTTTTGAGAGTTAGATGGACAGGAAACGTGTATCACAGGGCTGAACACCTGCTCTTCCCAGTAAAGGTCACAGTTCTCGATAATGGTCATCAATTAGTTTTTTTTTTTTTTTTTGTAGAGACAGAGTCTCACTTTATGGCCCTCAGTAGAGTGCTGTGGCCTCACACAGCTCACAGCAACCTCCAACTCCTGGGCTTAAGTGATTCTTCTGCCTCAGCCTCCCGAATAGCTGGGACTACAGGCGCCCGCCACAACATCAATTAGTTTTTTAAGGAAAAATCACCAAGCATTTAAAGGGGGAAATTTTCTAAGAGTCAGACACTTTAGGCAAGGTCAGAAACTTCATTTAAAAATGAAAATTTAAGAACCCGTAGTGTCCACACATCACATTTGCTGAGATGTTCTAAATGAAGTGACCGCATGTCAACAGCATCTACAGAAATTCCTAGTACTGAGCCAACCCCTCTGGGAATGACAGAAAGGATGTTTCTGGAAAGACAATTCAATTAATTCCTTATGCAGTAGTGTGAGCTAATATACGCTGCCCCCTTCAGAGCAGCACCCATCTGAACAAGAGAATGAGGAAGTTGTATTCTGCAGTTCTGGGAAGGAACCTTGCCTCTGCTGTCACATCCTCTGCAACATGCGCGTTAAGTCACATGAAGTGAGGTGTGGGAAGAGTAAGAGGTTTTCACTTGGCATTCACAGAAGCCAGAGGGGCAGCCGTTCCTGGGTGTTCTGCACCAGGTCCAAATCACAGCCGCCGTGTTCTCAGGGACAGCCAGCAGCCCGTGCTAAGTCCGCCAAGAGAAGGGTGTGTCACGAAGTTCCTGTAAAATTGGATAGCTCTTGCTGAAGTAAAATACGTCATTACAAATCGGCATGAAACATCTGATGTATAAATAAGATTGTTTTGTTTCACACAATAACAACCATTACTGCTGGCCAGGGTTTCGTGGAAATACGCCTGTGTCCTCCAACACTGCTGGTAAAAAGTAAAAGTGGGGAAAACCTTCCAGAAAGGAACTTGGCAACATGTATCAACAGCCTTTAAAATGACATGCTTTTTGACCCACCAATTCTTCTCTTAATATTTTTCTCAAAGTGAAGGATGTAGGGCAGAAAGGTTTACTTGCAAAGGCATTCAATTGCATCATCATTTATAATTGTTAAAAATTGTAAATAGGGTGGCACCTGTGGCTCAAAGGAGTAGGGCGCCGGCCCCCCATATGCCGGAGGTGGCAGGTTCAAACCCAGCCCCGGCCCAAAAATGCAAAAAAAAAAAAAAAAAAAATTTTTTTTTAAACAAAGCAAATGTCCCAAAATAAGTGACTAAATAATCATATAATTTTGCATATAAACAATACCTATTCTTAAACACTATGTAAAGTATATATGTGATTTTATGATATATATTGATCATGTATAATGCATCACAAAATCATATCTAGAGATTTCCTGTAAGGAATTATATGTAATCTATACGTTTTCTGGTGGAAACGCAAGCATTATTTGTATATGCAATTGCGTGCAGAAAAGACGTTGCCCCATCTGGAAGCTGTTAAATATGTGGCTTTGAGAATGTCATCAAAAGAAGGATGGCCACAGTATATTGAGTTATTGAAAGAATCTTATAAATTAGAATATAGCCCACATCATTAGTTGTAACTATTTCTAAGGAATAGGGTTCTAATTTATTCTGATTCGCTGGTTATCTTTATTTTCTAATTTTCTACCATTTAAAATTTTTGGTTAGTTGTTTTTTTTTTTTGTTTTGTTTTGTTTTGTAGAGACAGAGTCTCACCGTACCGCCCTCGGGTAGAGTGCCGTGGCATCACACGGCTCACAGCAACCTCTAACTCTTGGGCTTACGCGATTCTCTTGCCTCAGCCTCCCGAGCAGCTGGGACTACAGGCGCCCGCCACAACGCCTGGCTATTTTTTGGTTGCAGTTTGGCTGGGGCTGAGTTTGAACCCGCCACCCTCGGCATATGGGGCCGGCGCCCTACTCACTGAGCCACAGGCGCCGCCCTGGTTAGTTGTTTTAATGTCTATGAGATCAAAGCCTCAGAGGAAGGGTGGACCTGTCACTGACGGGAATGGTGTGACCTGCCTTTCACCCTGTGTGACCATGGCGGGTTGGCACCACCCCAGGGGCACCTTCGTCTGCTCTCAGTGGCACCCGGAGCCCCAGCATCTGCTGTGTCTTTGTGCTGACAACACTGAGGCCAGAGGAGGCACCACACTTGGGTTTCCTTGTGTGTAAGAGGATCCAGTCCTTCTCTTCTGTCCCCAGAGGCTGGATGTGGGGTGGGGGGCAGCGAGCAGTTATGGGCAGCATCCAGAACGTTCTGCTTACCCACCTGTGTGAGGAAAGAGAATGTGCTCTGCCGGCATCACCAGGCTGGTTCTGAAGGACCCCCGGAACAGCTATGAAATCATGAGTCCCTGGGAAGGTTGCCTGTGGCGTTACTGTCTGACCCAGCAGCTGCGTTCCTAGATGTAAACACAGGAGAAATGAAAATACATGTCCACGGGGAGATGTGCACACGAGGGTCTTCAGCGGCATGGTTCCTGTCAGCCAGATGGGAAACACACTGATGTGTCCACTAGCCAGTAAATGAGTGGACAAGCAAAACGTGGCCCTGCACAGTGGAAGGTCACTCGGCCTCGGGAGGCAGAGAGGTGCTGCTCGCCGGTGCGATGGGCCTGCCGCACGGAGCCAAGTGAGAGGAGCCAGTCACAGAGGACTTGGCACTGTGCGATCTCAGATACATTCAGAATAGACAAACTCGGGACACAGAGTGGGCTCGCTGCAGGGAAAGCTTCAGGGAAATGGGCAGTGACCGCTAGTGGACGTGATGAAAATACTCTAAAATTGTCATAATGGTTACCTGACCTCGTGAAAAATACTGAAACCACCCAACTAGACACGTTGAGCGACTTGCAGAGTGTGTGGGTCACATCTCAGTAACGCTGTTAGGAAAATGATGCTGCACATTGTAAGTGGTGGGAGAAGTGGAGGACAGCACGTTCTGACATTTGAAACAGAGCTGGGGAAATCGTGCTTCCGAGACCAGTAGTAACCGCTACGGAAACCCTGGCTGTGCCAGCGTGGAGAGAGAAGGCGGCACGGGCCTGTCCCGGTCAGGCTTAGAAGTCCGTGCTGGTTCATTTCTTTGGCCTTGTACCTGCAGAATCCTTTTAGCAGATCCAAAGAATCACTCAAGCTCAACATGCAGGGTTTCTGAAGTGCTCAAGAGATTTCGTTTGAGACTCCAGTAGAGGTGCACAAACTGTCTGGGACAGTCGTGGGCCACATCAGAGCCCAGCTTGGCCACGAGCAGCTTCCTGCTGAGCACCCCAGGGTCCTGGCATCTTTGGGGCGGGGGGGGCTCCTAGCACAGAGCACAGCTCTAGGCTTGTCCACGGATCTGAACACGTGGCCCAACCTCAAGGGTGCATATGATCTGGAGCATTTGTTCAACAGTAAATCTCCCAGAACCACATGGCACCGAATCATGTTTAGCGAGGGGACAGGCGTTAACGAGGTTAGTAGCAGTTGAGAGAATCTGGAGTGGCCGGGGGAGGTCTCTCCAGCTGGCTGACTTCTGTCAGCTTAGGGACTCGCGTGGGCTTATTTATGTAGAAGAGCAGAATCGAAGGTGAGAGTTTTAATAAATAACAGAAACAAAGAAGACAGCATGGCCAGTGGAGGGAGTGTCCCCAGTGTTTTGTCCACCCCCTGCAGGGCCTCCCAGAAACCACAGGCCCCTCTGAAGACAGCAGGCCGGGTACCACTGGCTGCATGCGGCTGGCACACCAGGTCAGGATTGTTCTCAGTTTTAAAAACCACAGCAGAATCTGGTGTTACCCACTGTTGTTGAAAAGTGGGAACTGGCCACAGACACCAGGTGATGCTCCTTCAAGTGGAGGCCCTGGCCACCTCCAGGAGAGAACTAAACGTTTGCAGAAACTCAAATACCTTGTGGTTTTTCATTACTCAAAAGCTTTTTCTGGAAACACATCCTGTTTTATAGGATTTAAAAAGTCAAGTATTAAATTTTCAGAAGTTTTCTTCTCTTCCATCAGAGTCTTTGCCTACATTTCCCTTCAGAGTTCTCACCTGCCATCCAGCCAAACTATAACCAAACCTCACATGTGGTTTTACATTTTCTAGTAACTGCATGTTACAAGTCAAGAGAATCTGATGGAAGTCATTTTAATAATGTAAATTCATTAACCTAATATGTCTAAAATATTATTTTAACATAGTAATCAATATAAAAAGGTATCAGGGAGATGGTCACTTTTTTTTTTTTTTTAAGCCGAGCCTTTGATATCAGCACACCTCAATTGGGACAAGCCACATCTCACGTCCAGTGGCATGTGTGGCCCATGACTATCATTTTGGCCAACATGGGTCTAGACCAGTGGTTCTCAACCTTCCTAATGCTGCAGCCCTGTAATACAGTTCCTATCAGCCGTGACCCACAGATTGAGAACCGCTGGTCTAGATGGCTTATCAGGTTGGGAGTGGCCTTTGCCCTGGCTGGGGAGTAGAGTGTGATGGTGCCCTCAACAAGTTCGTCTTTGACAAGGACCTCACGATGATGCTTGCATACAAAAGAATGTAGAAATATAAAACTACTTGGAAATGGTTCTTAAGTAACTTGGTCTGAGTTCCCGGGTCCAGCTCAGCGGCAATGAGTGCAGAAGCCATTCAATCTTAAGTGGCCCACTCAGACTTCTCAGATGGGCAGCAAAGCCGGCTTTGCCTCCCTGCCCCCGTGGGCCTTTTCAGACTCTGGCTCAACCTCTCAGCCCTGGCTACAGCCCCTCCCCTGGCCCCTGGACACCCCCAACCCAGGGCATTCCCATTCCACATCCCGGGTTGACTGTACCACCCCGGAGGCCAAAATCTCAGGCACAGATTCCCACCTGGTCTGATTCCTCCAGAGGACACTTGCAAGTGTCTGGAGACATTCTGACTTGTCACAGCATGGCAAGGAACAGAGCTGTCAACTGACTTCCAGTGAGTAGATGCCTGGGATGCTGCCAGCAATCTATAACACACAGGGAAACGCTCCCACAGCAAAGAATTATCCAACCCAAAATGTCACCAACAGTGCTGACCCCCAAGGATACCTGTCAGAATCACCTGCAAGGCTCATTTAAAACCCAGGTGGCTGTTCCCCACCACCCCCACCCCCACCCCCACAGAGGTTCCTATCCTCTGGGCCTGGGGGAGGGTGGGGGAGTTTGCGTGCCTAACAGGTTCCCAGAGCCGACAGAGGCTGCTGGTTCCAGACCACACTTCTGAGCATGACTGGAATCTTCTGGAAGTCCTAAAAAACACCAGTGCCTGCCCCACCCCCAGAGGTGGTGTTGGGTGGAGGTGAGGGTTGGACTCGGGGGTTTGAAGATGGGCAAGCTCACCTACGTGGCTAAATGCAGTTGTTAGGAGAGGGGCGGGGAGCTGAGGTCTGGAAAGAGGCACTGGTGAGTGGCAGCCCATGTGGTGATGGGCCTCCCTAGATAAAGTGGGTGTGAATGACAAGGAGAGGGAGCAAAGCTTGACCCCCTGGAGCCCTCCAGCCCTGGCCAGAGATTAAAGCAGACCCAGCGCTGCAGTGCCTGCTGACTGGGGTGGTCTGGGGTCATGTTACTAAGAATTCTGACTCTTCCTGGGTTTGAATTCCAGCTGCCCCATCTCAGAGAAGGGACGGAGGGTGTGAGGAAGGTTATTGGCTTTCTAAGAATAGATAGCCATGATTTTTTGACTTCCAGACAGTCCTTCATCATAGACCCTCCCTCTCATTAAAGAAGCAGTGACAATTTTCATTAGAGGTTTGTCCTAAAGTCCTTGATCACGAGTCCTTTCCAGGCTGGGACTTTGTATACCAGCTGACTACAAGAGGGGGCAGCTTGACATCATGGAACCCCAGTGCAAAATCATAGGTTCTGGGCCCCTTTGGGCCCTAGTCTGTGAGTCTGGTAAGTCAGCGCCCCCTGCAGTGGTAAGTGAGTCTAAAGAAGGCCACCCTCTTGCTGATCCCTTCTGGGGTGGGAAGTCCATGATTCTCTCTCCTCGTCATAACACAAAAAAAGCACAGTCAACACACACAGCTTCAGCCATTCCTTTGGTTCAAGGAAAGCTGAGCATAGTCTGAAGACACCACTTCCCCACGCACCACTCTCAGAAGGGGGTGGCGTTGGGCTCTCTCATAAAGACACCAAGGGGCGAATGCCCACTGTGCCCTCTAGGCAGTTAATGATCAGTCTGCATCTTCACTTTCATAAGTTTAAACTCAGCAATTTCAAGTTCATCTTAAACATCTCAAGAGTTCATTTGCTCTTACTAAATAATGGGCTCCATAAAACCTAACAGCTAAATACAGCAGGTGTTTCTGAACCACACTGAATAAAACAGATTTGTAGAAATGTGATGAAACATTCATGAAATTAGTTGAACAGTGACCAGAAGTTTCTTCAGTTCAGAGCTCTCAGACTTGGCTTTCCTTTCTGATTCTTGTTTTCATTTATGTAACAGACTATCAAGTAAACACAGAGACCCACACGAGGGAGGGTTCTGTTTATGTAGAAGTGGCAGATCCGTGAGACAGAAAGCAGAGGAGGGCTGCCGGCTACGGGGACAGCAGTTTCGGACGGACATGTGGAATCTTTCAGGGTTGGTAGAAATGTTCTAGCATAGCTCTATGAATTTGCTAAAAACTGTGGAGCTATATCCCTAAAAACAGGTGAATTTCATGGTACGTAAATGATATCTCACTAAAGTTGTTGAGGGGAAGGACTCTGTGCCTCCTGTCCCCACCAGAGGGACTGCCACTTCATCAAGGAAACTAACTAAATAAATAAAAGCACAAGACAAAAAGGAAAGGTCCCCTGCCACCTTCACCCTCCACACTCTGATAGTGACCTGCATTCCAGCCTCAGGTGAGCCCAGGTCCCTTTTCCCTGCCTCCAAGCTTCTCGGTAAATATGGGACCTGCTGGGTCTGTTCAGTAGTGGAAGTAGCCAAGGTGCTCCTCCGTGGGCTCTGGGAGCCTCCTGACAGCCATGTTGGTGGTCGGCCTCTTGAGGCTGCTCCCACCTTACAGACCCTGCACCCCAGAGAAGCCTTGGACAGCCACAAGAGCGGCTAGGTGTCATCAAGACACGGGCCTTGAGTCTAGGTTTGTTACCTTGTACCGGAGCAGATGACTCAGAACCTGAAATTCATTTGGGGAGAAAAAGGTCTAGAAGAGGCAGAGGAACTCTGCAAGAGGAGAGCTCCAGGGTGGGGTGGCAGCTGGCCCATCTGGAAACACTGGCGGGGACACTGGGGTCCTGGGGCAAGTTCCTTCTTCTTCAGCAAACTTCACGGTTTTTGTCAGGGCCTGCAGGTGATTGGACGAGGCCACCCACATTATCAGGGCTCATCTCCTTTACGTGAAGCTTGCTGACTGTAGGTCATATTACCACATCTACGAAAGGCCTTGGCAGCAAGGCCTAGATTATGTCTGACAGAATCGCTGGACAACAAATTGACACGTGAAACTCACCATCACATGTTTTGTGGTTACACTTGCCCAGAACATTCCAGCCCCAGCAGGAGCCACAAGCTGTCTGTCCCCAGGAAGGGTGTGGGGGAGACACTTTATTGGGCCCTTCTGCCATTTACAGGATGACCTCCCTAGATAAGTACTCTACTGAATGGAATCCCAAGCTACTCAGCTGTACCTCCTGACCGCAGCTGGCTTTCACCCCTACCTGGCCCCTGACTTGCTCCTGGACTGGACCCGTCCACCTTCCCTGTGAGGATCCTAACCCGAGGTGGTCGGATCATCCCACAGAGGCTCATCATCTTGGCCTTGCTCTGCCCTTCCCTCTATGCAGCACCCCCCTCCCGTGTGTGAGGGGTGCCCACACCCACTGCATTCCTGTCCCACCTTGCCCTGTTCTTCATTTCAGCAGAAGGTCCAGCCACACAGTGGTCCAGGGGGTTGAGCAGTGAGGTTCCAGTCCTGTCCTCACGAGGGAGGACACCCAATAAGGGCAGCAGCCTGACCCACACACCCTGCCTGGTGGGGCGGGGCGCACACATTCTGCCAGGCCCGGCATCTAGACATTCCCCTCTACTGCTGTGTGTCAAGCACTGTGCTGGCCCCTGGGACACTCTGCCTGCCCTTGGGGATCTCTCAGCCTGAGGTGACACAGACACACTAAATATTGCTCGCTAAGGTCATGCACATGAAAACAGCAGCAGGGTAGGAGAACAGAGGAGGGGTGAGGCTGCAGGGTCAGGGCAGGCACCTGGTGGGATGGGGCAGGGCTACAGAGTGAACACTCATGCAGAGGTGTGCAGGGGGCCCAACTCAACATGTCAACACATACTCTACTGTCACTAAAGACTAACTCACAAGGCCAGGGTTAGCAGAGGGTGAGAAATTGTAACAGGTCTCAGATTTTACCTAACTAGAAAGTCGGCCGGTTTCACAGAGCTGGTTGAAGGCATGAGACTTCAGGGTCAGAGACCAAGAAGAGTTAGTTACTCACAGCAATAGCAGTAGCCACAGTGTTAGCATTCGTCCAGCTGCCAGCCTCCAGTGGCCACGGCTGTGATGTGACCAGGGCCCTGTGACATCTGCATATGTTGTGGGCTGCAGTGCAGAAGAGGGGGCTGTGCTTAGACAACCCAGATCTTCTGTAACAGGCAGAAAACACATTTTCCTGTGCCCTAAAGGAAGGGGCTGTCCCTGTCATCCAAGGCTGTTTACTGTGCACATGCTTGGGAAGGTCGCTGGGAACAAAGGCAAAGGCTTGAGGAAATGGGAGAGACCACTGAAGAGTCATTTCCCACCAAGCGGGAGGAAGACAGGGATCCAACCGCCTCTTACCACATTACCACATCTCCAATCCAGATGCCGTGAGAGTCTGGAGTCCCTACTCGGTAGGAGGAACCATGGGAGGAAAATAAGGGCGTCAGTTTGCAATTTGACACATGTGGAGGCCTGTGGAACTCTCAGGCCAAGGTTTACGGACGATCTGTCAAGAGGGACTGATGCTGTCAGGCACCAAGTTCAGCAGATGCCACCAAGGCCACCGGCAGCTGTGTCCCACATGCGTTTCATCACCCAGCTTGTACCCCCTTAGTCCTTCTCTTGCTGACAGGTGGCAAGGGGGTCCTTCTGCTGCTGTTGCACCTGCCACACTCTTACCTGAAGGTCACGAGTTCAAACTGCATCTCCCCGGCTGTGTTCCTCCCAGCAACTGTAGGGAGTTCATTCCCTGGTCTTTATCATCTTCTAGAGCAGCAGTTCTCAACCTGTGGGTCACGACCCCTTTGGTGGTCTAACGACCCTTTCACCTAAATACATCATGCATATCAGACATTTACATTACGATCATAACAGTAGCAAAGTTACAGTTAGGAAGTAGCAACAAAAATAACTTTATGGTTGGGGGGTCACCACAATATGAAGAACTGTATTATTAAAGGGTCTCGGCATTAGGACAGTTGAGAACCACTGTTCTAGAGGCTTGCGGTCCACGTGTCTCAGCCGTGGCCTTGCGTCGCCCTGACCTCTGTTTCCATCATGACATCTTCTCTGACTCCCCTGCTTATAAGACCATCTCATAAGGAGCCTGTACACTGGGCCCACCTGCATAGTCCAGGATTCTCTGCCCCTTGGCTTCATCGCATCTGCAGTTACCTTGGCCACACAAGTCCTCCTGTCACAGGTGCTGGGGATTAGGACGTGGATGTCTTTGGGAACCACGTTACTCAGTCCTCTGTAGACGCCGTGGCCCACATCATTAAACCCCTACGACAGTCACAGCCTTCCACCCAGAGGGCAGTGTTTCTGACACATCTCCATCTAGGGTGCCGATGGAGCCTTCTGTTGGAAGGGCACGAGAATTGGGAAGGGAGGGGCCTGGTAGAGTGAGGACACCGCAGGAGAGCAGGGTCCTGTCCTGCCAATTTGGCACCTAGCGATTCAGTCACCACTGACCACACATAGCCTCAACGTTCTTATTAAAAAAAAAAAAAATGATAATAAGCACAGTTGCCCCACCCAAACCCTGGGTTGTTGCCAAGCTCAGTGGAGAAACGGCCTGGGGTGCGCGTCCCGATGCCCTGTACTGACGGCTCATGCTCTTTGTGTAACGTTTTAGCAGCCGCGTCGCCTCCACTTGACTGAGAGTTTTTCTGTGTATCCAGATTGGGGCAGATTATTATTGACCAGTTGCAGACAGAAGCCACACCTCCTGGTCCAAAGCCACCAAATCATTACTTTTCAAAGCTTTCTCTGCAGAGATACGACTTTTGCCTTGCAACAACTTACTAGTGAAAATATGCGGATGGTAGAAAAAAGTAATGTTTCCGTCTGCTGAAAGTTCTACAGTTTTTTTGCAAGGCAATTATCTGTGTAAAATACTTTTTTTTCTTTTAAGTCGAATCCTATTGCTAATGAAACCATATTTTGAACATGAAATTGTTACAAAGGAGAAAAAATGTCATTATCCAGAAAAGCAGCAATGGCTCATGCATTTGATGGTCTAAATAGAACATTTTTCTTCTCAGGGAGATGAAAGCAGTCCCCTCCTATTAGCCTATGAAATCATTTTAAAATTGGGTTTTAATCCCTGGAACGAGAAAGGGGAATGGAACCCTAACACAGGTTCCATGCCTGGGAAGTCAGACCTGAAATTTAGAGACAGGACGTGTGGGGTAGCACGCCTGGCCAGTAATCCAAAAGAAATACGAAAAAAGAGTTGTTTTAATGTTGGAAAAGCCAGCTTAAAAGGTAAGACTTCCTTCCCGCAGTTTTCTCTGGTGCCCTTTTCCCCTGATCACATTTGCTAGATGTCCATTTCTGTAAGTTTTCCCTCTAGAACAAACCTATCATTTTTCACCACAGGATATTTACAGCTTCAATCAGTGCCAAATTCAACTGGCTTCTGATCTCATCACTGGAAGTTATAGATGCAGATATTATTTGCACTGCGGTTAATTATGGAGCAATCAAACTTTGGCTTTTCCACTGTAATTTCCTCTGCCAGCTAATTTAATTAATCACCCCCAGCTCAGCTCTTCCAGCTGCGACCAGCAGGGTCATTAATTAGGCATGTGGCGGAGCTCACCGACCAGGTCCTGCTAGGGGGCTGCTGCCCATTTGATCTGTCAGGGAGGGAGAGCTTTTCCTATGCATTCAGCCCCTCCAGAAAGGAAGATGGTTCCCCAAAGGCCTGTCGGGGGCAAACAGCTCTCCTGCGGTGGTGATTGGTTTATGAAACTCACCTAGTTAAAGAAAGGGGGCCTCACCCGCCGTTTAGATGGCTCCTGAACTTGTGGGAGCGGCGTCCATTGTCAGCGGCTGTGCCTTTGGTCTGGGGTCTTTCGGGGATGGCCTGTGTGTTCCCAGCACCGTGGAGGTCTGTGTGAGGGCTTGGTTGGTTGTAGGGGTGCTGTTTTCCTGATGGGCTCATTACGTTGACATTGTGACTTGGAGGCCGATGTTTTCTCTAAAGGAAAGATTAAAGGATTGTTTTCATTTTGTTATGGACTTTTTTTTTTATCTGAACCCTTCAAAATGGGTGCCCAAATGCCGCCAGTGATATTCCTGTTGCTTAATTTTGAAGAGCCCATGTATTTTCTTTTTTTTTTTTTTTTTTTTTTTTTTGGTTTTTGGCCAGGGCTAGGCCTGAACCCGCCACCTCCGGCATATGGGACCAGCGCCCTGAGCCCATGTATTTTCAAGCAGTTACCAGTTTAACTTACAGAAACAAATCGCCACTAGAATTCCATTTAAATATGTGTATGCACGCACATGCATATAAAGGGAGAAAATAATCACCGGAAATTTGAGAGGCTTTTTCATGACCATTCTTAAATAGAATTTCTTTTCTCATACTTACCTGAGGGGTTTTGTGGGGTTTTGTTGTTGTTGCTACTGTTTACTTAGGAAGATCTTCTAAAATACTTTTAAAAAACTGGACATTAAGTCTATTTTGTTTTTACAAAAGGATAAATTGATGAACAGGTGTTTTTAAGAGCTGCAATAAATCATCCTAGAACAAGGAATGCCTCTTCTGAGATCCTATCCAATGCCCTGCCCTCAATTAAATGAATCAAAGAGATAAATGTGGATGTTCGGCACACACAGGCGAGCACAAAGCTTCTAGGTGAGAGGGAGCGGAGCGGTCCAGCTCCGTAATTAAAGGGATAATAAGGACGCATTGTGCTGCAGGTGGAGGGGACGTGCAGGAGGCCCACAGAGTCGTAGGACTGGCTTTCTCTGTTCAGCTGGGCAGGAAGCACCCCTGTCATAAACCCCTATGGCCTGTAAACACTGAAACTCCCTCCCACCTGGACTGGGGCTGGGGAGGCCCCAGTGGGTAATGGCTCTAATGATGGTTCACTTCACTTGTGCCTTCCTGAAGAGGAGGGGTCTCCCAGGCCACCTTAAACTTAAACAAGTGTATTCAGTCTTGACGGCCAGCCCTGTGACCTGCCGGCATATTAAAATTTAAATGCACGGTACATTCATTCATTTCACGCTGTAAGGATCATTCTGGAATGAATTCTAAGTGGAGGTTTCTCCCTAACATTCCTCCTCTGCTATTGGAAATTAGGGAGATTCTTGAGAATTGCAAAACAGCCATAATGTAAAGAGCTTCTGCATATTTTTATTCTCTAAAGAAAATGTAACATGTTAAAAAAAAAAAAAGATTCATTTTTCAGCCATTTTCTTTCAGTAAAACCTCCTGTGTTTGCATTTAAATAACTGAGCCCCCCCACCACACACACACACACACACACACACACACACACACACACACACACACACACACACCTTTCTATTTGTAACTCAAATGTTAATTATAAACAGTTTTCTTCTGCAATGCCTGTGGCTCAAAGGAGTAGGGCACCAGCCCCATGTACTGGAGGTGGGTTCAAACCCAGCCCCGGCCAAAAACTGCAAAAAAGGGGAAAAAAGTTTTATTTGCTCAATTTCTCTGCAGCCTAAACTGACCTGTACAAATAAGGAGGGTACGGAAACCTCCCTGGATTCTTCCAGGAGCACTCGGTTGCTTCAGAGTGCAAAAGAGCAAACCAGAAAGTTCCTTTATTCCTGCAGCTCCCCCAACCGTCCAGATGGGTCTGTTGGGGAAAGGAGCCCTCTCCAGGGTGAGTCTTGACCTTGTTGGGAGGATTCTCTCCAGTACCAACCACTCTTCCCAGACCTCACTTTCCTCACACGGAGGGAGAGCCCAGACACCGTGCAGGTGATGACACCTGCTCATGTCTCCGATGCTGGGGAGGCTCAGGACAACCCTGAAGAGAGCTGGAGGCTGGAAGAGAAGTAGGCAGGGTCCCTCTGCCTAGGAGCTGCCCTGCCACTGGGCCACCCCAGGGTCTGACCCAGCCAGCTTCTTCTGTGAAGGAGAGCTCCTGGGGAGATTGTCTGGATTTCTGTCAAGGACAGTGGCTTGTCCACCAGGGATAACAAATTCGAGCCATCCTAGCCATGGGTTCACTGGGCCAGGTGGGGTGGGCTGAGGGCAGAAACCCTGATCCACTTGTCACTTCTCTGCGGTTACCACAGCCTTGAAGCAGGGGGAGGGTTCATTTCATTTATTGCATTTTTAAAAGCTGCCCTAATCTTCCTCCTTTTCCTAATCTTCCTTTTCCTAATGCCCCTTTTTTCCCTCCTGCTTTGAAACAGGCTCTGACAGTCCGAATGTTGGAAATAATTGGATTCTAAATTCTAATTCATCTGTAAAGTATTCGGTGATTAAATTAGCCTAATAGATATTATTTCTTACATGACTGCATAATTTTCTCCTGATTGGATCTCAGTGGCACTAACGTGCCCCCCAATTTACTATTGACTTGAAATTCTCAGAAGGCAAGACATAACTCTGTCTTCTACTGTCTGTGTTCCCAGGTTAAAAGTTAAACTGATTTATGCTTAAAGGAGATGGCCGCACTGCTAACGTACGGTCGCTCAGTATATATTATTCTTTAAGAAGACTAGTAGAAGAAAAATATTATTTTATGTAATTTTGAGTCCTCTTCTATTCAAAAACTGAAAGATATACTGACCTTTACGCTATCTGGGTCATAATTCGATTGTAGGTTGCATGGGGTTTTTAAATAATTGGAATTTTTTATCCAAGCAAAACTTAGATTATCACTCATGACACAGAGTGTTGTGAATACATTCAAAAATTTTTTAATATTGTCACACAAAAAAATTTAAGGTATCTTTAGCTTCTTTTTAGAAAGCTAGTTAAATTCTCGTCCGGGCATGAGATAGAAACGGAAGGAAGGGCAGAGTGGGGGAAGGCTTGGACCCTAGGGTTCCATAGAAGAAGACCCTCCTGGCATTCACTCCACAGCTCCATTTCTTTCTTTCTTTCTTTGCCTAAATTTAATTTCTTTGAGCATGTGCCTCTCCCCCTTCCTCCACACCCTGCCCTGCCCCCCTCCCAAAATCTGCAAATAAAATTCTCCCTCCCTCCCTGGTTCAGTAGCTGGAAACAGCTGGTGGGTTTTGTGTAGCAACTGAACTGTAGGGGAAAAAGTTTTGGCAAACACTAGGGAAACGCAAGACAGAGGAGGTAGGTAAACTCAGGAAACTGTTTTCATGAGTAAATGAAGGAAACAAAGGCCGCCCAGCAGGAGCAGAAGGGACACACACTCCCTCTGAATAGCTCCCTAAAACAGGGGTCTGAAAAGGGGGAAGGCCCATTTGCTTCTGGGAATCCAATAAATTGTTTCAGGAAGTGAAAGTCTGTCCCGGCTAATGGAGCCGTGATTGACAGCACTTCTCATTACGGAGCCCATCAGGGGACAGGGCATTCCAGTGTATTAGGGGGTGATTTGGGAATGAGGGAGGCCTGCGCCCAAAGTGGGGGTAGGATGGTGGATGTCTTCCTGTGTTCACTGAAAGAGTCTGGGTCCCCTGCAGCCCCCCTCCAGGAAAAGAGAATCTTGTCTTTCAGGAGCATTTACCTTGTATACTATCTATTTCTCATGACACTCCTGAACCAGCTTCCCAGGAGAGCCTGTCTCTGAACCATGATACACCCTGCCCCAGGTATGGCCACTTTTACAGCCTACATTCACCTGCACCCAGTTTGACAATCTGAACAAGATCCTTCTGTAAGGCTTGGCACCTGTACCTCAGCGGCTAGGGCACCAGCCACGTACACCAGAGCTGGCAGGTTCAAATCCAGCCTGGGCCTGCCAAACAACAATGACAACTACAACCAAAAAATTAAAAAAAAAAAAAAAAATAGTTGGGCATCCTGGTAGGCACCTGTAATCCCAGCTACTTGTGAGACTGAGGCAAGAGAATCGCTTAAGCCCAAGAGTTTGAGGTTGCTCTGAGGTGTGACGCCATAGCACTCTACTGAGGGTAACAAAAAGAGACTCTGACTCAAAAAAAAAAGATCCTTCTGTAAGCATCATAACATGATTACTTGGCATGTGTAAAATTGTTTTTTCTGTTTGCATATGGTGCTAGGAATGGCCTGTTAAGACTGTTAGATGACAACCAAGGATACATATGTTTTCTTTGTCTGTGAAGCACCATTGAGGAAGTTGACTGGATTTCATTGGACTCACTAGTTATTATCACAAGGCTCTGGAATGGGCTGTCAGGGTAGGTGGTGTACACAGGTCTTTGAGAGTAGGGGACATTCTGATGCTCCTCTATGGTTGAAACCTGCCACCTGTTCTTCTGGGAAGGCACAGAGGGAGGTGATGGTACATAACAGGTCAGATTAAACATCAGCAGGACAGGGAAGGTGAGCCAGGCGTGTTTGTTATCCCAGCTTATTCAGATTGTTGGTATGCTGATCTGGCAAAAGACTCCCTTCTGGGACAAGACAGACCTCAGTATCCCGTATGGTCATTTCCAGAAAGGTGGGGATCTTCACCTGAGTGCCTTTCATTTTGAACCTTACCTGGCTGGACTCCAGGACACCTAGCCCAGAACCCTTCTCTCATTCTCCAGCCTGGCCAGGTGTCACTGGGCAGTGGTATCCTTCCCTAACCGTACAGAGAGGCCACCATGATTCTCACTTCGAAACCAGGATAGGCCAAGCTTTTTCACGCAATGCTTTGGGGGGTATAATAGTGGAAATAGATTTAATTCTTTACCTGGGTTTAACTACACTTTTCATCTTTGTAAACTAAATCTGCTCTATATAGTAAAACCCAGGATGAGCTGGCTTCTCCAGGTTTGTTTCATGCTCCTGAATTACAGCTGTGTCTGCTCATCCTCACACGTTTATTCATCCGTCCTCCTTATTCACCTTGTCCCAGATCCTGCCACCATGCGGGTGGCACCCAGCACCTCCTGAGTTATGACTGACGTGGCAGGAGATGACAGTTGGGATTGTAGTAAGAGGTATGGGGCTGAGATCACATTCAGGGAACTCACTTCAAGGAGGAAGGGTTCGTAGGTTTCAAAGTGCTGAAAGCAACAGGTACCTCACTCGGGGGAGCTGAGGAGGAAAGTGCACACCATGGGCAGGGGAAGGTGCAGGCTGGACCGCGCACACGGGCGGGGGGCTGGGGGGGCAGCGTCCACATCCAGCCTGCACATTTGTATACGCAGATGGCTTTTTTTCAAAGACATAATACTTCTTTCATAATTTGTGTTTTTCCAAAGAAAAAAATAAAAAAGTAAGTCCAGGCAATTGCTGTTACACCAAGTGCAAACTTCCTCTGTCCCCTGGGCAGCTCTGCTGTCCTGTAAAGGGCATATTTACCTCTGTGCCTCTCCATCCCCCGTGCCAAGACACCATCTCTGCTCAGAGGTCCTTTCAGGTGACTCGTGCTGGGGATAAAGTGCCGCCACCCATGCTGCTGGGTACTAGCAAAGAGACTGTGGTGTCAGACTCAACACAGTGAGGTCGGCAGGCTGGAAGGTTCCCCGAGAGCCTTCGCCTGTTGCTGTGGATGAGACGCAAAATCTGGAAGGAGTCTGGTTCTATTCCGATTCCATGTTCATCTCAATACCCTTCTTTACCCTGGAGAACAAAGAGGAGTTTGCACAGAGGATAAAGGGGGTCATTTAACCAGAAAGGGCCTCTGCCCATCTCAGATTTCCTGTACCATCAGCATTAATCTGCTGCTTTATAAACATGCAGATGGGGGCAGGACTGCACGCGTGTGGGCAGTGGGGAGGCACCCTGATGGGCATCCCTGCCTCTCCAATGGCCGATGAGGTCTCTCTGGCACAGAATGCCCTATAAATTTATTAGCATGCCCCACTTCTCATTGGTGGATTTTATACTGTTAACCACCAAGAAATTGCCAATTTTCAGGAGGTAGTCACTCAAATCGCACTATAACTAGGTTTAAAAAAAAATCCACACTGCTACTGTTGTAAATTAAGCTTAGGCCTTTGCCGCAGCTCTCCCGCGGCTAATGAGTCACTGGGATAGAGAAGTTTGGGGTGAGTGGTGTTGCTGGGAGCACGTGTTTACCAGGAGGCCCACGGCTCCCCCTTACCCCTTGGCCTCACCCTTCACAGGCGCCCCTCCTCACCTCTCGAAGCCCCTCCAGGCTCCAGCTGCATAGGCCCCGCATGGGCTGGGGAGAACTGGCAGTTTTGTGGCCGTTCCCGTCCTGGGCTTTGATGTTCATGTTGATACATTCAACCCTCCGGCACATCACGCAAAGAGGACGTATCCACCCTCTTCTTTCGAGAGCATAATAGAAATGTTCAGGAGCAGACATAATTATTTCAATTACTTCTCTCTGGTTTTTGAGACGTACACTCAAGAGTCACAAATTAGAAAATAATATTCGCATGTTTCTTCTAATTGGTAACAGATTAGAGGCATTTTATCTTTTCAAATAATTTCCAAATGCGCCTCAAAGAGACTGGGAAGGGAGGGGAGAGAGGTGTAGAGAAGCAGGCACACTTTGCCCAGAGAGCGAGCAAGCGAGAGGCCACGATGTTGCTGAAACCTCTGGTGGTGACGTGCGTGGGACACCCTCCTCCTGCAGCGATTTTTAGTTCAGACACTTTTTCCTACTGAAAGCTAGCAAAGATAGGCCTTCACGTTTTTACGGGCCAACCTGCACTTACGTACTTGGTTTGATGCCTGCGTGCCGTCTCCCCGCCTTGTGTTGGCTGCACACACACATTTGTGTATCCGTTTTAGTTTTTATGTCCTATCTACTTCAAAGAATGGATGTGAAGTCATCTGTGCCTCTCCATCCAAGAGTTTTGGAGGGATGAGGATGTGGAGGCTGCTGCTCGTTGAGATCACTTGGTGACGGCATTGTGGCTCCCACTCGGGGGATAATGCGTTCCTCCATGTCATGGTGCCCTTCTTCATATCGTACTTCCTTTTTTATAATGGAATTTGGTTTTGTCAAATGCTGTTTTTAGAAATTGCTTGCTTCTTATCTGGAAGGCAGTTGGATAGTTTCTTCTAAAACTATGCAACTCCCTATGACCCTGCAATCTTGGCAGAGAAATAAAAGCTCAGGTTTGCACAAAAACCTGTAGACAAACATTCCTGGCATTCAAAAACTGGAAACAGGCTCAGCACCCATAGCTCGGTGGTTAGGGCGCCAGCCACATACACTGAGGCTGGTGGGTTCAAACCCGGCCCAGGCCAGCTAAACAACGACAACTGCAACAAAGAAATAGCTGGACGTTGTGGCAGGCACCTGCAATCCCAGCTACTTGGGAGGCTGAGGCAAGAAAATCACTGAAGCCCAAGAATTAGAGGTTGCTGTCAGCTGCAATGCCATAGCACTCTACAGAGGGTGACATAGTGAGACTTTGTCTCAAAAAAAAGAAATGGAAATGACTCTGATGTCCATCAAGGAGTGAATGATTAAACAAGCCTTGCATCCATTTTGAGGAAAACTACGCAGCAATGAAAAGGAATGAATGATCAATACACACAACTCCTTGGATGAATCTATAGGATTCTTTAAGGCTGCATAATATTCCATGGTATAAATGTACCACAATTTGCTAGTCCATTCACGGGTCGATGAGCACTTGGGCTTCTTCCATGACTTAGCAATTATGAATTGGGCTTCAATAAACATTCTGGTACAGATGTCTTTGTTATATTGTGACTTTTGGTCTTCCGGGTATAAACCTAGTAAAGGAATTATAGGATCGAATGGCAGGTCTATTTTTAGGTCTTTAAGTAAAAATCAGGACTTTTAAGAGAAATGACTCATTCCAGATCTGGCCAGAGGATGCACAGGCTGGCCTGGAGCGTCCTGCTGTGTGCTAGAAAGAAAGCCCAGAACTGTCAGGGACCAAGGGAGATGCAGCAGACAGAAACAGGGGGCTCCGGGGGCTCCCACCAACCAAACCTGGAACAACTTAAGCCTCAGAAATAACATTGTCGGTAATAGTTTACAGGGCACAGTTATCTTTTAAATGTCCATGAGTGGTACTCTAAATGGGCAGAGGAGAAAAATCTCCTCTTTACAGAAAATGTCAGCTAATAAACAGAATTGGAAAATCTCCATCTCACAACCAAGCATGTAAATGTGGTTCAGCCAATTGCATAAGGGCTGCAATTCTCCAGGGAAAGGAGCAGGATATGCCCACCTCCTGGCACCACCTGTGGGTCACTGGTGATTATGAAGGGAGAAGGGACCCGGCCAGGGGTCCAGTCTGGCGACCCTCTGCTTTGTACACTCGGGTTCCATGGCTGGACGACCCACAGTCCGTACCTCCCGGTGTGATGCGAGGGAGGCTTGTGGCACCTCCATAGTGTTACTTTGAGCCAAATGGAGTCAGAGAAACACAATTGGCGGGACATTCTGCCATTGAAATAGCTTGAACTCTTCCAAATATGTATTAATATATTAAAAGTTCAAAAAGAGAAGTGGAATTTGGAAAAAATGCTTAAACTGAAGGGAAATACAAGAGACAGGAGGCTGACGCCAGTGGATTGCCTGAGCTCACAAGTTCATGACCAGCCTGAGCAAGAACTAGACCCCATCTCTAAAAACAGCTGGGCGTTGTGGCAGGCGCCTATAGTCCCAGCTACTCGGGAGGCTGAGGCAAGAGAATGATTTGAACCCAAGAATTTGAGGTTGCTGTGAGCTGTGACGCCGTGGTACTCAAGGGCAACAGAGTGATACTCCATCTCAAAACAAAACAAAAAAAGAGATAGGATTCTGAGTGTAGCATATACCTCACTGACTGAGGCCTGGTTGGATAAGAAAGTTCAGCACTAGAGCATATTTTTGTATCATTTGGGGAATAATATTGACCTCAATATTGATAAGATCAATCATAATCCCAAAGGTACAATCCCAAATGTTTATAATACCAATATTGAAATCCTGAAAGATCAAAATCCAAAAGACATAATTCTGGAAATAAGCATCTTTAAAATCATTTACATTTTTTTTGTAGAGACAGAGTCTCACTTTATGGCCCTCGGTAGAGTGCCGTGGCATCACAGCTCACAGCAACCTCCAACTCCTGGGCTTAAGCGATTCTCTTGCCTCACCTCCCAAGTAGCTAGGACTACAGGCGCCCGCCACAACGCCCGGCTATTTTTTGGTTGCAGTTTGGCCGGGGCCGGGTTTGAACCCGCCACCCTTGGTATATGGGGTCGGCACCTTACTGACCGAGCCACAGGTGCCACCCTAAAATCATTTACATTTTTAACAGGAGATTTATTTGACAAACAAACATGACAGAATACTTCATGCGCACCTTTACTCAATAAAATAGTACCTACGTACTTCTGCAAGCACAGAAACTCAAACATACTAATGACAACCACATGAGTGTAACGGGTAAGAGGAGACAAGGCTTATTCATGAAAAAACAGGTCACAAAGGGAACACGTGAACACACGTCACTATGTCTGGTGATGACGTCACTATGTCTGGTGATGATGTGCACTCAGCTTTCTAACTGCCCTCAGCTAAAATACCACAACCAACCTAAACCTTTTTTTTGTTTTTTTTTTTTGAGACAGAGTCTCACTCTGTCACCCCTAGTAGAGTGCTGTGGCATCACAGCTCACGGCAACCTCAAACTCTTGGGCTCAAGCGATTCTCTTGCCTTAGCCTCCCAAGTAGCTGGGACTACAGGCGCCCACCACAACACCCTCTATTTTTAGAGATAGAATCTCACTCTTGGTCGGGCTGGTCTCGAACTCATGAGCTCAGGTGATCCACCCACTTCAGCCTCCTAGAGTGCTGGGATTGCAGGTATGAGCCACTGCGCCGGGCTTAAGTCTTTTGACAAGATCAAAAACCTCATTGTGTCCAGGTACAGTGGCAATATGCCTTTAATATTAGCTACTTGGGAGGCTAAGGAAGGAGAATCACTTGACCCCAGGAGTTCAAGGCCAACCTGAGCAACATAGCAAAACTCTGTCTCTTAAAAAAAAGAGAGAAAGAGAAATCTTGATGGGTCATCACTGCACATATGACGCCATCCAGAGAACTGAAATCTCAAGAAATTTTCTTTTCAAGTGCAGATGTACAAAAATGACATCTCTTAATTTATTAAGTTTCAACGTTTTATCTGTACATACAAAGTCAACGTTGTGACAGTGCACTAGCATGGAGTCAGATTTGTAAAAAAAAAAAAAAAAGAACGCATGAAATGAATTAGATCTCTCTAGAAACCTGTACCTGGTTTATACCTCCAGTATTGAGAAAGATGCAAAAGATGAGGTACTTAGCATAGGAATTGTAAGGAACAATGCCGTCAATTTGTTGAAAAGAAAACCTACAAAGGAAATTTAGCATATGAAAAACTGTATTGTAGGGAAAGGGTATGGACATTTGCACAGAGATGCGACTTCAAGATTAGTAGCTATATTTTGAAGTCTATATCATAGGGAAATGCTGCCTTTTTGCTTTTGGAGAATACTTCACATTCATTTTCTAAACCACGCTGCTGTTTTTGAGAGTCTTCTCTGATTTGATACACGCCAACACTAGCATTTCTCTTAAGTCCCATCTCCTGGGGCGTGCGTCCACGCGGTCCTGGGCATATGGACGTCCCCCGTATGCAGACCACAGGTTTGGCAGAAACAGTCCTGGTGATCAGACAGTGACATCACTGTGTAAGTGTCTAATCCTGCCAGGCACATAGTTACTTTTGAACCAGTCAGTAACTTGGCTGGCTTCTCCAGACAAATGCTGCTTTCGTTCCTTAAAAGCTCCTGGAAGGAAAGCCAGTGCACACAAATGACGCATCTTTAAACGGAGTTTCTTGTCGTTGCCATATCACTTGGCCAATCCACTCATTTGAATGCTCCGCCAAATGCATCGGGCTGAATGGAAAAGACAACTTCTCTTGTAACACCTTGAAATTCACTTTAAGACCCCTTGATCATACCTAATTCCAGATTTTTCATTATGTTTGGAGAGTTCAGTTGAAATCCGTTTCTTCTGCATTTATAAAGTGCTTCACTTTTTTCAACATTCAGGGTTATGGTGATAAGGATTGTCTCTTTCAGTATCATGATCCGAACCCATTATCAATGATAATAGTGTATCGAATTTTAAATTCCTTGTATATAATAATGTGGCCCATAAAAATGGTGGTTTGGAGGGAACAAAAGTGTATTCAGATCTTAGATTTTTTTAATTACTGTAAAATATACATGACTTAAAATTTACCACGTAACCATTTCTAAGTACGCCGTCCAGTAGCAGTGAGTTCATTCACCTTGTGCGTCATCACCGTCTGTCTCCAGAACTTCTCGATCTGAAACCCTGTACCTAGTAAATGCAGTCTCCCCACCACCACGCCACCCCCACCACCACCCTGGCAACCCCTTTTTGAATTTGACTACTCTACATAACTCATACAAGTGGAATTTTATAGTATTTGTCTTTTGGTGTCTGGTTTATTCCACTTAGCTTAATGTCGAGGTTTATCCATGTTGTAGAATATATCACTGCCCCTCCGCCCCCTCCCCTTCCCTTCTCATTCCTTCCCTTTTCTTTCCTTTGTTTTTGGCAATAGGGTCTCATTCTGTTGCCTGAGCCCAGTAGCAGTGGCATCATCATAGCTCATCATAACCTCAGATTCCTGGGCTCAAGGATCCTCCCAGCTCGGCTCCCCGAAATGCTGAGACGGCAGGCATGAGCCACCACACCATCCTCCCACTACCTTCTTTTAACATCTTTCCATGTTTTCATATTTTAAGAAAGGTTAAAAAGCAAATTAATTTTAAACGTCATCACCATTTGCATACACTCCATCCGCAGTGCCTTTCCTCTCTTAAAAATCCCTTTAAGATCTTGTTTTGTTTGGTCATTGTGACAATTCTAATCCCCTCCCACTCCCAGATTAAAGGAAAAATACATTAAGAAATTTCTTTGGTGTTCAAAATCAATGGTCTTATGTCTTTAAAAAATGATATTACCCAGAACTGTAGCCCTTAAACCCACTTGGCCGTTTTTATTAGAAACTGTTGCCACTCTGTGGCCTGTGACCTTTCCCTCGCGTTTGAGGACCATTCAGCCAGCCTGTCGCTGAGAAGCCAGCAGGCTGTGCTAGGTCCTCTGCAGTCCCTCTGTCTTGTCCCTAAAGCTTCTGCTGTCAGGAGAGGCCTTAGGTTTGCCCGTCCCTGGTGTTTAAAGATTGCCGGCGCACACACGGCAAGAGCATCCATTTTACAGTATCCCAAGCGAAGGAAAGGGCCATTTCTCTTCCCTGATCTGTTTATGATGCGATATGTTCCCAAGCCGGTCACATCAGCCACTGTTGTGGTGAGCTTAATTCACTATGATGGGCTCTGCCACCAGGGCTGCTGTGCTTCATGCCACATTACACGGACCCAGGACCACCTCGCCCCAGCAGCCCGGGGCACTCTCCCTGGGCAGAGTTATTGGGATTTATGCGTTAAAACGGTTCTTCACATTCCTCCTAATGCTGAAGTGAAGAAACATCCACTTCTGTTGTGACTGGAGCAGCTCAGCTCTCACTGCAAACACACAATTTCCGATGAATTCACAAACTTGACTCTCAAAACCAGCTTTGAGCAGAGTATTAAGGGCATCTGCGCTAAAATTCCAAGTTAGTGAAATGCTGTCTTGGAATGGTGGGCAGGGGTCTCAGGGACGAGCCAGCTTGTGAGCTGAGGGGCGTGGCTCAGGCCCTCCTTCCTTTAAATTTCCCTTTTTTCTTGTGTTGTTTAATAATAAATTAAGAAATGGGAAAAACAGTAAATATAAAAATATCTCAGCTGCTTCTGGAAGAATCTGGATGTTTTGCCCTTTCTAAAAGTGTGGCATTTTTTAAAGAGTCATTTTCAGGGGTGGTGCCTCTGGCTCAAAGAGTAGGGCACTGGCCCCATATACAGGAGGTGGCAGGTTCAAACCCAGCCCTGGCCAAAAACTGTAAAAAAAATAATAATAATAAATAAAAAGTCATTTTCTTAGAACTTAAACATCTAAATTGCTACAATCTCCCTCCACCCCCGCCCTGGCCTCTCCACCACCCCCTGGGCCTGGCCTACCTTCTGTCCTACATTCTCTGTCCCACCCTCAGCCCAGCACCCTCCATAAAAGGAGAAAACTCCACCTGCCAAGGTCACTATTTGATCACCTCAGGTGCCATACTCCAGGCCGTTCCCAGGGGTGTGGTCCCCCTGGTGTCAGTCAGGCCCCAGGAGGGTGGCTGTGCTTCTGGGTCCTCGCTGTTCTCAGCCCCAGCAGTGAGACCCACGGAGCAGCTCCCCAGCCTCAGCCCTCTATAAGCACCCCCTACCTCTCTGGTTCAGCCCTAGCAGGGAGACCCCGCTGAGCAGCTCCCCTGGCCTCAGTCCTCTGTAAGCACCCCACTCCCATCCTCTCTGGTTCAGCCCCAGCAGTGAGACCCCCATGGAGCGGCTCCCCTGGGCTCAGTCCTCTGTAAGCACCCCCCGTCCTCTCTGGTTCCTGCCTCCACCCTATGCTTGTGAGTTACACAGCCTCCTTTAGTCCCTACCATGTCCCTGAGATGTGAGTGATTTTATCCCCATTTTTCAAATGCCTGAAATGACTATACAACGTCTGAGGGAGAAGTCGAGCCCCGGTCTGAGGCACTGAAACTCTAAACATGGCCCATTTCTGTTAGTTGAGGCCTTGGGGAGCCGGCCTGGCACAGGGGCTCGCTGAGACAGGGCTTCTGTGTGAGGATGGGAGCAGAGTGTGCCGTGTGCCTGCCCTGCCCAGCCCTGGGGCCCCTGAGAGATGCTTCCCAGCCAGGCCAGTCTCAGCGAAGCAGGGCACCAGCTCCCCAAGGCCGTCCAGCCTCCAGCACGGCCCAGTATGATCCTGTTCCTGGTGCCTGAGCTGCACTCCTGCCCAGGCTGGGACCTCACACCTTCAGCATCATGAGGCGACTCCCCCTATCCTCACAGGATCACAGGGCCACGAGGGTCAGGCCCACCACCACAGTCCTATGCAGTCACAGTCATTTGGCCACTTAGAATATGCAACTCAGACCACAAAGACCAACGGAGGAGGACTGGTGAAGCCAGAGCAGAGCCCTTGAGTGCCCGTCACACCCGTGCCTGCTGGGCTGGTTTCCACCAAGCTCCACCCAGCACTTCAGCACTGGGAGACACAGGCCAGGCGGTTGCCGGTCCCTGGGCAGGGAGATGAGGCTAAGCCCCTTCCCTCCATCTAGATGAGGGAAGCAGAGAGGGGGCTCACTTCCAAAGCTGAAGGGCCAGCAGGAAACTGTCCATCAGGGCCGCCCACACACAAGGAAAAGAATTGAGATTATCATCGTGCAGAGTGGTTGATTGGTTTGAATGGAGAAGTAGAAAAATCCCAGTAAACCTGTTTTAAAATTAAGAACGGGGCATACAAACGTTCATGACACAAGCTCAGTTTTAACATGATAGCCAGATAAGACTGAAAGATGGGGAGGGCAGGGAGACCAAGGACAGGGAGGGGAACAGCCAGGGCCTTGGCACTTGGGCCAGTTCTAGCTGCTGTGACATGGTGCTGTAGGCTGGGAGGCTTACACAACAGAACCGTCCTCACACTTCTGAAGCCTTGCAAGGCCAAGGTCTGGGTGCTGGCTGACGAGTTCTGGTGCTGGCCTCTTCCGGGCTTGCAGACAGATACCTCTTGCTGTACCTTCCCATCAGGGAGAGAGACCCTCCTCTCTGTGTCTCCTAATCAGGATGTGAGCCCCATTCATGAGGGCCCTGCCCTCAGGAAACAATCCCTTCCCAGAGGCCCCTTCTAGATACCATCACACCAGGATTTTAAAATTCAACATAGGAATTTGAGGGGACACCAACCTGAAGTTCATAGCACCCTTCTTGTCTCCCTGCCCTCGGCCACCTAGCTGGTACCCTCTTGGGTGCTGAGCACAGGACATCGGCTTGTTCACCTTCCAACTTTAAAACACGTCCTGCAGCAGGGCACAGCTCTCCAGGTTCCTGTGCTCTGTGTGTTATGGACGTGTCCATCCTTCCAACCTGATGGCCTCCCAGGTGGGCGCATAAAAGGTTAGAGAAGGTTGAGCTCTGGCGGCTGTTCGTGATTCCAGGGTGCAGAGAATTGATGTCAGCAAATTCTTCCATCCTGGGCTTAATTTCCCATGAATGGGGTCAGAACAGGCAGTTGGGGTCACTCACAGCAGGCTGGGGGGTGAGGCTCGTGGAGGGCCATGCTCTGGTCATTCTACCAGTGACCAATGCTTTGTCATGGTGCTGTGTCAGCAGGATGGTGAGGCAGGAGGACCGGTCAAGGTCTAGCTGTGGACCCAGGAGGGAGGACCCCCAAGGACTACGGGGAGGGGGGAGGGTTCACTACCTGAGTATGTGGCGTACTTTACAGGTCTTTCAAAGTAAAAGGCTCAGTGAGGCCTTCCTTTGAGGGGCCCTTTGAGCTGGCCCATCAGCTTGGACCCCCGTGCTGACCAGTGGACTCTCTTATGGGATCTGGGATGCCCAAGGCACTGGGTACTTGGATCATTTCATCTCTCTAGAAGAAAAACCAAGGCCCAGGAGAAGTCAGGTGCCCTGCCCAGGGCCACCCAGCCAGCTGTGTCCATGTCCAGAGAGGCCTGGGGCCCCCACACCTGCGTGACTCACAGACATAATAAGCCTAATACAGTTGACTTTATTTAATTAATAATGATCCTGTTCTGCTCCTCCATGCTCATAAAACACCCTGCAGGTTGGCAAAAACACTCATAATATCGATCAGAAGTCAGGTGGGATATTTATTTTGTCTTTGCCCCATGAGCATAAATCCTTGTCCATTGCCTCCTGCTCCCTTGCATGTGGGATTTACAGTGGCCAGCTTCTTAAAAGCTTTCAGTAATTAAGGAGTAAATATCCATGGGTCTCTGCTGGCCGTGCTCTGTCCCGAGGCCTGACCCCCTAGCAACGCGGCAGGAGAAGGCATGCGTGCGAGGCGGGGTCAGCTCCGCGCTCAGCTTGCAGAGGGCCAGGGTCTTCCCCTGCAGAGAGGAAGCCCCTCTCTTTCCCTGGCATATTGTTCCAGCGCCCTCTTCCATGCCTCTCCTCCCACTTCCTGTTCTTCTTGAGGCAGGAAGCTCTCTGGAAATTCCTTGCTGCTAGCTCTTTCTCTTCTGTCCTCCTCCCATCCCCGCTGTCCTCTCCCACTGTTCAAAACCCTGTGCGTCTCCTCCAGTTTCTGCTGCAAGCCCCAAGGGTATTCCCCCTCTCCCGTATGCTTTGCTGCAGGTTCTTTTAACATTAGGTTGAAAAATCCTCTCCCACCTTTGGGAAGGGAAAAAAAAAAAAAGATTCCCCAATGGAGCAGTGTGACAAGTGACAGGCACAAAAAACAACTTTGTTGTTGGCCTTTTAACATCTGAGGGGGCGGGTCCCAATGAGAATGAACGCCTTAGACTCCATGCAGAGTGGACTTGCAGGAAAGGCTGTTGTTTGTTGTGCAGCACTTTATAAAAGTGTTCAGAAAGCCACATTTGTGGAGCTTTCAAGGTAGATGACAAAACCACGGAGAGATAGCTCTTCATGCCACTCCAAAATGTCTCTGGCTCACAAACAGCGGGCCCCAGGAGGGCCGAGTGGGCATCTGGTCGTCCACTTCCAGGTCCATGTTCTGATGACCCCTCTCCCGAGGTGCCGCAAGATGGCATTGAAAGCCAATCAGAAGCTTTGTGGTTATTTGTTAAAAACTTTCTTTTCTGGGAATCTATCCCATTAATCTTATTACCCGTTGGCAGTGTGCTGAGCCCTCCCTGCCAAACCCAACACACAGCTGATGGCAGTAAGTGCGCCCACATCTCTGCAGCGCTCCACTGGGGAGCAGCAGGGGCAGGGGTGTGGCGCCAGGCGCGAGCCTCTCGGGACGGGGTCGTGTCTAGGTGGGACTCTCCCTCTGCCCCCCCAGGGTCTTACTCTACACTCTGCTGGTCACTGGTGACAAGGATTTGCCAGTGCCCATGAGATGATGCCTCAGCAGTGACCGGGGCTCCATCTGGGACCTGGCTGCCCGGCGAGCCCCCGCACCCAGGCACCTCCTTCCCTTTCTGTCCTGGGCACTGGCCTCTGTATCATTTGCTTTTCCCTCAGTTTTTTCCCCACATTAGTGATTTCCTTTCTCCTCATTCTACAGTTCTTTAATTATTATTTACAGTGATTCTGCAATTTTTTTAAGGAAGAGAGGTGGAGGTAGACACTTGACCGATTTGCGTATCGGCACCCCTCTGCAGTGGGGAGGCGCCCCGGGTCAGCGCGTTTCCTGCAGTGGGGGCGTGCCCCAGATGGGCATCCATAGACACGTCTGGATGTGAGCGGCCCAGCATAGCAGCTGCCAGGCACTCGATATCTGTAAGATGTGTCTAGAGGAACTGAGTTTTTTGTGCTACTTTATTTCATTTAATTCAGACTTAAAGTTTAAGTTCATGTCTGCTCCATTGGGTGGCAAGGCTCTCAATGCCCCCTCTGAAGCGAATCACACCTAACCCTTCACCAGAGAAAAGAACCAAGTGCTGAGATGGCCGTGAGGAGGGCATGGGAAAAGGGCTGTGTGGGTGCACTGGGTCTGCAGTCCAGGTGGCTGTGCATACAGGAATGAGTTGCCTAATTTGGGAAATGGAGCCCTGAGGAAAAAGTCAGTGCCAGGGTGGCTGTCACTCATCTGTCACCATGGGGGACAAGGACTGGGCAGTGCTTTACGTCCTCGTGACTCACCTTCCTCCCACGGGGAGGATCTGCCTCAATGGGTGCTGTGAGGATTAGACCAGAGCATCGTCCAGCTGGCTCAGCCCAATACTGGCTCATGGTAAGTACTCAGTAAGCATCAGCTTTGAGTGTTTTTGATGTTTTTCCTAGTCCGTGTAACAGGGTCTGGCTACTTTAATAGTGACCTTATACTTCTGTATAAACAATGTCAATGGATTGGTTACCTAAACCCCCCCCCGCCCCCACATACACACACACACACACACACACCTGGCTCACACAGAGCTGTAATTTTGGTGGAGAACGTCGCAGAGCAACCAGGGTTAGATAATCTCTGCCCTTTGGTGCTGCTGTGACAAAATGCCTGTGACAGGGTGAGCTCTAAGCTACAGAAATGTGGTACCCACAGGTCTAGGGGCCGAGAAGTCCAGGGTCAAGGCACCAGCAGGTTCGGGTTCAGGTTCGGGCTTGGCCCTGGTGCCTATGTCCTCCCGTGGTGGGAAGGGCTAACAAGCTGCCCTAGGCCCCTGTCCTCAGAGTACCCAGTCACCTCCCAAAGGCCCCACCTCTTAATACCGTCACCTGGGGGAGGCACAAACCTCAGACCTTAGCAGTAATAAAAGAGCAACTTCTTGAGGGCAGTGTCCTGGCGAATTCATGTAGAGAAGACACCCCCACTGCAGGGACACCACTCAGTAGGGAGAGGAAGGGCCGACCAGTATCAGGCAGGTGAAATGCTGGGGACACACAGCTCTTCTCATGACATCCCCCGGTCGCTCAAGGACAGATCAGCCATCACAGTGGTGGGTGTCCCATCATCATAAGCAGGGTTGTCCCACAGCTGGTCTCACTCTGGTGCATCTCTCAGTGCTGTGCCGAGGGCTCCTGCCGTGGTCTTCCATGCTGTCACAGAGCCCAGTGCAGCCTGCACATGGTGGGCGGCCCCGCCTGGGTCCTTGCCATAAGCCTTGGAATAGAGCTGTCTTCCCACAACAACCCTATACACCTTTTGCAAACATAAATGCTCATCTCCATCCTTCCTACCCCACCCCTGGTCTGGTCACATGCAGTTTAAAGGGACCGTGGTGTTTGTCCCTTCCCAGAGGAGGGAGCTTCAACGCAGCCTGCTGCTGGCCACATCGTGTCCCCCAGCCCATCTTTAAGGTTGGGCCGGACTGGGACCCTCTCTTCCTCCGTTCCACAGCCCAGTCTGGATGGTGCCAAGTTTACTGAATATCCTTCCCTTCTTGCTCCATTTCGAAGGAGAAGCTGGGTCCATCAGCATCACGTTATTTTCTCTCCTTTTGTAACTTGGGGTACAGTTGGCCCATCCCTCTGTCCCTGCAGCCTTCCTTTTTGCCATGACACCACTCTGCTGTGACACATGCATCCTGTCCTGCATCTGCCATGTTGGGGGGTCCCTCCGAGGGTCTGGCATTATCAGGAATGGTGGGTAAAGTCAAACACAAAGCACACGAGCATGTGGCAATTCCACCTTGTCACCTGGTCCTGTGGTACCTCCTGGTGCCCACAGTTGGCAAGCACTGAATCTGTAGGCGATAGATGGTGTGTGTCCAGGGGAACTGACTTTGGGGCAGGCACATGGAGCCCAGCTTGGCCAGGGCATCAGGCCTTAAGGGCAGGTGTATATGGCAAAGCCCATCAGGCTGTAGTGCCAGAGTGTCCATCTCCAAGCCTGGAGGACCCCGGAAAACTCAGAGTGACCCCAGCTCCTGTGCCCTGGGCCCCACCTGCCCTCGTATCTCAGCCTCATGCTCAGTCCCAGCTCAGCACCTGCGCACCAGGTGGCCTCCTGTCATGGCACAGACGGGGGCAGGGGGCATCCTACAAAAGGGGTTTCATTGTAGGCAGGAAGAGAAAAAAGTATTACTACAGCAACTTTGGCTGGATCTATTTGGGGGATCGGCCCCAAGGCTTCTCCTGATTAGTTGCCCGCTCCTGGTTTCCCCTCAGCCTCTCAGGAGGCTGATTTATTTAAAGGTGTGTCAGCACCAAATCGGATGAGGAGCTGGGCCCCTCCTTTCTGCTGACGGCAGGCTGCGCCAATAATTCATTTTTTAGCTCATTAGCTAACAGAGGCCATGAGCAGTGGTCCTCTAGGGGATTGGAATGAGGCGAGGTGATCTACTGCCAGCTCCACTGCTCTTGAACTGGCCTTCCTTGGGGAAAATGAACGCCCCAGCCAAAAGGAGCCAGGGATTCCGGAAGGAGCATCGGGACATCACAGTAACAATCTTGAGTATTTATGCTTTGGCGTCACGGTTTCTTAGGGTAGATGATTTTAGACAGCATGTTATTCTAGAAAATAAGCCATTGTCAGAGTGTCCTTCCTCTGCATGCTCCTGTGAGTGTGGAGCTGAAGGAATGTGATGGGGGATGCGGCCGTCCTGTGTGTGAGCCAGCTCGGGCAAAGTGTCACCTGCTGAGGGCTTCGGTGAGGGCAGTTTATTTCTCACCATTCTGGAGGCTGCAAGTCCGCAGTTAAGGTGCCAGCAGGGTTGGTTTCTGGTGAGACCTCCTGCCCTGCTGGCAGATGGCAGCTTCTCCCTGTGTGCTCCCCCAGCCCGTCCTCTGTGTACTCATGGAGGTATGGTGTCTCTTTCTCCAGGTGGACACTTGCCCCAGCGAACTGGGGGCCCCTTTTATGGACTCAACTTAACTTCAGTTACCTCCCTAATGACCCATTTACCACGGTGTCTTGGTGCCCTCTGCACCCATGGGGAGCACGCAAGAAGCCAGTGGGCTTGCCAAGGCCCTTGGCCAAGAATGACCCCACCCCACCGTGACCTGAGAGGGTCATGTCTACAGACAGGCGTGATTTAGAAGCCTTTGACATCCAGCCCTATGTCACCAGCACTTCCATCCCCCCCCCCCAACACACACACACACAGGTAGGCTCCTAGGTGTATGACGATGATGTTAAATGATTAGAGATGTTACTGTGCATGGTCATAACACCAACAGCTACTACCGGCTGAGGAACTGCTGTGGCCAGCACATCGTCCAGATGCACGATCTCAGATCCCAAAATAGCCCTGCCTGGTGTAGATGTCTCAAATGAGGAGAGGAGGGGTCCAAGAACTTACGGAACAGTGTAAGTGGGCTGGGCCTGGTAGCACACATCGATAGCCCCAGCAACTTGGGAGAGACTGAGGTGGGAGGCTCACCGAATAGCCCAAAGCTGCCCCTGAGCTGTGATTGCACCACCACCTGGGTGACACAGTGAGACCCTAACACTGACCACTGCGGCCTTCAGCCCAGCATCCAAGGAGACAGCTGCTTTTCCTCCCGTTGGCCCCTGCGGAAAGTTCATAGAGCTGCCACCCACCCCCATTTGTCGGGGTGGGCAGCAACCTCAGGAGGTGGGCTCTAGGTCATGATCAGTGGTTGAGCACGGACGGGGTTCCTGAATTAGCACCCCTCAAACCCCAATGCCCCTGCCTGAGTCCTGGTTTCATGAGTTGGATTTCAGCTGCTAAAAAGGGTCACTTCTGACAGACAGGAAGCCCAGCAGCCACCTGTAGGTTCCAAGCCACCTCCTAATGTCTGAAACACACTGAAATATTGCACTCCCAAAGGACCCAGAAGGCAGTGCCGAAAGCCTCTGCTCCTGAGGCTGGGGTGAAGAGCTCTGGGTTCCATCAGACAATAAAAGCCCCAGCCACAGATCTAGGGGTGTCTTTGTGGGAGCCCGCGGGGGTCACATGAATGTGGGACCAAGGACACCCCCCCCAAAGTCTGCCCCAGAGACTTGGCACTTGTTTCCTTTTCCAGGTAGCAGGTATCAAGCCCAAGTTCTGTGAGTTGCTACAGTCAGATAAGGAGCTGTGAATAATCCGTCCCAGCTCTTAACCATGGGCCACAAGCTAAAGAAGGCCAAGCCTGGGGCCCCTTCTATTGTCTCACCCTGTCCCAGGTCTACTTTCTAATTTCATGTACATAATATTTGAATTTTCTCCTTAAAGAAGGCTTCCGAAATACACAGTAGAACCTCTGTAAGTTGGTCATGCATAGAGGTGGTCAACATAGGGTCTAGGCCAGCGGTTCTCAACTTGTGGGTCGCGACCTACAGAAACTGTAATAAAGGGCCGCAGCATTAGGAAGGTTGAGAATCACTGGTCTGGGCCTACTGCACATGGTACATGTCCAGTCTGTGAAAATCAGGTCAACTTGAGGAGGTGGTCAGTATAAGGAAGTGGTCCAGCTATGGAGGTTATGCTGCAGTATACGTTTCAGCTCCCCTAAACCTGGACCTACTTCTGTTATGTATATAAACAACGCTGATTTCTAAAACCAAAGAGCTGCTCATTTAGATATGTGTGGGTTTCAGTCTGTTCAGGTGAGCTTGCCTCTGGGGCGTCTGGATCTGGACAGGCCGGTGACAGCAAAGGGTATGACCATGGGCTTGGTACGCATTCTTTGGCTGGAATATTTGAATAATAAAAAGAAAAATTGAATAATTGCAGTTAGCACTGCAGTTACTTTGTGAGCTCTCGGGTTTATCCCTGGATGATTCAGTAGTGACTACTAAAATCAGTCAGAGCAGAGTAAAACAGTTGTGATTTTAATGTCTACCCAAAAATGCGAGTTCCCAAATTGGAATTTGAGAATCTGGACGTGCCCTTCACTGCCATCCCTTTTTATTTAATCCACATGTCATGCCTGTTGTGATTTATGAAATGCCTTAACAAATATCTAATAGATTATAGATAAGGTGTTTAAAATAACATCAAAGCTACTTTTCCCCTCCTTTGGGGGGGCGTTCTCCTTGGCTGGCCTTTCCTGGACATTGCCGGCACTTTGGTGCTTGTGTTTTTGCCCAAGCTGGGTGTCAGGGCTGCATTTGGGGGGGCCAGCGGTGTCAGTTCTCAGCTGTAGCCTAGTGTTTGTCCTGGAAATCTCCCAGTGAAAAGAGTTGGGGGTGACTCCAGGGTCACTCACATGTACCAGGAACTGAAGCAAAACTAATCCAGATTTACTCCTGGAAGAATTTGTTTGCCTAAGTATTTAAAAGCAGATTAGGGATAACCCGACACTAGATCACTAGGGGCAGTGTAAACACTGGGGAAGGTGCACATAGCGCTTCCCCTCTGTGCTTCCGAAGCAGAAATGTCACGGGTAATGAGTTTTCTTTCTAGACTTTCGTGGAAGCCCTGAGTGGTTTCTCCATGTGGCTTGTAGCTATGTGCCCTGATTGTTCCCCTGGAAAAACTTCTGAATTTTAGGAGAAGGGCAATTGTGAATCAGCGCGTTATTTCAGTCTCTGTGGGTAATCACAACCCCTTCTTACAGGGAGAGTTCTTCTGTGTTTTCCCCTCATCCTCATCAAAAAGCATCTGCCAGGCCTGAGGGAACACACCTTGGCCGGGGATGCTTATAAAGTTTCAAGAGCTACTTGTGACATCTCACATTGTTCTTTTTAAGTTTCTCGCTCTCCCCCTCCCCAACCCTGTTTCTTTTCTGGCTCTGAGGCAGGGTGCTGGGCATCCTGAGTTATTCATGTGTCTTACAGCCTTTTTTGGAAAACCAAAGCCAAAAGCCATCATTAGTAGCGACAAAGCTGGGGGCACCTTGCCTTGGGTTCTTGCTCTGGGTCAACGTAAACACGCTTTACTGTGGGTCTCTCTTTCTCTGAGTTTCTCATCCATCCTGTCTCCTTCTCAGCCCTCCCTCAAGATGTGGGCAGGGTCCCTGTCCTCCTGAGACCTGTGGAAGCTCAGTACCAGCTGACGGGGGTGGGGGAGGGAGGGGAGGTTCCATCTGCCCCCATCTCTGCTCTCTGGACATGCACACACACACCCCCCAGCCCCATCCTCTACTCTGTGCCCCTGCTCAGCGCTGGTCTGGAGGAGGGGAGCACCTGCCGTATTTCCTACACCCTGTACAGTTTCCCTGAGAAAACCTGGCTGTTCTTTGTCATTGGAGGGATTTGTGACATTCTGCCACCTGTACTTAAGGCTTTCCCGGTGTCCTGAGAGATGACAGAAGTACATACAGCAGCTGAGCTTAGCTTGTGTCTCTGCCCTTCCCAGGGTGGGTCTGCGGCCATGTTTTCTTCAGCTCAAAGTGTATGGAGACCCTGGGGAGATCACGCCCCCTCCCCAATCCCCAGGCAGCTGAGTTAAGAGCTAAGAGCCCAGGTCAACCCCAGGATAGGGGACCCGTCCGACTATCCTAGCCCCAGACTCTAACCCACTGTTCTTTAATCCTGACTCTCGTTCTTTCTCACTTATTGTAAAACTGAGCTCTTGGCCTGCACTGCAGAGCCACTGACCCAAGGCTGAGAAAGCCAGACCCCGAGGCTGTGAGCCTTACAGTGTTTCTCCTTCCCTGGATGTGCCAGAAACTTCTGCAGTGGTTCCAATTATGGAAGGGGGTTGTGGGGGGACCGAAGAATCTGCTCTTCTGGTAAGTTCCCAGGTGTGATGGTGCTGCTAGAGTGAGCATGGATTATCCTCGCCACCCAGGCACAGGGCTCCCATGTGCCACGGAGGACACTTACCTCCAGCTATCCACCTCCCTCTCTGTGCCTCCTGGCCATGCACCCAGGGGCTGTGGACTGGGTCCTGGCACCAATTGTGATTGCAACTGTCTGGTGGCTCTTGTAGGGAAGAGAAGGAGCGGTGGATCCGGGCCAAGTACGAGCAGAAGCTTTTCCTGGCCCCGCTGCCGTGCACAGAGCTGTCCCTGGGCCAACACCTGCTGCGGGCCACAGCTGATGAGGACCTGCGGACAGTCATCCTGCTTCTGGCGCACGGCTCCCGGGATGAGGTGAACGAAACCTGCGGGGAGGGGGACGGACGCACAGCGCTGCACCTGGCCTGCCGCAAGGGGAACGTGGTCCTGGCACAGCTCCTGATCTGGGTAGGTGGCCCACATTTGCTCATGCGTCACATTCATGGTGTGATGCAAATTAAACAACCACCTCATCTAGTTTGCTAGGACTGCCCTAACCAAACACCACACACTGGGTGGCTTAAACAACACATTTTCTCAGAGTTTTGGAGGCTAGAAGTTCAAGGTCAAGGTGCCGGTCAGTTTCTGGTGAAGCCTCGTACCAGGGCTAGTAGATGGCACCTCTCCCTGTGTCCTCACCCAGCTTTTCCAAAGTCCTTTCCTCTGACTCCCGCTGCCTCTCCCTCTTCTTGTGAGGGACCAGCCCTGTCGGATCAGGGTGCACCCTTGTGACCTCACTTAACCTTACATGCTACCATATAAAGGGCCCATCTCCAAATATAGGAGGTCCCAAAAGTCCCAAAGAGGTGGCCAACGTGAAGAGAATATTTTGTAAATATTTTGTGAAATTTTATAATGAATATTTTGTGAATAAAGGTCCCTTTAACTGCAATCTCCCATTTTCCCTATGAATGGCAAGTTTAGGGGCAACTTTGGGACACCGTGTACAGTCACATTCCAAAGTGCTGGGGGTGAGGACTCCGCCATATGAATGGGGGGCACAGTCTGCCCGTAACAAATCGCTGCCCCCCCTTTCCTTCTCAAAATGGCCCAGAGTCCCCTTGACGCTTCCATGTTGCAGACAGTGTACAGCTCCCTTATGCCCTTTTCCATGAGCAAAAAAACATAAAAACGTCATGTACTGTAACCAGGTATTTCCTCCTGATCATCTCTCCAGTAGTCTGTGACTCTGAGATTGGATGTGAGGACACACATTAGGGCATTGTTCACACCAATGACAATTTTGAACACGATGCGTGGTGGAGGACAGAGTAACTGAACTCTGTTCGTGTGGTGGGGTGCTATTGTGTGCCATGGTTTTGAGTAATATTAGTGATATAAGAAAATGATCATAGTACAGTGTTGGGTTAAAAAAAAAAAAGAAAGGAACAAATTACTCATGTAGTCTTATCTCAGTTATGCATATATACATTTAGATTCCAAGGAAGCACATTAAACGAAAATACATTAAAATATTTTATTTATTTATTTATTTTTTTTTTTTTTTGGCTGGGGCTGGGTTTGAACCCACCACCTCCAGCATATGGGGTTGGCGCTCTACCCCTTTGAGCCACAGGTGCCGTCCCGAAAATACACTAAAGTATTAACAAAGGTTATCTCGGGGTGGCAAGATTCTAGGTGTTGTTTTCCTCTTATGCATGACCGATGGGTTTTCTACAATGACAGCAGCCTCTGAGATCAAAAAAAGTGATTTTTTTTTTTTTTTTTACAATTGGAAAGTCTAAATAGAAAACTAAAGTTCTCCCTGATTTGTTGACATTGTACAAAGGAGGGGCTTCTAGTTGAGAGAATCACTTTCTTCCCTTAAAAGAATACACTAGCCGAGGGACCAGGCTGTGGCTTCATCGCCCAGTGGTCCTGGAACTCACCCAGTTCTACAGTAGCCAGCTGGGCAGCCCTGTTCAGCACAGGCCACCAGGTGTAGGGGTTAGGGGTCAAGAGGAAGCTCCCCTGTCCCTCCCCCCCATCCGCCCCCGTGATACTAATGTGGGCTCTGTTGCCTCCGCAGTACGGGGTGGATGTCATGGCCCGAGACGCCCATGGGAACACAGCACTGGCCTATGCCCGGCAGGCCCCAAGCCAGGAGTGTGTGGACGTCCTGCTGCAGCACGGCTGCCCCGATGAGCGCTTCGTGCTCATGGCCACCCCCAACCTGTCCCGGAAAAACAACAACCGGAACAACAGCAGTGGGAGGGTGCCCACCGTCATCTGAGGGGCAGCCGTGCCCACCGCAACAGCAGTGGGAAGGTGCCCACCTCCCCCCACACCAGGACGCGGCAACCTCGCCGCACACGTGAGTCCTGTCACATCCCCTCACTCTTCCTGGTGGTCACCTCCCACCCACCCGTCCACTCTCACCCAAAACAGAGTCAACCTGGACATTGTCAAAGGGCGAAGAGGAGGCCAGGAGGCTGCAGAACCGATTCCTTTCCATGAACCCCCCTAAACAACAAACAGGAGAGGCCGATGGGGCCTTGGTTCTTTGATGATAGCACACGGTGAGGGACCCTACTCCTGGTGGCACAAGGGATGGGGACGCGAGGGGGAGGGGAGGAGAGGAACAAGGAGAGGGGGCAACTTTCCTTAACTGGCAGTTAAGCACATCAGTACATTTCACCTCTACCAAACGGAACACTTGGATTTCATCTCTTCTCCGAGGAGCTTGACGGCATAAATCAGAAGCAAGCACAGAGTTTGTCAGGTTTGAAGCCCCTATGATGGTATGTGTCAAATCAGTTGTAGCTAATCTGTCCAGGGAGAATACTGGCTTCATTACACTTGTATAGTTGAGTTCTTCCAGCATTACCGCTGTTTAATAGAACATGATTAGTCATCACCGAGAAGAAAGCATATTAGCTGAGGAGGTAGTTACGCGGCACGCTCCGGTGATTGCCACGATGTGATTGCAATACTCTTAGAAGCATCATATTATCCCAGACATGTTCTTTCAAGCCCTTGGAGCCCTCCTTTCTAAATTCACTGTCATAATTTAGTATCTGTTTAATTTTTCAGTCCAAAGAGAGGAAATCAGTTGCTGAGTATTATTTGACTGCAGTCTCCTTGGTGCAAAAACAAAATGGAAAAAATAAATAAGAATAACTCAGAAACTCAAAAGGAAATCACAAATTCAGCTAATAATGGCATTTGGAGTACATTTCGTAAACTAAGTAAATACATAAAAGGCTATTTTTTCCAAACATAAGAGATATTTTATGTCCTTTTGCCAAAGTGAATGTTTTGGGTCTCAGCTACTCCCGGGCCATGTTGCCCAAGTTACACAGGCTTCTGTGTTGTGTCCTTAGATAAGATGTTTGAAAATCTGTTTGAATAAAAGAAGTTCATAAATATGCATTGATTTTTGTACAGACAAATGGCACCTCTGTTAATTTATAAATTGAACTGGATGTGAACTAATAATGTGCAATTGGTTGAAGTAAGAGGGTTACAGATCATTGTACATGGAAAATATTCCCAGCAGTAAACACTTCCATTAGTGTGATATACAGCTTTTAAAAAGAAACATATCAGAATAAGTTGGTGGTACAATTTGCTTATTAAAATTGAGAAGGAAAAAAATAAAAGACCCTGGCGTGTATTAGAAAGTGAGGAAAGAGGCTTGCGATTTCCCATGATTGAAAGCATGACTTAGTTCTGATACTACTTTTGCTAACCAAGACCAAGGGGTTCTGGCAAGTCGGGGTGGTTTTCCAAATGCTGGACAGAGGTGCTTTACAGAGGAGGTGCAAAAACAGAGGAGGCTACTTGGTGGCTCTGAGGCACCCAGGGGCCATTGAAAACCCACATGCCCTGGACTTAGCAGTTAGGCCTGTGGGCAAGCCCTTCTGATGTGCCATGGCCACTGTATCCTCAGCCATCCTCAGTGTGGTGGACACATGTGGTAAACTAAATCATGGCATCCCTGAGGTTGACAAGAAAAGGGGGCAGCTTTTCCTCTGGTGGTGAAATGGGGAACAAGGGGGGGGGTCATGGTGGAAGACAAGGACACTGGCCTGGTGTGGCACAGAACACAAAGCCACCTTCCCCGGCTGCCTCTAGGAAGTTCCTTGCTCTTATATATTAAACCTTATATTTTGTAAAAATTTTTCCTCTTCTTTTTAAAAAAAAAAAATCAAAGTAGATGGGGGAAAAATAAAGCTTTACACAGACTTTATATGTGGGTAAGTGTCTCATGAAATTTCTAATCTTAATTAGAAAGTGGAACTCAACCAGAACCCAAAATCCAATGGGTGCAGAAGCCCCGAGTCTGAGTACCTTGATGCAGCCCCATAGCCCCTCTGTTCGATTTTTAATTCTGCATTTCATCACTGTGGAGTTACTTTAAATGTGAATAGAGATTTAAAAAAAAGTCATTGCCTATTTTTCAAAAATGCGGTGGTGTTCTTACCTGGCTTACACAGTCACCTCCACACGGCCTTTACCGTAGACTTTCTGTAGTGAACACAAGATAAAGAGTATAAATGAAATTCTTAAATTATTTCATTGTAGTTAATTCCCACTATAGGAATGCTTTATCATAGTGAAGCCTTCTTTTGAAAAGAAGTGGAATTCTTGGAAGGCTTCAGTTTGGGATGTATATGAGTGTGTACATATTATCTATGTGTTTATAATATAATATTTTCCCACACGACTTCTCGTCTCACTTCGCCTTCCACAGCCTGAATGCTAGATTGGTTTTTCCCCTTCCCTGCCTCCAGCATGGAGCTGTCCTTGACTCCTCCTCGGAAAACACAGCCCCTCCCCTGCCACATCAAGCTGCCTTGATTTGCTCCAAGACAGGCCCCACTTTCCTGAGCCCACATTTTGGCAAAAGGAAGGGAGGGGAGTGTCCAGGGTTTCTTTTCAAATAGCAGTGGTGGTTAATCTGTTCATACTCAGTGTCAAACCAGAAATCCTTTCTCTGCTGACAACACTGTCGTTCCCAATTTCAAAGTAACTAACAACAAGGCCAGGGCAGGGGGGGGAGGGGCGGGACAAAGGACCAGGAGCCGTGTTAGAAAGAGCCAGTTTGGGAAGGGGGTCGAGCTTCATTATTCCCTGAAATGACCATAACACAAGAAGTCACCACTGCAGAATCCACATAACCTTTTCTGCTCAGAATTAAAATTCATCCTTGATAAGGAACAGTCCGCTAGGGCAGGCGCAGGAGCAGGCTTTGCACGGCTGGATAACCACGTGGGTGACCCGTCGGCATTCACAGTTACCAAACTGGGAAGTGTGTGGTACAGAGCTAGCTGGATTTCTCAATGGCCGAGAAAACCCTGCAGGGAGAGGATGCTGTGGTTCTGACCCCACTTGGTGGGCAGGTGGTTTACCAAGCCCAGCATCCCAATTCTGAGCCCTGGTCACTCGTTATCATCCCAGGAAACGAGCGGCTCGGGGTTTGTGAGTAACAAGATCATCAGTCATTGGTCCGGAAGCCACGTGCAATGTCACACCTACCAAGAGGTGCTGGCAGTGTTTATGTACTCCAGAAAGACAGGTCAAGGCAGTGGGGCACCTGTTGGTGCAGGGTGGTCAGACACGGCCGATGGCACCCCCCTACCTCCCCGCTGCATCACCCTCTCTGCAGGCCCAGCCATCTGCAGCCCGTCTGGCTGTGGCTTCTCCCTACCAGCCGCTTGCGTGTACGCTCCCTCTCCTGAGATTTTCCCAGCCTAATGTGTCTGTTTGAATCTGGCTTCTGCCATCCAGTGCAGAAACCATCTTCCCAGTTGTGTGACATCTGCATACAGCGGGAGTCATTTCCTGTGTGTCCGCATCGGCGCTGTTACTAACTTCATTAGGGGGAAGGACTGGACTGTGGGCCTAGCAGAGCTGGCTTCACCTGCCTCCCACCAGCTGTGTGCTCGTACGACCCTGAGGAAGCATCCACCTTCCTAGACTCTGTTTTGGGCGCGGTGAGGTTTCAAACCAGTGTGATACATGCGGGCATAATGCCTGGCCAGGGGACGGATACTAAGGAAAGGGGGAGCATTTATTAAGAACAGAAACACCAATAGGATGGAACAGCCAGAGCACGCACCTGGAGGCCCTAGCCAGAGTGTGCTCAAGGCTGCGTCGGGGGTGTTTGTCAATCCCTCCAGGTTCAGCCTGTGATCCCCCCTCCTGCTGGGCGGCAGACACCAGGAATAGTGTCAGAGAAGGGATGAGCCTCCCAATCCTGTCCATTTACCGTCTCCTCAGCCCCTGCTACTCAAAGTATCTCCTCCATTTTTTTTGTCTGAGTTTAATTTCCCAGAAGCAAAGAAGGGGGTTGAATTCTGCCCTCCCATCATTGGCTGATGTTGCTTGAGGCCCAAGATGACCCTCTGTCTCTCGTCCACACTTAGTTGTGTGCTGTGGGCTTAGCCAAGCCTCCCTCCCTCCAGACGCCTCCTCCCCATCACCGTGGTCCCCTGTGGCACCTGCGTGGATTGGTCCTCACCTTGCTGTGCTTTTTCTCTCCTGTGCGAGATCAGATCTGGCTTGAGAGGACCCTGGAGGCTGCTGCCTCTCTGCCCTGCTCCCTGAGCTGGAGCAATTGTGCAGTGAATGTCCTCACTAGAGCTGCATCTGGTCCTCACCAGGGGAGGGGGCGTCACACTTGAACTTGGTGAGCTGCTCACCCCCCAGCCTGAGCCAGCCATACCTGCCGTGGTTTCCTGTGGCACTCTCTGCATTTAGGATGTTCTGGCAAGGAGAGGAAAGAACCCACAGAACCTATAACACCAGAGCTGCTTCTGAGAGGGGGTGATGGGGTCTCAGCAGCTTGGAAGGCAAAGGTACTGGAGAGCAAAGGCACAGCCCTCACAGGGCCACGTCCCTCCCCGCCCCTCTGCCTGTTCCATCCCTCATACTCCCCACACACAAGGTCCTTGAGACTTTTCTAGAATTCCCCTGGGTTGTATTTATGGCCTCCAAGCAAACAAATTGAAAAGCAGTCAGGGAGGAATTCAGATAGAAAAGTGCTGGAAATACATCTTTCCTTCAAAGGAGATATAATTTACTTCCAGCTGCCTCTTCAAATGTGGGTTTCACATGTTGTGAAGTCTCATCTTGAATAATTTTCGCCCTCATCCTTTGCCAGAAAGCTAAATAAGGGCCTTTGGCATCAAGACTTAGATTTTTCACTTTCCGTGTGTCTTGTTTGGGACTCCTAAGCAGTCTTCTTCAGGAAGCCCTGGTGTGGGCGTGTCTTCAGTGTCCCCCACCCCGGCCAGGCCAGGCCAGCATGCCCAGGAGACCCACCCAGCACGGCCCAGGTCAGACCTGCTTCTGCCTGGCCCTGTGCCCTAGGCAATTGGGTCCTTTGTCATTCAGACCTCTAAATGAGGTTGCCTTTCAGCCAAAATGTCAAATTTCTAACAGTTACTGAGAGAAGGGATGGGGGTGTAAGCATATCCACCTGGAGTCATGAGTTACAAGGAGCAGCCCCCAGACTCTTTATTTCCATCATTGCCAGGAAGTAATCACTGGACCTCACCACACCAAGACGCTGTGACACCTTTGATTAGAGAAATAGCATCCGTGTCAGACTCTCCCTGTCTTACTTCTGGAGAAAAAAATAACTTTTAGCAACTTAGACATTAGCATTTCAAGGCACAAATATTTTTCCCCTTTGAGAAGAAATACTATCCTTACATAGATTTTTTTTTTTTTTAATGCTAACAGACCCTGTGTTTCATTTGAATGTCTGCCGCTTTTTAGACATGGGTTTGCGTCATGTCAGAGTTGAAATTAGACGGCATTTCAACAGAAGATGATTCTGGAAAGGGATTCTGTAAAACTAACAAGCGTTTTCCTCTGATTTTTTTGAAAGGCCAGGTTTTCAAAGTGTTTAAGTTTTGTCAGTGTGATAAACACCTGCCCCAAAGCAGTGGCACAGCAACATCAATTTGAAAACCTGTCCATACCGCCTTGCACATGAAGTGCTGGTTTGGCTATGAAGTGACGTCAGTTGGTTTGGGAGGGCTGCACCCATTTGTTAGAACTGTTCTTGTGAGGAGCCCTCACCCCAACAGGTGCACCTCAGGTCTGGAGTGGGCAGGGTTACTGGGGGGGTGGCCGGCAAAGACATGCTGTGGGTCTGAAGGGCCAGGGGGGAAGGACGCAGGCAGCTCGTCCAGCTTCAGGGCGCCCACGCTGGGGACCAGTTGACATGGCCAAGCAAGGTGCCTTCGTGAGTGTGAGAGGGATTAGCTCAGGGCTTGTTTTTACTTTGGCCTGACTTGGGCATCTGGAGAAGAGGACCCCTGAGGGTCACAGTTCAAGCCATATCCTAAAGACGCACCTGTGTAGGACTGAGCCAGATTCAGTGTGGGCAGTTACAGGGCGTTTGTCTTGAGACACACGTGTACGGAAGGGAGTGTGAGAAAGGAAGAAGGCAGCATGGGGGGCTTTGGAGGGCTTCCAAATAGAGCAAACCCCTAACACCGGCCACTGGGAACAGCTGCCCCTCGATCACGTTAGACCCCCTTCTCTCTGGCACTCGGTAGCGTTCCTGCCGGCCCAGAAAGCTAATCTCTGAGCAAGGTCCAGAACTCTTCTACACAGAAGACCCTGGGAGCCTGCCCAGTCAGTGGTCAGTCGTGAGAATGGGAGGAAGGATGTCTCAGGCACTGGAATCTTCAGAGGCCTCAGCTAAGGCCCAGAAGTGTGGCCCAGCCCACCGCCCCTACACTCACGTCTCCTGGGACTGCAAAAAACTTATGTCCTGCCCAGGCTTTTCCAGGAACGGGGACAGAGAAGGGCCAAGGGCGTGGTGAGCTGGCGGTCTAAGGAGGGGGCTCCCACTTGGCTGCTTAGGTGAGCACATACGGGACCTCCCTGCCCCCCGCCCCCGAGGTCCCAGTAGTTTTTTCTCCAGGACTGGTTTTAGGGGCACACAAACCACTTGAGTGGGGCTCAGGGCTGTTGGAAGGTGGATGGTCAAGAAGGAGCAAAGAGAAACTGCTTTCTGGCATTAGAAGGGGGACAAAGGCCAGCACCTTCCTGTTAGAAATAATTCCCTTTCCAAAACTTGAAAAGCATCATAGTGGGCGGCGCCTGTGGCTCAAAGGAGTAGGGCGTTGGCCTCATATGCCTAAGGTGGCGGGTTCAAACCCAGCCCTGGCCAAAAACTGCAAAAACAAAACAAACAAAAATAAATAAAAAGTGAAAAGCATCATAGTGTTCCTTTCTCAAATGTTTTTGCCTAAAAGAGATCTTGAGATTGCAGGCCGCTCCCAGCCCTGAGCACCTGATGCGGGAGGGCTGCAGCGGGGGACCAGGGTGCATCAGGGAGAGGTGAGGACCGAGATGGGAGGCTCTGCAGGGCGGGGAAGGCGGACGGCACTCCAGCACGGGTTTCTGTTTCTGTAAATAGCCATGTACAGAAGAGGAGCATCGGCGGGGTTTAGCCAGAGATGGGTTGGGTTTTGTTTTGTTGTTTTTTTTTTTGTTGGTTGTTTTTTTCTATTACCTCATCCAGCAACTTTTATGTTTCCCAATGACTCAATGATGCTTTATTTATATTGTTTGTACTGTAATTAAAACCGTTGACAGACATTTCACTTTGCTTGTTATTTCATATGATCTTGTTTTGATTAAATATGCCAGTTTGTATTTTCTTGCCTTGGGATTTTTTTGTGTCCGCTGTACAGCATTCTAAGGGAAAAAGAAAACTGTGTAAAGTACTGGAGAGAGGTGGCTATAGTGTAGAGGCCTCTTTCTAATAAAGAAATGAAAATATGTCTTTGCTGCTGCTGTGGAGTTGTGGTTATTTTTTTTTTTTTTTTCCTGGTGGTGTTGGTCATTTGTCACAACTAATTGGGTCTGTATTCCCCAGGCAAGGTAAATCAGAGAGAAAAGGGGCTTTGGTTGTTTGAAGGAGGAGTGTCCCAGGCCTCAACCTGAGGGAATTGGTCCCCACAAACTGTAATCACAGAAGGAGCGGGCTGGTCCGACTTCTTCACTGACTAGGGCAGGAGGTGGGTCCTCAGCTCGGCAGCTCCAGATGTTTCTGACATGTTTTCATACTGTCCCGCAGTGGCCCAGATGTGCAATAAGGATGCGGCAGGTGGCCAAGAAATAAAACCACTCCAGGACTCCATTAATACCGTTAGTGTCTCGACGGGACTGTCGTTTTAAAATACATTATGTCATTACATTCCCCAAATCAGAAAAGTAAAAATAAAACTCATCCAAAACGCCACACCGGACCCGACCCCAGCCAGCGGCTGCAGGTGCCTCACGCCCGGATACCAGGTGTCCCTTCCCCTTGCTCTTCCCTTGGCAATAAAGACGGAGCCACAGGATCTTACCACACTTAGAACATTTTCTGTTGACACTCGCCCATGGTGTGGGAGCCTACAGCACCACGAAGTGCCTGTGGACTGTCCCAACACAGAACTCAGTCGTAGGACACCCCACAGGCCACGTGCAGAATACTACAAAGGTGACTTGTCTTCCAGGAAATAGGCCAGAAAGGACAAAGAAGGGCTTTAAAGAAGAACCAGTGCCTTAAATTAAGGCTAGATGAGGTAATACAAGGGGGGCAGGGGAGTAATGGAATGGGGAGGGGGAGGGGGGTCCCGATGCAGGGGTCACCTTGGGGGTGGGACACAATTATAAGAGGGACTTTATCTAACAAATGCAATCAGTGTAACCTACTTCTTTGTACCCTCAATGAATCCCAAACAATTAAAAAAAAAAAAAAAAAGAAAAGGCTCGGCGCCTATGGCTCAAGCCGCTAAGGCGCCAGCCACATACACCTGAGCTGGCGGGTTCAAATCCAGCCCGGGCCGCCAAACAGCAATGACACTGCAACCAAAAAATTAACCAGGTGTTGTGGCAGGTACCTGTAATCCCAGCTACTTGGGAGGCAGAGGCAAGAGAATCACTTGAGCCCAGGAGTTGAAGGTTGCTGTGAGCTGGGATGCCATGGCACTCTACCCAGGGCGACAGGTTGAGGCTCTGTCTCAAAAAAAAAGGAAAAAATAAATTAATTAATTAAGGGATTCTTTTCTCTCACGAAAAGCCTGGAGAAACACCAGCCTGGGCTGGGGGCTGGTGCAGGCAGTGGCAGACTGTCCCTTGGCCATGTGGTCCACCTCGTTCCAGGGTGCTAGCTGCGTCCACACACCCGCAGAGGGCGGGTGTGTGCACCTCTAGCATCCGCTTCCAGAGGAGAAAAGAAGGAGATGGAAGAGGTGGGCCCATCTGAATCAGCTTTCCCCAGAATCCACCCCTATCTTGTACTGGCCAGATGGGGTTGGGGTCACCCCAGGCTGTAAAGGAGGCTGGAAACGTGGTTGTCAGGCGGGGGTGGCCTCTGGTGGTGAGAAGAACGGGGGCATGTGGTTATGGGGCAGATAGTCCATATGTTTTTGGTTCCTCAACATTCACGCGCACCCTGTGGTCACTACCTGGAGTGCTCCTTCCCCCAGAGGGACACTGGGTGGGCAGGCTGCCCAGGCACAGCTCTGCCCACTGGTTCCTCATCTGACGTTGGCTTCCCCACCACGACCTTGTCCCCACCTTCTCTCCAGTGCTCTGAGCCAACTTCAGAGTGTGACCTGCCTGGGAGATCTCCCAACACCTATAACGAGGTTCTGGAGTCAAGTGCTCTGGGAAGCATGCTCAAGTTGGAACTAAAGCAAGGCTGAATATTTATTAAGATTTCATAGCCGAGATTTGAGGATGGGGAGAAGGGAGTGCTGGCCCTCTGGGGGCCCACACCTGGAGGGTGGTCTTGGGCATCCAAGGAGGTTCATGTTTCTGAAAAACAGAGAGACTCAAAGAAAATGGTTGCAATAACTGGTCACTCGACATCCAAATACTCCAGTGAAGGCACAGCTATTGGTGGGCTCAATCTGGTTTTTTGTTTTTTAAGACAGAGTCTCACTCTTTTCACCCGGGGTGGAGTTCCTTGGAGTCATAACTGACAGCAACCTCAAAGTCTTAGGCTCAAGCAATCCTCCCGCCTATGCCCGGCTAGTTTTCTATTTTTAGTAGAGACAGAGTCTCTCTCTTGCTCTCAGGTTGGCCTCAAGCTCCTGAGCTCAAGGGCTCCTCCCGCCTCAGCCTCCTAGAGTGCTGGGATTACAGGTGTGAGCCACTGCAGCCGGCCTTATAGCCAAGATTCTTAACGTGATCAGACGCAGGGCTGGCCCTGCCACGGGGCAACTGACACAAACGTGCTGCTGCAGGAGCAGTGAGACAGCAGTTCTGCAAAGCCATGGGGGCTTGTATACCAAGACTCTGAAAATCTTCCCTCTGCTCCAGGAATCCAGGGCCTAGACCACACCATCGTCACCACAGGACTCGGGGAATGTCAACTACTTGAGTGACTGAGTGCCCAGCAACCCAGGCCAGGGACAGTGTGACTACTTTGACATTTGCATAAAGCTGTTCATGATTATGGTATTATAATAACAAAATATTAGAAATAAAGGCCAACAAGAGGGGGAAAGTTAAATTAATTCTGGTACATATGTATATTTAGCCATTTCAAACTGTGTTTATCACATAAGGAAATAATATAAATAAAAAATTAGGATGGAGAAGTGTATATGAGTGATCACTAATAAATAAGGATATTTTTATATCCAGAAAAGCAAAGTACAGAAGGTAGGAAGTGATGTCTGCCTATGGGGAATTCCGGGTGGTTTTTATTTCCTTCTTTATACTTTACTTTGCACATTTTCTCCATAACCATGTGCGGGGTGAACGTTTCTAATCCCAAAACCCAAAACCTGAAAAAATGCTGTAAAAACCACAACTCTATGAGCACTGACATGATGCTACAAGTGGAAAATTCCACACCTGACTTCATGTGACAGGTTAGTCAAAACTTTGTTTCAGATGCAAAATTACGAAAAAGAGTGTGTGAAGTGGCATTCAGGCTGTGTGAGCAATATGTGCATAAAACATAAATGAATTTTGTGTTTAGACTTGGGTCCTTTCTCCAAGATAGCTCAGTATCCAAAATATGAAAAAATTCAATCACTCTGGTAAGGATGCTCAACCTGTATTTTCAAAAGTTACATCGCCAGGCGCACTGGCTCACACCTGCAATCCCAGCACTTTGGGAGGCTGAGGCAGGAGGATTGCTTGAGGCCAGGAGTTCAAGACTAGCCTGAGCAACATGGCCAGACTCTGTCTCTACAAAAAATAAGAAAAATTACCCGGGCATGGTGGCCCCCAGTCTGGGTGACAAAGTGAGTGAGTCCCTGCCTTTAAAACAAATAAATACAATAATTTTTTTTTTTTTTGAGACAGAGTCTCACTTTATCACTCTCAGTAGAGCGCTATGGCATCACAGCTCACAGCAACCTCCAACTCCTGGGTTTAGGTGATTCTCTTGCCTCAGCCTCCCGAGTAACTGGGACTACAGGCACCTGCCACAATGCCCGACTATTTTTTTGTTGCAGTTTGGCCAGGGCTGCGTTTGAAACCAGAACCCACCACTCTCAGTATATGGGGCCGGCGCCCTACTCACTGAGCCACAGGAGCCGCCCAATTTTTTTTTTTTAGACAAAGCCTCAAGCTGTTGCCCTGGGTAGAGTGCTGTGGCATCACAGCTCACAGCAACCTCCAACTCCTGGGCTAAAGCGAGTGTCCTGCCTCCGCCTCCCAAGTAGCAGGACTACAGGTGCCAGCCACGCTGCCCTGCTATTTTTTGGTTGCAGCCAGCATTGTTGTTTGGCGGGCCCAGGCTGGATTTGAATCCACCAGCTCAGGTGTATGTGGCTGGCACCTTAGCCACTTGAGCCTACAATAATTTTTTTTAAAAAACGTTATGTTGAGGTTGAGGTGTATGTTGAAGCTCACAGTTTGCCATTGACATTGAAGAAAGTGGTTAGTTTTTTTATTAACATATTGTTCACCCATACTGAAATTGGAGAAACGATTGGTTAATTGATCGGCTAACTACTTTGATACTAGAACAAATTGATTAAAAATTAGGAAGCATTCAGGTAAGAATCAAAGTGGAACTTACAGAATCTGAAGGAACAAAGTTCAAACTGACACCCCCTCCTCCCCAGACTCAGCACACACAGCTGGGGACCTTCCAGGAGACCAGGCCTGGCCCCCCAATTTTTCTCTCACTCCCTCCTGGCCCCCTAACCCTAGGGGATTGTGCTGGCTCCAAAAGATTCTCCCCTGGCCCACTCTGGTCCCCCAGCTGCCCCACCTCCTACTACGCTGATCCTTTTCCCGGGGAATCAGGCAGTGCTGTTCCCACTGGAACTCCACAGAGCCCCCCATTGTTCTGAGAGTACAAGCCAAAACCCTAACGGTGGCTTCTCCACCCTCCCGCCCTTCCCCAGCCCCATCCTGCCCCTCTCTCAACCCCAGCCGCACTCCCACTTCCTCGTCTCTCTCCCTTTGTCACCCTTTCCGACATCTGGAAAGGCCCACTCTTTGTGGCTGGTTCCTTCTCACCTCTGGGCCCCCAGTGACATGTCCCTTCCTCAAAGAGGCCTCCCCCAGCCCAGCCCTAGCCCCACAGGCTCCCTGTGCTTGCATCTGACACTCTACGATGGGCAGGTGCTCACACAGGTGGTCAGGTGCTTCCCGGTGGGGTCACACACCCTGTTTCTCCTCTCTTCAGCTCCAGCCCAGGGCCCAGCCCAGATACCTACTCAGTAAATGGGTGTGTGAATGAAGGATAATTTGAACCCACTATGGCTGTGCCTTCACTGAAGCATTTGGGTGTCCAATGACCAGTAGCCGCAGCCATTTTCTTTGAGTCTCTGTTTTTCAGAAAGCTGAACCTCACTGTAACTGTGATAGGGCTGAGGAGGACACACGGTCTGGGGAGGCTAGGAGACTGCTATTCAGGTTCCAGCCAACCCTGTCCTGGTCTCCCAGAGGACCGACACTTGCTCCTCCCACACTCTCCTGTTGCCCCCAGCACTTTGGTGGACCCTCAGCCATAGCCTACATCCCAGGGGCTGGGACCCATTTGTGTGCAGGCTTTCCCCCAGCCAGGCCCCCTAGGCCCTCACGGCCCTGAGCTGCCCCTGCCTCCTGAACATGGGGACGGACAAAAGCTTGCAGTCCACACCAGCCTGAGTGGGGAAGAGTGACGCTCAGCCCCACAGTCTCTGGCACGTTCCGAGAAGCCGCTAAGTCACAATTTATCACCATGAGAGTCCGGTAAGGCTCCTAATTGGCCCATAAATGTGGTCCAATAACAGCCCCTGACACCCACAGACACTGCTGGCAATTAGCACTTATTTATCTGCATATGGTATTGACCAATCTCTAGTCTGTTTATTTGTAAAGCTGAGGGAAAAAGAACTTATTCACTGCATTGCAAAGGGAACTACCATCACACACACACTGTGCACACACCGCGTGCACGCACACACACCACACACACCCCATAACACACACACCACACCATGCACACACACCCCACACACACCTCACACCATGCACACACAAAAAACACACCCCACCCACACCATGCACACACACCCGACACACACCTCACACCATGCACACACACAAAACACACCCCACCCACACCATGCACACACACCCCACACACACCTCACACCATGCACACACACAAAACACACCCCACCCACACCATGCACACACACCCCACACACACCTCACACCATGCACATACACAAAACACACCCCACCCACACCTTGCTCACACACACTACACACAAACACCATGCACACACACCCTATAGTCACCATACCATGCACACACACACACTGCATACACACCACACCATGCACACACATACCATTCACACACTGCACGACACCACACACACACCACACTGCACACATACATCACACCACACTGCACACACACACCACACACACTGGCATGGGAACTTGGTATTGTGTTGCTCCTGGCTGAGAAATTCCGTGATTAATTTGGGTGTAGGGCCCTCTCCATATCTTGCAAAATACTCAACAGATGCCATCCATCCAGATGACTTTGCCCCAATGTAGCTGGTGTCCCACCTGCCCCCAGGCTGGAGCAGAGGGAGAGAATAGTCCAGAACTGCGCCCAGTTGAGTGCCCTTTCCAAATTCGTGGCAGCCCGGCTTTGCCAAACCACACTAAGGAAATGCCTTTCTCGAAGATAAGGTCTGTCCCCTAATGCTGCGTTCTCTAGAGAGCTGGGCAACCGCTTCTGCCAGCACCTGAACTGTTTAGTATGGAAAATTTTAATGTTGTCTTTTGTCAACAAAATGTCATGCTCATTGGCAAATCCATGTATTGGGTAGTTTAAGGTGCAGTCTGTGCACTCAGAAAGCTTGGGCTGTCTCGTTTCCAGGCCCTCACCTGTAAGAAGGGAGCAGCACCCCCAAAGGCCGAGGGCGGAGGGCCGTGCAGGTTAAAAGAGTTAACACCTGGAGGGATCTTTGAGCAGTGCCAGCCCTGCGTGAGCTCGCTGTAGGGTCAGGAATCACCACTATTATCATCACTCGAAATATGGGCCGTCCGAATATGACACCACACATAACACTGAAACTCCCCAACCCACCTCCACGTGCAAACGCTAAACCTTATTTTATATGAGATGGAAAGATGTTTGTAGAGCAGACCTGTAAAAGGGAAGTTACCAAACTGTTTGTAACTGGTGGGAGTCCTATTCTGGCAGGAAAAAAATAGACAGGTGTATGTGAGCGTCAGAACCCTCCAGAAGATGGTATGCAGGTGTCGGAGGGCTCTTTGACATTAGTCTTGATTTTAATTTGTTCTTTTCATGTATTTGAATTTTCTGATTTATCTGAATATTTCTTATTTCTATAACTATTTTTAAAAGAAGGAAAGAAAATTAAATTAACAGTTACCAACCCTGAGGCACCTGAGCCACTTTGCCCAGCCATCGCCCTACATATTCTTTGCTCACTTTTCTTTTGGAGTATTTATCTTTTTATTACTGATGTGTAGAGAGGATATTAACCCTTCATATAGTATAATGTGTTATAAATTTTTCCTTATATTTTCTTTTTAATTTTATGGTTTATTTTTAATTTTTACTTACCATGGATACTTAATAGTTATGCATGTTTATGGGGCACATGTGATTTGCTTGTGATTTTCATACAAGCATATATGTGTAATAATCAAATCAGGGTGGCTCAGAGCTCAGTGGCTAGGGCACCAGCCACATACACCGGATCTGGTGGGTTCGAATACAGCCTGGGCCAAAAATAGCTGGGTGTTGTGGTGGGTGCCTGTAGTTCTAGCTACTTGGGAGGCTGAGGCAAGAGAATCACTTAAGCCCAAGAGTTTGAGGTTGCTGTGAGCTGTGATGCCACAGCACTCTACTGAGGGCAACATAGTGAGACTCTGTCTCAAAAAAAAAAAAAATTCAAATCAGGTTAATTGGGGGATCTGTCGTGTTAGGGGGCTCTCCACCTCTGCTCTTTTAGTTATTTTGAAACATACAATAAATCGTTGCTAACTAAATAGTCGCCCTACTGTGCTACTGAACAGTCAATCTCATTCCTTCTGGTTAATCACTAACCAGCCTCTCTTTAACCCAATTTTATGATCTTTAACGTACAAAATTTTAACACTCTGTTCTCAGCTCAGTCGGCCTTTCCTCTCTGATTCTTGCCTTTGGTCTCTGCTTAGAAAGCCTTTGGTATACTTCTATTTTTTTTTGCCTCTTTATTACATTTAAATTTTTCATCGATTGTCCATTTGTGAAATATTTATTTTTTTCCAAGTGGTTAGCTGATTGTAACAATTAAACAACAGGATAGAAGTCATTTTTTATGCATTACATACAAAGTATGGAATATTCATACAAGACTAGGTGACCATTAAAAAAAATCACACAGACCTGTACAAAGTGACATGGGAAGGTGTCCAGGACACCTAAGCTCCAAGCTCCGCTTCAGAGGCCACCATGCCACCTGCCCTGTGTCTCCCACTCTGTCCAGCAGCTCCACTGCAGTGCCCTCAGCATCCTGAAGGGGGCTCTTTGGCTTATGGAGATTGATTCCCTGGGTGCCCCAGGAAGCCGGCTCCTGGGACATGCTCTGCCTGGCTCCTTCAGAGCATCTGGCCTGGATAGATCGCAGGTCTGCCCTGGGCCTCCCAAGCTGTCGCTGGACGGACATGCAGGAGCTCATGGGTCAGGCCTGGGAAGTGCCGACCCCCATGACAGGGGCACACCAGCCCAGCAGAGGGTTAGGCCTCTCCCCAGTATCATGTCCATCCTTTTAGCCCATTCCAAATGAAAGGGAAGCCCCCCATCAAGGAGCACTGTCTGCCACTGTACAAGGGGCTCTGGCGACCCTGGCCCTGAGTCGGCCTGGTTGCCTGGCACACACCTGTCTGGAGACCAGCATGGGCCAGCTTGTGAGGCCTTGCTCTGCAAAGACCTGGACTCCGGAGATGGGGACAGTTTCCCAAAAGCTGCTGGCAGCCTCTGAGGTCCCTGATGGCTCTGGGATCCTGAGCACCTCCATGTTTCCTGCCCCCAGGGCACATCCAGAGCCCTAGGTGCTGAGTGCATCTGTGAGTCTGTGGGACTGCGAGGAGAAGGCACCAGGAACTCAGGAAAAGGCATCAACGGGTCACTGTTGGGTATTAAGGCCTGAGAGAAAGTTCCCAGCCTCTCTGCAGGTCTGGGCTGGGCTGCCCAGTCTGGGGCCTTGGAGGGAGGCCTGGGAAATGTGTGCTTGGGGAGGTCAAAGCTGGTCCCTTCAGCCCTGACTATTCCAGGAAAGGTCTGGGAATCCCTGGAACATCTGGCAGTGAGGGACTGATTAAAGAGAGTGGGGGCCACACAGACCCACCGCAGTGAGGGGCACCAGGCAGCTGCACGGCATCCCCGCCCCTCTGCGTGTGCTGTCATGGAAAGGGACCGTGACGCAGCAAGGGGAAAACATCAAGGTGCAGAGTAATACGACCCTGTTGGTATAAAGCGAAGTGCGCGGGAAACATACCATGTACACACTTGTATATCCTGATGAGCACACACAACTCCTGGAAGGAGATGAAGAAACTACAGCCAGGGGGGTGGAGGGGGGGTTGGTCACAGTGAGTCGGACCGTTGCCCACCCCTCCAAGAACAGAGGTCCTGTGAGTTGTCCATCACCTGAGCAGTGATGTGCTGGAGGCAGCTCCTGCGGGCCAATCTTATGCATCTCTCCCGAATCTGAGTTCACGGACATCACCTGGTGATTGGAGAGTGTTTACACTGTGGAAATAGGCAAACACTGTAAATCAGGGTCTCCTCCCACTCTACCCAGAGCTGATTGTTATTAAACATTAACCAGCACACCTGAAAGAAACCGTTCAACTCTATGGAACTTTCACTGCCAAAGGACTTTGTGGTCCCGTGTGTAAGGAAAATGGTGAATATGGACTCACAGCCCCTTTGGAACCTACCCTTCCATCGGCGTAGTGAAGTCTCCGCAAAAGGCTGAGCCAGGAGGTCTAATTTAACTAGCAACTCCGATGTGACACATCCTTTGTTACTGGTGTTCTCAAAGACATGGTAAGGAAAACACACTCCCTGAGTTATCAACTTTAACGATATATTTAGTTCCATTTCAAGCATGAACAATGACAATGGATTCAGATGCCAGTGTATTTTCTCAGGACTTTTCCAAGTCCCGGGAGCAAGAGGGAAGGGCCAGTTATCAAGGAAAACTGAGCTGCAGCTTAGAGCCTGAAAAATCTGAACAATCCTAAAGTGCTGAAAATATCATCATCATTAATGTTGTTGCTGTTTATCGATGTTCCTTTTCCAGGTAGATTGATGGTGCCTGCTGTCCCTGTTAAGGCCCTGATCTTGAGTCCAGTGCTTGTCCCAGGGCAGCACAACCATGAAGAGGTTAAGCATCCCCTTGCTGTGAGCTTCAGAATTGTCGTCTTAGAGAGCTGGGTCGCCCCAGTCTCCTCTTGCAGAGGAGCAGGATGAGGCCCCAGAGGTCGGGGACCTGCCCAAGGCCAGAGCTACTGTGTGAAACGGCCAAGCTGAGATTTGAACTGCGGCCTAGGCACCCCCTGCAATGTCCTTAAAACCACATCCCCAGTGAGCAATCCAAGCTCTGGCTTTGGGATGCATGTGTGTGTACTTGATACATTTGCACCTGATGGAGGGATAAATTAAGAAGTAAAGTGGAGCATTCCTGTTAATGTCAGGGACAAATCAAAGACGCACATTATCATCACTGCCACTCCTCGCTATATTGGACGGTCTGGCCAGCACAGTAGGACAAGAAAGGGATTCAGATATTGGAAAACATTCTAGAACAAAAGAGACTAAAGTTTATAATAGCCAAATGGAATTTATGAAACTTAATTGAATGGTGGTGTTTTAAAGGGCCGTAAAATATGAAGCAATTGAGGAAATCCAAACTGGTAAAATTCTATTGTAGAATTACTATTAATTTTCTTACAGGTGACAATTTCAGAATAACACGGTCAAATATCTTTATTTTCCAAAGCTTGAAGGATTTACAGTTATTCAACAGCAAACAGTAATAAAATGTTAACAACTAGCCCTATAGATGAAGGGCATATACATGTTTATATGCTATTCTTTTAATTTTTCTATATGTTTGAAATTTTTTTGTTTTTTTTGAGACAGAGCCTCAAGCTGTCGCCCTGGGTAGAGTGCCGAGCTCACAGTAACCTCCAACTCCTGGGCTCAAGCGAGTCTCCTGTCTCTGCCTCCCAAGTAGCTGGGACCACAGGTGCCTACCACAATGCCTGGCTATTTTTTGGTTGCCACAGCCGTCATTGTTGTTTGGCAGGCTGGGCCGGATTCGAACCCTCCAGCTCAGGCGTATGTGGCTGGCGCCTTAATTTTTTTTAATAAAAATTGAGGAAATAATTATATGTGATGCTAGACTGGAATAATGTAATCTCACGAATGTACGTAACAGAATAACCCACCATCCCATTTAAGAACTAGGAAGTCTTAGTGCCCCAGGTATCTCGCCCCCTGAAAGCAACTACTATCTTGATTTGTGCTAATTGTTCCTTTGCTTTTTTTACAGTAGTTTAGTAACACATTAGTTTTGCTTATTTCTGAGCTTTTAAGGACTGAGATCATTTCTTTTCTTTTCAACGTATTTTCCACGATTTGTCTACATTGTATGTTACTGAAGTTCATTCATTTGTACTGTTCCAGAATGTACCACAGTTATTCATTCTTTCTCACAATTAAAGTTTCTAGTTTTTGCCACCATGGACCAGGCTGCTAGGAATATTCTGACATTTTTTCAGTGTGCAAGAATTTCTCTAGGTCTACAGTCTCCCGTCATGTCCTCCCTAAAATAATTTGAAAAACTGTGTACTGTCTCCCTCTCAATTTCATACCCTAAGTTTAACAGTCAGAAATGAAACAATTACGCTGTCTTTTCTTTGTTTTTTTTTTGAGATAAAGTAATTTATTTTTTTATATTCCAAACGTGCTATCCTTTTCATCATTTATATATATTTTTTGTCAGTTTTTTTTTTTTTTTTTTTTTTTTTTGGTAGAGACAGAGTCTCATTTTACCACCCTCGGTAGAGTGCCATGACGTCACAGGACTCACAGCAACCTCCAGCTCTTGGGCTTACGCGATTCTCCTGCCTCAGCCTCCCGAGCAGCTGGGACTACAGGCGCCTGCCGCAAAGCCCAGCTCATCATTTATATTTTTAAGGAATGCCAAAAAGTAAAGAAACTTTGTCAAATATATAAAGTAGAAATAGCCCTGATGTGATGGTTAATAGCTAATAAATAAATATATCATCACTGGCCTCTCTTGCCACTTAGCTCTTTCAGCTCTTCAAGTTAACATCATTTTTAAAAATGTGTCCAGTGGAGTACAAACACCAGGGAAAATTTTGCACCCATATTATCCTATTTGAAACCACATGAGAAGGCTCTTCAACACTCAGAAATCTTAACACTGTTCCGTTTTCTTTCCTTGAAATTGTATTTTCATTCCATTCTCCCCTAAAATTTTATCCTAATATTATTTGTTTCCTTAAAGGTTGATTAAAGATCATATTCTGTGCAGCATGCCTTTTTCATTTAACTTTCTGTAACCTCATCTCTCTCTTTTAAACATTACTTTTAATGATGTATCAGCCAATAACTCCATCTGTTCCTCTTCCATGTCATTGAAAACTACCTGACTTGCCGTAGATTTATGAAGCGATCATTAATCATTCACTTTTCTATCCTGACATTGGTGTCTCTCACTGTTCCTGTGTCTGACAGTCTAGAACTTTCCACAACCTGCAGCGACACACCAAAGAAAAGATTTGGGGAAGGAAAAGTAGAAAAAGGTGACCTTTGAAAGGGGAAATGTGGAAAGTAGGTCTGAATAAACGCCTTGAAAACCATCAGGTCCCTGTAACTCCTTGGAAAGTCATTGCGCGCGCCCCTATTTGAGACTACTGTTCCAGAACGCCCACCTCAAAGCACAATTGTAATGTGGTAAGATGTGCACACATTTGCCTTAACGGTATCACAGCCAAACTATTTCCTTTGGTGGTTGTGCAAATTTACACCCCCACAGACTAAGTGTGAGAGTTCTAAGAGCTCCAAATGTTTGCTATCACTTGGGATTGTCAGATTTTTTTTGTTGTTGTTGTTGCAGTTTGGCCGGGGCTGGGTTTGAACCCGCCACCCTCGGCATATGGGGCCGGCGCCCTACTCACTGAGCCACAGGCACTGCCCAGGGATTGGCAGATTTTTATTTATTTATTTATTTTTCTCTTGTAGAGATAGAGTCTCACTTTATCGTCCTTGGCAGAGTGCCGTGGCATCACAGCTCACAACAACCTCCAACTCCTGGGCTTAGGCAATTCTCTTGCCTCAGCCTCCCAAGTAGCTGGGACTACAGGTGCCCACCACAACACCCAGCTATCATATTTTTTTAATCTTTGCCAATTTGATAGAGGGAAAATGGTATCTCATTGTGGCTTTAATTTGAATTTCCCTAATTACAAATTAGATTGTACACTCTTGAACGCACTTCCCAACGAGCAATCATGTTTCCTCCTCCACAAAATGCCTATTTATTTTTCTTTTTTATACTGATTAATCTGTTCCTTTGTCCATGGTACCAGTATTTTTTATCATTCTTTATACTAATTTCTTGCAAAGATTTTCTTCTTGTTTGTGGCTTTTTTTTAATGTTATCATATGATGAAAAGTGCTCTTTTAAGCACTTTTAAGAAATTGTCTCCCCCCCCAAAATATATAAAGTTTAAACAGTTTTGCCTTTTACAGTGATTTCTTTAATCTACTTTATAATTAGTGTGTGTGATGTGAGAGAAGTATCAGTTTCATTTCTTTTCAGATAATCCATTGCCTCAGCAATATTTATTGAAAGCTCTATTATAAATCAAATGTTCATAGATGCATGGTGTATTGTATTGGGATTTACCTTGTCCAACTTGCCTAATCCATGTCACTACTCTGATTTCTTAATTACCAGAGCTATAAGGCTCAATATGGTACATGTTTTATACCTTCACCATCTTATCTTCCTGTTCATGGATGTCCAAGTAAGTCAAAGCTATTCTTGTGTTACAAGTTATTCAAAATTCCTCATGAATCTTTTTCTTTTTTTGAGATAGTTTCATGCTGTCCACTGGGCTGGAGTGTCATGGCATCAGCCTAGCTCCCAGCAACCTCAAACTCCTGGGCTCAAGTGATCCTCTTGCCTCAGCTTCCCAAGTAGCTGGGACTACAAGCACCTGCCACAATACCCAGCTAATTTTTTTTTTCTATTTTTAGTAAAGACAGCGTTTTGCCCTTGCTCAGGCTGATCTTGAACTCCCAAGTCAGGGGAGCCTCCTGCCTTTGCCTCCCAGAATGCTAGGATTACAAGTGTGAGCCAACGTGCCCCACCTGCAATGAGTTTATAAGCCACTTTGAGAGTAAATGACTTGCTCACAACATTACATCTTCCTTTCCACAATTATGGTGTCTGATGTTCTTAGATGTCTCTGAAAGAAATGTTATAATTTTTCCTAAGTACCTTATATTTTGTTTATAAATGTATCTTTCATTAATGTGATTTGACGTGTCCCCCTTCATCCTATGCCTCTTCTGCATTTTTCTTATCTTATTGCTTTGGTCAGGACTTCTAGTTAAAATGCTGAATGAACGTAGTAATAGTGGTTTCCCTAGACTTTTTTTTAAGCCAGTAAAGTGAAGCAGTGGATGTGGAGAAAAAAGAAAGAAATCTGTAACTGGTTGTGATCAATTAGCTGTAAACACCACTGCATTTGGACCAGACTGTTACTGTTTTTGATCGTAAAGTCTATTGCTCATTGTTTAACAAATAGACAGTATACGTTTTCTCCCTACCTCCTGGACATGAATCCTGTGTCTGTCTTATTGGCTGTTGTCTCCCAGCCCCTCAAATATCATCTGGCTGATGGTGGTTGCTCAATGAATACTAACTGAGCTGATGTGTTACACAGTTAGGGATCCACCTGACTCTACTGTACTGGGATCTGGTCTTGCAAAGCTTTGGGCACTTCATTTTGATTTTAATTTGTATCTCTTTGAGTCTGAACAATTTTATATCTTTAATAATAAATGTCTTAAAAATGCACTCCTCTGCTCTCACCCCTCCACTGGATTTCTACCTTGCTTGAAATAACATTGAAAATTCGTCCCAGCGAATTTTCCCAGCCTCTCCATGATCAAGTGCCTGGCTACTTTGGTGAGCTCATCATCCCATCCCTCTCCTTCTTGCCCAGTATGTGCCAAACACATTAATCTCATTGTCCCCTTGCCTAGAATGCATGTCCATGCATGTCTTACTTCTCTGATTCTTAGCTAAAGTTACCTTAGCAGCAAGGTGGTCCCTGACCTTCCATAGCTAATAGCATCTCCCACCCCCTACCTCCTCACCTGACTTATTCTCCTTCCCATCACTCACGTGCTTTCCCAATACCTGCTATTACATTTTTTTGTTTTTTGAGACAGAGTCTCATTCTGTCCCCCTTGGTAGAGTGCTGTGGTGTCATAGCTCACAGCAACCTCAGCAAACTCCTGGGCTCAAGCGATTCTCTGGTCTCAGCCTCCCAAGTTGCTGGAACTACAGGTACCCACCATAATGCCCAGCTATTTTTAGAGATGGGGTCTTGCCAGGTCTTGGTCAGCCTGGTCTTGAACTCCTGAGCTCAAGCAATCCACCTATCTTGGCCTCCCAAAGTGCTAGGATTACAGGCATGAGCCACCGTGCCTGACCCATCATCACCTGTCACTTGCTGGTGGTTTCAGTGTCGAGCTCACTCCCCAGACTGCAAGCTCCTTCCCCAAGACCAAACGACGTCTGGCAAGTAATAAGTGCTCAATAAAAATAGACATACAAAAAGTGTATACACATTTTAAGAAATGAAAAAACGATTTAAAGAGTAGTGCTTGATATATACTGGTAACGTTTGTCATTGTCTGTTCTGTATCACGTTTCTCTCGTAATTGCAGAAGTCAAAAGGGACTTGAGTATTACACAGTTTTTTCCTTTCTTAAAATGGGTGTATATTTTTGTGGCACTCTCTGTATTTGTGGAATCAATGCCTTTGCTTTTCACCTCCCACGCATTGTCTACCTCAGGCCCTTTGCCAATTTTCTTTCCCTTTTGTTCCAGCCCTTTGTGTGGAAACATACTGATCCACCTTGTCATGTTTCTGACAAGCCTTTCCCCCAATTGTTCATTATAACTTTGGTTTTTTTATCTTTCTAATGAACAGAAGCTTCCATTTTTTATGTAGATGGCTTTGCTGCTCTTCCCTTGTGTTCTTTCCACTCAGAAGATAATTATTCAGCTAATCCTCTTTCATAGCTTTGAGGATTTCCTTTTATACTGTGAACACTTTAATCCATCTGTAATTGATCTGTGCAAGGTGGGAGGTAAATATCTGTTCTATCTTTCCCCCCAATTAGCCGGTTTTCCCAAATACCATATATGAAGCAAATTCTCCTTTTCCACAAAGTTGTGGAGATTTTTCTATCATAGATCAAATTTTCGTGTATTCTAGAGTCTATTTCTGAGTAAGATAATCTGTTGATTATATAATCTAATCTTATGACCACACGTCCTGCAGCCAACCTGTCTCTGTTTAAATTCTGGATCTACCAACGGCTCGATGTGCGACCTTGAGCTAATTCTCAATTACTCTATGCCTTGGTTTTCTCATCTGTGACGTGTGGATGGCAATAATATAAAATTGCCATTTTGTAGGTCTCAAAAAATCATCAAATACTAGCACTTTCAAATGATTAAAGGTGTCACAATATGTACCTCCCAGGATTGTTGTGAGGATTCAATTAACTAATAAATGTCAGGTGCTAGGAAGAGCGCCTGTCACCCATGCCCATTAGGTGACCGCTCTTATTAGAGCAAGTATCCTCCACACTGTGCTTCCCTTTAAAGCTTCCCCAGCTATATTCAGATGTCTGTTCTTCCAGATGTAATTCTGAACCATTTGGTCAAGTTTCTAATAACTCTACTGGGATCTGATTGGAATTGCATTGAACTAAGGAACTGAGGAAATTAATTTAGGAGATGCTGACATCTATCTTATCCTGCTGCCCTTCCTATTACTCTGGTCTCCTGCGAGGTCTCAGCACACCCGGGTTCACCTGCTCTTGAAGGGGGAAGAAGAGAGGGCAGTAAACCCAAATGTCTGCGTCTGGAGGGGCTGGCACCAGGCTGGACGGGGAGAGGGCTCCTCCTGGCAACCTGGCCAAGAAGAAACCGTGTCAGTGAAAAACTTTCCAGAAAGCATCATCTAACTCTTCCTGGGGAAACGATGGAAGTGTGGATGCTGGCAGGCTATGGGTGCAACGTGCTGGAATACCGATATGCTGTGGACTTGGCTTTACTGAGGAGTTGGCTAAATGATCCCTGGTTAGACAGTAAACCTCTCTGTTTCCTTGGCTGTCTGGGGGCTGGGGAATGTGGGAAGCAAGGATTGTTGTGATTTGCTATCACTACCGTGCACTCATTCACTCATCCTGAGAATGCATTCCAAAGGCCCGTGAGGCCCCGTGAGGAGCAGGGTCAGCTCAGTCACCTCCAAATCTCTGGTCTGCCAGGGAAGCCACTCCAAAGACCCTCATTCCCCAAGACATACCCGGGGGTGCTAAGCCTGAGGGAGTGGACCTTGTCCCATCTCTGAGAAAGGAGAGAGAGCTCCCTGAGGCAGAACTGGCCCCGCCAGCCCTGAGCAATTTTCCTTTGTTCTTTGTCACTCCTGAAGCGCAGGTGCCCAGGGAGCTGTGGCCCCTCACCTGCTGCCCCAGTTGGGCTTGGCTGTGATCGTTGAGCTGGAACGGGCAAAATTGTTCCCATAGCTTCGGAGACAGAATGAGGCTCCCCAGGGAGCAGAGACACGGAAGCCAAGAGGGCATCTGAGGTAGGAACCAGCGACCTTGGAGGCCTCTGCCCAGAGGGCCCTGAGCGCTTGGCAGCCCTTCTGAGTGACGACTGAACATAGCCTTGTTGTGTTGGCTCTGGGTCAAGGGACTCAGAGTGGCCTCACTGCAGTGTCATTCCCAGAGGCCCTGAGGAGTTCTACCCTGGTACTGGCAGGGTGAAGCCTGCTCAACTCTCTGTCTCTGCCCAGGGCTTCCCTGCCCTGTGCACTTTTCATGCCCGTGCTGGCTGGGGATAGGGCCTATGCTGTGAACCTCACGGCACCCCTGATCTTCCTGTCTTCCCCTTGGCTCTGGCTCCCTGAGGGCATGTATTGCACACCTGTACCAGTTGGACCCATGCTAACCACAGTGCCAGCAGAAGACACTCAAGGGGGGGACAGTCCGACCTTCCTCAGGGCATTTTTGGCTGTCACCTGACTGGGGTGCCCCTCGGATATTCACAGTCTCCCACCACAACAATTATACTGTGCCCACAGCCCTGCCTGTAGGTGGCATGGGGGGAGGGACCAGAAGACAGCCCCTGAGCAGCTGCGTGGCCACCAAACTCTTGGGACTGTGGACCCTGCGACAGTCCACCCGCCTTGTCCCCATGGCCTCTACTTCACTGCCAAACTCCTTCTGGAGGGAGAGAGTAATTAGAGGAAAGAATAGTGATCTCCTGACTTTACAAATGTGACTTTGCAAAATGAGGTGGGAAGACAAATCTCTCTCCACTACTATTCATTAAAGAAAGTCCTTTATAAATCCCAAATTAACAATTTTTCCTTTAAAGATGAGCGATTATCATTCTTTTCTGGCAATTTATAGCTTTCAAAATATGGATATATGAAAATTATTGGGGGAAAAATTCCAGCTGTGGTCATAGAAAATGGAAATCCCCTCAAAGCTATTGATAAACAGATCTAAAATGATCAATAATCTGAAGCTCGAAATATTGATGACATACTATAGTGGTTCTCAACCTTCCTAATCTCTTGAACCTTTTATACAGTTCCTGTGGGTCAAGCCCCACAGGTTGAGAACCGCTGATACATGTGAACGGCTGCTTTGGTGACAGAGGTGTTCCCGATGATCACATTACGCTCAATGTTCTGGGTCTGGGCACCACCAAGCCTCAGGTCACTAGAAAATCAAATGGTCACTCTGGCTGGATTTCACCCAGCTCAGAGGTCTTTCGGCTGAGGATGGTGACAACACAATGTTTAAATTCTTATTTTAGTTTTTACAATGCTTGGGCTCCTGCCAGCCTTCTAAATACCTCACCACACACCTTTCCAGGGAGATGGGTGAGTCTGAGCAAAGGAGGGATTGTGCAAATATTAGGAATGATAGAAACCTTTCTGAGGGGCCGCACCTGTGGCTCAAGGAGTAAGGGCGCTGGCCCCATGTACCGGAGGTGGCAAGTTCAAACCTGCCCCAGTCCCCCCCAAAAAAGAAACCTTTCTGAAGGAGAACTTCATATGATTGTACGTTCTTTGAGATGTTCCCTGCCAGGCATCCTGCTAAAGACTTAGACTAAGACAAAGGCTGACCCTGCATTCACGGCCACACCAGGCCAGGGTCCCCTGTTTATGGATGTAGGCCAATGGTTCTCAACCAACGAAAATAATTTTATGGTTGAGGGTCACCACAACATGAGGAACTATATTAAGGAGTCGCGGCATTAGGACGGTTGAGAACCACTGATCTAAGCAAAAGTAGATCTGATAGAATATGAGGATAATTGAGACCAGTTAGTTCTTTTGGGGGGAAATCTGAGTTGAGATAGTCTTTGTGGGCTAAAGTAGCCATCGATGGAGGCATCTCTTGGCACTGTGGTCACAGGCCTACATCTCCTCCCAGAGACCTCAGGCTCCTTGAGGGCTACTGGCAACAATGCAGGGCCTGAAACCTGTCTGTGGAGCGGAAAGGGCATTCCTGACTGTAGACCATCTCCACAAAGGAAAGAATTAAATGACATGGACTTAAAATGTTCCCAAACAAACTTGGATTGGGCAGGTGTAACCGTTTTCACTGCAGCATTAGAACTGCACTATACACAGAGCAAACTACACAAGAGAAAGCAGCAGGGGAGACTGCCCTGGAGCCTGCCCTGCTAGCCTTCAGCAGAGGAACCAGTCTCTGTGGCTAATATTTTATTTATTTATTCTTTTTTAAAATTAAATCATAGCCGTGTACATTAATGCAATCATGGGGTACCATGTGCTGGTTTTATATACAATTGGAAATATTTTCATCACACTGGTAAACATAGCCTTTCTGGCTTTTTATCTTATTTATTTTTTGAGACAGAGTCTCAAGCTGTCACCCTGGGTAGAGTGCCATGGTATTATCATAGTTCACGCAATCCTCTTGCCTCAGTTTTTCTATTTTTAGTAGAGGCAGAGTCTTGCTCTTGCTCAGTCTGGACAGCGGCTAATCTTGAAGGACGCAGCTCAGGGCAGCACCCTTTGCATGTGCTGGCCCAGCTGGTGCTGAAGGGGAAACTGAGGCTTGGAGAGTGAATGACCCAAGGATGGGAAATCATGTATTCTAAGTCCAAAGCTGTGCACCTGAACTGGCTGTTATCGTTGTTATATCATTAACCTCCAGGGAAAGCAAGCTGTCTGCAAGTTGGGCCCTGTGCTTGTTCATCAGGTGAAGCAGCACAGGCTGGTGAAGTGGTCTGGTACAGGGGCAGCTATTAGGATCAGACTCCTCCTTTCAGACTCTCCACACTGCTCTGCCCTCACTCTCCTGCAAGATCTACCCAATTTCAGGGTGGTGCCTGTGGCTCAGTCGGTAAGGCGCAGGCCCCATATACCGAGGGTGGCGGGTGCAAACCCGAAACCCCGCCCCGGCTGAACTGCAACCAAAAAATAGCTAGGCGTTGTGGCAGGCGCCTGTAGTCCCACCTGCTCGGGAGGCTGAGGCAAGAGAATCGCTTAAGCCCAGGAGTTGGAGGTTGCTGTGAGCTGTGTGATGCCACCACACTCTACCGAGGGCCATAAAGTGAGACTCTGTCTCTAAAAAAAAAAAAAAAAAAAAAAAGATCTACCCAATTTCAAATACGTGTGATGGGACTCTGCCAAGAAGAGAAGAAAAAGGAATCAGGAGTCAAGTATCTCCTACACCCACCATCTCATATCCCCCAGCAGGGTGTTCAAAGCTGTCTCATCCTTCCCACCATAGGCTTCCATCTACCATCCCTTCCTTGTCTCTGACCCTTAGGAAAAATTTGGTGCCAGTGACCTTGGTGTCAGCGCCTAAGGCTTGTAGAGAGGGCCAGGTCAGGTCTTGGAGGGATCCAGAGCCACAGGTCACTGCTGCAAGTGGAATCTTGCCCGAGTCCCCTTCCCAGTGCTGACGGCTACATCTGCAAGAGAGGGAACCTCGCCCTTGCCTCCTGGCTGCAAGTGCTGGGGACAGAGACCCTCCACTCCTGGGGTCAGCACCCTGGGGCCCAAACGCCTAGACAGCAGAGGGAGAACTGCCTGGCAGCCTCCTGGCAGAACCAAGCATAGTTACTGGCAGTCTGTACCCACCCCGCCCCATGCCTGCAGGCCCATCTAGGCTGGTATGGGGACACACACACCCCTTTTTTTCCTTCCTCCTCTTGGCCTTGCTGCGTTTTTGTTATTCAGAGCCTGGGCCACACTCCCTTCCTGGGGTCAGTCGGCCACTTCCAAACCCCCATGGCGTTCAGCTGTCCGCCAGGTGCATCCGCAGAAGTCGGGTTGGGGGTGGGGAATAGGGCAACCGGAGGGGCAGGATGGGGGTGGGGCCAGCCGCTGGTGGGCAGGCTTAACGGGATCAGGTCGGTGTAATCCCATTTTGTCCATTGGCATTCGGGCATCCGTGGGATCTGAGCTGGGGGCCGGGCCCTTTAAGACGCGCGGTCTCATAGAAACTCACCAGCATGACAAAAGACCGCGAGGGGTCCAGTGGCAGGGAAATAGAGAGATGAAGGCTTGGGGTGGGTGGGCGCCCAGTGTGACGCCGCTTCTCAGGCAGTCCTGCCCCTGGCTTTTGCCTTTGGCCCAGCCAGGCCGCTCCCCCGCCCGGGGGCGCGCCCTTAGGGCGGGGGCCCCTGAGTATTACCTGGAGCATGGTCACGCAAGATGAGCCACCGTGCCGCCCCCCGCGCCGCCCCATGTCCTCGCTGCTGCCCTCGAGCTCGCAGCCGCCTGGCCCGCTGGCCTTTTCCCTCGGGGTGCACGACCTTCCGGGGAGGACAGAGCCTCCTCGCAGGCTGGCGGCCGCTGCGAGCTTCCTGGGCCTCGGGTTATCTCTTCTGGGCCCGGCAAGTCGCTCAGCTCCGCGCGGGTGCCTGTTCCAGACAGGGGATGGAGGATGTGCCGGGCCAAGGCACAAAGTGTGTGGACTGGGGGGAGTCCAGGAGCCACAGACGCGCGTGGGTGTGGCGCAGCCTCGCAGTGGAGGCTGGGGTGCTCATGGTGGGCTGCGGGGTGTGGAAAGGCGGAAAGGCCCGAAGGCCAGACCTGGGAAGAACTGGACGGTGGGGGCCCAGTGCGGACCTACCGCAGAGGGTGTCATCCTGGAGACAGAGCTGAGTGCTCCGCTCCGCGGAGTTGGAGGCCTGCGAGGGTGGACTGCGGGATGGGCGGGGGGATAGATTCCAGTCTGGGGCGGTGCGGAAGGAATGGGGGAGGGTCCGTGGAGGCAGAGACGGACACCGACACGCTGCGAGTGGGGGCGTCCGGAGGAGCAGACCTGGTGCACTGTGGCGGCTCAACTTTCCTGGGTGTCTCTGGGGAGGGATTCGCTTCCCCAGTGGAGTCGGACTGTAGGCTGTTTGGCTCCAGGAATGCGAGAAGCTACCAAAGTGGGGTTAGAGGGAATCGCACAGCCACAAGCACAGGTACCGACACCATGTGCTCCCAGGCACCAGCGCTGGCACGCCTGCCCACACGCCCACCCGCATACCCTGCTAAGGGCAGGCCAGCTCCGTGGGGAGAAAGGCACTCGCAGGTTCTTTTGATTCCAGGCTAGAAAATCTGAGAGGATTCTGGGGCAGCAGCACCGGGACCTCTCGGAAGGGCCAGGGAGAAGGGCTGGATGTCAGACCTGGGCTGAGCTACCTCCCCAGCAGCCCTGCAACATTGGCGCCCCAGCCCAACAAACAGGGGTACTCTCACTGCGTCCAAGCTTGAAGGACTCCTCTCTTTCCCCGCTCTGCCCCCCCCTACCCTCCCCCCACCTCCATGACGTAGTGGAGCAGACTCTCCACTTTCTGGACCCAGCGCCAAACAGGCCCCACTGCAGCCTGGGCCAGGCCAAGCCAGACGCTGGGCCCAGTTACTCCTGTCCTTGGCTGTGGAGGGGAATGTGCTGCCTAACCTTTTCCCAAAGCCAAGGGGGGCGGAAGCTAGCTTAGGTCCCCACTTCTGAACCGTTCAAATAGGCAATCAATTTTTATGATGTAATTTATAATTAATGCAGGTTGTCTTCATACATATGGTGTTGCTTTTGTGTGTGGGGTTTCAGGTGCTTCATTACTCCGATGGCATGATTTGCATTCACGTTGGATTTGCAAGATCATATTTCTTCTGTTTACACCATGAGGGCCTGCAATGAAGAATAATGCCACCTTCCTTCCTCCAGCTGGTTCCTGTAGACCCAAGGCCATGGCTGCCTCTAAGACCCCAGAGCTTGGCTCCTTGCTGATCTTGGGCCCCAGACTTTAGCATCTGCCTGTGTTCATGCGCTAGAGGTTTGAGCAACCCACCTGCTCTGCAAAACCCGGAGCAGAGGCCAGAGGCTCCAGGCACGGAAATAGGTGTGTGTATGCACAGCTGGGTGCGGGTACACCACTTGGCTGTGCTGTAGCCCAAGTCCAGCAGGTGAAAGGAGAAAGCGCTGGGGCTGGCTCTGCTGTCAGAGCTGCCAACCTCACAGGCTGGTCTCTGGGCACTTGGACTATCCCCACGGAATCAGGAAGTGACTATCCCCAGGTGGTGACTGGGGAGCCAGAATGTCTCTCCCAGCTTTCAGAGCATCCAGAACTCCCTGCCAAAGTAGCCTACAGCATTAGGCTCTCCTTGGGACAGGCTCAGGGCTAGAGGGAGCAGACTCAGAAGCCCTGTGTGAGGCTTGACAAACACAGCTGAAACGATTAAGCCAATTATGCTCAAACAAACAGAAACAAGACAGAGTGGGCGCTGATCCCTAGAGAAAGGGTGCCTTGGAATGCAGGTGCTTGTATCAGGTATGCACCCAGGCTAAAGGCCAGATGTGCAGACAGCCACAGTGCCAGGATAGTCCTGCAAGGCAAACATGATCTCCAAAGGGCCTGGTGGTACCCCCTCCCTCCCACACACATACTTTCATACGTAAAAGAACCATCAGGGGGGCTGAGGACTGGGAGGCCAAGGTTGGGTTTGCAGCAGGCGCTAATTCTAAAAAATTCCAGCACATTCAGATTGCTGAAGGCCCCAGTTCAGGGGTTCTAGGCTACTCCAAGGTTACCTCCAGCCTCTGCCTCTGCAAGGTACTGATAGGGAAGGTTGCTTGAGGCTTAGGACCAAGCTAAAGAGGGCCCTGGCCTGAGAACGTGGTGATGGCTGTGGAATTTCAAAGCGCCTTTGATTCTCCAAAGGTTGCAGGGGGCAGGCGACTCTTGGCTTTCTGGGAAGCAAGGGCACGGGGTTGCTGGGTTGGGTGGCTATTCCTGTGCTCACCTCTCTGCCCTCTGTTGGGTGGGTGGATGCAGGGTACAGGCAGCCCCCCCAGGCATCCCAAAGCATGGCTTGGGGAGCAGATCCTAGGTGCTCCCAAGCGTAATTATTTGATCTGCAGATGTAAGTGGAATTTATTGTAACAACAAATATAGTGATGTCAAAACCCAACCTTGGATTAAAGCCGGCAGCCAAAGGGGAAGTGTATTAATTTCCAACAGCATCTCAGGCCAGAGCCTATTAGAACAAGCTATTCTTCAGGTCCCCCATCAGAATTAATCATTGGGAGTTAATTTGAAGCTCAGACAAGTTGCTGTTAATTTAGTGCAGGGAGGACGGGATGGAATAAAAAGCTGAGGTGCTGGCCGAGCCTCGTGGGTCTCATTAATCAGCCAGCTGAGACGGCCTGGCTTGATTACAATTTGCAAAAAAATTCATTAGGGCCTGGGCGATTGACAATTTTTCTCTCTGCCTGTGATGTGACTCATTAGGCAGCCAAATGAAAGCCATGATGACGGCCATGATGACAGCGGCCATCAAGCTCCGCTTGTTTATCTTCCTCCCCTCGGCCTGTCTCCCGGACCTTGGCCTCCCCGCAGGGCTCTCAGGGCGCCCTGGCACTTAGGGGCTGGGGAAGAAGGGGGGTCAGCGCTGCCCCGGCGGCGGCGCCCTGTCTGCCAGGATGAGGAGCCTCGGCTCTCTCCTCCTCTGTGCTTCCCAAGGGCTAGGAACGCAAGGCTGGAGAAGGCCAAGGAGCTCAGTCCCGGAGTGGGGGCGCCCTGAAGGCCTCCCGTTTCTAGGGGCTTCGCTCCCCCTGCAGGGTTTGTGTAGTCAAAGCTTTGGGTCCCTGGTGCCCCTTATTCCTGTCACTGGCTTTGGAGAAGACTGGCCTTGGGTAGGGGTTAGGGCAGAAGGGCATTGGGGGTGGGGGGCTCTCAGTGCCATAGGGTGGGACGGGAGGCCACAGTTCCCGCATTTCTCCGGCGGGACTCTGCGTCACCAGCCACGGTTTCCTGCGGGAGCGCGCACCCGTTTTAGGGGCACATTGGCTCCAAAAGTGTGGGGGGGGGGAGGGGCGGCGTCACCGTGGGCCTCGAATGCTGCGGTCACTGCGCAGCACTCGGTGTGCACTGGCCGGAGGGTTCTGGCAAGCGGCCGGGCCGGGCGGACCAGGGGCCAGGACAGGGCGCGGCCCGGGCGCAATACGCTTCCCTCCCAAGCTTGAGGGCGCCGGATGGTGAATGGTAAGGAGTCGCTGCAGCTCTCCGCGTTCCGCAGAGCCGGCTGAAGCCCTCAGAGGACCGGCCACTGCATTTTACCGCGCTCAAAAACCAGGCCTGTGTCACTTTCCGCCACCGGAAATGTTCTGAAAGCGGCGGGAAAGAGTGACTCGGTTGCTCCTAGCCTTCACCCAGCGCCTCAAGTTTGGGCGAAGGTCTCGGTCGCTCCGCCCTTCTGCTGCGGGGAAGTGAGGGGGCTGTAAGGAGTGAAAATTAAGTCAATATTGGTATTGACCCACGGCGATGCCTTCCCGCTTATCCGACTGAGAACCGCGCCGAGAGCCGAGCGCCACCGCTTCGCCGCCCGCTCCCCGGCTCCCCTCCCTTCTCTGGGAAGGCCGAGCTTGTCGAATCCCCAGGGTTCCCTAGCTCCCAGGCTGGTGGATGGGTGGCCGCAGAGGCTATGACATCACTTCACCCTAGTTCGCCCACTCTACGCCGCGGGATACCCCGGGCCACTAGCATCGGGGTGGAGAAGGCAGCAGGCGAGGCTGGGGGAGCAGAGCCCGGGTGTGTCGGCAGCGGGCTGGGGGATCCCGGCACTCTTCTCCAGCGCGCCGAGGCTCTCAGGCCCTGCGCACCGGCCCGGTCTCCCTTGCCCTTTGTGGGACTAACCGTCCAGGCTCCCTTGGGGTGGGGCGGTGGTCGGGTCCCGCCCCCCTCCGACCCCGCCCGGAGTGGGAGGTGCCGGGCCCGTGGGCGCTCCCGCTTGCCTCCGCCTCCGACCGGCGTGCTCCGGAGAAGCGCGGCTGGGCTGGCGCAGTTTCTGCTCTTGTCGGAAGATAACGCCGAGAGTTTGATTTATGGACCCTGGCCTCTGCCGGCAAGCGAGCAACGCTTCTTTTCGGGTCAGGAATGTTCATAAGGAAAGGCGTTTCCTCTCTGCCGGGTAGTGGATTTGGAACACCAGGAGTTTTGTGCAACCCACCAATACTCGCACTGCTTTCCCTCCTCTGGCCCAAGTTTGCCAGCCTATTATGCACCTATTAGGTATTGATTAGGCTGCACGAAAGGGGGAGATGTTAGATTTCTAAGGTGAAGATTAGTTTTTCTTAAATTTATAATCCTATTGGAGATTTTGCTCTCCTATTAAAAATCTGGGAAGGTGCTGTGTGGCCCAAGTTCAGCCTGAGGAGGCCTGGCCAGACGACATTTAGCCTGTACTGGTCTGAGACCAGCTGCCTGGCGACAGCATGCAGTGCCCTCTGGACAGTCAAATTCTGGACACATTTATGAGGCCTAGGGATTGGTCTCTTTTTCCCCCCCCCTCTCTCCTTTTTATTATTCACAAGACTGAAATTGTTTAAATGTCATAACTTATAAGAAAATAAGCTACATTGAAATAAATTAAACACAACAGAGACGTGCTTCAAACATGGCTCAGATAGGATACGCCACCCCAGGGGAGAAAGCCAGGCAAAAGCAAAGCAAATTTCCAGGCTGTCCAAATGTCTGCTTTTCAGTCAACTCAAAAAGCCATAATAGAAACAAAAATAAGTTTAAGCCCCAGTGTTGGGTCTTGTGTTTCATGTTTACCTTTGGAAATGTATGGAAAGGTGGCTGCTACCAGGCAGATTACAGCAGAGATTTTGTTTTCTTCTGGAATGTGAGTGGAGAATTGGTCCTATAACTTTCAAAATACTGCAGCTCCAGTCTATATAGATATCTATGTACAAAGTAGGGTAGTATAATAAATATTTAGAGTGTCTTCCAGTGTGGCTGTAGCCCCTTCCAAAGCAGTCTTTTAAGCCTGTGTAATGAGTATATTTTCAATTTTCATAGGATGTCCACAGTTGGGGTCTGACTTTGAGTTGTGCTTCAAACACAGTGGAGTCCAGCATGGGTTCCCTCGGGTGCTGGGGCTTCTGCGGGTGGGTGCCAGCCCCCAGCACTCCCCCAGCCCTCAGGGTCGGGCCTGCTCCAGCTGCTGATGCTGACTTCGAATAGCGAACCTGCTGACGTGCACGGGAATAGGGACGACGATCTTAGGGTTCCGGGAGGGCTCCCCCGTCTTGGAATTGGCATTACCCGCCTTCACCCGTTTCCACTTGGCCCGCCGGTTCTGGAACCAGATTTTCACCTGCACCTCGCTGAGTTTGAGGGCGTGGGCGATCTGTGAGCGCTCGGTCAGGGACAGGTACTTTTTGCAGTGGAATTCTTTCTCCAGCTCCAGGAGCTGCTCGCTGGTGAAGGCAGTCCGCCGCCGCCGGTTCTTGCCTGTGGACGTGGTGCTGCCGGCGGCGCCGCCGCTTGGCGGGGTCTCCTCCAGAGAGTGGCCGGGGTCGTCCTCCTTGTGAGCCGCCTGGCCCGTGAGATTGTCATCCGAGCTGTAGTCCACATCGCTCTCCAGTGAGAAGCTTTCCTCCTTGCCCTTCGGGTCGTCTTCCACCTTTGACTCGTCTTTCCCTTGCCCTCGGACAGCCCCAACTGAAAGCAAAACCAGACGGCATTTGATTACATTTCGCGCACCGGCTTCCTTGCCTCTCCCTCCGTCACTTGGGCCTTCTACCCCCAACCCCCCTCAGCCGATTGTCTTTCTATGACATTAACACATTGTGATTTCCTGGCCTTTGAGGGGTTAGAGGAGGGGTGGGGGAAGCGTGAGAAAGCTCAAAGGCGAGGAGGCCGCACAGGCGACGGCCTCCTGCCCAGAACCATCACTCAAGGGGCCGCCATGCCTCCTCGGCACCCCCCCCGGAGGCGGGAGGCCAAGAGAGCATCCCCTTTATCCCGCAGGTGATGGCTGGGGGAGGCCTGGGGGAGGGCGTTCACTATCCATCTTCCTCTCCCCACAGTGAAAAATTTAGTGAACCCAAATATACTCGCCACCGGAGTGGGGCTTAGGAACGTGCAGATGCCAGACAGCGTCTTTTTCGAGACAGGTAATGCTAGTCAAAGGGGGGATGTTCCGTAGCCTTATTAAGTTCCCACCAGATACCCCAAGTACGCAGACACACCGCCTCCCAGGAATCCATTTCTCCTGGGCAAACACTGAGCCCCGGGGACGAAAGTGATGAAGGAGCTTAGTATGTCCGGGAACTGTGAGTCGCCCGACCCGCCTGTCCTGAAGGCGGCAACTCAGCCGGGACAGCCCAGGTCACAGCGAAGGGGGAGAGGTGGACTCTACCGAACGCGCGGCCACATGGATGTGCGGCCCCAAACAGAACCCTGCTTGTTTCGTGGCCCCGCGGCGCAGCAGGGCAGAGTCCGCCAGCTCCTCCGGCTGGGGTCTGGCGAGGGCGCGGACTCGGCCCCGGGGCTCCCCCGGGAACCTGAGGTGTCCCGCCTCCGCCCCCTCCCGCCCCGCGTCTGGGTTGCGCGCGCCGCCGACTCACCCAGCGACGCCTGCACCGCCTCGGCCGCGGAGAAGGCGAGCAGCGAGCCCTCCTTGGCCAGGAAGCCTTTGCCATCCTCCGCGTCAGGTTGCAGCGCCTCGGCCTTGTCGAAGTTGCCGCCGCCGGGCAGCGGCTGTGGCGCGAACTTGCGGGCGGCAGTCGCCTCCTGGTGCTGGGGCGACGCGGAGAAGCCGCCGGGCAGCGTGGCCATCAGCGTGGAGGTGAGCGCCATGCCCTGCGCCAGGCTGGAGCAGAAGCCGGTGGGCAGGCTCGGGATCTGGTGGTGCGGGTGCGCAGGCGGCAGCGCGGGCTGCAGCGCGGCCTGGGGCAACGCGGGCGGCGGCGGCGGCGGCGGCGGCAGCACCACCGGCCGGTAGGGCATGAACATGGGGTAACCAGTGTAGACGAAATGGCCGGGGCTGGGCTGCGGCGGGCTGCCGATCAGCGAGTCTATGCTGAAGGCGGTGCTACTCCCCAGCGGGCGCTGCATCATCATCAGCGACGGCGGGAACGCTGCGCTCATAGACGCGCTCGGGAGAGGCCAGCGAGAGGCTAGAAGTCCCCGCGCCGCCGCCGGGAAGCCCGCCGGGAGCGTCGGGCCGGGGCCGGGGAAGACCCGGAGAGTAGACGCCGCCGCCCCTCAGTCCTCGATCCCCCGCATACCTAACGGCAGCGGGTACAAACCCAGCGCTCGGTGAGACTGTGCGCCCCGGAGTGGAGAGGGCGCCCGGGCCCCGCGGGCTTGCCGGAGTCGCTGCCGCCGCTCGCCCGTCGGAGGCCGCGTGCGTCGCCTTTGCGGCCTTTAGCCCCGGCTAGCAGCCGTCCGTGCGTCCGTTTGTCTGTCCCGCGGTCAGTCGCTTACCGCAGGCCGCAGTAGAGCGCGCGAAGCCGGCACACTTGTCCCTGGCGGGCGCCGCCAGCACCTTTAAATCGCGCTCCTCTTTCTCATTCACATTTTGCCTGCTGCCGGGCCGGGCTCGCGTCACGTGTATCTGGGCGCCGCTGCGCATTGGATGAGTCGGACGGGGGCGGGGAGAAAGAGGAGCTCCGCCCCTTCCACCCAAGCTGGCCGCTAGCGGGCTACGGGCGCCACCGTCGGAGCGCGCGCGCCGGCGAGATGGAAACTGAGCGCCCGGTCTGCGCAAACTTGAGAGGGTCGGCTGCCACCTCTAAGGCTCAGACCCTGGAGCCTGGCAGCTTCATGGAGGCCACCTAGAAGGGTAGCTTCCCGGGCTTGCACTCCCTGCGGCTGGGCCGGAGGCATTTTCTTATATAGTATTTTCAGTACAACTGACCTGCCCGCGGCTCGCCCCGGCGCTGGGTGCTCCAGCAGCGCCGGGGGTCCGGGCAGGGTTTCTGGAGTTGGGGGCAGTGTCCAGCCTCTCTAGGCCCGGCCCCTAGGGCGACGACTGGGCGCCTGCCCGCCTCAGGGAACCGACCAGGTTGCTCACTGCGCCTCTTGTGTTCCCGATGAGGCGGCGTGGTTCCCCCATCCCGAGCTGGGCCCTCTCGTGAGCGATCCCGTCTCTCATTTTTCATGACATTCTTAATCATCGTACCTATTTACACACTTTGCCAGCACGCACCAAAATAACAACCACGATAATTATGATAATAAAGCGAGTCCTTTATCCATCCGCTCCATCCTCCGGGAGGAAGGGGGGAGTTGCTCTGCCTCCAGATTGTATAACGTAAGATTATCCTGATGAAAGCTTTATGATGTTTGCTCAAATAAAAGCTGCGTTTTGTAAATAGGCGCTAATTAAGCACGTTGGGAACGGAGGGAGTGCGCACCCAGGCGCCGCCGCCCGGTTTCCAGCGCCAGGACTTGAGGGCTCGCGGTTCCCCTACGCTGACTGCAGGATGGAGACGATTCCCTCAAGATGTTTCCCCTGTTCTCGACAATGGTAAAGACTTCCAAATTTGAGAGTAAGGGGATTTGGGTGGTGGTGGTGGAGGGAAACCAGGGACCCGTGACCCCTCCCCTGTGTTAACGCAAAAACTTTCAACTCTTGCGTACCCCTTTAAAATGGAGTTAGTTCGTGGCAAGGACAGACCGTCCCAACTGCACCAGCGCCCGCGGGGCTCTCCCGCGCCTTCCGGGCCAGGGTTTCAACTTCTCGGGTCCAGAGGTCCACCCTGTACGGTGGACAGCCCGGGCCGGGAGGAGAGAAGGGCATTGTTACCTCGGTCATTAACACTCAGCTCACGCCGAGGAGCTAGTGGTCGGGGAGTTGGGCCGTGTTGGACGTGTTACGTATCACTTACAAGCACATTTAATTGGGAGATAAAGATAAATCGATCTTTATGAATTTATCGACCTCATTCTTTGAAGCTCTTCTTTTCCGTTCTTCCTTTTTCTTTCACTCTAACCCCAGGGTCCCCCAGGGGATGTCTTAATCCCAGACCATCTCCTCAGCCTGGAGCCTGGCCAGAGACCCACTGCCCCCACCCCCAAGCGGGCCCTAGAGGGAATAGGGGAGGGTGCATCCTCGGCGCCCCAGGACGCTGAGAAAACCCGCTGGCCCTGCCGCCAGTCGCCCTCCTGCCGGTCCTCGTCCTCCTCCCTCCTCCCCAGCACCACCCGGACAAAGACGTCTCCAGCGCGTTTCCCCACTCCAGGCCGCAGTAATAGATAGCTCCTGCAGGCAGCAGGCGATTTGAAAGGAATTCATTAGGAGGCTGCCTGTGCTGCCTCCACACACTTGACGCCCAAACCCCGAGGTGGCTTAGGCCGTGCAGAGGAAGTGAATTCCCGTTGGTATCTACGGGAGAGGAGGTGTCGGTGGGTCTCCAAGCTTTAATCTCCCCTTCCTCCACTCCCACAAAAGAAAAAGAAAAGGGGGGAAAAATCGAAGCCCAAGACAAAAACAATAAATACCCCCTCCCATTATGAGATAGGTATAGTAGCACAGTAGCACAGTCCCGGGTGCCATTACCCTGTTTTTTGAATGCGAAGAAAAATCGCGGGATTCCTTTTTTGATTTACGTTGCCGCAGCCGGGTCCTTGCGCCGCCGGCCGCGGGCACGCCTGTGTAAGCCGTTCCTCACATGCCATCTACTTTGCTGTTTTGAGCAAAAATATTGTCCTAGGGACTGATTACTCTCCAAGAGACAGGGATTCCTTTGATTATTTTTGGTGATAATTCAACATTCAAAGTTCAGCAAGAAGATTTAGGTCCGTTGAATTACAGCTACACTTGAAATAATTTGACGGCATATTATTTGCATCCATAAATTGCGGTGGGGAGTATTGACTGCAGGGGTTATAATACTAATCTTCTTTTATTAGTGAGTTCAGATAATTCTCATCAATATGAATTTTATTTACTAGTGTGCTTTTTCCCGAATGCGGCGCAATGATACTTTCCCATCTAATGCTTAACTGCTTAGAAAACGGCTGTTCGCCCCATAAAAGGAACCTTGCGTTTTGGAGTGATTAACAAGATTCATTCGGGGCACCTCAGCTACCTGCAAAACGTTCAGAGCAGAGGGCCTGCGGATAATAAACGCCTTTAGAGTTTTTTTCTCGGCTCCTTGGGGGAGATTTATGGGCGGCGAGCGACAGGTCCATGGCTTATCCATCCTCCAGATTCCTACCTGCTTATCTAGAAACTGCCTCAAACTGCAGAGTCCTCAGTGAGGACTCAGCTCGGCCCAGGCTGCTCCGGGAAAACCACCCGGCGCAGATCTTTGCAAGTTTGCTCGGAGACCCCTCTCCGCTCCAGTTAGGAAAAATGAGGGGGCACCCGAAGGGAGAACTGGGTCCTCCAACTCCAGTTAACTTCGCAAACTCCCCCACTCCTACCCTGAATCTTCCCGCCCTGATGAAGAGAGCTCAGCCCCTGGGCACTTTCTTGACAGGTGCCAAGTTAGTGTCAGGATCAGATTAAGCCACTTAAAGCCTCAAACACTCAGTAAAAGTGATGGTAATTAAGTTGGCTCCTCGCTTCGGGGCTGTCCCGTTTATGCAGGTGTATGAAGGCCGAGTGTAAAACACATAACGCACAAGTAAATTAATATTCATGCAGCTAACTCGCGTTGGCCTGCCAAGCCCCCGGCAGAGTACAAAACGCCCCGAACCGCGAGCTTTGCTGCCGCACCAGGGTCGAGGTCGCGGGTGGTCGTGGAGAGGGGGCAGTGTGGGCGCCTCAGGTCTTGGTGGGCGCCGGGAAACCTGCGGGTCTCTGGGCCTGGTGCTCCCGCCAGCCGTCCAGTTCCAGGCGACTGGCTAGTTTCTCCGGTAACCCGGTTGTTTTTATTTACAGAGATTTTGAGTGGCCTGATCCTGCGGACCTGGAGGCAGCTCTTGCTTCTGGCAATAGTTGGGAAATAACCTGGGATGGGTTTTATTTATGGAAGGGCAATTGGGATTCACACCCAGCTAACCCAGAACAGTCCCTCTTGAGTCCAAGACGCACTCACAAAGGGGTGCTTGTGTAAAATTCCCCATCAGACACACCAATTTGCAAGTAGCAGAAAGCATTGAAGCCTCATCTTTTTAAACTATTTTATTCAGCTTTTTTTTTTTTTTTTTTTAATCTGAAAGCCCAAAATAGACTCCATGTGGTTCTAAGTGAAGTCAGCCCTTGGCTGGCTTTGAAATAGCTCCTGCAATTATGTAAAAGAGCCATTCACCAACAGGACGGAATTAAAAGGGATCTGGCCTGCTTCCTTTTCATTGCCAACCTCTCATGTTTGGCTTTTCAAAGCACTTCCAACACGATGTCTTTCTCCAGGACAAAAGGCAGAACAAAAAAAGTCCCCAAACTTGTAAATTGAACGTCAAGGGAACTTTAAACAATTTAAAGCCCATAAATAATGATAAAGGGGACTGGCAAAAAAGGCAAACCCATTCAATTAATAGAGTTTCCCAAGCAAAGATCAAGTGGCTTATAAAATAGAAGTCTTTGGTTTCATTATCCTGCTCCTTGACCATACAGAAAGCAGGACAGGGGGTTTGTAAAGCGCCCTGAAGAAGAAACACTTGGCGGGCTGTGTGTGCCACGGCATTCTTATGTAGAAAGTTTGCTTTTTGTCTCCCGCCCTCAAAGTAGCAGAAACAAAACAACCGCAAACCAGAAATGTGACCGGAGGAGGGGAGCCTCCTTTTTTTTTTTTTTCCTTTTTAGCATTTCCTCACGGGAGTTGGAGAATGTTCTCCGCAGGCTTGGAGGCCAAGAAGCGCGACCCCGCACACCTGCGCCGCCCGCTCGTCTCGGCTGCAGAGCCCGGGAGCAGGCGGAGCCACAGCCGCGTGGCACGCGAGGCGATCCTTCGTGGACGCAAGGACCGAAGGGTGGGGATGGCATGCTGTACAGCCCGAGGGTCCCGGGGGCTTCGGGCACTGTCGAGCCCACGGTGCACCCAGGCTCGCGCCTGGAGCCCGGGGTTCCCCCGCATCCCTCGCGGGGCTCGGCTCGCCAGGTGGGAATCCGGGTGTCCAGCGGCTCCTGTGGGGGAGGGGGTCCAATTCCTTTTCGGAGTGGCCTTAATGGTTGAGGTTGGGGAGTTCGCGACCCGTGGGGGTAAAGGATTGCCCAGAACCTTTGCCCGGGAAGCCTGGCGCCTGCGCTCACCACGCGTCTCCTCCGGGAGCCTCCAGCGTGCGTCGCCTGTCCCAGGGGCTCCCAGCCTGGGAGGAGAGGGTGCTAGGCGGAGGCGGCTGCGGGCAGAGGCTCGGGGTGGGGGGTAAGTGGAGGCAGCAAGGACGCCGGGCGCGGATGTCGCGGGAGTGGCGTTCAATCTCGTCCCACCCCGGTCTGACTCTGGCCGGGGTGTAGGAGACTCCGTCCGTCGGCGAACCCCAACTCCTGGAGTGTTGGGGAGGGAGACCCGGGCGGCAGGACCCTGATATCCTCCCATGGCCTCCCGCTTACTCCTGAAACCCCACCTTACCGGGGACTTCAAACACGCCCCACCAGCCCCACCGGGCTTTCATCTGCACAGCGGGTATTGTTTGCGGGACTTCACAGGGATGCTAATCCGGGGTCCCATGAACTGTGGCCTGGAAGGCAGGCAGAGGGCACGCAGCGGTGAGGGGGTGCGCTGGCCTGGGTTGGGGGCCTTGGGGGCTGCTGCACACCGCTGCCCTCCTGTGGAGCCAGTGTCTGCATTACCGGGCCGTATCCCTGCCCTATCTGGAAGACGGTGGGTACGTCCAGAAGAGCCGGGGCTGGACATGGCCGGCGTCCACACTGGGCGCTGAAGAAGAGCCAGGCCAGCAAGGATGGCCAGGGCTGTTATAGGCCCAAAGAGATTCCACTTCTTACTAGAAGACCATGCTGTCTGGGGACGGGCAGGCCCAGGATCTAGATGCTCTTCCTGGGAACACTAGACACCCCAAACCAGGGCTTCAGCAGCTCCCTCTGAGGGTCTGACCCCCTGCAGAGGCATTATCTTCTTAAGAGGTGGCTTGCCCTGAGTGAATCCATTTAACCCTTTAGAAACCTTGATGGAGAAAAGAGTGTGTTGGTCAACAGCCACCACAACAGGAGTGCCCCTCTGACTTTAACTTCTGTGAGAACCAAATGAGAAGCAGCCCTTGCTGTTAGTGAGACCAGGGTTCTCCCTCCTCCAAAAGTATCTGTAAAGCAAGGCCTGTGTTTCCTCACAGGCCCAATAAGAAAAAATGACCCAGAAAACATGTGACAGGGTGGGGGCAGGGCTTGGGTATGAATGGAAAGGAGAGATGTTGGCTAAATGGGGAAGGAGAATTGGACTGTCTCTCCCAACAAGGGCCTCCAGGTAAAATTCCCAGGAGAAGTTCATTGCAAAAAGTTTGCTCAGAAATAAACTCATCTGGGAAACTCAAGGGTAGAGAGTTTGGGACCGGATCAGCCTGGGCCCATTGAGGTTGCCGCCAAAGACTCCTGTGACTAATCAGAGAAAGCTCCTCAGAGAGGTCACCCTAAGTATTGGACTTGCCCCAGGAGAGAGCAGGAGGGCATATGAGCCGATGGGGGTGTTGTTCTTCATTGTATTAACAAGAAAAAGAAGGTAACGACCGATGGTGGCCCCCTTTTAAAAAGTAAACATAACATTTTGTGCAAAACACAAGAATCAGAGAGAAGAGTGCTTACTCTGAAACCACATAAGGTGGGCACATCTCCACACCTCGGGCAACCCCAAGGGAGAGATTTACCCTCGTTTGGGATGCACAATAGCCACCGAGAACAGAGCCAAGGAGGACAGTCAGGCCACAGGACTCAACTACTCTACTCCACCCCCCACACAGGCTGTTGGAACCCTCACTTACCCTGGGCTTCTGGGTGGGTTGGGTGGGGCGTAGGTTACAGTCCCACATTGGGCTGAGCTAGTTCCCATCAGGGAGGCTTGAGAGATGCTGGGGCAATTGAAAATGGTTCCATGGTTCCGTCATACACATCCACTGTCCTGATCACTCCTGGTCACTCCCTGCCACTGCCCGAGAAGGGTGGTGGATGCATCAGAAGGAAAGCCTCCCACTGTCTCAGAGTCCTTAGATATATAGCCCCTTTTAGGTGGTAATTACAGAAATAATTGGGAATGGTGACCTCCTAGGCCGTTGAAACTGAAGAACCTTTGAGTTTCTTCCTTTTGTCATCTGAAAAAAAAAATTTTCCACTAGACTCAATTTGCATGACTAAACAATTAAATCTCCCTATGGGTGTGGCCTGAAGTCCCCAAACTTTAGAAAAAGGAACCCGGAGTGAACAAACCCTAAAATCCCACAGTTATTTCCACTAGTGACCATCCTGCTGGAGTGTATGGAGATTAACCAGGAAACTGAGGGAATAGGGGCTTGAGTAGTTCTGAGTCACAGTGGGAAAAATCCAGAACATTTTCAGAATGTTTGGACGCATTCCTATGGGACACCCCTGGGTCTTATAGGAAATGAAAACATTTTGCAAGGGGCTTATTGTCTGTATGTTGACAATGTGTTTTTCTTTCTCCAAATGATGAACACAGATTTAAAGAAAAGGTGTTCCTACTTTGCTGTCTAGGATTTATTCTGCACATTGACTTTAAAACACCCTTGCGGGGGAGATCATTCAGCAGGACTGTGCCTCATTTCCCTGTGATTCCTTTACACCCCCACACTGAGGTGACTGCTCTCAGGAAGTTGCTATCTGCAGGAAAACAACCATTGACACTGGGGGGTGGTGGTGGGGAGGGGGCTATTTGTGGGGCCTCTCCTGGGTGTCTCATGGCCTGTTCTTGCCAGGCCATAGCAGTGCAGCCATTGCTGGATGGACAGAGGCAGTGCTCTGTGAACTGGTCTCTCCCAGGCCTCCAGCTCTCCAAATATGAGAAAGACCAGTCTCTGCTGGAAATGAACCAAAGTTTGAAGCAGTCTGGCTTGTCTCTCCCACATGAACCTGTTCCTTGAGGATTGTGACAATAAAGAGCATAAAGCTGCAGAGCAAAAATTGATCATCGTGGCTCAGTAAATTAGAGTGACTGGGTATCATATGCCCAGATTTGATGCATTCATTGGATTTAAGGACTTTCTGCCTCCCCTTGTTCTCCTCTCCCTGTATTTTTTTCTTTGACACAAAGTCTCATTCTGTCACTCTGGGTAGAGTGCTGTGGTGTCATCATATCTCACAGCAATCTCAAACTCCTGGGTTCAAGTGATCCTCTTGCCTCGGCCTCCTGAGTAGCTGGCATTTGCCACAATGCCCAGCCAATTTTTTTATTATTCATAAAGATGGGCCTTATTCTTGCTCAGGCTGGTCTAGAACTCCTGAGCTCAAGCAATTCACCTGCCTTGGCCTCCCAGAGTGCTAGGATCACAGGCGAGAGCCACCTTGCCCAGCCTGAAGTTGAGTTTTTTTAGAATGTCATTGTTACTGTGATGTTCCTAATCTATCTCTCAGCTATTATAATTTCTGTGTGTTATAATTTCCCTGTTCTTAAATTTCTTGCAGACCCAGTCAAACCACAAACAAAACAAGAAAATCCCAGAAACCTTGAGAGATGAGAGACTTCTTAGAGTTTAACTTTATTCTAACAAAAAAAAGGTTCGAATTCAGTTCATTCTGTATATTGTAAGTTATTTGGAAATTTATACTTCAAAATGGAATGAACTGAAAATATTTTTTTGGAAAGCCAAATTTTACATTACATATTTTTCTTTAATCATCTAACAAGGTTATTTCATATTCATAGACAAAAACTCAAGTAAGTATTATAGATTTTAGTGAATTAATGAGGGAATGACAAGAAAGGCTTTTATGTAAGGCCTCACAATCTCTGAATTATTGACAAGCCTGAGAAGTACCTGGGGGAGCAGAACGCTCGGAAATCTAGCGCGCCCCCTATGGACCACCTAAATAAAGGCAACTGCGTTATAGCTTGTCTGGGCTCTGCGGTTCCGAGGAGTAGGCGGATACCGACTCCCCTCCTCCAAGCCTCAGAAGGACTAAGACGTCTATTTTTTTCTAGCCTGTAGTTGCTCAAGAAGAAGATACTCAATTTCTTTTCATTTTTAACGTCCAGGCCACATGACATCCTTTGTCACGAACGATGGGGAAAAAAATCAGACCTCCATGATTGGACAAGGGATAAGAAAAAACGGTCAGATTTTGGACGGGATTATAGAGAAGCCACCTCGGCTTCCTACAGAATGCATGTAAGGTTCTCCGGGCTCTGATTCACCCTGAGCAGGTCCCAGGAGCGACAGCTAGGAAATCCTCTGCCATCTGGGCCTGGGGGTCCTCTGCGCACAACCGAGCGCACCCAGGCCCCTGCCATTCCATCTGCGCAATGGGTGGGAATCTCAGCTCTCTCCCACCAGCCGCCTGAACGCGTCCCTAAAACGGGATAAGTAGTGCGGTGCCTAGGTCACGGGTTTTGGGGTGCACCGTACAGCACGCCTTGGCCGAGCGAGCACCTGGCCTACAGCGGATGCCTGGGAGATTAACTCCGCTGGGGGCCCGGGGCTAGCCGGGGGCAAAAGCCAGTGCTCTCAGAGTGAGAATATCAATTTGAGGGTAGCCTCTGAACAAGACTGTCGAGCATTTAAAAACTAAACCACGGGCCACCACCCGGAACAGCACGCCGTGTGGCATTTAACAATACACTATAGGACAGCCCTCACTCTCCCGGGAGAGAGGGGTCCTCTCCTGGGTAGGCACAGCGCAGAATGGGGCGCAGACACCACGCGGTCCTGGGAGACACCTCTGCTGTCTGTGCTCATCACCAAGTCGACCACTGTGAGGGACAAGGCACTGCCTTCTTGGAAAGGAGGCTTTCATGTCATTTCAGATTATTTTAAATGAACGCTCTGTAAACTCCGTGCGCGCGTTAAACCTCAGATACATTCCTCGGTGGGCAGACCGAGGGCTACCTGTGCACGCTGGCCTCCTCCCCCGACATTCCGTCTTCTCAGGACCACCCACACCTTCCGATATTTGGACATACCCGGAGGATGCGGAACGCGAAGCGGGGGTGGTGGGGGCGGGGCGGCACCGAGGGGCGGCTGAGGACCTTGGGATGACCCCGCCCCTCCCCCACCCAGCTCGTCTGGTCCCTGGGGCCTGGCTTGAGGGCGCCCCCTGTAGGCCGCGATAGGGATGGGCCTTTCGAGCCCGGGCCGCGGCTCTCCAGGGCTGGGACCCGAGGGGCACTGGACCAAGGACCTCCAGGAGGGGCTTTTGGCCAGGATCCCTGCCGGGGACCCGTCGCGCGCACTCCCAGATTTCCAGTCTCTGACCAGCCCTGGCTTCCTTTCCACGCGTGCTTTTACTGCTCCCCTTCTCCTCTGGCTTTTTTCTTTTTTTTTTTTTTTTGAAAGGAGCAAACATCCCCAGCTTTAATGCGGCCCAATTATCTCCTTCGCACTTAAAATGTTTTTCTTTAACTCATTTCAATCTAGTAAATATGCTTCAGCAAGTAGCTAATTTCTCAGGGATGGCTTCGCCTCGGCATTTGCATATGAAGCTCGTCGGGGGCCCACCTCAGGGTGCAGAGCGGGAGCTCCTTCCCTCGGGTGGGAGTCCGGACGGCCTGACCTCCTCCTCCAGGGAGGGCTCCTGGCTTTGGCCTTGGGCAGGCCCCTCCCCTGCGCACACGCCCGGCTGCCCCCGAGGCCCGCGCGTTTTCCCCAGGAGGGGGCGCCCCTCGGGTGCTACGTCAGCGCCAGCGTCGGGGGCGCATTTATCCTCAAGTGCGTTTATTAAATCGCATCTGGAGATGGATGGACGTGGGTGCAGGAGAGGAGATCGCAGGGCTCAGTTGAGCAATCTTCTGGCTTTAAATTCCGAATAAAAGTCTCAAATATTCCCGGGTCAGGGGGGCACTGTCTCATTAAAACCACTCTCGTCCTGAAACTGCAATGCAGACATTAAAGTGCAGTATTTTTCAATTAGAGCTGACGAATTCAATCAAAATTCCATAGATTAGGATGAAATGAGGCATGGGTCATTTACAGGGGAATTTAATTGCCGAGCCATTAGACAAATAGTATATTTGCCATTCCCGCGTTATCCATCATTTTCGACATCAATACCGGGGCCGCATCTCCCCGTCCCGGCCGCCCGGCGTCGGCTGTAAACACTCCCTTCCCTGTATCTTCTGATTATATCTGATTTCATTTAGGGCCATGGGGGATTATAAATGTTCACGCAATCAAGTTCATTAGGACTTCAAATCGCATTTCTGATTGGGATCGCTCTGCCGCCGTCCTCGGAGTGCCTTTCAAACCCCAGCACGAGGCTTTCAAAACATCTTCCTGAATTGAAAGCTTCGCGTCCTTTTGTCTTCCGACGCCCCTCTCCCCGCCCCCCCGCGGCGGCCCCGGCGACTCCCCGGAACCCCCACTGCCCCGAGAGCCGGCTGCGGAGGGCGGGCTGTGCCCCTGCACCCGGCCTGCCCGGCTCGCGCGGCGGGGGCTCGGTAGAGCTCCCCCCACCGGCCTCGCCTGGGCGCTGAGCCTCCACCGCCGCGCCGCTAGGTCTGAATGGGGCGCGGTGATGGGATCGCGAGTGGGTGGCAGCCCCACGTCTCCCATCCCTGGATGGAGCGCCCTCGATCCCTGGAGTCCAGTGGCCGCAGACCTCTGGGCAGCGACTGGGCTTGTTCTGGGGACTGAAGCCTGGGACCCCTTTTCCGGGCTAGGGGTCCCTTTCACTCCAAAAACCTGGGTGGGGGCGGTACCCAGCAGAGCAATTGTCTTCCTATTAGCAAACCCAAGAAACAAAGGCGGAGGCTCTTCTGGGGAGATCGGCAAGAAAGGCTCAAGACATCCCTTCCAGCACAGTTGAAAAATAATAGCTTAATATTAACTGCTTCTCATAAAAATATACTTTCACAGAGATACAGTTACACGAAGAAAACCCTCATTTCATCCCCATACTTCGCGCTCATTGCTGTTAGCTGCCTCAGTAATTTAATTGGAATGGAACGTGAGAAATGTGTCATTTTTGAAGAATTTATGCATCACTTCCTAGAAATCTCATTGTGTTAACTAGGAGCCTACTGCGTTCTGTTTAGAACCCATAATCACATTTTTATGTGTCTGTATTACGAGTTAATGTGACCTCCTGTCTTAAGCATATAAAAAAATGTTCTCCTGCCATAACATCTGTATCAAACTCTGGCTTCCATCAAATACACAGAAGCCCTGTTTGCCAATGTTCTCCAAACTTGCCAACTTTCTTAAGAGCAAAGAAAAGAAATGTGAATGAAAAAAAGGGGCCTACCGAATGAATAATTACACACCACATTAAAACTCTGCATTAAACATAGTTGACAGCAAATACTGCATTTTCAATCATGTTTATTGCTTACAAATTGCATTACAAAGAAATCTACTCTTTTTATTGGAGTGATTAAGCAAAGAGTGTTAGGACCGCTGAAATGCCATTCTGGAAGATTAGATGAAGGCTGGAAACCCAGCTAGTTACATTGCAATGGTAAATGTATAATTTTGTTAAAGAACACGTTTAACACAAAAATGAGATTTGAGGCTGTCATTATAGCATCATAAAATAGTCAACTGAAAATTATATTTATTTATAAACACATTGGCTATAAAATGCACATACTTAATACGAAGGAAGCAGACAATTCCATAATCAATATTTTAATTACTGAAATTTTTATTATGGCAGCACAATTCTATATGATACTTAATGAATCTATAATTTTTCTATATTCTCATTCCCTTTTATCATATGAGCTAAAAACTCTCTTCCTGTTTTCCTTCTCTTTTAATTCTGGGGAGGGCAGGTTGGTGGGCAAGGGTACGACCGTTTGCTTATGGCGCCACCTGCAGGAATCTATGAAATTGAATGTAGATGCTTCCCCAGTCCTCTGCAGGCCCTAGGTAGGCCCTTTTATGAAATTAATTTTTGTCTTAACATTGGAAGATGTTAACAATTACAAGACAAATCCTGGAGTTTGAAATGCATTTTGATGCTCCAAAACTATGCTTACGTCTCAGAACGAAAATGGAATATTGTTCATAGTTGAAACTTTGGGGCTTCTGAATATACTAGCTATGCATAGAAAATTTGACAGAAGGATAATTTATCCTTGAGATGATGGCAGCCCTTAAAAGATGAAAAGCCCTTGGCAAGCTAATAGCATCCGAAATTGTAGTGATTACTTGTTCTCAGATGCCCCACGTGGACAGGAGGCTGGGGCACCAGAGTGGAACCAGCTCATTCTCCAAGCCTGTATTTTACAGCATTTCTGTGGAAGGTTAAGTGCTCTTTGCAAAAGTTCAACAGCCTGCCCCATCAGTGTGTGTCTTAAAGGTTATTTCAGAAATTGGAAATTGACAATTATAAACAGTTACTGGGATTAGCAAATGCTCCTTAGACTTAAAAGTGTCAGGGACTCTGATTTTCTTCTAGCCATGCAGAATCAATAATTATCAAGTAATTTAAAATTCAAGTGAATACAAAAACACTAAAAAGACAGGTTCGGTGGCAGGTTTAGAATTTTAAACATAACACAACACACAGTGCCTGGTCTGTACACTCATGCCCCTGGGCTGTGGATTGGGTCTGCCACTCTAGCTATGAACATTTCATCTCATCCCAGGGATAGCCAGTGTGGACAGGGGCCAGCCTTCCCAGGAGAATTCCACTTGTATGTATTTGACTTCCCTGTTGGTCAGATGACAAGTAATAATCAAAGATATTTAGTAAAAGTTGGCAGAAAAATACTCTTCTGCTTTTTTAAAAATAGAAGTTAAGAGCATAATTTACTATTTTGTTATCTTCTGAACTTTGAGCCACGTGAATGCACCATTAAAAACTACATTTGAAATGAAAGAAAACAGTTTAGGCCTTAGAGAGTTGAGTTTCTGCAATATACTCAATGAGAACAATGATGTGCAATGTGTGCTGTATATGAAAGGAAAACATTTTTAGACCCTTGAATTGAAAAGAAGAACCAGGATATATTTTATTTACTGGAAAAAGAAGTGGGATAATTTTAGTCTCAAAGTAGAATTCCTTCTCAGACGTTCATCTCCACTAACTCACCCCTCCCTCCTCTCTCCCCTGGTTTCCTGCTTCCCTGCCCCTTAGTTTTGTCTTCCTGAAGCTTCTCCCTCTCCTCCTTTCCTTTCTTGTTCTTTCTTATCTATGTGGAATTGTGCCAGGAATTCGTAACACTTGTAGCATAGAGCACAGCTAGACAGAGTCACTGAACACATTTTTTGGCAGTTATTTTATTTTTTGCCTTCAAAAAGCAAACTGCTAGCAATACATTCTACAAAACTATGAATGAATTCCATCTCATCTGACAATTAAGACAGGCCCAGACAACCACACTAGCCATTTTTTGTCCTACAGTCATAGCTGTAATTCCACAAAGGTGTTCAGCCCATCTCAACAGCCACCAGAACCCGGGTGACTCAGAACTGATTTCTAATGCCAACTTCTTACTTATTGTCTTGCAGCTGTGACCTCATGTTTCTGATAAGTTGGGGGCAGGCGAAGGCTTCTTGATGTTTTAGGAGTTTCAGTTTATTGAGATGTGACATTTGCACAGGGCCCTGTTGACCTAGAGTGCAAGGCGGGAGGTGGGGGTGCTGTATTTCATGGGATGACTCAGCAGTGTGGGGGAAGGGAACATTCGTGATACAAGTCATGTGATTGCCTGTAGGACACGGTGATGACAGCAATGGCCGGGGGTCCCTCACAGTGTGTCACCTGCCCTGGGAACGTGGCAGTCTTCTTGCAATGCAAAGATGCAGTCAGAGAGGAAGTGGCCACGAGTGGAAGCCCTTCCTCCTCACCCTCTCCAGCAGCCTTGGGAAGAGTCACCCTTTTCATTTGGCTGTGATCTCCATGAGGAGGGTAACCATTGAGTCTGTCTTGTTGATGATGGCTCCCCAGTCAGTGCCCCACCCCCAGCGGACTTTTCAAAAAGTTAAATGAATGAACAAATGTTTAAAAAACAACAACAACCAAACTCCCTCAAAATAACTAAAAAAGAAAGAAAGAAAGAAAGAAAAAACCCAGAAACTGTTAACAACAAACGTTGATGTGGAGAAACTGGAATTCTTGTATGTTGCTGGTGGAAATGTAAAAAGCCGCAGCCAGTATGGAAAAGGGTATAGAAGTTCCTCAAAAAATAAAAAACTAGAACTGCAATATGATCCAGCAATCCCATTCCCGGGTGTCTATCCAAATGAAAGGACATCAGTATGTTGAAGAGCTATCTGTACTCCTGTGTTTACTGCGGTGCTAGTCACAGCAGCCAGCAGGTGGAAGCAGCCTAGGTGTCCCCTGCCAGATGAGTGTGCCAAGAACACGTGATATGAATATACGATGATACTATTCAGCCTTTTAAAAGAAGGAAATCCTGTCATAGGCGTGTGCTACAACACGCTACAACATGAAGGGAGCCAGTTACAAAAGAAAACATTGTATGATTCCAATGTATGAGGTAGTCGTCAAAATTGGCAGGTTGGTGGGCCTCATGCAGGTGGGCCACGCTCTGGGGTGTGGAGGTTCCCAGGAGGAGAGGCCTCCCAGTGGGGCCTGGAGGTTGGGCACGGCACGTCCACTACTGACGCACTGCGGTGGGAGACAGACCTTTTACAAATACATACATAGCAGCGCCTCAGATGACATCATTCCTTTCAACATTGTTTGGTCTAATTTGATGAGAAATAAAATCGATTCCTCAGCCAGCCAAGTGGATCTGCGTTCCTGAAAGTGTTTTTGCATAAATTTTAAAAAGCTGGTAATAGTAGAGCCATGTTGGGAGCCTTAAGGACACTGAGTTGTTAAGGTTCCTGAAAATAGTCATAACAGAATTGATTTCTGGCTGGGGACACCGTCTCTCCGGCCTCTCCCTCCCACACCCTAAAGGTGAGCTGTGGTATCTATGTGTTTGTCTGAGTGTGGGTGTGAGTGTGCCTTGGGACAGAACAGTGTCCTGTCCCAGTCCCCACTTTATCCCCTGACTTGCTGGGATAGGTTCTGGCCACCTCAAACTCCAAAGTGGGATAAAGGGGTTGGGAAATGAATGAATGAATACAAATTATTGTGAAATAAAAATTCCTTAAGTATATGACAATCATCTGAATGCAGGACAGTAAACGACACGGTAAGAAAGTGACTTGTTGGTGAGCATTTCTGAGCTGCGTGGTGGTAGGAGGTGCTCCCGGCAAGCTTCACTCTGCCAAGATTGACTCCTCTATCTGTCCCACCGTGAGCGCTGTCACTTACCAACTCACTGTGAATTGGGCAAATAGTTTTACTTGTTATTACTCTTTTTTTAATGTATGCATAGTTCACATTTAAGTCCACGTTTAATATTAGAAGTGTTTGAGTCTCCATTTATAAGTTTGGAGAGATGTTTTGTGACCAGGAATATGCTGTAGGAACTTAACTCCTGTTTATATCAATTAGCCTTTGGTAAACTGGTTTCCTTACATCTTGTTTTGCTTAGAGCCTCAGTTTCAAAGAACCTATCAACGGTGACAGTGAGGACTTGCTGTGTCTTTTAGTTTTTTAGCTTTTGTCAAAAGGCACCAAGTATCCTCCCAGTCACAGTTTCATGTGACCCTCACCAGCAAGCCTGGGAGGCAGTGAAGGAGTTTATTACCAATTCAGCTCCAGAGGTACCTGAAGTTCAGCGAGGTTGGTGCTTCTGCTAGTCCCACGGGAGAGTGGGGGGAAAAGGGGAAGAGCGCACCACGTCCTTCCGTGCCTGGGGTGTGGTCCTCATCACACAGCCTCCGCGATGGGCAGAGATGGGAACAAGCATCTGGCTGCCGATTTTCAGTGCAAGACACCTTCTGGTTCCAAAAGCAGATAATTTTGCAGAGACTTTGGTAAGGGTAACAGAGGTATGAGGTCAAAGCACTGCTTACCAAACAATCTGCGAAGGACACAGCGGCAAAGATGCTGCAGGCAGCGTGGGGTGTGGGCCAAGGCAGAGAAGGACTGGTAGAAAGACTTGTGCATCTGCAAAGGCGGGCAGGCGGGTGGTCAATCTGTGCACACATTTCCCGCCCAGCCAGACCACTGGCTGGACAACCCATCCTTTCCCTGGCTAACTCATGCCAGATAACCACACTGGAGAGAGAAGTACCCTTCTGCAGCCGATACCCTCTAGTGAAAGGGTCTGTAAACTCTTTTAAAGCTTGGTTCCTGCCCAGGCAGAGGGAACTTCTGAGATCCCATTTGCCCCACCCCTTTTGCACAACAGGCCTGCAGCTGCAGGGATGGCCAAGTCACTAAACCAGGTATGACAGGCCCTTCCCACTGCAGGGATGGGCTCAGGAGCCGGCCCTGGGCCAGTCGGAGTCAGGGTTGGTGCTGGGCAGTGCGCTTGTGACTCAAGTCAGTGAAACAGAAGGGGAAATTGGGAAATTTTTCTAGAGGCTCCTGGAAAAAATATGTGCTGACTCTTTTTGAGCGGACAGATATGGACTTTGCCGTGTGTAGATGTAATGCCCGTAGCTGCCTCGGGCACATCTGGAGCCACCGGAAGAGGACCCCAAGACACAGCAGCAGGCTAGCTGGGCCTGAAATGGAGGCAGAGCCTGCGGTCAGGTGGATCCTCCCACACCCACCTTTCTGTGCGTGCAGACTGGGGAGCACCAACTTTCCTCAGGCTGCCACGGGGGAGCTTTCTGCTCCCTGCACCCCAGAGTCCTCCAACTCTAATGGGCTCTCGGGTGGGTTACAACTGAGCCTCCAGAAAAGGAGAAACATGGAAATATAACTCCAGATCTCAGCCCCAAGGGGCAGGGGAGGCAGGCGCCTCACCTGAAATACTTCTTCAGGAATCGCCTCCTTCCAGGACTCTGACACGCGGAGCTGAGGGTAGGAGTTGAAAAGAACCTCGATGACCGCAGGGCTGGCCGCGCAGGTCCTCAGCACCTGGTTGGGAGGGGTGAGAGCAGAGCGAGACAGGGCTTTGGGTGGGACATGTGGGGTCTATACTCTCTCACTGTGCCCCCATCACACAGGGAACAGCAACAGTCACAGTAAACGGGGTTGCAGCGGGGGTCAAGGGAGTTCATTCACAGAAGGCCAAGGCAACCCTCTGCAAGGGGCCCTGGTGCGGCCCCAGTGGCTCCTGTGAAAATCCAGTAGAAGTGTTCCAGCAGTCATGCTCCCGGGGGAGTGTGCTGAGGGCCCCCATGGGGCTGCTTGAAGAGCAGGAATGAAGTTTTGTGGGGAAGTTTGGCCCGAACACGAGGACAGTGTTCCCAATTTCTTACCTCAATTTTCTGGTATGTCAGGAAATTGAAAATTGGAGAAAAAGAATTGTTTTGCTGTTGAATTTCTTCTTGACTAGGCCTTTACATTTTATTTTCACAGTCCCCACTGGCAAAGATTCCTATTTTCTTTTATTTCTTTTTAGAGACTGAGTTTCACTCTGTCGCCCCAGGTAGAGTACAGTGGCATCATCATAGCTCACAGTAGCCTCCAACTCTTGGACTCAAGTGATCCCCCTGCCTCAGTCTCCTGAGTAGCAGGGACTACAGGCATGTGCTACCATGCCCGGCTAATTTTTCTACATATATATATATATATTTCTTTTTTTTTGTATAGATGAGGTCTCCTATTTTGTGCAGGCTGGTCTTGAACTCCTGCCTTCAAGCAATCCTTCCATCTTGGCCTCCCAAAGTGCTGGGATTACAAGTGTGAGTCACTGTCCCCAGTCTGATTCCTATTTTATTTGCAAATTTATAATTCAGGTCTACCAGGTTCATCACAAAGATGGGAACACTATCTGCTTTTATAAAAGAAAACTTTTTTATTACAGGGAGATTTTAATAGATGCAAAAGTAAACTGAATAATATGATGAACCCCCGTGTGCCCACCCTCAACCCTTAGTTAATCCTGTCACCTCCACTCTCCCAATATTATTAGAAATGCCATGTGTCCTATATTTTCATCTGTAAATAGTTCAGTGCATCTCTTACAGGACCCGATAGAGGTCATATAAATATAAAGACAATTGTAACACCTGGAAAATTAATGATAGTTTCTAAATATATCTAATATCTAGTCAGAGTTTAAATTCACAAATTTCTCACAAATGCCAGTGTAGTAACAAAATACTTTGTTTGAATAACAGTCGAGATGAGCTGACCCAGCAAGACAGGCTACTCTGATGTGTTTCCAAGGTCGCTTTGTGTTTCACGCGATTTCTGTGTTGTAGGGACCGGCCATCCATCCTGTGGAGCCTCCCCTTTTGGGATCATATCAAAACATGTGAACATGCTGCTCTCCCTCTGCTGTCTGGAAATCTGTAGTTAGATTTAGAAGCTTGACCAAATTCAGATTTTATCTCATTTTATCATCTTGAGATAGAGTCTCACTCTGTCACCCTGGGTAGAGTGTTGTCATCATCACAGCTCACAGCAACCTCCAACTCTTGGGTTCAAGTGATCCTTTTGCCTCAGCCTCCCAAGTAGCTAGGACTACAGGCGCCCACCACAATGTGCCCAGCCTCTTTTTAAAGCCTACTATTTGCCAATTGTTTTTCTATTTCTTTTTTCTTTTTTATTTTTGGCTGGGGCTAGGTTTGAATCTGCCACCTCTGGCATATGGGGCTGGTGCCCTACTCCTTTGAGCTACAGGCACTGCCCTGTTTTTCTATTTCTTGGTGGAGAGAGTTGAGGTTATGGAAAATTTCTAAGACCAGCCACCACATATCTGCAGGAGAAGATGACAGGAGCCTGTGGCTGAGCCCAGACTGCACCAGCCCCTCTCCAAACATGAAGTCAAGGAAAGGGGGTATTCAAATCACACACATAGCTGCCCACTCTCCATGTGTCTCCCTGCTTCCCAGTTTCACATCTTTTAAACAAACAAAAAAAAATACAAAAATTTTTGTTCAGAGATAACTGCTGTTGTGTATGCTATTTTTTTATGCAATTAGACAAAATTAATATACAGCATATAACAAAAATGGGTAAGTGCTTTGCATATAATTTTGAAACTTGATTTTTCCTATTCAAAATACTTTGTAAACAATTAAAAAAAAGCACTTCAAGATCATTTTAGTAGTCATATAATATTTTATTTTATGATGGTACTATGTGTTCAATGAATTAACTACTATAAGTTATTTTTCAATAAAAGTTGACATCCTTGAACATAATTCTATTTCTTTCTGTTTCCAATCACTCTTATTTAAATACTTACTCGAATTCCTTGAAATAAAATTACAAGGTCAAAGAGTATGTACATTTTAAAGCTTTTCAAACATACCACCAAATTGCATATGCATAAATTGATATACTTTTTGAAAAATTGAATGAGAGTGCCTCTTTCTCCCTATCCAAAGTATCTCACTAATTAAATTTTATGGGTACAATACAGGATATTTACTTTTGTTGTGGTTGACCATTTGTTCTTCTACCTTCATGAATTACTAAATTATATATTTTGATCATTTTTCTCCTGGTGTGTTCTTTTTTTTCACTGATTTATATACATACTTCATTAATTTTATATTTTAGATAGGTAATCATTTTGCAAATAATGCTGTTTTTTCCTCAATTTTAATTTTTTTTTTTTTTTTTTTGAGACAGAGTCTCACTATGTCGCCCTTGGTAGAGCACCATGGCATCACAGTTCACAGCAACCTCAAACCCTTGGGTTTAAGCGATTCTGTTGCCTCAGCCCCCCAAGTACCTGGAACTACAGGCGAATTTTAATATTTCTTATTACTTTGGAGCTTTTAAGTTCAATGTTAAATAACAACATTAATAGCAAACATAACATCTTTTTCCTAATTTTAATAGCATTAAAATCTCTTAATGTTTTTTCTTTAAACATAATTTTGGATATTAGTTTCAGATATTATGTAGAACTCTTTCTACATCAAGGAAATATCCTTCAATTCCTAGGTTACCACTAAGTTTAGGATTTTATTTTTTGCCTTTTTCTAACCAAGTCGATACAAAAAGATTTTCCAAGATTGACCCATTTTTGCCTTCATGAAACAGACCCTATTTGGCTAGTCTTGTATATATCTTAGCTATTATAAATTAAGAATATAATTAGTATATTATATATGCACATAAATGTAATTATTACATAGAACACAAAATTTAATCTGCTAAGATTTTTGCTTCTCTTTTAATAACTGAATTCTGCTTTTATTTTTTTTTGAGCTATTTTTGCCAGGTTTTAATATCACTTTATGTGAACTTAGTAAAACTACCTGAGAACATGTCTATTTTTTAATACTGGGGAAGATGGTTTTATTATATAGGTTTGCATACTTTCTTTGCATCATCTTCTATATTTTGGTAGTACATATTTTCTTTAAAGTTCTACTAGTGGTTACCTACAAAATAAAAAGCATTAACCGATGGTCCTCTCTAAACACCTGGCCAGCACTTTTGTGTCACCGATGTGTCATTATGTTGTCCCATCTCTCTGACCCTGCTCTTCTATGACATCGGGGCTTTGGGTCCAGGTTATGATCATCACGTGATCCTATTTTAGGCCTCACATCTCCAGTGGCCGGTTGTCTTGGCTTGTGTACTTGGTTCTAGAACCTCCTCTTTTTTTTTTTTTTTTTTTTTGCAGTTTTTGGCCGGGGCCAGGTTTGAACTCACCACCTCCAGTATATGGGGCCGGCGTCCTACTCCTTGAGCCGCAGGTGCCACTCTTTATAACCTTCTTTACAATTACCTGTCCCTACTTTGGCTGGACTGCCCGCTGGCCACCCGTCCTTTCACCCCTTCCTTCCGCAGATACTCACTGAGCCGGGGATTGCGTCACGTCTGTGCAACTTTACAGACCCAAACAATAACACAGGTGCCTGGTAACGTGGCAGGGGTTAGGAATAGAACTAAACTCAGACCTGGACATTTGGTGGGTGGTGAGTCGGTCAGGGAAAGATTTCTGGAGGAAGTGACATCCAAGCTGGGACCTGGCCATGGAGGAGTCAGCAGACAGACAAAAAGGCTGGAGAGTTCTGAGGACTGGAGTGTTCTGGGCAGAGAAAACATCATGCTGAATTTGGGAGGTGAAATTGATCAAATAATGTTGGCTAGGCATGGGGTGTGACACAGGGAGTGGTGAGAAAGGGAGCTGGAGAGGAAGCAGGGCCACGGTGAGGACTGATTTGCCTTGATAGGGAGGCTGGCTCTTCTCTGGAGGGCCTGGGAGCACTTGAGGGTTAGGAATGGACGGGTGATAGGATCCGATTTTAACTTTTGAAATGTCACCATGGCAGAACGTAGAGAAGTGTCTAGAGCAGTGGTCCGCAATCGTTTTGGCAGCAGGGACCAGCTTCATGGAACACAATTTGTCCATGGGGTGGGGAGGCACGGGGTGGAGCTCAGGTGCTGGTGCTGTGCCGCCCAGTTCCTCACAGGCCGTGGACCGCTGGGGGGTTGGGGACTGCAGGTCTACAGGAGACAGAGAGCCCAGTTAAGAAGAGCCCAGTTTTCACCATGTAGTGGAGAGGTGGTGGTGGTCTCCACTTAGGTGGTGGCAGTTAGGATGGAAACAGGCTCTGAGAGCTATTTAGGAGGCAGAGTCGAGAGATTCTTGGGACTGACGTCCCCATTCCCGAGCTCATCTTTCATGTCACCTCTGTCAGCTGGAGTAGCCACACCCTGTTAGCCACTCTGCCCTCGGCCAGAGCACCTGGGACCTGGCTGCAGCTGGTGGTGTCTATGTCTGCCCTGCCTTCCCTGCTCTGTCAGCCACATCCGACCCGGTTAATGACGTCTCCACCTTGACACCTTCTTCGTGTGGCTTCCACCACGTGCTTATTTCTCTCTGGCCTCACAGCCGGCGCCCTCAGCTTCCTTGGCTGCTTTTCTATCTTTGTGAGGCTGAAATGTCCCCAGTTCAGTCCTTGTTCCTCCTCTTTACCTGTTTACCTCTCACTCCCTAGTGGTCTTCTCTGCTTTTCTCACCTTAAATACCACCCATCGGCCACCGAGCCTCGAAAGTGTATCTCCAAGTCAGTCTGCTCTCTCTTTCTCAAACTCCAGGCTTGAATATCCAACTGCTTACTGGGCACCTCCACTGGGTTGTATCTCACAGTCAACATATCGAAGACCAAACCCCTTAGCTCTCCTGTCCCACCTGCTGCCCTCCCCATAATGTTCCATGTCAGGAGACAGCACACCTAACCCTCCAGTTCCCAGCAAAAAGCCATGCAGTCATTGTCACCTCGTTTCCTCCCACTTTCCATGTCCAGTTTGTTACGGCGGTGCACCCGTCATCCCAGCACTCTGGGAGGTGGGAGGACCACTTGAACTCAGGAGTCAGCAGACAGGAGTCAGATCACTCTTGCTCAGACCAGCCTGAGTCAAGAGTGAGACCCTGTCTCTACTAAAAATAGAACAACAAGCTGGGCATTGTGGAGGGCACCTATAGACCCAGCTACTTGGGAGGCTGAGGCAAGAGGATTACTTGAGTCCAGGAGTTTGAGGTTGCTGTGAGCGGTGATGCTACAGCACTCTACAAAGGGCACAGAGTGAGACTCTGGTTTTTTTTTTTTTTTTGGCTGGGGCTGGGTTTGAACCTACCACCTCTGGCCTATGGGGCCAGTGCTCTACTCTTTTGAGCCATAGATGCTGCCCTCTGAGACTCTGTCTTTAAAAAAAGAAAGAAAAGAAATCCTATTGTCTCTACCTCCAAAATACATGCAGAATCAGGTCACCCCTCTGGTCCATAGCACCATCACCCCTCATACAGGTCACATCAGCACCTTTCTTTTTTTTTTTGGTAGAGACAGAGTCTCACTGTACCGCCCTTGGTAGAGTGCCGTGGCATCACACAGCTCACAGCAACCTCTAACTCTCGGGCTTCCGCGATTCTCTTGCCTCAGCCTCCCAAGTAGCTGGGACTACAGGTGCCCGCCACAACACCCGGCTATTTTTTTGTTGCAGTTTGGCCGGGGCTGGGTTTGAACCCGCCACCCTCGGCATATGGGGCCGGTGCCCTACTCACTGAGCCACAGGCGCCGCCCTAGGTTCCATCAGCACCTTTCTAACTTGTCTCTCCACATCTGTTCTTCTGCTCAGGAATTTTCCTGACACAGCAGCCCAGAAGGACCCTTACAAAACATTACTTGGGTAATGAGCAGATACTCCTCTGCTCAAGCCTACCAATGGCCAGAGTGATTACACCATCCTACAAGACCCCACATCACCTGGCTCCCTCTCCTATCTCCTGTGATTTCATCTCTTTCTACCATCCCACTGGCTTGGCCCCTTTTTGGCCATGCTGTTCTGTGGCTCTGAGCTCAGGACAGGTCCAGTCCAGCCTCAGGCCAGAGATTGGCTGGTCCTCTGTGGGGCGCTGCCCCAGACTCTGCTCAGCTGCCCCCTCATCTCTCCCAAGTCTTGTTCAAAGGTCACTGACCTAACTATTTAGAATCGCAACTGCCTCCCACCCCCTTCTTTTCTCTATAGTCATCCCTTTATTGTGTTCCATTTTTTGGAACAGAAAATACCTTGTTTTATTACATCATTAAACCAGAGTATGATGTGCATCTCAGGCAATCTGCTAAGAGATTGCCAAGACAGGAAGAAAAGTGACCAAGTTTAGTCTTCAAGTCGACAACATGACAGCACCATTTGTCGTATACAGTTCATCTTAAATTCACCCCGTAATTGGGGAGGACTTCTGTGTTTGCTGATTGGCTGTATTCAAAGGAAAAATAAACTCTCTAGTCTTCATGACAGGAAGCAGTTCTGCAACTTAGAGCCAGGTGCCTGCTGAAGCCAAGCTCTCCCTCCCCACAGAGACTGTGGGACAGGTGCTGGCTTCTTGGTTAGTTTAACATCTCAGTGCAATGGCTCCTGAGTCCTAGTAAGAAAACCCTGAGTCAAAAAAAAAAAGTCAGAGACCTATTTATCTGTTATTATCTCTGATTCAGTTGTTCCAGGCTCTTCTGTAGTCACGTCAGTTATCTGTGGGTTGGCTTTTTATTCTGTCCTTCGTGACTCTCACTTTCTCTTTTAGTTTCTTGGATTTTATTTTCTTCTTGTGCACTTAAGAAGAGCTTTTAACAGTTGACTCCTCAACAATCCAGATGATTATTTAGTCCAATTATGCGAATTCCATCCCCTTCCTGGGTTATTGGTTCAGGGAAGGGCATATTTAAACCAACTGGGGATACTTCCTCAGGGATTCTAGAAAAAAGAAACAGCTGTACATGAACAAGAAACTGGCCGGCCCAGTAGTCACTGGAAGCCATCTTGTGACTGAGAGAGCAGACATCCTGGGGACAAAGTGACTCCCTGAGGATGGCAGAGTGTTACGAAGCACCTGGCTCTTTGATGATACCATCAATACACTAAAACAACCAATCCTAAAGGCTGCTACTTCTTGTTATGTGCATAACAAGATTATGTTGCCATCTTTAAAGCTGTTTGAATTGGGTTTTCTTCTACTTGTGGCCCAAACCATCTATATCAGTCGGGGTCCAATCAGGTAAAGGTATTTCACTCAAGGTATTTCAACCAGGGACAATTTAATACATGACACTGATTGTACACGTAATCAAACAGCTGAGATGTCAACAAGGAGGAAGGTGAGGTAGCCCAGAGATTCTTCTAACAGAAAGCTGTCATCACTCATAGCTGGTGGGACAAGGGGATGAGGTGGTCGTACCAGAGTCCAGAGACCAGCCCTACCCAGTGGAGACTGAACCAAGTCAAGTCAGGGGCTGCCCAGTGGGGGTGGGGCCATGAAAGGAGGACTGTCTGGCAGGTGCAGGGGTCATGGGGGAGGTGCAGGTGCTGCAGGAGAGCTACACAAGGCAGAGAAAGACATGACTTCTTTTTGCCGCCATACTCCAATTTCCCATGGTGTCTTCCTTTGGGTGAACCCGACCAGAAGCCCAGCTGATAAAGGGGCCAAGTTCAACGTGAAGGGGCTAGCTCTCTTCCCCTGACTCCTAGGATGCAGAACAGGACACAGGGAGAGCAGAGAAGGATCTGAAGACACAAGGGCAATGACGGACACCTTAATGGATGTCATCAATTGGATTCTCTACTATGAATCATTCTGCCTTTTCCTTCTTTAATGTACAATTTAATCTATGGCTGTTTCTTGTATAACTTTAATCCAGGGTTACTTTCTTGTATAACTTTATCACCCCCATCTTCCTTTTCATGTCACTCATTGTCATCTCAACATGGATGGATCACAGAGGCTACCTTGTCCTGCACTCCATTTCTACGGCACATGATTTCTGAGATATTCTTCTGATTATATGAGGAGAGATTTGGGTTTCCTCTCTATTTGGATGCTGTTCCATTTTCCTTTCTTTTTTTTTTTGCCTCTTTCCTACTATGAATCCACTAATTTTCTGTGCTTATTCATCCTTGATTAAGGCCAGGACCAGACACAAAGTTTGTCAACACAAGGGACATCTGAGGTCCTGTTCTCCATCCACTAAAGAGACCAGAGAAGCAGAGTTCGCAGAGGGGAGTGATGGCAAGGCTCCGCCTGTTCCCAGCTGGACGGTTCACCTGATGGAGTTAGCTCTGGCCTGGAAGCCTCTGCTGTCACCATCTTCCTGCAGAGTCAGCAGGCATTTCCACCTCTGTGCTTCACCGTCTCCTTGAATCCACCTCTGCTGCCTGGCCGTCTCTTGGTAATGTCTGTCTGATTTCCTGAAAACTTACAGCAGTGCAGCAGGGGAACCTCAGGTCTTCCTGGACTCAGACGTGGGGTTGCCTGTTGTTGCCAGGCATTTCCTTTCTCTTCCTCCCTCTTATGTCTTCAAAGGTATTTTTAAGAAGGTAGGAGAAGCTGTTCTTTTTAAACTAGGCATCATATCTACATTGTGAGAATTATCACCTCTGGGTCTCTCCCACTCCAAATCTGTTGGTCCCTCCAATTCATTACTGTCACCAGGACACGCTTAAGCAGGCCTTAGGGAAGGAGAGAGGCTGAGCTGCAGAGGGAGCACCTGGCGGGCAGGTCCAAGCTGGCATAGTCAACCCTGTGTCCTCCGAGCATAGACTCCGAACCCCAGTGAGCTCTTGAGGCTTGGTGTTTCCAGCTTACAGAGCCCCACTAACGTGCCATTCCCTCCTGCAGGGCAGTCTGATTTCAATCATCTCCCTTCGGTGTTAGGAGAAAATCTCGCCATTAAGAATGGCTCACACTAGACCCCTCAGGGTGGAGGCTGGCTGCATTTATAGGTAGCCTGGGCAATTCCTGCTTCCCTAGGCCTTGCTAACCATGACCCTCCAGCCACCCTCCCACCAGCCCTGCCACTTCTCTGCAAAATGTTAAATGGCTCCCAATGACCGCAAAACAAGGAGGTACCCGCTGCTGGAAGAGCTGCCCTCCCTCGGAGCCACAGCACCGCCTCCTTCCCCGCCCCTCCCCCCTGGGTCACAGACTGTGACAAAGTCTCATTGCCTGTCTCAGGAAATTCATTTTCTGTCTCTCCTCTGTTCCACTTCTCTGAGGCTCCCAGCCCCTCCTCGATCCCTCTGCACTGTGCCCCTCACGTCTGCCAGGCAGCTGGCGGCCTTCATTATTTGTACGCCAACACAGTTTAAAAATCTCCGCTGCCTCCTTGCTGTCTGCCGAGAGGCGGCTGCCACATTACTCTGACATGCTGATGTCATTAGCGTCCACGCACACTCTCTTCAGCTAATGAGGCGGCAGAAAGAAAATTAAGGGGAAAAACCACACAGGCACATTGCTTTATATGTAGATGGAGAAATAAAACAAGAGCAAGAAAAACAGAGGCGCGCTCTTTGTGATCTCTCACTGCCTCTCCTCCTGCAGGGACTGTGCGCTCTCGGGAAATGGAGCCCTGGGTTTTGACTACTGCTACCCCAGGATTCTCCCGCTAAAAATCTGGTAAAATTGGAAAGTGTATGTGAAGTCACTTTACCTAATTCTGTAATTAGGTGAAGAGAGAAAACTTTAGCTCCCTATTTTCAGCCTGGTCAATGCCCAGAAGGTGAGGCAACACCAGAGATTTGCGATGTTTCTAGAATCTGTCATTCTTGCCTCACGGCCACTGCTGTTCTAGCCACCTGCATCCCTCACCTGGACGGCCACATCCTGTGGGTTTTGTCAGTTCCCTGAGCAGGGAAACCATTCCAAAGCGCTAATGTGATCGTTATCTTCTTCACTTAAAATGAGGTCCTAGGTCCCTGCTGTTTCCAAAGCAAAGGCCCAGACCCTTGGCAAGGGGTCTCAGCTGACTCTCCCCAGCGACTGGGTCACTTTTCCGGCCACACACGCTGCAGGGCTCTGCCCTAGGACATCTGCCCACGCTGTTCCTTCTGTCTGGAGCGTTTGTCCTACCCCCCTTAGCTTTCAGATTGGGGGTGACTTATCGTATGCTTGGGGGAGCCTCCCACACCCGCAGCAAGGAAAACCCCACTCTTGGCAATTTCAGTGAGGTAAGCCTTGGCTTTGTAGCACTTCCCACAGGCACCTTCACACTAAGGCAGGAACGCAGTGCTGTTCCTCACTGAAATGCCAGTACCAAGCAGTGCGTCTTGAGAAACGTTTGCTGAATGAGTAAAGGAGCACTCAGGGATGCTGAGGAAGCCCAGCCAACACCTACGTGGTTTGGGGGAAGTGTCACGGCTGGTATGGTCCCTGCACTCCCCCTGAATCTGAATTATTTACGACCACCTGCAGGTATATGTCCACCACTGCTTGTGCTGACCTGTGCTCCAGAAATAGCAGAGGTGCCTTTGGGAGGCAGCACAAAAACAGGACGCCAGGTCGGGGGGGGGGGGGGCGGTATGTGTCAGCCACACAGAATGATTGTAGATGCAAGGTGCTCAGGGAAGGGGTCAGGCAACATCAGGAACACTGGAGCTGGCCACTTACACCAACTGGGGTGTGGAGGAGGCACAGAGGCAGGGTCAGGCGTGTCATCCTGGTGCCGCTACCTTCCACCCGGTGACTGTGGGGAGGCCATGTCTCATCTTGGAGTGGAGTTGGACTCAAGGCCCTCCCACATGCTGTGCTGCCCAACAGCACAGTCCAGCAAGTGTGGACTTTCAGCCAGTGTTTGTTGAATGAGAGGAATGCCAGCAACTCCAGAAACGTGCTCTTCAAAGAGGTGGGTAAAGAAAATGCCAGGCAGGCTTCCTTACTGTTGCCCAAATTGTCTCCCCAGTACAGACAGAAGGGCCAGCAGCTGAACCTTGAGAGGCTTTTTATTAGATCACAGGCCCAGCACCCAGAGTCAGCTTGTGGCAGGCATCAGGCAAGTTCAGATTTTCTGGTGGGTGTCCTTCTCTGCCTGACCACCAGATGGACACTGTCCAGAGTCCCACCCTGGCTGCAGCTGGTCCCCGCGCCTGCACCTGCGCGGGTGTCTCGGCCTCTGTGCCAGCGCACTGGTGTCCGAACCCTGGTGGCTCCAATTTGCACTCGTGTCCGCCTGCAGCGGGGAACTGTGGTTTATGTCTCGAGCGTGCTCTGATACCTTTCCCTCAGCAACTCCGATCCCCACGGGCGTCTCTTTGCATTTATGTACAGCACAGCTGCTGTTCATGGAAGCTGCGCTCCGTGACACTGCCAAGCAGCCTCACCGGGGAGCCTCTGTTAGCACATTTGCCTCCCGCCCTCCTCGGGTCTGTCCCCTTGAAGTGTCGCAGGGACCCTTCCCTCTCTTAGAAGCATGCGCAGGGAGCTGGGTGGAGGTCCTGCTACCCCAAATTTCCAGAGTGTCACGCTCCAGGGGCTCTAGGGCAAGGCCGGAACAGCACCCACCTGCTACCTTCGCGGAGAGGCTTCTGGTCAAGGCGAATTCCGCTTTAATCTGCTCCCGGATGGCGCAGGGGCACCCCTAGAGGGCTGGGGGCTTTAAAGTCAAGGCCCGTGCCCTAGAGTTGCTGGAGTCCCTGTCTGTCATTCAACAAACACTGAAAGTCTGGGCTTGCGGGACTGTGTTGTGTGCAGGGAAGCAATGGTGGGCAATGCTTTTAAGTGAAGCCTCAAGGTATTACAGTTTTTCATGGAAACTCCACTTCCTTCCGAACTGACTGGAGGTTCATTGACAAGTGCTTTTCCTGGCTTCTTGCCACCAGTCTCCCTCCTGCTATAACAAATTGTCCCCCAAACTCCAAACCACCCCAACCTGAACAGGGGATGAGCTGCCCCCAACTGTATCCCGTTCCTGTGTGGCTGACATAGTATGGGCAAATCCCAGAATAAGGTCCTTAAAGACCCAGAAGGGAAGCACTGTGCCTTGTCCTGCATCTCCAGGGCAAGGTGGGATAACTCCCATCACCCCAGAGACAGAGTTCAGGCACTACAGGTTTTGCCCCCAGAAATGATGCCTGTGGGGCCACCCCTACAGTTTGAAAACCTGGGCAAAGATCATTCAAATTGAAATGATATCAAGGGTAAAGAAGGACCATTTCTAGACACTACTGAAATATACTGGCTGCTTTTTTTTCTTTAAAAGAAATTGCCCCAGATATTTTCTACTTGATGCTCATTCCATAAGTCTGTTTCTCTTTTCATTCTTCGTTTTTTTAGAGACAGGGTCCTGTTCTGTTGCCCAGGCTGGAGTACAGTAGTCCAATCACAGTTTACTGTAACACTGAATTCCTGGGCTCAAGCAATCCTCCCATCTCATCCTCCTAAACAGCACTATGGGCATGCACCACCAGGTCCCACTACATTTTTTGTCCAGGGCCCAGTTTGAACCCACCTCCTCTGGTACACGCGGCCAGTGCCCCATTCCTTTGAGGCACAGGTGCCGCCCTGTGGCTACTACTTTTTAAACTTTTTTGTAAAAACAGGGTCTCTCTGTGTTGCCCAGGCTGTTCTCAAATGCCTGGCCTCAAGCTGTGCCCCCACTCTGGTCTTCCTAAATGCTGAGATTACAAACAGCAGTCACCACATCCAGCCTCCTTTTCATTCTTTATGCAGTTTCATGAGGATGGCTGAAGTGTTTAGTACAGATGCCATGTAAATTGGAAGGGCAGTGGATGAGTCTAGTTTCCACATAAAAGATTAATGGACATTAAAATGTAATTTATGAATATAAAAGGTAAGTGTTATAGAATGTACAAATGCTGGCGTTTCTCCCCTTTTATGAGTCCACCATATTGTAATCACTGCATTAGTGGAGTGCCACAAGAGAATCACTCCAAGACAGGGCTAGAAAGTATCAGAACAGTGTCACTGTGTTTATCAAGTAAGGAAACAGCTGGGGAGTTGTCTTGGTGGATTTTTCCATGTTCTCACCTCCGATGGACAGAATCTTTACTGTGAATGCATCTAGAGTTCAAAGTTAGCATTTGAGGGAACTATGTGAACCTCACTCTTTCTGATGGTCTATATCGTCCTTTTGAATATTAGCTTTTCATGCATTTGTTCAAAATTTATCAGGCGAAAATATGTCTCTTGTGTATGACTGGTAAACCTTGGTTGATGGGGATAATTCTTTTTTTTTTTTTTTTGTAGAGACAGAGTCTCATTTTATGGCCCTCGGTAGAGTGCCATGGCATCACACAGCTCACAGCAACCTCCAACTCCTGGGCTTAAGCGATTCTCTTGCCTCAGCCCCCCAAGTAGCTGGGACTACAGGTGCCTGCCACAACACCCGGCTATTTTTTTTTTTTTTTTTTTGGTTGCAGTTCAGCCGGGGCCGGGTTTGAACCCACCACCCTCAGTATATGGGGCTGGCACCTTACAGACTGAGCCACAGGCGCTGCCCAATGGGGATAATTCTTAAATTAAACACACCTAAATTTCACATCAAGTGAAATGATTTCCCTTCAATGAAATCTTCTGGGAGGACAATCTCTTTTTTTTGGCCAGTATTTGGGGGAACTTTTGGGAACATTTTCAGGCTTTTGAGTATTTTCTCTCATGAGAAAATTTTCTTCTTCATCATAATGATTTCAGGGTCCATCTGACAGGTGAAAAAAGTGACAAGTTATTTGCTCTGAGTTAAGTGTAATGGCAAGCCAGGAGAATGGGGGTGAGCAGCCAGCACAATGGTGACCCTGGACAGGGCATTTCAGCTGATTCAGTCTGGATAATTTTGCAGCAGTGTGGTGAGACCCAACTAGAAATTGAGTAAGTACAAATTGCTATCATTAACAGGGTGGATGATCAGATTGGGTAATTTCATTCCAGATCAAATGCCTGATGCCATAAGAGACTATTTTCTTTCTTTTTTTCTTTAGAGAGTCTCACTTTGTCGCCCTCGGTAGAGTGCCATAGCGTCACAGCTCACGGCAACCTCCAGCCTCCCGAGTAGTGAGGACTACAGGCACCCGCCACAACACCATGCTATTTTTTTTTGTTGTTGTTGTTGCAGTTTGGCCGGGGCTGGGTTCGAACCCGCCACCCTTAGTATATGGGGCCAGCGCCCTACCCACTGAGCCACAGACGCCGCCCAAGACTATTTTCATTGTTCTGAAATTCACACCAAAAGACGAGCTGCCAAAATATTTTGGACCACGATGGGGTGCCATCCAAACAAGCGTTTGGCGTCTCCAGGTGACTACTTTGAAAGGATACGTTCTGGTATGCTCACTAACATCGAACCTCTTTTTTTTTTTTTGGCTGTTTTTGGCCGGGGCTGGGTTTGAACCTGCCACCTCCAGCATATGGGGCCAGCGCCCTACTCCTCTAAGCCACAGGCGCCGCCCCAAACCTCTTCTTAATAATTTTCAAGCGACTCTAACCAGAAGCTTCTAGACAGGAGCCTCGGCCTTGCCCACAGCTTGTTAGAAGGCAGAATCTCTCACCGGTCCGCAGGATCAGAATCTGCATTTTAGGTTCCCTGGGGACGCCTGGGCCCGATGCGGTCTGCTGGGCGGGGGAGTGCTCCCCGGCCACCTGTGGCGCCCGCCCGCCCGCCGGTCCCTCCTTACCTTGGGGAAGGCGTCGGGCCACACGGTGGGGGAGCCGTGGTTGAGCAGCACCCGCACCGTGAGCTCCGGCGCGTCCTGGGGCGCGCAGCCGGCCGTCCGCAGCGCTCGGGCCAGCGGCGAGGCCCCGCCGTAGTCGAGCGCGCCCGCGTCGGCGCCGAACCGCAGCAGGAGGCGCGCCAGGCCGTGCCGCGCGTGCCCGCAGGCCTTGTGCAGCGGGCTGCGCTCGTCCTCGTCGCGCGCGTCCGCCGCCGCGCCCCGCCGTAGCAGCAGCGCGCACAGGCGCAGGCAGCGCGCGTGCTCGTCGGGCCGCAGGGCCGCGCCGCACGCCGCGCTCAGGGCCGTCTCGCCGCGGCCGTTCCTCGCGTCCACGCGCGCCCCGCAGCCCAGGTAGAGGCGCACGTGCTCGTCCAGGCCGAGCTGCGCCGCCAAGTGCAGCGGCGTGTCCTGCCCGGCGCCGCCCGCGCGCTGCACCGAGGCGCCGTGCTCCAGCAGCGCCTGCGCGCACCTGCGGGAAGGCCAAGGTCACCGCGCGCCGGGCGGGTGGGGACGGTCCGCACCCCGCTCCCCGCTCCCAGCACCCCGACGCCCGGCATGCTGCCCTGTGGCTGGCATTTACCGAGCGAATTGGCGCCCTGAAAGGTCAAGGGTGACCCCGAGCTAAAGGACATGAGTTAGGGGCTCCCATGTCAAGGCTGCAAACTTAGTGGCTCGTCCTCACTCCCATGTAGGAGCTAAAATGCGGCTCTTTAGAAGATTGACCGGGTTAGGGTGGGGTGGGGTGAGGGGGATTGACAATAAGTTGATTCATAGTCATGAATATACGGTTTAATAGAAGAAATAAGACCTGGTGTTAGATTAGTGGGGTGACTGTTGTTTATACTGTACGTTCTACATAGCTAGAATATTGCAAATGTTTCTAAATAAAGAAATGATAAATACAGTAGAACCTCCACGCTGACCACCTCCCTGCATTGACCACCTCCTTACGTTGACCTAATTCTCATAGGCCAGAAGTGCACCACATGTATGTGTCAGCAGAGTAGCCTAGTTCCTTGTGGTGACTCACACTGCCATATGTTGACCAGTTTGTTACAGGACTCTTGGGTGGTCAACTCACAGGGGTCCCACTGTACTTGAAGTGATGGATGACCCAAGTACACTGATTTGACCTTTACATATTACAGTGTGTCAGTGTATTAAGTTATCACATGTACCTGGACTATTAGATACCCAGTGAAGAATTAGATTATGACAACACTGGGGCCACGAGCCCCACAGTTACCAAACACAGTGGGAACAGGGACTTGCTGTAAGAATCCACAGGTAGACTTGTAACTTATGATAAAATTGTAGCAGCTTGGTGCTCCTTGGGAAGGGGACGTGGTCCAGATGGCAGTGCTGGAGGCACCGATTGGTTACCTGGGCATTTGTCATGCCTGGAGGTTATGGGTTGGCAGTCACAGTTCTAGGGAGAGTCCCTTAGAGGGTCAGGGTATTTCTCAGCCACGTATGCCTCTCCTGGAGGCCACACAGCTTTGGTGACAGTGGGAGGCAAACCTTGCCTGCGCCTCCTTGGTCACCTGCTCATGGTTGCCATCAGTGAGGCTGCTCCAGCTCTAGAGTCTGACTTCAGACCAGTCTCCTTGCCTCGCCCGCATCTGTTAGTTGCTGGCCATCTCTGCTCTGTGGAGACCTGAGTTGTCTCTCCCAGCCCTTCCTGGCTTCATTCCTCCCTGGGGCAGTAGTGTGGTCACTGTCTCATCCACACCCTCAGTTCTCTGGAGTCCAGGGGATGATGGTCATCCACAATTCAGATGGCCAAGTCTTCCCCTAAAGTTCATCTGTCATCTCTGTTCATGTGGCCACTGAGCCCTTCTAGAGCAGCACCATTCACAGAGACTGGCTGGGCCTCGAGCCCTTCAGTTAATACTTTCCAGCTTTCTAGCCTACGAGAATCTGTTTCTGCAGCTCTTGCTCTGTCCTTCCTGAGACTACAGAAGGGGGTCTCTCTCGGTCATTTTGGCCCAGCTGTAGTCCCCTGTGATTTCCCTTGGTCTCTGCCGTTTCCCGGTCCTGCTATTCCCCCCCAAGAGATGTAGGACTTCATCTCTTTAACAACCACTTGAACTGCTTCCTCCCTCTCTTCTCATGGTCCCTCTCCTTTGCTGAGGCCAAGTCTTTTCTGGCCTGAATGTTTATGAGTCTCCTTATCACTTCTGCTCTAATCTAGCAAGCGCCGTGCTCCCTGGAAAGAGGCTTTCCAGCGTGAATCAGAGGACATGTGCCTGCTGGGAACCCAACAGCTCCTACTGCCTGCTGGACAAAGCCCAGGCCCCATTCCTCAGGACATAGGACACAGCGTGATCCAGCTCCTAAGGCCCCACCCTTAAACCCTACCCGAGCAGGGGTGGTTGTTATAACACACCTGCTCTTTCATACCCCCATGTCTCGGTATGTTACTTACGGGGACACCCTGCCTCACAGGATGGCCTGGACACGCCTATCTTTCCTTCCTCCTGGAAGCCTCTCAGTGCCAATGGTTAGATGGGTCTGTGTTGTCACATGCCTCGTACATAGGTGCCTGGGTGCACTGTTTGTTATAGCATATTTCAAATATTTGTCTGCACCTTTGAATCCCACCTCAGATCATTGGCTCCTTGAGTGTAGAAATGGGGGTTTTGTTTCTTTCTGATTCTCAGTGCCTGGCCCACTACTGGTGTTACCTAAAAGCATGTTGAACAAAAGCATTTCTTTAATTAACATCTTTCAGCTTTTCTCCATGTTGCCATTGTTTTTCTGATTATTTACCAAACTGGGGCTCTGAGCAAGATCATCCATTGAGGGTTTCGGAGCTGACAGCAGCTGTCCTTAAATCCATTTATATTTTTACCTGGGGGCTGCCAGTATTTTAAATTCCTTCTTTGTGTTTCTCTAGCCTATATATCAGCAGTATCTGGAGAAGTAGTCTGTCTTGGGTGAAAGATCTTTACAAACAAGTACATTTTGATGTGAAATGTCCTTTGGGACAATAACCAGCTAAGAGAGGATGCAAATTTACAATCAGAGCGTTTTACTTTGCTTCTCACTTGCCTCTTTGGGAAGCATTTTGAACAGTGCAGCAGGAGGTTAGAAATCAAGGGTTCCATCTCATTTTGCCACTGAGCCTGTGTGCGCTTGCAAACAATTACAAAACATTTTCTTCTACTTTCTTTCTTTCTTTCTTTCTTTTTTTGCAAGCATCTCAGCCTCTCTAAAGAAGTCCACAGGGAAATACAGCGGTCCTCTTTTCCACGTGCACAGCCTAACTGGCTAATGGCCAGGTTGCTATTTGCAACAGGGACATCTTTCAGCAGAATGAGGACACTGGCCCACCCTCTGGAGGGCTGCAGATGCCCTTTTCATTTTTAATGAAGAGCATCTAATTGGCTAAACGTTGGCACTTTCTTAGCGTGGGCAACGGTCTGGGTTGCAGAACCACAGGCATGAGAGAGAAACACACCAAATTGACTGGGGCCCATGTCTGCTGGCACATGCTGGCAGTCATTAAAAATGAAGTGAGAGCCTATTTAATGGATGGAAGGATATTTACAGTGGATATGTGAAAGGACAAGGGGATATATATACAGCACAACAGCGCTGTACAGCCCCATTTTGAAAAGCATAAATCCATGTGCACAGAAAGAAAGCCTAGGAATTTATAGGGCAGCGTGTTAGTCTCTGGATGATGGGGCTTATATTATTGTTTCTGCCTGCCTGTATTTTCAAATCTTCCAGAATAAGTTGAGTGACAGTTTGAGATAAGAGCAACAGAGGTTATTAATAACAAAACTACCCCCTCACCAGTCCCAGCAACAGCCCATGACTCTATGAATGTCCTTTAGCTTTCTAGGTTCCCTGAACATTCCTGAATTTTCCATTGGTCTGTTTAGACATAAGCATCGGTCTCCGAAAGGCCTACGAGGAGGTGAGTAAAGGGGAAGGCTGGGCTGGGCAGGGGGAACACAGCCACAAGCAGAGAATCTCGGGGACCCTCAGACCTGACCCCAGGACCCATTCCTATCCTTAAAACACTGTTTATCATTCCAGTGATTTGTACATTGATGTTCTCAGACCAAGAAGAAACAGCCCTGTGGGGAAAGCATCACCCAAGTCTTTGCAGTCCTGTGTAGGGGACCCTCCTTGGCCAAGTGCTTTACAAACTCCCAGGGAGAACTCTGTGAGCAGGTTCCCTGCCATCGTGATAGGCAGAAATCAGAAAGGGCCGGGGTCAGCATACAACAGTCATTGCTGGGGACTAAGGGTAGAATTCCCATCTGAAGATGTCAGAACAACTTTGTCTCTATCTCACAGGGATTAAGCAGACACTGTGTTGTCTCAACAGCCTCTAATATGAAGCGACTGGGACAAACTCATCCCTGGATCCCTTGTTCCTGGCTTTGACAGTGAGAGTGGTGACAGGCTGTTACAGGGGCCCAAGGTTGACAGCACAAAGAAGGAACTTGAGTCAAAGGCAGGAGTTAGTAGAGATGAGCCCATCAAGGGCTGTTGAATCAATGTCATTTTAATTCATTTCTAAAGGGGCAAGTAGGACTCGGCCCCCTCCCTCTATCCACTTCCCCCCACCCCAATCTTCCCAAGCACTTCCAGTCTGTTCTGAGGGCAGAGGACCCAATGCCACAGCACACAACGCTTCCCACTTTGTGCCTCTTCCTCTACCCACCTGTGACCCACCTGGCTGCTGAACTTCCCTGCTTCCTGTGTGCCCTTCCCCAGGTATCCTTCATTCTGTCTTCCCTGCTTTCTAAATTTCACTCTTTTTATACGAAGCCCTCAAGATGGTACTCACTGCCTCCTGGTTCTGAGCTGGAAGGTCTTTTGGGTTCCCTGGTACTTGGTCTTCTTTTTTTTTAAACAAATGTTATTTTTATTTATTTATTTAGACAGAGTCTTACTAAGTCACCCTCGTTAGAGTGCTGTGGCATCACAGCTCACAGCAACCTCAAACTCTTGGGCTCAAGTGATTCTCTTGCCTCAGCCCCTAAGTAGCTGGGACTACAGGTGCCCACTGCAATGCCCAGCTTTTTTTTTGTTATTGTTGTTGTTGTTTAGCAGGCCCTGGCTGGGTTCGAACCCACCAGCCCTGGTGCATGTGGCTGGCGCCCTAACCACTGAGCTACGGGTGCTGAGCCACAAGTCTTATTTTTAGTATTTGCAACAACTCTGCATTGTAGGTGGAGTTTGGGGAAACTGAGGCCTAAAAGACCAAAAACTGGCGTAAGACCATACAGCCGGGAAGTGGTAAAGCAGAGGCCTTGACTGTGCCTGATGGCTTCCAAGTTCTCCGCCACACCACCCACCTGCTGCCCCTTCCTGTGGGTACTGTTTGTTAAATGCCTTCTTGAAGCCAGCTCAGTACTAGGCATGTTCCATTGTCATTGCTGAACTTTTTCACTCATTTGTCCATTCATTCAGTACGTAGAGAATACGCCCCTTTCAAGGCAGAGAGAAGTTGCTCTCTTAGCTCTCCACAGGCGTCCTGGCCGGACTCACTGACCCAGCACAGAAGGCAGGACAGGTGCATGGTCGGCCTGCCCGTGGACCTCCTGTAATGGGGAGGCACCGTAACCCTCTCTGCCCAGTCCTCCCAGCTGCCCTGGGAGGTGGAGTCCATTCTCCCTGGGTTGTGGTGAGGACTTAGTCTTCGAGGTGGAAGCAGTGGTGGAGAGGGTGGAGACCAGGAGGATGACGGGGGCTTGTCAGCACATCCTGCTGGGGTCTCCAGCCACCACTGCATGGCATAACGCAATAATTCAACAACCACCAGAAAATGATACTGTACAAGTAACGTCACGACAACTACAAGGAACTGCAAAAGAGAAGCCTCATTTCAAGATTCAGACACCACCTCGTTTGTGTGTGTGTGGGAGGAAAGGACGTCGCTTTGCACGCATGTTGCTGGGGACGCTCAGCATCCCTCCTCTGAGCAGCAACTGCTCTCCCTGGAGGTCGCCTGAGTCCTTGGACGATGCTGACATGCCCTTTACCATTCTGCTCACACGCCTGCTGCCGGGATCCCTTCTGACAGACGGCAGGGGCCAGGGGAAAGACTGGGGAGAAAAATGGAGCTGTGTGTTCTAATGATGCTGTTGCAAGAAGGTTCCCTCCTGTGTATGGATTCCCCAGCTGGCTCCGAATGAAGGCCAGGGAGCCACAGCCCTGAGACTTTGATGGAGGAGCAGTTCCACTTTATTTCCCTGGACCTTCTGTGAGGCTCTCTCTTGGGGACCTGCAATCTGCCTCCTTTCATGCTGTGCTCCTCTCTGCCTTTCCTCCAGGATGGGAGCTTTGAAACTACCCAGCATAGACGTTTATAACTGAAATGTCTGATGTGAAGGGACACATCCTGCCGGGTGGCGGGGAGACTGACGGAGAAACTGGTTGGCCATGACTATCATCCCTATTTCCCTTGGGGAAACCATCTTATGGTTTTCTGAAGTTTCGTATGATTGCAGAAGAAATGATAATTCTGGCAAATTCTCCCAGTGGCAAATGGAACTCTGCACTTTGGCAAACTGAGAAATGATTTAGTAAAAAGATCACAAGTAGGTCCACCGTTTGCCCCACATCCCACTGAGAGGCATCTGAGACCCTGGAGCTTCACTGGTGTGAGAAACAGGCAACTTTTCTTCCCTTTCTCTCCTCCCTGGGCCCAGTACACTGGATGAAGAGAGAGACCCAGAAGCAGCAGAGTGAGGGGGAGAAAAAGGAGGGAAAGGAAAGGAAAGACTCTGCCCTCTTCCTGAGCTAGGGGTAGGGTGGGTCGGAGAGAGCTTTGAATTGGATGGGAGCAAAGTTTTATGTATGTATTTTTTTTTTTTTTTTTGAAACAGAGTCTCAAGCTGTTGCCCTGGGCAGAGAGCTGTGGTGTCATAGCTCACAGCAACTTCCAGCTCTTGGGCTCATGTCATGCGCTTGCCTTACTTTTTCTATTTTTAGTAGAGATGGGGGTCTTGCTTTTTTTTTTTTTTTGCTCAGGCTAGTCTTGAATTCCTGAGCTCAAGCGATCCACCCACCTTGGCCTCCGAAAGTGCTGGGATTGCAGGTGTGAGCCATCTTGCCTGGCCTGTATGTATGTATTTTTGAGGTAAAATTTACATACAAAGAAAAGTGTGGGTCTTAAGAGTACAAATGAATACATTTTGACAAAGGGATATAACTGTGTAACCAACACCTCACTGAAGATGTAGCTCTCACCATGAATTTATCTTGTGTTTACTACCAGTGAATCATCACCCCCACAGGCAACCACTGTTCTGATTTTTCTCACCATGGGTTAGTTTTGCCTTTTCTGAAATCCCCTATTTTTTTGTGTGTGTCTGGCTTCATTCATTCAACATAAAGTTCTAATGTCCATCCATGTTGTTGCATGTATAGGGCAACGCATTCTCTTCTTATTGCTGAGTTATGTTCAGTTGTATGGATATACCACATTTTACATCCATTTTCCTATTGATATTTATGGACATCTGGGTGTATCCATTTGTCGACTATTATGAATAAAGCTGGCACAAACTTTTTGCATAAATTTTCTTTTAGACATATTTTCCATCTTTCTTATGTAGATACCTAGCAGTAGAATTGCCACTAGGTATATATTTAAATTTAGAAGAAATTGCCAGTTTTTCATAGAGATAATAGCATTTCATACGCCCGACAGCAATGTTTGGGAGTTCAGGTTGCTCCACCACTTTGCCAACATTTGATGTTGTCAGTTTTTGTTATTTTGAGCCATTCTAATGAGTGTGAGATGATGACCATTTCATCGTGTTTAATTTGCCGTTCCTTGGTGACTAATGATGTTGACCAACTTTTCATTTGCTTATTTGGCATTTGCATATCTTTCATGAAATGTGGGGTCAAGGCTTTTGCCCAGAGGATAAAGTTCTCATTTGGCCTGGACTGGCTTTTTGGCTTTAAAACAGGACTTGGTAAGTGATCAGACAGTTGAGGAATCTGTTGGGAAGGGGGCTAGACCTCTAATAAAACACATTTAAAAGGAGGTGGTTAGAGATCAGTGGAGCTACTTCCTGATTATAGACAGATTTGGGGAGAAAAATTTGGTTAACAAAGGAGAGGCAGTTCCTCATGACACTTGGCTTTTTAAGTCCTGGCTTTGCCAATTTCCACTGTGTGCCACTTTATTGGTAAAACATTGGTCCTCTCTGAGCTCAGTTTTCTAATCTGTAGACTGAAAATGACCAGGCCGTGTAGGCCTGGGAAGACTGTAGGAAATAAGATATTTGGAAATGCTCAGGAGTGCAGGAAATTACATAAATATTTAGTCATACAATAGGGGCCTGCCCTGTCTGACACCTTATTCTTCAATATTCCTTACGATGCCTTAAACTCCTATTGAAAAAGACCATGATTTTCTTCTCTCTGCTTGAACGAAGAGTCAGTTGCTCATCTGGAATGTGGGGGGAGTGGACTGTTTTCTGGATTATGTATTGATGCTTGGGAACTTAGCACCTTAGGCAGGTAAGCCATCTCCTATTATTAGATGGAGACTGTTGGGTGCCTCCTGCCCCCCCACCCTCCGTAATCAGCTTATGAATTATTTTTTAAGTCAAATAGACACAATTGGGACAAAAAGTAAACCTGCATGCTTTTTCTTAATATGTTTCACAGAGATACTAAGTCATCCTCACTTTTGTTTAAATCAAGACGGCTAAAGACAAGAAAAAGAATTGGGCCTCGATAAATTCTTTTTTCATTTTAATTATCTCAGAATAAAAAAAAGGGCCAAGGAGAGGGATCTGATAATAAATAGGGCGAGGCTGGCATGCAGGCTGCTAATGCGAACACAGTAACTTTACTGGAACTTTTCTTTTTGGGAAAATCTCTTCAAAAAGCTCCTAGATTAAAGCTCTGATATCTCTTTTTGTGTGTTGAATTCTGAATTCTGAAGCTTGCTGGTTGGAAGGAAGCACAGATAATTTTTTTTTTAATCCCAGGAACTCAGAGACTCAAAGGTTTTCAAGTGCTGTGCCCATGGTGAATTGCCAACTAAAAGGGGCTGGAGCAGAGCGGGGTCCCTAGGTGTGGAGACCATTGTCATCAAGAGTAGGAAAATGAAATATCTCTGTATGTAGGTCAACGACCCCCTCTCTACTGTAAGGTAAAAAAATTAAGGATGACCTAAAATCTACTATGAATAAAAAGATTCTGGAGAAAGTGGCTCTTTCTTGTCAAAGTGATAATGTTTATACTACCTGAAGCCAGACCTCCTCAGAGTCTAACTTTAGGGGGACTCTTTGGAGCTGAAAAGCCATGGTCGGAACCTCAAGCCCTTTCTGACATCTATTAACTTTTTATCCTTCAAGGTAGTTGGCTGTGTTATTGTAGAGGTGTTCAATGGGGTCTGCCAGCATTTTCCATTCTAATCATTGACGGTGAAGGGGTTCTAAGTCAGCTGTTACATAGTTCTGCCTGAACTTCTGGTTTATTCATCAGTTACCTTAAACTTTTCCCCCATCACCAGGATTTAAATAAGTCAAGACTGTCAAGTTAAACAGCCAAAGGGAAAGACTCACATAGAGAGGCACAAAGAAAGAAAATGAGACAAAAAAGAGGAAAGAGGTGCAGGAAGAGGAAGGCAGAAGAGATTTTGAAAATCTCCACTTTAATACAAATACATTTTTAAAGTCCTTATTAAACAATGTCCCAGATCTGTATGAGTTCTGAAAAATCAGCTGAAGCTGGGAAACTGGTGTCTCGTGTACATCCTATAAGCTGAGTAGCTCTGACGGTTAGCATGTGGGCTCAGCTCCTTATCACGCCCCAATGGAAGCTTGTTGGTGTATCCTAAGGGTTATTGTCAGGGTCCACCATATTTTGTGTTTATTTTGTGTTCCAAGGAGGTGCTGCATTCTCATTTCTTAGCAAAAAGCAATATTTAAAAAATACTATAATGTAGGAGTTTGGGGCCCAAGGTATGAGGCAAACTTGATTTTTAGAATGCTTTTTATTTTTAAAATTATTTTATGTTTTCAGAAGAGGTGCAAAGATAGTACAGAGTTCTTAAACGCCCTTCAACCAGCTTCCTCTAAAGTTAACATCTTATTATGAATCACATGTCAAAATTAAGAATTTAACATTATTACAAGACTGTTAACTCAGTGGAAGACTTTATTTGGACTTCAGCAACTTCCCTATCAATGTTCATGTTTTTTTCTATGATCCAACCCCAGAATACCATGTTGCATGTAGACAACTTAATTTTGAACAAGAGAAAACTAAACACAGGTGTGCTTTTTTTGTGGGTGGGGGTAGGTGTATACCTAGAAATGGAATATCATCAAATGGGTTATGTTTTCCATAGGAACATGTTATAATTGGGAGTTGTGCTAAGAACATCATAGCAGGTCATATAAATTGTAGATGATCAACAAATATGCTGACAAAGAAAAGAAACCCCCAAATTAACTTGAAATAGTGAAATATTGTTTTGGTTCCAATAAAACAAACACAATGATTATAGACAAGGCCCCAGCAATTGCAGTCAGCACCTACATAATGCTTACCATATGCTAGGTGCTCTTGTAGGCATTTAACGTGTATTAATTCATTTAACTTCCTAACTATCTTATGTAGTAGGCTCAGGTATTAGCCCTATTTTACAAACAGGAACACTGAGACACACAAAAATTAAATAATTTGCCCAGTGCTCAAGAGCTAGTAAGTGTTAGAACTGGGATTCAACTCGGGCTTCGGTGTGGTAAAATTTGCAGAGATATATTATGTATGGTATAAGCATATGATCAAAATTGAATGCAGTCAATTTTACAATAGATTAATAATTTTGCTTGCTGTATTAGTATATAGAAAGACTTTTGCAACTGATTTGTTTGGCTTACGTCTGTTAGCTGATGTGTCTATCTTAGAAATTTTTCGGTAGAAATCCACTAGCCCTCACTCTCAAACCATACACAGAGTCTATCCTACATATTTCTGGCTTGGTGTTCAGCACACTGCTATAACTTCTGCCCTGAAACCACAACCCTTTGAGGGCAGGGACTCTGTCTAGTGCAGCACAGCCTTAGCACTCAGAAGATTCAATAGCTGCTGATTTAATGCTTTAATGGAGTCATTATTGATTGAACTTGGAGCTGTGCATGTTAAAAACAGATGGAATTTCTATAATTTTGCCACAAGACAACATCTTTGTACACCTCAGAAAATTCATCTGCAGATCTCACTGAATGTAGTGGTAGTCCTGGCTCTTCTGTGTGTCCTTTGTAATCTGAGCCGGCTCTACGAGTAAACAACAATGTCTAAGGGACCTGCGGTTGGTATTGGTCTTGGCATCACCTACTCTTTTTTTTTTTTTTTTTTTTGTAGAGACAGAGTCTCACTTTATGGCCCTCAGTAGAGTGCAGTGGCCTCACACAGCTCACAGCAACCTCCAACTCCTGGGCTTGAGCGATTCTCTTGCCTCAGCCTCCCGAGTAGCTGGGACTACAGACACCCGCCACAACGCCCGGTTATTTTTTGGTTGCAGTTTGGCCAGGGCCGGGGCCGGGTTTGAACCCGCCACCCTCGGTATATGGGGCCGGCGCCTTACCGACTGAGCCACAGGCGCCGCCCCTGGCATCACCTACTCTTGTGTGGGTGTCTTCCAGTATGGAAAAGTAGAGATAATTTCCAATGATCAGGTAAACCAAACCACTCCAAGTTATGTTGCCTTTACTGACACTGAACAATTGGCGATGCTGCAAAAAATCAAGTTGCAATGAACCCCACACAGTTTTTGATGCCAAGCATCTGATTGGACACAGGTTTGATGATGCTGTTGTCTAGTCTGATATGAAACATTGGCCCTATGTGGTGGTGAATGATGGAGGCAAGCCCAAGGTCCATAGAATGCAAAGGAGAGACAAAAAGTTTCTATCCAGAGGAGGTGTCATCCTTGGTTCTGACAAAGATGAAGGAAATTGCAGAAGCCTGTCTTGGAAAGGCTGTTACCAATGCTGTGGTCACAGTACCAGCTTACTTCAATGATTCTCAGGGTCAGGCTACCAAAGATGATGGAACTATTGCTGGTCTCAATGTTCTTAGGATTATAAACAAGCCAACTGCTGCTGCCATTGCTTATGGCTTAGATGAAAAGGTTGGAGCTGAAAGAAATGTGCTGATCTTTGACCTTGGAGGTGGCACTTTTGAGGTGTCAGTCCTCACTATTGAGAATGGAATCTTTGAGGTCAAATCTACAGCTGGAGATACTCACTTGGGTGAAGACTTTGACAACTGAATGGTCAACCAATTTATAGCTGAGTTTAAGCACAAACATAAGAAGGGCATCAGTGAGAATAAAAGAGCTGTCCGTTGCCTCCGTACTGTTTGCGAACATGCTAAGCGTACTCTATCTTACAGCACCCAGGCCAGTATTGAGATTGATTCCCTTTATGAAGGAATCGACTTCTATCCCTCCATTACCCATGCCCAATTTGAAGAATGGAATGCTGATCTGTTCCGTGGCACCCTAGACCCTGTAGAGAAAGCCCTTCCAGATGCCAAACTAGACAAGTCACAGATTCATGACATTGTCCTGGTTGGTGGTTCTACCCATCTCCCCAAGATTCAAAAGCTTCTCCAAGACTTCTTCAATGGAAAAGAACTGAGTAAGAGCATCAACCCCGATGAGGCTGTTGCTTATGGTGCAGCTGTCCAGGCAGCCATCCTATCTGGTAACAAATCTGAGAATGTTCAAGATTTGCTACCATTGGATGTCACTCCTCTTTCTCTGGGTATTGAGACTGTTGGTGGAGTTATGACTGTGCTCATTAAGCACAATACTACTATTCCTACCAAGCAGACACAGACCTTCACTACCTACTCTGACAACCAGCCGGGTGTGCTCATCCAGGTTTATGAAGGTGAGCGTGCCATGACCAGGGATAACATTTGCTTGGCAAGTTTGAACTTACAGGCATACCTTCTGCTCCCCGTGGTGTTCCTCAGATTGAAGTCACTTTTGATATTGATGCCAATGGCATTTTCAATGTCTCTGGTGGATAAGAGTGCAGGAAAAGAAAATAAGATTACCATCACTAATGACAAGGGACGTTTGAGCAAGGAAGACATTGAACATATGGTCTAGGAAGCTGAGAAGTACAAGGCTGAAGATCAGAAGCAGAGGGACAAGGTTTTGGCAAGAACTCAGTTGAGTCCTATGCATTCAACATGAAAGCAACTGTTGAAGATGAGAAACTTCAAGGCAAGATCAATGATGAGGACAAACAAAAGATTCTTAACAAGAGTAATGAAATTATCAACTGGGTTGATAAGAACCAGACTGCAGAGAAGGAAGAATTTGAACATCAGCAGAAGGAGCTGTAGAAAGTCTGCAACCCCATCATTACCAAGTTGTACCGAGTGCAGGAGGAATGCCAGGGGGCTTCCCTGGTGGTGGCGCTTCTCCTTCTGTGGTGTTTTCTCTGGTCCCACCATTGACAAGGTTGATAAAGCCAACCCAAGTGTAGATGTAGCATTGTTTCACACAGTAAAATATTGAAGCATCCAAATGTGTAGCAAATTATGTGGCAGATTTAAAGTTGGGCTGCTATAGTGAATTGTTGGGCATTCTCGATACTTGAATATGGAACATGTGCACAGGGGAAGGAAATAACATTGCACTTTAAAAGCACTGTATTGTGAGTGGAGAATGCAACATCTTAAATAAAGCTGTATTTAAAATTGCCAAAAAGAAAAGAAAAGAAAATTCATCTGCAAAATGAGTTGAGAACAGAAATTGGAAGTGAAAACAAGGTAGAAATTAACCCCATATTGAATTAATATTAGAAAGAAAACCTCCCTGTGTAAAGAATGCTTGCAGCTGTGGATGAAAACAGTGTGGAACCCTGAGTCACAAAATCTGAACTCACTCCCCACTATCATTGGCAAAACTGAATTTCTCAACCTCCCAAAGGGTCTCTGGGCTCCCGGGCAGAGCCTGGTGAACTCTCTGAGTTGAGGAGATGGTGCTGGAAGTCTAGGGAGGCCAAAGCAGCTGGGGTTTGTGGGGAAGAGTACCAGGGTACAAAGAAATTCACACAGAAAGAACTTTGCAGAGGGTCCCCTGGGGTGTTCAGTTGGGTTCTAATTAGTACATGTATGTGAGAAAGCTAGTTAAGGCTGTGGGAGGAATCACCTGAAAGGATTAGGGAGAACATTGCTCATAGTATGCACAGTGCTGGGAATAGTGTCTGTTCTCAGCAAGCAAAGGATAAAACTTTGTAAATAGGGCGGCGCCTGTGGCTCAGTGGGTAGGGCGCCGGCCCCATGTACCAAGGGTGGCAGGTTTGAACCTGGCCCTGGCCAGCTAAAACAGCAGCAGCAGCAACAATGAAAAGCCGGTTGTGGTGGGCGCCTGTAGTCCCAGCTACTCAGGAAGCTGAGGCAAGAGAATCGCTTTAGCCCAAGAGTTTGAGTTGTGAGCTGTGACGCCACCATGGCACTCTAATGAGGGTGACAAAGTGAGACTCTGTCTAAAAAAAGAAAAAACCCACAAAAAATAACTTTATAAACAATGAGGCATGGAGTAGCGTACTAAGAAGAGTGTTGTCTCAGTAGGAGGAAAAAAATAATGTTAGATTAAATACTGCTTGAATTCTGACTAACAAATCTTAAAAGCAGGACCCCAAAGGATCAAACTATATTCAAGTAACTTTACATCCCAGGTGGGGAGTCAAGAATATTCACAGCAATGGGAAAATATCCAGCACACAATGAAAAAAAAAAAAAGAAACAATCAGTCAAATCTGACTCAGAAATGGCACCCCTGACAGAATTAGGAGGAATGGATGTTGAAACAGTTGTTGTAACTGTGTTCCACATGGTTGATAAGCTAGAGAAAGGATTGAACTATTGAATTAGGGAAGCTATAAAAAAGACAAGATTGGACTTCCAAAGTTGAAAACTACAATGTCTGAGATAAAAAATACAGTATATAGGGTTAATGGCAGATCAGGTATTTCAAAAGAAAAGATAAATAGATCACAGAAAAAAAGTAACTGAACAAATCGAACAGAGAGAGCACCAGTGAAATGTGGAACAACTTAAGTGGTGTAATGGATATGCAGCTAGAGTCCCTGATGTAGAGAAGGGGTTGTACAGAAAAGAAGGTGAAGAAATAATCATCAAAAATTTTTCCAAATTTGATTAAAAGTATAAACTTTGATAAACAGTATTAAAAAGTATAAACAGATCCAAGATACTCAATAAGTCCCATGAATATGAAACATAAAGAAAACTACACTGAAGTACATCATTATCACATTGCTTAAAACCAGCAAAAGAGAAAATCTTAAAGCCAGAAAAAGGCTTACATTAGGAGGAGGGAGAGGACGAAGGGGAGGAGAATGGGGACAAACTGTCAACCCAAAATTCTCTACCCAGCAAAAATATCTTTCAAACACTTAGGTTGAATAAAGACTTTTCCAAACATACAAACACTGAAAGCATTTATCACCAGAAGACCTGCAGTACAGAAAATATTAAAGAAAATCCTTTAAACAGGAAGAAAAATGATACCAGATGGACTCTTGGATTGACACAAATGAATGAAGGGAACTAGAAATAATAACTACATGAGTAAATACAAATTTTTTCTCATTTTTTCAATATATTTAAAAGATAACTGATTGTTTAAATAAGAATAATAATGATGCATTATGGGGCATAAATGCAGAAGTAAAATGTATGATACCAATAGCATGAAAGCCAAGAGGGGAGAAATATACTGTTATATGGTTTTTATAATACACATGACATAGTATAATATTACCTGAAAATAGATTGTTTTAAAGATGTATGCTACAAACCCTAAAGGTAGCAATAAAATAACACAACAAAAGTTATATCCAATAAGCCCCCCCAAAAGGAGATAAAATGGGATTATGAGAAATTTTTCAGTATAGAAGAAGGAAGAAAAAGAAGATAAAGAGAACAAATAACAGATGATCCAAGCAGAAAAAAAAATAGCAAGATGTTTACTTTGAATCTAAGCATGACAAAATCACATTAAATATAAATTATCTAAATACCAAATTAAAAGGCAGAGACTGTCGGATTGGATTAAAAAAGCAATACCCAATTATAATCTACCCATGAAACATTCACTTAAAAAATAAAGACATAAATACGAAAGGATATTGGGATGGGCAGCCTCTAGCACTGTCCCCCAATAATTCCCACCTTCTGGTAGTCATGCTCTTAACCTCTCCTTTTGAGTGTGGGTGGGAAGTTTGATTTGCTTCTGACCAAGAAACTATGGCAAAGGTGATGAAAGGTCATTTCCATGAATAGATTACAAAACATTGTAACTTCCATGCACGCTGCCATCTTAGAGGCCCACATGGCAAGTGCTATGGATTGAATGATTGTGTTCTCCAAAATTTATGTTGAAACTTAATCCCCAATGCAATAGAATTAAAAAGTGGGGAATTTAGGAAGTGATGAGGCAGTAAAGTGCTCTACCATCATTGATGGGATTAGTGCCCTTATAAATTGGCTTCAGGGAGCCAGCTTGTCCCTTTCATCTCGTCTGCCCTTTCTGCCAGGTGAGGACCACAACAGATGAAATCTTGGAAGCAGAGAGTAAGCTCTCACCAGACAATGTGTTCTGCTGGCACCTTCATCTTGGACCGCTTAGCTTCCAGACAGTGAGAAATAAATTTTTATTGTTCATAAACTTCCTAGTCTCTTGAGGATGGCCTTCTACCAGTAGTCAACAAGGAACTGAGATCTCCAGTCCAATAATCTTGGAAGAATTGAATTCTGCCCATAATCATATGAGCTCGGCAGCAGATTCTTCCGCAGTTGACCTTTCAGTGAGACTCTAGGCCCTGTTGTAACCTTGACTGCAGTCTTGGGAAAGACCTAGGAGCAGAAGACCTAGCTAAGCCATGCCCAAACTTCTGACTCACAGGAACTGTGAGATAAGACATGTGTTGTTCTAAGTCTCTAAATTTGCACTAATTTGTTACACAGCAATAGATAACTAATGCCGATAGAAAAAGGTACACTATGCTAAAACTAATCAAAACAAAGCCATATTGATACCAGATTGGCTATTTCAGTATCAGACAAAGTAGAATATAGACCAAAGAATATTACCAGTGATAAAGACTATCATTTCACAGTGATAAAGAGTTCAACTCTTCAAGAGGACATAACAATGCCAAACATTTGTGTACCTTATAATAGAGCACCCAAATACTTGAAATAAAAACTGATAAAACTACAAGGAAAAAGAGACAAATCCACAATTATAGTCAGATAATCTAGTACCACTCTTTCAACAACCTGTAAAACAAGCTAAAGAAAGGCAGTAGGGATGTGGGAGTCAAATAACATGATCCACCAACCTGATTTAATTGATGTCTGGGGCACATTTACCCAACCATCACAGAATGCACATACTTTTTTAGTAAACATGGAACATTAACTAAGATAGAATATTTTGGGTCATAAACAAGTCTTAGTAAATTTAAAAGAAGTAAAGTCATATAGAGTAAGTTCTATAATCACAATGGAATTTAATTAGAAATCAATACTAGAAGAATACCTGGGACATTCCCAAATATTTTTTAAACTACATAACATACCTCTATATAATCCACAATTCAAAGAAAAAAATCAAAAGGAAAATTAGGAAGCATTTTAAACTGATTGAAAGCAAAAAAATACAACATATTAAAATGCGGGACTCAGCTGAAATAGTGTTCAGGGGGATATGGACAGCATTAGAGGTCTACGCTAAAAAATAACACTCTTAAATCAATGACATTTGCTTCTCTACCTTAGAAAACTAAAAGAAGAACCAATGAAATCCCATGTAAGCAAAGAAAGGAGAATAATAGGGAGGATAGTGGAAATCCATGAAATACAAAACAGAAAAACAACAGAGAAAATGAATCAACCTCCAAGCAAAACTGGGAGGAAATCTCCCACAAATTCCAGTATCAAGAATGAAGAGTAGTGATATTACTATAGATTCTAAATCTATTAAAAGGATAATAAAGAAAAGCTTTATGCCAATAAATTAAACAGATTAGCTGAAAGAGATATCTCTTAAAAGTTGCAAACTATTGGGGCGGCGCCTGTGGCTCAGTGAGTAGGGCGCTGGCCCCATATGCCGAGGGTGGTGGGTTCAAACCCAGCCCTGGCCAAACCTCAACAAAAAAATATCCGGGCGTTGTGGTGGGCGCCCATAGTCCCAGCTGCTCGGGAGGCTGAGGCAAGAGAATCGCGTAAGCTCAAGAGTTAGAGGTTGCTGTGAGCTGTGTGATGCCATGGCACTCTACCCCAGGGTGGTACAGTGAGACTCTGTCTCTACAAAAAAATAGTTGCAAACTATTAAAGTTTACTGAAAAAGAAAGAAATAACCTGAGTAGCCCTATATGAGTTGGACAGTTGAGCTCACAATCTCATCCTGGAAAAAGTGCTACTTATCTCATTGTTGAATATCACTATGGTCACTTTCGAGGTGTTCCTCTTTGGAAGCTATGCACTGATGCCAGCACCTGGTCTACCCTTCAAAGTACTTTTTCTAGGATGAATTTGCAAACTTAATTGTCAGACTTTATATAAGGACAGCTCTGATGGCCATTCCAGAAAAAGAGTTTCAAAATTGCTCTGAAAGGTGGACTAGACATTGGCATTAGTGCTTAGCTTCCCAAGGAATACTTTGAAGGTGACCATAGTGATATTCAACAATGAGATATGTAGCACTTTTCCTAGGACGAGTTCATGAACTTCATTGTCAGACCTTCGTCTCTAATAAAGAAATTTAATTTAGGCTGGGTGTGGTGGCTCATGCCTGTAATCCCAGCACTCTGAGAGGCCAAGGTAGGAGGATTTCTTGAGCTCAGGAGTTTGAGATGAGCCAAGCAAGGGCAAGACCCCATCTCTACTAAAAACAGAAAAATGAGCCAGGCATAGTCAGGGCACCTATAGTCCCAGCTACTCAGGAGGCTGAGGCCGGAGGATTTCTTGAACCCAGAAGTTCGAGGTTGCTGTGAGCTGGACTGACACCGCTGTACTTTAGCCTAGGGAAACAGAGTGAGACTCTGTCTTAAAAAAAAAAGAAAAAAGAAAGAAAGAAATTTAATTTATAGTTAACAACCTTCTTACAAAACTCTACACCCCAAATAACTTCACTGATAAATTCTATCAAACATTTAAGGAAGAAATGTTAATAATTTCATACAAAATCTTCCATAAAATAGAACAGGAGGGAACACTTCCTAAATGACTTTTGAGACTAGAATTACTCTGATGCCAAAACCAGACAAAGACATTACAAGAAAACTACACATCAATATTTTTCATGAATATAGATGCAGACACTATTTTTTTTCAGCAAATCAAAACCAACAATATATAAAAAAGGCTAATATCTCACAACCAAGTGTGGTTTATCCTAGGAATGCATGGTTGGTTGAACATTTGAAAATCAATCAATGTAAATCATTATATTAATATTAACATAAAAATATACCATATGATCATTTCTGTGTAAGTATAAAAAGGATTTGAAAAAATTCAATATCCATTGATACAAACTCTCAGCAAACTAGGAAGAGAAAGGGACTCTGTAACTCTGAAAAGGGGAATCTACAAAAATTCTACATCTAATATCATACTTAATGGTGAAAGAGTTAATATTTTCCTCTAAGATTAGGAATAAGAAAAATTGCTTTCGGGCGGCGCCTGTGGCTCAGTGAGTAGGGCGCCGGCCCCATATGCCGAGGGTGGCGGGTTCAAACCCAGCCCCGGCCAAACTGCAACCAAAAAATAGCTGGGCGTTGTGGCGGGCGCCTGTAGTCCCAGCTGCTCGGGAGGCTGAGGCAGAGAATCGCGTAAGCCCAAGAGTTAAGAGGTTGCTGTGAGCCGTGTGACGCCACGGCACTCTACCCGAGGGCAGTACAGTGAGACTCTGTCTCTACAAAAAAAAAAAAAAAAAAAATTGCTTTCACTGCTTAACATTGCACTGGAGGTTCTAGCCAGCACAATAAAACAAGTCGTAAAAAGCACCCAGATTGCAAAATAAATACGTAAATAAATAAATAAATAAAGCCTGTGTTTATTTTGAGATGATGTGATTGCCTACATAGAAAGCCTATGGAATTTATGAAAAAGCTACTAGAAAATTAGTTTAGCAAGGTTGCAGAATATAAGATAAATGTACGAAATAAATTATTATCAATTTTATATGGTAGCAGAAATTGAAATTTAAAAATGCCATTTACAATAACAAAAATATGAAACAATTAGGGATACATCTTACAAAATATGTGCAAACTCTATACACTAAAAACTATAAAACATAGCTGAGAGAAATTAAAGTAGTCTTAAATAAATGGAGGGGTATGCTGTGTTCATGGGTTGGCAACCTCAATATTTTTATGATGTTAATTTTCTCTAAATTAGTCTAGAGATTGATAACAACCCAAATCAAAATCTAGCAGGCTGGGGTGGCGCCTGTGGCGCAAAGGAGTAGGGCGCTGACCCCATATGCTGGAGGCGGTGGGTTCAAACCCAGCCCCGGCCAAAAACTGCAAAAAAAAAAAAAATCTAGCAGACTGAGGTGGGTGGATTGCTTGAGCTCACAGGTTTGAGACCAGCCTGAGCCAGAGCGAGACCACATCTCTAAAAATAGCCGGGTGTTGTGGTGGCGCCTGTAGTCCCAGCTACTTGGGAGGCGGAGGCAAGAGAATTGCTTAAGCCTAGGAGTTTGAGGTTGCTGTGAGCTATGATGTCACAGCACTCTACCAAGGGTGACAAAGTGAGACTGTCTCAAAAAAAAAAAAAGTAAATAAAATAAAATTCATATGGAAATGCAAGGGACCTAAAATAGCCAAAACAACCTTAAGAAAGAAGAACAATATTTGAGAACTTATACTACTTGACTTCAAAATCTATTACAATGTTACAGTATTCAAGACAGACTGGCATAAAATAGAGAGATAAGGGGGGGTCTCGGCCATGGCATGGGGCTGACCTTGCACATATCCATACAGGCCACACACGCAAAACTGCTGAATCTAAGTCTGAGCAGAACACCTTTGTCATCCTCCTGGATTGGATGGGAAGATTGTAAAGAGTTGGTGTAAGGCCATTTCTCACTTGCCTCTTTATATCCCCTGGATTCAACTTAAATATAAAATTGAACATTTTCTAGAGGAAAACATAAGAGAGTATCTTTGTGATCTTGGGTTAGGCAAAGATTTTTTAGATATAACGCAAGAAAGTCTCTAAAAGAAAAAATATTGATAAATTGAACTGCATCAAAATTAAGAACTCCTGTCTCTAAAAGACACTGATAAGAGAAGAAGATATAAGGTAAAGACTGGAAGATAATACTTATAAATCACACATCTGGCCAGGGACTTGCTAGCTAGAATATATAAAGAAATCTTAAACTTAATAAGAAAACCAATGACCCAATTTTAAAAATGGGTAAAGACAGACACTTTGGCCGGGCGTTGTGGTGGGTGCCTGTAGTTCCAGCTACTTGGGAGGCTGAGGCAGGAGAATTGCTTAAGCCCAGGAGTTTGAGGTTGCTGTGAGCTGTGTGAGGCCACAAGATGAGACTCTGTTTCAAAAAAATAAAAAGGACAGACACATCATCAAAGATGCAATCAAGAGACTTGAACAGAAACTTCTCTGAAGAAGACAGGCGAATTGACAACAGACACATAAAAAGAAAATGCTCGTTGTCCCTACCCATCAGAGAAATGCAAATCAAAACCACTCTGCAATATCACCAGTGAGAATAGCCCACATCACAAAATCCCAAAGCTGCAGATGCTGGCGTCGATGTGGACAGAAGGCAACTCTTTTTGCACCACTGCTGGTACTGCAAACTAATACAACCTCTAAGGAAAGAAGTACGGAGAATTCTCAACGAACTAAAAGTAGACCTTCCATTTGATCCTGCAATCCCATTGCTAGGTATCCACTGAGAAGAACAAAAATCATTTTACCACAAAGACCTTTGCACCAGAATGTTCACTGCAGCTCAATTCACAATCACCAAGACATGGAAGCTACCCAAGTGCCCATCAAGTTATGAATAGATTAACAAAGTGTGGTATGTATACACGATGGAGTACTATTCAGCCATAAAAGGATGGAGACTTTACATCTTTTTATTTACCTGGATGGAGCTGAAACATTCTTCTTAGTAAAGTGGAATGGAAAAGCCAAATATCCAAAGCACTGTGGATATACACAGCAACGTAGATGAATCTCCAGGTAATCATCTTGAGTGAAAGAAGGCAGACTAAAGACAGTATTCCATTTATTTAAAATTCTAGAGAATTCGGACTGAACTCTAGTGATAGAAAGCAGATCAGTGTCAGGGCTGGAGAACCAGGAAGCGGTGTGTAGGGAAGTGTCAGCGGGGCCCTGGAACCCGCCCTCTGAGAGCCTCGTGTGCGCCCTGGAGCAAGGGGATGGGTTCGTTAGAGTACAGATCTGTCCTAACCCTTACCCTTCAAACACGTGCGGCTTGTTCCACGACAACTACACCCTGGCAAAGCCGCTCAAGAAAAAAAAAAGTATACACACACACACACACAGTGCTAGAACCTTGTTTCCTTCAGTCTCTCTCAAGTGTGAAACTGGCCGTGTGTCTCTCTGAGCGACCCTTCTGAACTCGGGTAGCCTTGTTTAGATGGCGCCCCTACCCGGGTCACTGGGACAGTCCAGCCCCTCTGCCCACCCGCACATCCCGGAGCAGGGGATACCCAGCCACCTGGAGAGGCTGGTGGCAAAACAGCAAAGGCCCACGTTGTTCCAACCACTTTGCATGGGTGATTTTATTTCATCCTCACCAGAGCTCTACCTCTGCCCTCTACAGCCAAGCAGGGACTGGAACGTTTTAATTAAAAGAAATGTCAGGATGCCACAGTGCAAGCTGAGAAGCCCAAACGCCAATCCTGCGCAGTGACCCGGGGCCGCCAGGGGGGCCGCTCTCCGGCGCAGCGACGCGGCCCAGGCGCTCGGGGTCCGGAAGGGGCCGCGCGGCTCCGCTTCCGAAAGGCCTGGAAGCCCCCGCCCTGGGAGCCGACCATTTATGTCACACTGTGACAATTATTCTGCATAAAATTATCATTAAAACCCTAATTTTTCAGCCTGCAACCCCGCCAGCGGCCTTTTAGCATTCCCCGGCGCGGGGCGCGCCCTGATCAGCGCGCTCATTACCGCGGCGTGGCGCCGCCCCCCTCGCGTCGCAATCAGGCGCTAATTACGGCGGGGGCCGGGGGCGCGGGCCGGGGAGGGTCCGGGACGCCGAGCTGGGCCGCCGGGGTCTAAGGTCGGGGTCCGGATCTGGGTCCGACGCAGGGGCCGGGGTAGGGACGGAAGCCGGTTCTGGCCTGGGAAGGGTCAAGGGCCAGGCCCAGAGGCGAGACGGGTTCCGCCGTCCGGGTGGGGTCCGGCGAGGGTGGCGGGTCGGGGGTGGCGCTTACCCGAGCGAGGCGACCGAGCGGCAGAGGTGCAGGGGCGTCAGGCCGTCGGCGCTGAGCAGGTCGGGGTCGGCGCGGTGCCGCAGGAGCAGACGGGCGCAGGCCGTGTGGGCCCCGAGGCAGGCCTCGTGCAGGGCGCCGCGGCCACCGGGACTGGCGTCGGGGTCCGCGCCGTGGTCCAGCAGGTGCCTCACGCAGGCCGCGTGGCCATGGGCCGCCGCGATGCACAGGGGCGTGGTGAGCTCGCGCTTGTACTCCAGGGTCCAGAGGCCTGGGGGCGAAGGAGGGACAGCGTGAGCGGGGACAGCGGCTGGGTCTCTGGGAAGCAGGTGCCCGGCGCGTGCAGGGGCCGGTGTGAGAGTGTGGAATCCCAGACACGGCTGCGGAGACAGCTGGAGACGAGAAATCGAAAGAAGAGACTGAGAAGGCTCCCACGAGCCCGGGAGACGCAACGGGGGTTACTGAGAAGCCAGAGTGTCTGCCAATATGGGGGTGACTGGGGAACCAGGCGAGTGCGGGAATTTAAGTGAGGAATTCACATTTTTCTGGGCTCTGAACGAGGGGAGGAAAGTGAGTTGTGGATTCTTCCAGAACCCAGCCTGGTCTTGGCTGAGTCCTTTTGCCGGTGAGGAGACAACAGACAAAGCAAACTGACCCCACACCTCCAAGGTTGTTCAAGAAAAGGACTCAGGGAAAGTTTCTCTCTTGCAAGTGGCTGAGTTTTAGCAGCACCCTTTGATGTGGCGTCCACATTTAGCACAGTTCTGGTTGTTTCTGTGCGTTTTTTAGGGTGGTGTGTGTGCGTGTGTATATAGGGTTGCTCTTTCTGGAGGGATGAATGGAGCAAGTGCTGTACATTTTACTTCTCTGAAAACTTTGGCACTTTCAAAAAGCCGGTGGAAGGTTGTTAGCGGCCAGGAGCGTTTGCGGAGATGGGGAAGCAGTCCCTGGTGAATACACTTCAAGGGGCAGGATTTCACATGGCAGGAAGGCTTTCTGATAATGATGGAAGAATCGATCCCGTGGCTGTAATGAGCTGCGGAGGAGACCCTTTTCACAGGCCACCTCCTTGCCGGAACCCATGCTGAGCGATTTTGAAAGACCATTGATTAATTACCTACCCACACATGGTGCAGAGTCCCAGCCGCTCCCAGTCCCAGTGGCCCAGCCTGGGGCTTGCTTGTTGCACACGCAGTGGGGGAACCAGGAGCCTGTCATCTGTAGTGTACAGTGGTGGTGGCCAGAGGCCCTGGGGACAGGGGCCTGTGCAGACCAGTGTGTTTCAGAGGGGGAGGATGGACGCAGTCCTTAATGGTAGCCGTAACCTACATTCCTGCAGGGGCCCACGCTTGCTGCTTTGATCCTCTTCATTTTCCAAGATGTGGTCTGCTTACTGCCTTCCTCAGCGCATCCTACACCCCCAACCGCGCCCTTGACTCCCCACTGGCTCTGTCCACCACCCTGGTTTCCCGAGTCTTCCCACAGACTGACAGGAAGGCCCAGGGGTGGCCATCTGGCTCAGTCTCCAGGTCCTGGATGATGGTGACAAGCTTCCATCAGGCCTTCAAGTGGAGCAGAAAGTGACACCTTCCTGTCACTGTAGCCCCTGGTCCCACTTCTGCCACCAGGAGGAGCATGGCTTCCCTCCCTGTGGTACACCTGCAGAACCCCAGCTTCCCATGCCAGTGCTCTCTTGGACTGTGCACCGAGGGGCTGACCCCTGGGAACCTGCAAGGCACACTCGGACCGATCCTTCTCCTCGGCCCACATTGGGGAAGCTGGAATTGGCCACCAGGAAGTCTTTACATTGGAAAGGGCAGAGCATGTGGGGTGATGGTTCTCAAATGGGGTTTGGTTGTCGCTGGTGCTGGATGTGCTGCAGGGTAGCTGGGCTGGGGTGGAAGGGCACAGAGCCCAGCAGCCCTGAGTGCTGCCCTCCCTCTCCCCAGCCTGCACGAGGCCTTGGGCCAATGCTGCTGCCCAGTCCTCAGGACTGGCTCACAGCCCTTGCCCATGGGCACACTCTGACTCTTGTCATATGGGTGTGCCACAGGACAGCAGCAGAACCCAGGGGTGGGAAGATTAAGAAGGAAAAAAGGAGCCCAACTTTGGATCTAGACAATGTACAAAAGATGGGGCAATGTCCGTTTGAAATGGCTGCATTTGAGCATGTGTGAGTTATGTCCAAGGCTGGGGAGAACATGATTATTAAAAAGCAAACATTAATTGAGCATTCACGCAGTTGGCATTTTGTTCTGGGACAGGTGCAGCTCAGGCTGGAAGTGACACTCGCCCTCCCCACAGCCCTGCTACCTTGCTGATTGCTGGGAACGGCTCAGCCCTCTGGCAGTGTTTTGGGTTTATTCCCTTCTCCCTGAGCAAGGCGTAAATAGAACTCTGTCAGTTCCTTGGAAGTCGGCCTTCCGCCTTCTTTGTCTGCCAGAGCTTGAGAGTCAGGGACGTGGGATGCTGGCCATTGGCCCAGTAACCTCAGGTTCTCAAGTCCTCCTGGTCTGGTGAGCTGCTGCAGATTCAGACACATGAGCCCTGGTGGGAAATGTGCTGCAGCCAAACCTGCAGCAGGTGGGGTGCCTACTGCAGAGTGTCAGCCAAGAAAGCCCTGGCGCGGCCTGCTGGTCAGCAAGTGCCTGTCATCCCGGGTGGGGGTGGGAGGCCTCTTTAGTAGCGGGTTCTGTCTGCAGGCCCAGCACATAGTGACCATCACCAGGCAGCAGATGTCCACTTGGACATACGTGGCAGGAGGACCCCTGATTCCTTTTTCTGTCCTTCCCCGTATTCAGGCTCACCTGGACTCCAGGAGGAGGACCGGCTGAGATCCCTCTGATCCTCCCTCACCCCACTGTGACTGTGCACTCACGGATTCATAGAAGGGCCTTGTACGGACACAGTAGAAAGACTCTTCCTTCCTCAGCTCCTACCACCCTGACTGCCAAGTCCAGGCAGAGGCAGATGAGTGCCAAAACCAGCGCTCCTTTCCAAAGAAAGATGGGCGCACACGCAGCATCCTCAGACATTCCCAGCAAACATTTGCCTTTCCAGTTTGATTTCTTGTGTTCCATCACCTAAAAGCTACGTCTTACGACTACTGCAGACCAAAGCACATCCACAGATGTCTTTCCCTCACACGCATTTAACACAGTGCCCAGGCGCCCAGTCTACATGCGGGAGCCACACATTCTAAGAGAGTGCTAGTAGCTCCTTAAAAGCAAATAACTGAGCTTTAAAGGCACAAGGGTACCTGACAGTCCAAACGTGGCTGAAGATTTCACCTGCCATTCCATCTCATCCTTGTTGATCTCGAACACTACATTGGCATCCCGGAAGAATTGGCCCATGAGGGGCTTAAGACGGTCCAGGTTTCCTGTGACCAAGGCAGTGTGGTACTCGAGCACTGGAGACCCTGCTCTGAGCTGAGGCTCTTTTTCCATCTTCGGAAAGATTTGAAGTTTTCCTCTCACTGGCTCTGGCTGCCTCTTCATTGCAATGCAGTTGATTTCAGAAAAGTTCTTCCGAATGGGAGAGATGGTCTTAGGGAGTGTGAGCTATTTCTATTGTCATACTCAATTGTCATCCAGCGTATTTATAACTCTTGTGGGCTCTGATGTGATAATGGTTACTTGATACGGCCAAGATCATGTGACCATTGGGATACAACAGTGTTCAGTCCCTTGTGATTACATGGAAGCTCGCTTGCTAACGCCAGAGACAGACACATCTGCATAACACCAAACAGCTCTCTGCCCTTCGAGGGCCCACACCAGCATGTGTCCTGAATTGTCAAGGACTCTTGTCTCTTCTCCTGCTGTTTGGGCAGAAGATGCCTCAGCCTTAAACAGTATTGCGTTCACCTGCTTGTGTAGGTTAAGTGATTAACTTATAAATCTGATGCTAGTGTCCAAAATACTTAGCGAATAATTAATATCTTAGGTTTAAAAAAATGTGCTATGTTTAGAATTTGGGAATGAAAAAAAACCCAGAGGAAAGAAACAAACATTTAAGAAGCAGCAGATGTTAGTCCCAGCTGCTCCGGAGGCTGAGACAAGAGAATCGCGTAAGCCCAAGAGCTGGAGGTTGCTGTGAGCCGTGTGACGTCACGGCACTCTACCGAGGGCGGTACAGTGAGACTCTGTCTCTACAAAAAAAAAAAAGCAGCAGATGCTTTCTGTGCTTTATTATACTTTCGCCTGGTGAATAGTCACAACCACGTGAAGAAGGCAACATGGCCCCGGCCGCTTGGCCAGTTAGTGGCTGAGCTGTGATCGGAACTCTTGTGTGTCTGTCTTCAGAACCCATCCTCTGTCCGCTGCACTGTGCTGCCCTGATTCCAGTTGCATCAGGTAGGACCTGCTCAGAACTGGGCCAACAGTGTTGGGAGGCACTTTCCAGCGAGGGCTCTATGCTGCCCTCCTGAGGGAAGGTGGAGCCAGGCTAGTGGGAGCGGCTCTCAGGATAGAGCTGAAAGGGTCTGTCCGCTCCAGCTAGTTGATGCCTTCCACTCCCAGCTCTCAGACGGGTTGGGAGCTATGGATGGTTTCTACGTTTTTAAATAGTTGGAAAAAAACAAAAGAAGAATACCATTTTGTAACACACGATAGTTACATGAATTTGGATTTCAGTGTCTGTAAATAGTGTCCTGGAACTCTGCCACCTGCCATGCTCATTCAGCTCCGTGTTGTCTACCGCTGCTTTTGAGTTGAGCAGTCCTGACAGGGAGTACATGGCCCACAAAGCCCTTTATAGAAGAAGGTGACCCTTGGTCTAGAACAGGCATCTTCAAACTTTTTAAACAGGGGGCCAGTTCACTGTCCCTCAGACCATTGGAGGGCCGGACTATAGTTTAAAAAAAAACAACTATGAACAAATTCCTATGCACACTGCACAAATCTTCTTTTGAAGTAAGAAAGAAAACGGGAACAAATACAATTCACACCGCTTCATGTGGCCCGCGGGCCACAGTTTGAGGACCCCTGGTCTAGAAGTTGAGAGACTTAGGCACAGCAAATTCTTTGAATGATTCTTATTAATAAGTGATTGCTACCTGAAATGAGGGAGGCTTCTTATTCTTGCGGTGAAGAGTGTCTTTTTGTTTTCTGTCCCCTCTGTGGCTGTGCCCAAGGTTGATGCATGTGTGTTCTGAGGGCTGTAGTGGGGGCCCTGGGGATGTCGGGGGTGGGGTGGGGGTGGGGATGGGTGGGGTGTGGGAAGCTGGACGCTGCAAGGATCAATGAGTGTTCTTGGGGGAGGAGGCTCCCTGGGACAGAGCAGGGGTTCCCAGAGGCATCACCTGGGGCTGTGGGCCCTGTGAGTGTCTTCCAGCAGCTGGGAACTGACCCCCAAATATGCATCCTTTGCTAAGGATTATAAAGGTCACAATTAAAAAAAAATGGTAACAGTTCTTGATTAGTAACTGACTAGTTATTTACTACAGTTTAGGGCTTTATTTTACCATATAACAGTAACCTGATTTTTTCTTGTAACACAAGTAATATACAATCCTCCTCACACATTTTTTGGGGAGCAATTTCATGTTTTTCCCTACCAAAAAGTTGGAATGGGCCAATGAGGGTGGCTACTGGGTCCTTCATCCTCTGCACATGAGTTAAAATAAAAACTATGATGTCAGGCTGGGCCTGGTGGCTCATACCTATAATCCTAGCACTCTGGGAGGCAGAGGCAAGAGGATCACTAGAGCCCAGGCGTTTGAGGTTGCTGTGTGCTAGGCTGAGGCCATGGCATTCTGGCCTGGGTGAGTGAGACTCTGTCTCAAAAAGACAAAATCAAAAACAAAACCCAACTGTACAACCAGCGACTAGAGGGAGGCAAATAGAAGGGTCTGAGGGCTTTGCCTGAATGGGCAAAGGGGAGGACGGTGGCACGCGCCCGGGAGGCTAACCACATGCTGGCCCTGGGAGGCAGGGTCGCAGGGACCACGATCCGTTTCAAGTAAGTGGTGTTGCGAAAAACAGCACGGAAGCATCAGGGAAAAGAGGTGAAATCATGGATTAGAGTTCATTGGGGCAATACATCCCTGGTCACAGCTGAGCTTCTGTAGCCCCCGCTTACCCCCATCCGTCTCTTAGCCTTCTTGGTAATGCTCCCTCCTCTCCCTGAGCTCCCAGAGCTGTTGCATTGAGCCTCAGCAGGCTCTTTGCGTTACCTCTTTATTTCTAAGGGTCCCTTGGCCTCTGGGTTGCTCCCTTCACCAAGATTTTCTGCAGCCAAGGGGAACCCAGCAGAGGACGACCTTCTGTCTTTCTTAGATGTACGTGTGTTTGCAGTTTACTGTGGATGTATCCCTAGACCAGAGGTCCTTCCACAGCCTCAGCACTAAGCCTCAGCCCCAGCGTCAGACGAACACAACCAAGGCGAACCCATGGCCCCCCATAGCTGCCAGCTCAGGTCATGAGCAGCTCAGCCCCACCTTCAGCCAGGGCTCTCACCAATGAGAGCCCTTCCACTTTCAGGGCATAGCCCACACATGAAAGCATCGGGCAGCCAGACACCTCCCTGCCCAGTTACTACCCCTGAAGAGATGTGGCTTTTATCACCTGAGGGGAACTCCAGGCCTGGGTCAGTCTGTGCACACACACCTATGCCTGTAACTCCAGTCTGCAACAAGGGTGGGAGGGTTGCTCAGGCAAGGAGTTCAGGACCAGCCTGGGCAATAGTGAGCTGTCTTGATGATAGATAGATAGATAAAAATTAGCCAGGGGTTGTGGCAGGCACCTCTAGTCCCAGCTACTAGAGTGGCTGAGACAGGAGTATTGCTTGAGCCTTGGTGTTTGAGGTTGCAGTCAGCTATGATGAGTCCACTGCAAACTAGCCCAGGAAACAGAGCCAGACTCTGTCTCAAAAAGAGAGAGAGAGAGAGAGAAAAAATAGAAGCAAAACAAATACCCCTGCCCCAATTTCACGTGTTTTAAAGTTTCATCTCCCTCGACCATATCAGTAGCAAAAGCAGTGTCAACATCATCAATGAGAACAGCAGAGACTATAAAAGGCCCCACTATGCGCCAAGGACACTGGGGAGCCGTGGGACATGCTGCAGTAAAGAAGATACAGACCACGTTTGTATCTGCACTTGCAGCCCTCACTGGAGATAAAACGCACTTACATATATCACCACCATGGAGACCATTTCCCTTCTCCGATGGACGCCAGAATAAAATTATGAGCTTCAGTCTCATCCACGCCTGCCCCCTTCATTATGTTACTCTGTGGCTACTCTGTTCTTTCAATGGCAATATTACATTCTTTGGATAGTTCATTTCTCCAAGCATAGCCATTTGGCCATCTTATTTTTCTCAGACTGATTGTAATTAGATGAATTTCTGAAGGACTCGCTCATGCACAGATATAATATAATCCAACTTGAGCTTGTATTTCATATTAAACTGGAGAATTTATTTTGTACCTGATGTATTTGTCATGGGTTATTTTTAAAGGGGGTGGGACACTGAAGGTAAGTCCAAGGATGACAGCCACCCCACACCACACTCTACACTAAATTTAGCTTTCCAAGTGTTATTTGTCAACAGCTCCCTAAATATCCAGACTCAATTTCAGTAGGTAGGGAGTAGTCGTCAAGAAATAGACTTGGCTTTCTGTAAGGGCTTTAAAAATAGCTCACGGTAGACAGCGTGAGTTCATAAATAGCACTGTAGATTACTTCATGAGCATGGCAGAGAACTGTCCTTCTGTTTTATTTTGTTTTGATTAAAAGAACGAGAAAAGCAACATAGTTGATTGCTGCATTAAAACGACAGCCTGAAAACCAACCCATTCATTAATTTATTCATTCGATAAACATATACATAATCTTTATTATGTCTTACGGTGTGTTGTATCATTTGGGGATTCAGAGGCAAAAAATATAATACCCTTGCCTATAAGGGTCACACAAGAAAAAGCAATGGCCAGAGAACCTCACAGATGTGCTTCCTGAGCCTTCCTTTTCACCAACTGAATGGTGTCCCTTAGTTAGAACCCTGTCTTCTTACCTGTGCTCTTGAGCAGGCTGTTTCTTGCCTGTTCCCTGCAGCAATTCTAGAAGCTCACCCATACTTTGCTTGAGTTAGGACATTTTTATCTCATTTTTTATCATCCTCACCTTTCTCAGCTGAGTCAAAGCCAATGCATGGACTCTAGTTTTATCCTCCCTGCAACTTCAGTCCATAGAAACATTCAACTTCTTTCAAGAGTTAATTTGCCTATGAGGTTGCTGAACAATTGTTCAAAAATCTTTGAGGAATTGTGATAAAGCAGAAGGATCAGAAGACTAGAGTTGTAGATTTCAATTTGGAAAAAAATCTGGATTTCTCAGGCTTACGAACTTGACGTTAGTCTGGGGTAAGATCTCTATGAGAAAGACAGTTTGGGAATATTTAGAAAAGGGAGTGGGGTCACTTGGAGCTCTGTGAGTCACAGGAATAAGTCAGGTGGACTGAAGAATTTCCTTTTGTGACGTGGTTACTCATTGAAATGAAGAGGGATGTAGGTAACAAGTATGTGGCCGGCCACCTGCAAAGGAAGGTTTCATGGGAACCTTTGGGGGAAGATGCAAACAATATGAGTCTTTCCTTAGGACAATCTGGCTAAATAACTCAAACTAAAGAACTAACACACGTGATGATTCTAAAGCAGTAGATGAAGACTGGGTGAGGGGGCTCACGCCTATAATCCTAGCAGTTTCAGAGGCTGAGGTTGGAGGATCACTTGAGGCCAGGAGTTCAAGATCAGCCTGAGCAAGAAAGAGACCATTGTAGGGAGCTATGGTGACTTTGCTGTGCACTAACCTGGGTAAAAAAAAAAAAAAAAAAAGAACAGTTCAAATCTTGGCTGGATCTCAATCTGAGAGTTTCTGGTATAACGGGCTTGGGGTGTGGCCTGGGCATCACGACAACCGTCTCTGACACAAGACTCCCCAGGTATTTCTAACAGCAGCAGAAGCTGGGGACCTCTGCTCTAACAGGAAGCCGCGGAATCTGCCTTCAGCCTCATCTTGCACAGTCTTCTTACTGGAGATTTGAAAGGACACATGTGGAAGGGCAGCTATCAAGCGTGAGGCAGGGAGCATAAAACAATCAGGATTTCAGAACAGGCCAGAAAAGGGGGCTGATTTCATCAATACCTCGAGCCAACATTAAAACCCTAGGCACGTAGGATCCTGTTGTCCTTGTGAATCCTGTGGTTTCAACTGCCACTCACTGCTGTGGGTTCCCCTGTTCTGGGCAAGAGGTTCTTTCTCTTTGTAAGTTCAGAGGCTGTTGGATGCATTGATGTTTATACCCAAATTTAGGTAGTATAAATGCGGCAAATTATTTGCAGTTATTTAAGAACAGTCAACGCATGTCCGCACAGTAAGAGTAAAGGCCAGTTAGGTGTTAGTTTCCCTTCCTCAGTAGCACCCCTGGCTTTGTGGAGCCTGGAGTCCTCCCTAGCATCCCTGGGAGCACCTGTGCTTCTGCTCGTTGTGTTTCTCTCGACCTCTGTCTTTGCTTGGACCCTGCATGTTCTGCCCCGCCCCCACACGGGCACACGCAGTGTGTTTGATTTCTCTTGGTTGATTTGTTTTCAAGCTAGCTCAATAACATCACGTAGCGAGTTTGGCAATTATACTGCAGATGTGAAGGGGTCTATCACAACCTGAACAGCCTCATTGCACCTTTCTCCTCCATCCCTGCTTCCTTTCTCTCTGGTGCAACCATGAAAATCCTCCCTGTTTCCCTTTCATTGTGGTTCTGTGCGTTTGTAGGCTCTACCAGGTTTTAGCTTCCACTCCAGGGAGCTGGTCAAAGAAAGGCTTCTAAAGAAATACAATGCCTCTTTTGTAAGAGAAGGATTGTGATAAATGTAATTTTCTCTAAATCAGTATATTTAATATTTTTATCTTAGCTGAAATGAACAATGGCACCTGTTTGAGGGAGGAACCTCATTTGAATGGGTATACTACAGCTGAATAGACAGATGTTAACAGCTGTGGCTTCTTACTGCAGAGCATGGAGTTAACTTAGGAAAAGGAAGACAAAAATCCAAGCAGGGGAGGATTTTCAGCTTTTGTCTGGATGATTGAGTGAATAGACTAAATTTCTCCAATACTAGCCAGGTAGTCAGTTGGATTTAAATATCATTTTGCAAAGAATATTTTTGAGACTTTAATAAGCATGAGGTTTTGTCTGCAGGAGACACAAAAACTAGTTCTTAATAACTGAGTCCTATAGTGTCGGTAGCTAATGAGAGGGAGTTTTTGCCTCCAGATCAAATGAGATGAAAAAGGTAAAAGCTATCTTGAAATTATGGTGGGACATACACATCGTAGTGTTTTAATGGTGATTAGTATTTTCACGTAATGTCAGGATCTTTGCTTCCTGCTGCTGAGTTGACAAATGATTAACTTTTCCTGGAAGCCTCTGAGGATTAACTCTGCTGATGCTCTGAAGTAATCCAGCTGAGGCTGGCATGGGGCCAGTGGGCTTCTTTGTAGAGCCAGGCTCTTCCTCCATGGCCATGGTCCTCATGTGTTCCAGTGGGGTTTTCAAGGCTGCAGGATGCTTTTCTCATGTTCTTGGGGAAGGGCAAGGATTTGATTCTTTCCTAGGTCATTGGGAAATGTCTAGCTTCCTTTTGGTGTCAATTGTCTAAGTAAATGGACAGACTAAGACATGAAGTCATCACCCTGTGGACATCGTGAGATTCTGTGCACGCTTTCTTAAAGCTGCCAATGTATACTGTTGACCTGGTCAATTCTGTACTTCCCACAAGAACTCTTTCTGCAAATGGCCATGTGCTAAATCCACCTGTACTCTGTGATAACAACGTCACTACAGTGGGCATGACAGCCCCAGCTTTTACGGTGGCTTTATTTCAGCACCATTTTGGTCCTCATGCTGCTTACTTCATTGCTAAGGGCTGCCCTTCCTTCAGCCCTACTCCCTGCAGTTTTTTTTTGTTTTTTTTAAATAAGAAGCTGGGCATGTGTTTAAAGTTCTCCTTTTAAGAGTTCCAGGATACATCTGCCCATCCACCACAGTTAGTCACACAGACATTAATATCAAAAATGCTAAAGTATCTTAACCTCCTCTCTGAATAACAATGTTAGCACAGCACACCTCATTTAACAAAACATTAAAACATTTTACTTCCCCAGATCAAGTGTATCTATTAATAATGACTTAAATTGTCTGTACTGATTTCACATTATTAAGAAATCTCATTCCCATCATGCGGAAGAACTCAGTGAGGGGGGAACCTCCTCACTAACTTATTCCCGACATCACTACTTGAGCCCAGCGCAGATAATGCAAAACAACAAAGTCACTTCTCATTATTAATGTGATCTTATCCAAAGGTCAAGTGCTGCCTTCACTGACAGCCCAGGAGGGCTTTTTTGGAAGCTCAAGAACAAAGGTGCCCTTGAACACTGTGTAGCTACTGTGGTTGAGTGTAAAACACAACAGCCAGGCCCTCCACAGACAGAGCCATGAGTAAATAGCCCTGGAAGGACATTTATAGACTCCGGGGACATTGCTGGAAAGCATATCATTGACGCTTTCCCTGATAAAGGTGACGAAGTTTCTTTACAACTGTCATGGGGATTTAATTACATGATAAAATTGCAGCTTGTGCCTCTTGAGACAAATTGCATGTTCATACTGATTGTTTTTTATGAACCTCACACAGAGAGCAAAATACTTCTCTCTCCAAGTTGGTCTGGCCTGATTGCCCTCCTCTATTATCCTTTATACTTCCTCCAGAAACTTGAAGTTGACTGATCCTGCAGTTGATAAGGGCAGCCTCCTGGTGGACAGTTCAGATCCCTTTTATGACTCTGTGCAGAGCAAAGTGAGGCCAGGATTGTCTGATAGAGTTCACGTTTGTTGTACCTATTTTTTTGTGTTGGCAGAAAATTACAGCTTTGAACTTGCAATGGAAAAACAAAAAAAAAAAATAAGAATTATGAATGACTACCAAATGTAACATCACGTCCAATTTTTAACTTAAAATGTTAAAATAACAAGAGAACTTTCCTTTGGCTTTTCCAATTATGAAAGGTTTTTTCTAAAAATTGAGTTTTGGAAGAGTTTAGTCTCAGAGTGTGCAAGTGCGAGGGTAAATTTCTTTTCAACTTGGAAATACTGTAGATGGAGTTCGCATGTACAGAGCATCTTTCGGGTCCTAAAAAGCATACAGAGAGAGTAGAAATCCTTGCCTTTTAGGGGTTTCACATTTAGTGGGAGAGGTGGACATGGCAAGCATTGGACCCATCAGCGGGGAGCACAGTGACAGGTGGGAGGGAGGGACAGGCTTCCTCCAGAGGTGACATCTGAGCAAAGCAGGGAGGGAAGGCAGGATAGAGCAGGTGCGTTTCCTCCCCAGGGCGTCTGGCCTCCTCTTGACCTGTCCCCGAGGGGGGCTGTATCCTCTTATTCTGGGCTGAGTAAGAGGCAGGTGTCACTAGTCACAGCAGGTCACTAGCAGGTGTCGCTAGTCACACCTAGGCAGGTGTCACCTCAGCTCTGACCACAGCAGGCCTGAGGTCAGAGCTGAGGTAAGGGCAGGGCCTGGAATGAAGTGCAGACTCTGAGACATCCACCCAGACCCCACCTTGAGAGAGGACTTGTCACCCCCGCTGTCATCCCCTTCAGGGTCTGCCTCAGCTGCTGAGAGCCGCCTCATTCACATTTAGTGGGAGAGGTGGACATGGCAAGAGAACACCCTGCACACGGCCACCTGAGTCCAGGTGCAGGCCGACAGGTCCTGCTGTTTTGACACGATGCGGAGCAACTGTGGCAGGTCTGATCCGCTCCAAAGCTGCCTTAGGGCTGGCCAAGGTGCTGTCAGCCTGGTGTCATGGATCACTTTGTCTCTCTGCCAGTCGGGCTTTCTAGGTACTGATCCCAGGAAGTAACCCTGCAAGGCACACTCTGCTCAGCCTCCATCTCTGGGCCCCTGCACTCCCAAGCCACGGGGAGGAGGGTGGGGGTGTTGCTGGCACACAGGAGACCTGGGGGAGGGGGGAGAAGCAGAGGAGATGGGGGGGAGCACAGGAGCCAGCTGTGCAGAGGCTGGGAGGGGCCGGGCATTGAGGGTGTGCTTGCGCTGTGGTTTAGACCAGAGCGTCTCAGCCGACTGAGCTGGGCTTCCAGAGATTTGCTCTTTCTCTCTCTCTTTTTGGTTCTACTTTGTCACAGACTGATTCTCTCTCAAAATATAATGAGCGCTGTGGGCAGCACCTGTGGCTCAGTGAGCAGGGCGCTGGCCCCATATACCGAGGGTGGTGGGTTCAAACCCAGCCCTGGCCAAACTGCAACAAAAAATGAGCCGGGTGTTGTGGCAGATGCCTGTGGTCCCAGCTACACGGGAGGCTGAGGCAGGAGAATCATCTAAGCCCAAGAGCTGGAGGTTGCTGTGAGCTGTGACTCCACAGCACTCCATGGAGGGCTACAAACTGAGACTCTGTCTCGAAAAAAGAAAAAAATATATATATATAATGAGCACTAATTACTGGAAAAAATAAAATGGGAAAAACACAAATTCCTCAAATCACATGCATGGATGTTATATTAATGCTTAAATGCTTGCTGTCAATTTGGGTGATGAACACTTCCCAGAGCAGCCCCTGCCCCCCACCACACTCAGGGTGGCGCTGCAACTGATTACAGTCACTGGGGTACAGGGCGAGTGTAGGGACATTGGTGGAGAATGGCAGGGTTAAGTTAGCTCAGGGCACAGTTTTGGACCCTTGAATTCCTGGCATAAATTTTGTGTGGTGTTGGAGGAGAGTTGCCGAACTTTTTCAGTAAAGTGCCAGCTAGTAAATATTTCAGGTTTTGAAAGTCATATGGATTCCAAGGCAACTATTCAACTCTGCCACTGTTTCATGAAGTGGCTGTAGGCACCACTTACATGAAGGAGCTGTGTTCCAATAAAACTTTATTTATAAAAATAGGCAGCCAGCCCTAAGGCAGAGTTTGCCAACATGGCTGCTTTTTGGGAAGGACACAACTCACTTTCAAACACCAAGCATGGTGCATTCTTCTCTCTGTACACCTGCACCCCTTCACTCCCAAGAAACCTGCTGTTCATTCTGAAGGTGAACCTGGCCCACAGCAGCCATGGCATGCCCAGGATCCAGGCAAGTGCCCAACTCCTTTTCTTCAAGGTTTGCTGAATTTCTTGAATCTGTAAATTCATGTCTTTCACCATCAAACTTGGGAAATGTTTGCTAGTTATTTCTTTGATCATTTTTTCTTGCCCTCTTATCTTTCTCTTCTTTTGGACTTCAGTAGAACATGAAAAACCTTTTATTTTCTCCAACAGTCCCTGCTCATTTTATTTCCCACCATTTTACTTTTCTTTCTTCTGATCAGATAGTTTTGACAAATCTGGTTTCAAATTTGCTGGCTTTTTTCTGTCATCTTTCTTCTTCTGCTAAGCCCCCTGTTGACCCGGGAGAGACCAGCCCCAGCTTCAGGAGAGGTGAAGACCTGTTTTCTTCAGACAGGCACACTGCATTGCCGTAGGATTCTGTTGGCACAGAGGGAAGGGACGGCAGGTGTGCGTACATGGGGGCCAGCGTCTTTCAGCACCCATCTCTTCTCTGCTCTCTTTCCTACTTCTGTAAAAAAGTTTTATCATCTTCCCCAGATTTGATCATCTCATTACTCTGCTGAACAGCTCCTCACTTCCTTTTTGGTTTAGTGTAAACACCTGTGTCTAGAATCTGTGGGCGCACATAATGGAGTCCAGCTTCTTTGCCTGGGCTTCCTTCTCTCCTCCAGTCCACTTGTCCCAGGTCCTGCTGGATCCCTGCTCTGTGTGCCACACGCCAGGTTTTGGGGCACTACACTGACCGCTTGGCCCCCTCCACTGGGCTCCCTCCCTCTCCACTGCAGACTCTCAAGAACATGCTCATATTTCCAGGCTAGCGGGAGTTTTCTATCCCTCACATGCTAGTTGGTCCATAAACACTTATTCTAGACATGCTGGACGCCAAGCCATGGTGACCAAGACACACCCATTCCCTGCTCTATATCTAGGTGTGGAAAGTGGCATTAGCAGATAGTGGAAATTGGATCAGGGCAGGTACAAGCAGGCTATGGAGAGCACGCTTGCTGATTCCAATTAGCTCCTTTGGAATATTTATTTCCCACGTAGAACAGTTGGTTGCAGGGAGCTGCTATCATCTTGGAAAGGTAGAGAAGCCTCTTCACTATTATTCTCATTTCTTTTTGTTCTTTCAAAACTCTCCAGTGTGCTCGGGAGTGATGCTAATAGCAGTATGTCATCAGCATACATTATTTCTTTATTAGCCTGTTTCTCAATTTGGATTCTGAAAATACCCTGATTTAGTCTAATTGCAATTTCACTGCGTTCCACAGGCAGTGACGGTTCGTACGGGGGGGAGCTGAGACACGACCCTGTAGGGTTTTTCTTCTTGCCCATGTGCCTTTGAAGCTGGACCATTAGCTCTAAGGCAGGACCTCATCTCATCACAGTGTGAGTCAGCCTGCTTCTGGGAAAAAGAAGAGCCCAGGGTATGCGTCTTGTAGAAAGCAAAGAAATATTTTAATTCTAGGTGGTAGGAGATATTTTTCTGTATCTAAAGCAAGGGCTGCCACTGCAGCCATTTTATTCCTAAATAATTTAACTATATTCAAAGATAATCTGATGTTATTGTAGGAAAGTGTATTTCTAATAAATTCCACTTGATCTGGGTGAATCAATTCAGGCAGCGCATAATTGAGTCTGTTAGCAAGGACTTTAGCAAGAATTTTGCAATCAGCGTTAATTAAGAAGATGGGACAATAATTTGTGCATAATTCCGGATCTTTTCCTGGCTTGTGAATCAAAGTAATAAGAGCAATGCTCAGTCTGGTGGTGGGATAGTGTCATTAGGTGCTGATTTATAAGTACTTAGAAAGGTTTAATTTCATTTTGCTTCGAGCAGGGTCTCCCTGCCCCCACCATCTCTGGCAGGGTGAGCAGGGGAGATGGCAGAGCTCTCTCCTCTTTCCTTCCCTGCATGGGTGACCCCCTGCCTCCCATTTCTGTTTTTATTCTCTAGCCAAGCACCCCCATTTGTCCATTTTAAAATTACTTTTGCTAAATTATATGAAGCCAAGGATCCCAGCCTATTGATATTGCGTGTGTACGTGTGTGAATGTGTGTACACGTGAATGTGTGTACACGTGAATGTGTGTGCATGTTACCAGGCCAAAGGGTTGTATATGGCTTTAGTGGGGAAATGTTTTCACGGATCTCCCTGCAAAATGTCTCTTGGTGGGTAGGCAGCAAGAGCCCTTGAGTACAACATATCTGGTTTATATCCTGCTCCTAAGTGACTATTGGCTGGTAAGTGTGAACCCACATGAGCCTCAGTGTTCCTGTCTGCAGAATGCAGTCATAGCATGAAGTGCAGGCATCACGAGACCGTGGGGAGAGCGCTGCATTTATGCCGTCTGTTGTCTGTGGGACCTCAGGAGAGCAATGCAACTTCTCTGGGCCTTATTTTCCTTAGCTGGAAAAGTGGGAAAGGTAATAGCTGCTGGGAATAGGAAACAGCAGGCCCTTCTGTGCTGTAGACTCCTCTCTCTGCCTCCACGTGGGGCCAGTTTTGGTTCTCACGTGCTCTGTTTTGGGGACTTCCTTTTCCTGAGCCCAGAGCAAAGCTTCTGCTTATTCCATTCACTCAGAGCCCTAAACCAGTCTCTGACCAGCCTTTCCAGGGGAACTCCTCTGTGCCCTGATGGACCTGAAACCGGCCATCAGAGGCCTTCCTTTGAAGGTGGACCCCTTTTAAAAGTAATTTTAAAATTTAAAATGCAAAGGCAGCGGGGTCTGGGGAGTGTTCCTAACCTCCACAAACATAAGTTGCTGCTCTTAGAACCCTAGGCAGTCCGATCTGTAAAGAAGCTCACAGATGATTCAGCCCAATCCTATTTTTCTTTTTTTTTGTAGAGACAGAGTTTCACTTTATGGCCCTTGGTAGAGTGCCGTGGCGTCACACAGTTCACAGCAACCTCCAACTCCTGGGCTTAGGCGATTCTCCTGCCTCAGCCTCCTGAGTAGCTGGGACTACAGGCGCCTGCCACAGTGCCCGGCTATTTTTTTGTTGCAGTTTGACCGGGGCTGGGTTTGAACCCGCCACCCTCGGTATATGGGGCCGGCGCCCTGCTCACTGAGCCACAGGCACTGCCCAGCCCGATCCTATTTTTTTTTTTTTTGGCCAGGGCTGGGCTTGAACCCGCCACCTCTGGCATATGGGACTGGCGCCCTACTCCTTGAGCCACAGGCACCACCCCCGATCCTATTTTTTAAAATGAGGAAAATAAGGTTTGGAGAGGTGGTCTGATATGTTCAAGGTTACATAGGGAGTCATAGAGCTAATAGATCAGCAGCAAAATTAGTAAGGCAAGGACCTTCCCATCACAGCACATCTGAGAGCTGCCGTTCACACGCAGCTCCGGTCCCCATGCTGGAGTAAAATTTCTCTGAGGCAGGACCTCACGGAACTTCTAGGCAGCTGTTGGGTTGGTCCTGAGTGGTGTCCCTCTCCATGTGTCCTCCCCAAGGACGAATGTCTGACTTGAGGAGCAGCGGATACAGCCCGTGTGTCACGGTGTGCCTGGCATCGGGCCTTGGGTGAGGAGTCCAATTCCGCACGCGGACCCCATCTCCATGTGTGTGCACATGCCCATTGTATGTTTACCCACATTAATTCCCCACCTATACAGGCTGCTAGTGACATCTCTTAATAAAACCCCAATTAGAATTTTTTAAACTTTCCTCCGGATGCTTAAACACGGTCACCCCAAACACAACATAATGCCTCTATTTTTCTATTTCAATCAAGAATTCAAGTAGCATCTTGACTTGTATATAATATATCAGCAGCAAAATCATGGAATGCTGACATCCTTAATAATAGCAATTAGTAATCAGTTGTTTCTTAGGTCGTTTGATTACGCCAGTTACGGGTCGTACAGTTGATGCATTTGGGAGCGATTTGGGTCTTGCTGCCCCTCCCCCAGCCATCCTTCCTTCCTCTGTTCTCAACGGCTGGTGAACCAGTGGTCTTGGAAAGGGCAAGGACAAATAATGTCATTATTACTAATGTTAAGCCATAGAGACTTGGCATTAGCAGAAAGTGGAATTAAATGTTTCTTTGCAGAAAAACCAGTCCCAGTAGTGTCTGTGGGAGTGTGGTGAGCCACACAGCGGGAGGTGGGCGAAGGAGGGTGGCTTCTCCGCGTGGGTCACTGAGCCTGGAGTGTGGGCTGCTCCCCAGGCTAAGACCTCATGCTGGCTCTGGATATACACAAGTGTTAGGCAAGCTTCTGGATGAGGGTGCATTTGGTTTTATGTCCAGAGGGTCGATGAAACTGGCCCAGCAAGGCTGTGTGTGTCAGGGGTAAATGGAGACTGGGGAGATTTTGCTTTCATGGAGAAAGGAGGTGAGGTTGCTGCTCAGGTGGGCCAGGGCGGCCTTATGGAGGAAGGGCGTGGTGGTGGACGGAGGCAGGGCAGGAGGCTCCTGCTGGCGGGAGGAAGCTGTGGGCTCGGCCTCACTGTGCCTAGCGCTGCAGGGCCTCCCAGCCCGTAGGGCCATTCTCCTGCCCAACGCCTGCCTTGGGAGGGCACATCCCACACTTCACCTGTCACAGAACTAAATTTCTTACTTCCTTTGACCTCTGCCTGTGCCACGGGCACACCTGCCCCTGCGGGATTCTTCCCAAAAAAGTCATTCCCACCATTTTCTCAGCAAGCAAGTCTCTTTCTCTCTGTGCTTCTCTCTGATACTGACGTGGGTGTGTCACAATAAATGATGTTTCCTTCTGTTCTATTTGGGGGAGTGATGTGTTCACAGGCCAGGGAGCATGGGGAGGCCCTGCCGTAATCATGTTAACAGGTAAGGAGAAGAGTTACTTTCCTTATTTTTACACACTTTGGTCTTAAACAACATGCAGAATTCTATCAGATGGCTGGTCCTTGGGATGGAAGCCTCTTCTGTCTTCTTTTCCCAGAGCTTCGGCCCACAGGACACGAGGTCGTGGCTTTTTCCTGACCTGGGAGGGCATCCCTGCCTCTGCGCCTGCACCTGACCCAGCCCCGTTTTCTTTTGTGTTACCATCTCTCATCTTCACATTCCTCTTCCCACGGCTTTCAATTCCAGACCATGTCCGTTCCCAACATGGGCTGCATTTCAAGGTGATTCTCATAAACTCTAACCACTCTTCGAAAATTTTAAAGGTCTTACATGTACCTTGGTCCCAGCCAGTGGCTCCCAGAGAGCGTGTAAGTCACCAGTTCCACCTGTGGTCAGCTGGAGTGAAGCCAAGTTCTGGGTCAGATGAGAAAGCACAACAAACACAATTAAGTCCTCACATCCCGTGGCAGCAAATCCACTTTGAGCCTCTGAGACGTCGCTGTGCCGTCTCTGGGAGGGGATTCTGCAGGGGCGTTTTCAGGCTCATCCCACCAGGGAGCTAGCTTTCCTTAGGAAGCTTGTGGATCTCTCTGGAAAGTACCAGGCTAATCACACCCCCTTGTTAATAAGTGTGGACATTGGTGGAGAGAAGGGAAGTGACTGGGGTCACTAGAGCTCAGTGGAGTGGAGTTTCTGTCACAATCACGGATCCCTCCGTTGTCTTTCTCGGCTGGTGGCACGGTGGCTCTGTCCTCTCCTTGTCACCCAGACCCTCCCATCAAGCCTCCTCAGCATTTCTCCCCTTTTCTCTCTGCCTCTGTGTCTATACTGCTGGTGTGGCTTAGACCTTTGTCGTCACTCACCTGGGCAGCTGCCTTCAGTTACCTCCTAACTAGACTCACTCTCCTGCCCTTTTTTTTTTTTGGCTCTTTCAAATCCTTGTTTCCCATTTTAGCCAGAGTGGCACACCCAAATGCCAGGCTGCTCCCTCTTTCTCCTAAAGTGCAGCCTGCTTCCTCTGTGATAAAGTCGCTGATAATAAGAGGGACCCTTAGGATCACATGGTTATTAATTTTGGATACCATCGTCCCGAAGTGAAACAACAGACTCTGGCACTCCGGTAAGGTATGTGGTCGGCATCAAGTTGTCCCCGTCTGCCTGAATCGTACTGTTTGGTAGGAAGAAGCACAGATGTATAGAAACCAGAACTTAACGGACTCAGCGTGGAAGAGAGTAGTGTAACTTGCCCAACAGACATTTCCTTGGTTTCCAGCTTTTAGTAAAGTGATGGGGACAGGAAAAATTTTCAGGGCAGGTAGTAACTTGAAGGGAAATGATACTTTAAATCAAGGATTCCAAGTACATAGATCTTCAACTGTGTGCTTGGAACAGGTTTGGGAAGGGAGATGTGTAGAGAGACACTCAGTCCCCGCAGCATCCCACAGAACGCACACAGTGTGGCCACAGGGAGTGACAGGGCAGGAAGATGAAGGGAAGGGCTAGGGTGGGCTTTCCCACCCTGCACCTGAAGGGGCCAGCGAGGAGGGGGGAGCTGCTGCCTGGGGGCTGAGCCTTCAGCAGAAGGAGGCCACCAAGCCACAGCAATACCTGGCAGGGAGGGGTCCCAGGGAGCAAATGCCGCCCCCTCCTTTCAGTAAGTGCACCCAGCAGGAGTCAGAGGCCAGGTGGGTGGGTGCGGCTCCTGGAGCTCAGCCTCTAGGGGCTGCCGGGGAAGGTGGGTCTCGAAGCAAATGCAAGAGGCACAGCTCGCTGCTCCTGGGCAAATCGCCATTTGTGATTATGGAGTCTCTCCTCCCACCCTGCAGGGCAGTCTCCTGGAGAGGTGGCAGCTACTGAGTTTGGGAACCCAGCTCCTTCGCCCATGGACCTCAGCTATTAGGAAAATGCAGCTAAAGAAGAAGCAGGAGATAGTTTCTCCCTAAAGCCTAAAGCAAACTGCTGATGTCCCCGAGTGAAGGGCAGCCTGGAAGAGCACCCGGACGGCAGGGAGGGAGGAAGCCCCGTCTCAGACGGCTCTCTTCCTCCCGCAGGAAGCTCTGTTTCCCTAGAGTCAATGCCCCACGTGTGTTCCGTTTGGTGTTCCTTCTGCACGTAGTACACACGTGTGCAAGCGTGACTGTGTGTGTGCCCGTGTGTCCGTGTGTGTGCATGGGTGTTCGTGAGTGCTCAGGGGTCTGTGGGTGGAGAGGATCCCTCAATACCCCTTAGGGGCCAAGTCCAACCCTGTGGAGCACCTCTGACAAGCCGGAAAATAGCACAGACCAGGGAAGACGTGGTCAGTTAATTATGCCAGAGGGATTATGTCCAAGTTATGTGAAGAAGTCCTACAAAGTAACAAAAAATGATTCAAAGAGATGGGGAGATAGTCCCAAAGGACCCCAGAAGCCTAGAAAATCCTATGGACAGGACTTGGTCCTGACCAGTAAGGAAAGGATGGACAGGCAGGTGGTTACTCTGAAGAACCACCAGTGTACACTGTTAAATTGGTAACTGGAATCTGGGCATTCATTCCCAGCCACACTCACTGATGGTGAGGCTGTGGTGAAACACATCCTCCCACCGTCACAGGGAGTGGAAAGCCTTCTAGGAGACAATCTGGAAATACACTTCCAGAAAATTTTATATTCTTGTTTTAGTAATTCTGCTCCAAAGGATGTAATTCTAAATAGGAAAAAGGCCATACAAATATTAATAAAGACGCCCATCACAGCATTATGTATAGAAGTAAAAATGTGAACAAATATTTTCCTTTTGGGGCAGCGCCTGTGGCTCAGTGAGTAGGGCGCCGGCCCCATATGCCAAGGGTGGCAGGTTCAAACCCGGCCCCGGCCAAACTGCAACAACAACAACAAAAAAAATAGCCGGGCGTTGTGGCGGGCGCCTGTAGTCCCAGCTACTCGGGAGGCTGAGGCAAGAGAATCGCGTAAGCCCAAGAGTTAGAGGTTGCTGTGAGCCGTGTGACGCCACGGCACTCTACCAAGGGCGGTACAGTGAGACTCTGTCTCTAAAAAAAAAAAAAAAAAAAAAATATTTTCCTTTTGTAGGCTAAATCTTTTTGATTAGTCATCTTAACAGGTGATGGAAATTAGGAAGACTATGTAGCAACATGGAAACTGGACCTTTTAGATCTCGAGAGAGCAGAGCACAGACTTATGTCTACGATTGGTTCTAAGTAGATGAAATTTACACACGTGCAAATGGCCAAGCCTGGAAATAAATGGAGCCGTGAGAGCAGCCATTGTGGGGGACGCCTGGGCAGGGGCTGACTCTGCGTCGCCCTATAGTGGACATACACAGCCCACATGTGTTGTGTGTGCCTGCACGCAGGTACCTGACTCAGATCTCCAAGTTCATGGCATCCGTCTTTCCCACCTTCTTCCTCCCACCCCCAGGAATGGCCCAGCCACCCACGTAATTTAGCAGTTTAGTTCCAGACTCACAGAGGCAGTCTGCTTACCGAGCAGCACGCCCGGGGGCAGCTGAACCGCGGGGTCTTTCATCCAGTCATCATTGGCCAGCTCTATCATGGCGTCCACGGGCTGGACTTCAGAGCAGATCACACCCCTCACTCTCTCCTCATCCTTGGCTTCCAGGGCAGACTTTAATCTCTTCACCAAGTCCGAGTCCAGCGGGTAGTGGGGAAGGCCATCAGCGGTGGACATTGTGGTGTCCTCTGTGGCTGGCCCAGCCCTTCTCCCCTCTTCCTAAGCCTAGTCCCTGGGCTGCAGCTGGCCCCAGAGTGCTGTGTGGGCTGCTATAAATAGAGGCTATGGCTCCTGTTACAGCACGGTGAGGGCCACCCCCCAATGCCCTGCCATCCCGTCCTCATAAGGAGCCGGGAAGCAATCTTTCCGGTGGCCACACGGAGGGATCCTTCTAGACTTGGGAGGTAGCCCTGCCTGTGAGCCGGCGAGGGGGATGATGTTTTCAGAGAAAGCTCTCAGAGGTATTTTTGAGTCATGTTTTCTTTTATCTAAAGTGAGGCTTGATTCTGAAGCTTTGAAAACCTTTCCCTGGACTGGGCTGGGCACCTCTGTTCCATGGAAAGGGACGTTTGCCAACCCTCTGCACTTCACACAACAGGAGAACTGGACACACCTTGAACTGGACAGGATGAAACAGAATCTTTGGTCTCCAAATTCAGAGGTGGGCTGGCTGGTCTCAGGAGGGCAAAAGCGTCATAGAAATGAGCAAAAATAAAGTGCTCTACATATTAGCTGTGGCCTCCCTGCCCTGTGAGGCTGGTAAACTTGGTTCAAAGCACTAACCCCATGACATGTGGAGGTGCAGGGCACCCCATGTAGATGTCTGGGCACCCGGGATGGGGTAGGGGGTGGGAGGCCCTTTCTCATGCTGACCTCTGCTTGGGTGGGAGGCCCTTTCTCATGCTGACCTCTGCTTTCTGTGCTCCTGGGTCTCCTCACATTGGCCCACATGCAAACACGGCTATTGGAGCTGTTTTCCTGCTAACGTCATGCGTGTTGGGGCTCTGGGGACCCAGGGCTTGCCCTATGGCTTTTGTTGGGTCTCCTCCACTTTGCTGCCCCATCTTGTCACTTTTTTACTCTCTCCTCCCCGTGTGATTAATTTTATGTGTTAACTTGGCTGGGTGACAGTGCTCAAATACTTGGTCAAACATTATTCTGGATGTTTCTGTAAAGGAGCTTTTTGGATCAGATTAACACTTTTTAAATCAGAGTAAAATAAGTGGTCAGCCCTCTCTAATGTGGGGGTAGGGGCCTTATCCAGCCAGGTGAAGGGCTGATTGGAAGACTGCCCTCCCCTGAGCAGGAGGGAATTCTGCAAAGTCAGCTCTTCCCTGGGTCTCCAGCCTGCCCCCCAACCCTGCAGTCTCTATAATCACACGAACCATTTTCTTAAAATAAATCCTTTTCTCCCCCGGTCTCTCTCTCTCTCGTTGGTTCTGTTTCTCTGAGTAAGACTTTGTGGGTTCTGTTCCATCTGCATTTGAGATGCCAGATACTGTAATTCCTGCCCAATATCCATTCTTTTTCCACCTGCCCAAGACAGCCTGGATTTGCATAGCTGCAGCACTGTGCCCGCCTCCTGGTAATGAATCATGCTGATTTAAATCAATAACCCCAGTCATTGTCTCCTTTATCAGCTACTCAATGCCCCAGCCTCCCTGGAAACCTTGCATTGGCCAGAGAGAGCAGGCATGGTCTACTCTGGTATGTCTGGGAAGTTATTTGCTTTCCTGATTGAAAGAGACGTGATGTCTGGAGCCATGGCAGCTATGTCACAGCCATGAGGTAACAGACATGCAATAAAGGATTAACCATTAAAAATTGTGGAACAGAAAGAGGGAAGGAGACTGGAGGTGACATTTCTGAACTCTGTCCCAGCTCTGGGGTGGTGCCCTCCAGACTTCCTGTCTTTTTTGTGTATTTCTGTTTATTTGCAGCTGAAGGCATTCCTGGTTGATATAGGTAGTGTGCTTACTATTCCATTAAATCATGGAAATGTCCTGGTTTCCACCTAAGGAGATGTACCAGGAATGGCTCAGCCAGTAGTGAAGAACTTGAGTTCGTCTTTTTGATCATTTTAGCTCCCTGCCTTCTTTGATAAAACCCCAATGGGTTTTGCAATGACAGAAGCCAACCCCAGACTCCTCGAGTGAAGGAACACTGGTGTCATGGGCTGGGCTCATGAATGAGTAAGCAGCCAGAGTCACTGCATGGTTTCTCTCCAGTGTCACAGACACTGAGAAACAGGCCCTGGCAATGGACTCTGCCCAGAGAGGAGATAGGAATGCCATGGATCTGACTTCAGCTCAGACATTTGACAAAATTGCAGAGTATCATCGATCTCTGGTTCTTCCTTTGGCCAAAGAACTAGGGATTTAGAAAGACTTTTGAGCTTAAATTTCCTAGTGCAAATGCTTTACAGCATCAAATGCCTCACATTTAGAAAGAAATCTAGCAGTCACCCATTTGTATAAATACTTTGAGAGGGAGGGTAGTGACCACTAGAAAAATAATCAGCATTGGAATAAAAAACAAAACGAGAATTAGTAGAGACTGCTATCAAACTTCAAATCAGAACGGAGGTAACGATGAGGCACTTGTTAGGCAGATAATAAGATGACAAAGCCTCAAAATATGGTGCTCACAGATCTTAATTACCAAGCTATCTGCTGGGGGCTTAATCAGTGGCGCATACACTATGCTAATTATTCTGGCTAATTTTGTTATAATGTAATTCTTTATCAACCCTGCTATGTATAAATTAGGAATTGAAATGTAACTAACACAAATTATATTTAAGGCAACATGAATTTCTTTATTTCAGTATGAAATCTTCTGATTTCTTTATCTTTCTTTTTTTGATTAGCTAATGTGACACCCTCCCCTCTTAACCCCAGTGCCTCAACAGCCTGAACCATCAGTTGTGGAGAAAGGAACACAGTACCAGTATTTCCCCTGTAACTTCTTGGAAATTATATATTTGACTTTCTCCTTCAGCGATTGTCCTTGAAAGGTGCAGAATATATTTAAGCAATCAATGGGAGATGGATCCTGGCCTTCTCCAAATCAGATAAAGGTCGTTGCATTGTTTTCTTTTTCTTTTTCTTTTTTTATTTTTTTGTAGAGACAGAGTCTCACTTTATCGCCCTGGGTACAGTGCTGTGGCATCATAGCTCACAGCAACCTCCAACTCCTGGGCTTAGGCGATTCTCTTGCCTTAGCCTCCTGAGCAGCTGGGACCACAGGCGCCCGCCACAATGCCCGGCTATTTTTTTGGCTGGGGCTGGGTTTGAACCCGCCATTCTCAGTACATGGGGACTGGCACCCTACCCACTGAGCCATAGGTGCTGGAGGGTACCATAATTCATGCATTTTTCAGTGATCTATTGTATGTAACTTACATCAAGTTATGTTTAAAACGTGTTTAGATGACGGCTGGTAACATACATCTTAAAAAGGAACATAAATATTACCTGGGAATTTTGGTCATGGGGTTTGCATCCAGCGTGGCCAGGCCGGCACAGAAGCTTCTGCGTAGAACTTTTTCTCTATTAATACTTGTGGTGTTGAACACATCTGAAACAAAATAACAACGCTAATGAGTAAACGGATACAACTGGGGTCTGATGTAGTCTCAGCACCAAGTCCCCAAGCACCAAGAAGGTCATGGTCTGGGGGAATGCACAGTCCCGAGTCCTCAGGCCCCAGTGTGACCTCAGAGCACTGCGCCTATCCAGACTCAAGCAGAGTGACCGGGGCACAGTTCTGTAAATGGAGCCACTTCTGGACTCAGTTCTTTGAGTCTGAAATGTCTCTCTGCTTCTGCCGAGCGTCTGGAGAGATGCTCCTTCACCTCTCTGGTTCCCCTGAATGGTTTGGGTCATACCTCACCTCCAGCTCCACTAGTTAGATCCTCCCAGCTGGGGCTTAAATGGGTTTTTCCCCAGGCCAGGGGCTTCCATCACCTCTCACCATTTCATCTTATCCCAGGGTCTCATTTTCGGTTTTCTTAGTTCCTCGCCCTAGTGACCCAGATGTTTCTCCCTGGGGTCAGAACTTTTCAGTTTGGCTGAATATTCCTTTGAATTCCTTTCTTGTGAGTCTTACAGCTTTCCTGTATCAGTGGCTTCAACAAAACATTTGTGTGAATGTATTTACTGTTCCCTGGCAGGACGGTTCCCATCAACCTTCCTGGCACGGGAGCCACTTTTGGGTGAGGCCCTGGGACTCAGTCCTGATGGGCAGCACTTGGTTCAGTGAGGGGGCAGGGGCTGTGATAAGGTCAAACTCCTTGGCAATTCTTGTAAGGTGTTTTCTTTCTGCTGGGGGCACAATTTGTGATGATGGTACAAGGGCGGAGATGCACCATCGGAGATGCAGTCATTCCCCATAACTGTAATTACCAAAGGCAAAATGACAGATGACTTTCATGTGATAAACACTCCTGAGCCCTAGTTTATGCCAGGTGCCTCCCTATGTGCTGAGAATACAGTAGAACCTCCGTAGCTGACCCATCCCTGCAGTGACCCCCTCCCTGTGGAAGTTGACCTGACTTCCCCAGACCAGAAACACACCACGTGTATCTGTCAGGGCAGGAGGCCCAGTTCCTTACGGTGACCACCTCTGCGTGTTCACCCGGTTGTTACAGGGTCTTGGGTGGTCAGCTCACAGAGCTTCTGCTGGGGAATCAGGAAAACTACAGTTCTATGGTGTACAGACAGTTACTGTATCCCGTATGCTACTACCTAGTTTGTAGATCTATGGTATACAGACAGTTATCCCTTGTGCTGACCATCTAGTTCGTAACTCGTGCCGGGCACGCTCGTAAGGGCGCTGGGGAGTTAAACCCGTTTTCTCCTCTCAGCAGTGTAGGATAATATTTAGAAATAAACATATCCTTGTAGTCTGTTTCTTGGCTTAATAATTGCAGGAGCGAGTTTATACCCACGGCAAAGCTGCTGTTCTTTCGCGTCTCCAGTCAGGCAACACAGCAGTCCTGCCGGGCAGGTGCTGTCACTACCCACACTTGGCAGTGAGGGAACTGGGGAAGGAGGTAATTTGCCTGAGGCTGCACGGCTGCCAAGTGGCCGAGCTGAGATGCAGTCCCGTAGCCGGACTGCACCCGTGGAGCCCTGCGGTTTGGCTTCTCGGCGTCTGACACCCACTCTGGGTCCAGTTCTGCCTCCTTGAAGTCAACTTCTTCCTCTTCCTTACCGTCTCTTCTTTTTGGTCTTTTCTGAGATGTGGTATTTCAGAGAAAGACGAAGAAGGGTTGGGAGGCAGAGAGGAGGGGCAAAGGCAGGGTCAGGAGTGTTTGGGAGGCCGCGGGAGAAGAATCTGGGGAGTGTGTGGGGACTGGATACAGAAGGATGGACTTTCTGGCTGCTGGCTGCTGTTGTCCTAATCACAACGTCGTTTTGAGACTGGACCACCAGGGTCGGGGGTTCCTAAGAGTCGCACAGCTGGTTATACATATCCCTGCTGCTGACTTGGGGGAGAGTGAAGCATTGCTCAGGCCCAGTGGTGTCAGGTTAAAATCAACCGGACTCAAAGCAGGGCTGCACGAAGGCACTGGACCGATGAAGAAGGGTTGGAGATGGCCCTGTCTGCTTTCGGGTTTTTAATGTCTCCCTTCATCACAAATAATCTTTGAAATAAAGAAACATGTGAAAAATGGAGAAAATATGCATCAGTGATTGAGCTTGCAGCAAAGTGCATCCTTGGGATGATATTTCTGAGGAATTTCTGCAGGGAATAGGGCAGGCAAGGTTGAGAGAAGGCAGACCAGCTTGCTAAGTAGTAGGAATGCAGAGCGGGGCTGGGGTGGGTGTGGCGCAGAGCTGGTCCCATCAGCAGGCTGCAGGAGGGCTCTGAGTCCCACACTGAACCCAGGACACCAGAGTCTCACGTCACACTCAGCTCCCGGTGGCTGGTGCACGCGGGGCCGTGTGAGCCCCAGTAGAGGACTGGCAGGTTCCCGGGGCAGCCGCCCATGTTTCAGGAAGGGCATTGCCTTGTCTATGATTACGTATTTAACAACAAAACAAAAACACAAACAAATACAAAACAGAAAAGAAACAACTTGCTTCTCTGGTGAAGCTCCCTGGCCTTCTCTGTTGCTAATTCTTTCCAATTTCTGCACCAGCATTCCAGAAAAGTAACATCTCTATAAAGTTAGAATATTCTCTTCTCTTAGTCTGGGTGTGAGAATAATTGACCACAGACACACAATCCATGACCTGACCCAGCTATGGTAGGCAGCCCCTGAGGTCCCTTCTAGTATTGGCACCCTCAGGATATTCCCCTCCTTCAGCGTGGGAGGGATCCGCCCACCACGGCTGGGTCAGGTCTGGACTATGTGACTTGCTTGAAGCAGCAGTGATGGACAGCTGCTTTTGAGGTTAGGTTATAAAAAGACCACGTTGAAACCCTAACCCCTCTCTACCTGATCATAGACTTCACAGCTTCTAGAACTAAGCAGCCCCAAAAGGCTAAGACAAGTTCCCTGAGATGAAGAACATCTTCTTCCCGAATCTAAACCTAATCTCAGTAGCTTGGAAAACTAAGACTTGGCTTTGAAAGCATCTTTCAAGATACTCTTTGAAAAGACAGACCAGAAACTGGGGTTCCCAAAGCAGAGAGAAGATTTTCCAGAGAATCACTCAAAGATTAAGGGGACCTGCAGGTAGGAGGGACTGACCCTGTTTCTTGGTTGTGTGGCCAGAGGTTTGCGGTTCTGTCCCTGAGAAGAGGTGAAGGGGGTTGCAGAGAGAGGTGGCACCTTCAGGTTGCTGTCCCCCCTGGGGGGACGGGTGCTGGGCAAAAACTTTCAGACTCAGTGATCAGCCCAGGCAATGACCTGGGCCCGAGGCTGCGACTTTATATGCATAAGAATGGCAAAGAAGTGCCACCTTGAGCAAAAGCCTCAGGGAATTTTATTGAGCAAAGTTAATTATAGCGAGATGGGACTTCACCCTCGCAGTAAAGAGTGAGGATGTAAGGAAAAAAGCAGAAGAAAAATGTCATGTAGTAACAAAATCATAAAACATGAGTAAGAATGGGTACAGCCCTTCGAAAGTGACCTATAACTCTACTGATCCCAACTTACTTAGACTTGCCCAGTCACATCTTAATCTTTTAATTTGCTAAGCATTCTGTTTGAACTCCCGGGGGGAGTCATCCAAGCTCTGACTGTTGCTATATGAGCTTAAGAATGTTAGCTGTGGGCAGTCTGAGTTTAATATCCCGTTTAACCCCCCAGCTTCTCCGGCCCATTTGCAGCAGGGGTTGAGGGGCGTCTACCAGCTCTCTGGGATGTTAGCCTACACCAGTTTCCATCCTTAATCTTTCACTTGCACCTGCACCCCTCATGAGGCGGGCTAAGGAAGTGGGCAGGCTCCCTGTGAGGTGTCCCGGTGGGCAGCACAGAAGGAGCGTCTGCGTGAAGCTGCACTTGTATGGACATGGTGAACAGTCACAGCGTTTCATTAATAGCACGACCATCCGTGACACAAACCAAGACGAGAGAACTAACTCTAATGGAAAGTAAGATTTACTATAAAACCATGGTTCCTGAGACCATGTGGTATTGGCATAAGAACAGACATGAGGAACAGTGAATAGACGGGTGGGCCCAGGCTGGACAGACACGTGCATGGTGCTGTTGAGAGTGGAGAGAAGTTTTTGAAGCAAATTGTGTTGAGATAACGTTATATCCTCGTGTTAAAAACAAACAAACAAATAAATTTGGCTTATATCTCAAACTCTATGCAAACAATTTGTTTCCCAGGTAGATTGCAGTAAGGAAAAAATACCCTTAACCCACCCCCAAATGAAAACAGATAAAACCACCTAGCTTCCAGCTGATAAAGGTGATTATATGAACATCTTCATCACTTTGGATGGGGAACGATGTTTTTAAGTAGAACACAATAATTGATGAATTGTATTTTATCTAAATTAATAACATTTATCCCTGAAAATACTATTCAGTGAGGAAAAGAGAAGCCACAGAAGGGGAAAGATATTTGCAGCATATAAAACAGACAATGCTTATATTCGGATCATAGAATCTGACACATTAATAAGGAAGAGAGAAGCAAAAAAAAAAAAAAAAGCAGAAAGTTCTATTTTTTCAGCAGAAAAAAAGGGAGAGAGACTTGAGTGACTGCCCCACAAAAGAAGGTGCACAAATAACAGTGACTGCTCAAAGGGGCTTAATCTCATTAGTCATCAGAGAAATACAAATTAAAGCTATACTGAAATACTTCAATACAACTTAAGAAGACCAATCTCTTTGAGGATTTGGAGCAATTTGGACGTCAGTCACTGGTAGGGTATGCATTGGTGCAACCATTCTGGAAAACGGGAATTATCTACCCGTTACCCCCAACTTTCAGTCCCAGGTAAACGACTACCAGAGACTTGTGCGTATGTCCAGGACACCTGCAATGTTCCTAGCATCCTTGTTCCTAATAGCCCCAAGCTAGAATCAATCCGGTTGACAGACACTCAATAAATCCTGTACAACAACATTTATGTAGAGATTTCAAAATGGACAGAACCGAAATGCGATGATCAAAGTCAGGACGATGATCACCTTTGTGGGGGGAAGAGGAGTGAGTTCTCGGGAAGGTTCATGGCAGAATTTCTGCTTGCGTTTTATTTCTCGAATGGAGTGGTGTTTACAGGAGTATTTATAATTCACCAGCATTTTGGGGGGTGCATGTGTATATTTTGTATGTATATTATAATTTGTAATATAAAAAGTTAAAAAATAGACTGTATGGAGGAAAAAACTGCTAAAACAGAGTTTATACTGTCTGCTATACTAGACAGAAATACCCAGAAGCATTTTTGTTGAGCCTTTCTCCATAATTTGAAACCCATAAAGTTTGGGGCTAGGAGAGGTGGAGATGTGGGTGAAGGTATCCCCTGGACAGATCAGGAAGAATAGAACGTTCCATTGTGAACCCCAGGAGGCTTTTGGGGACAGGCTCAGGGCTGAATGGCCGACTAGTTCACCCGCTTGACCTTTCATGTCCAAGGCCAATCTGATATCTAATTGGTTTGGGTGACATTCTGTCTCCTCTTCCCTTCTCTGACTTGTCACTCTCGGGTAACTTACTCTTAGAGGTTTGGGTACTCAAAACTCCTCCTGAAAACAGAGCTTCTCCCAATCAATTAGAAGAAGGTAGGCATTAAGAAGATTGGCAAAAACTTTCGGGGAGAAAGAGGCACACTTCTTGGCCAAGAGACAACTGGACAGAAATCAGTAGGACCTTCCCCAGTGCACTGGGTAATGGCAGTGCATTTCACACTATTAAATCCAGACGGTCCCCGAGTCACAAACATCCAGTTTACATACAACTTGCACTTATGAATGGAGGCTATTACGGTAAGTCCCTGAGTTACAAACATCTGACTAACATTCGACTCTCACTTAGGAATGGAGGCTATTACAGGTAATAGGGAAATGTACCTGTTCCAACTTACACACAGATTCAACTTAAGAACAAACCTTCAGAACCTATGTTGTTCATAACCCAGAGACTTCCTATAATAAATAGATTAGCAGAAACACAGTGCATTTCATGGTATATAAACCAACAACAAAATCTTTGCACATATTCGTGCAATGCTGGTTGTTGCATGAACATTTGTTTTAGGCCCTATAAAATACGTTAATAAATTATCAAAGAAATGTTTTATATTCTTTGACCAGAAGTGAGTAAAATGAAAACACAACATCACTCTCAGGAAAAGTAAAAATCATCAAAGCACTTGGATATTAAAAATAAAAACTTTTTTTTAACATATAACCCATGGTTTATAGGAAAAATCAAATCAGTGATAAAAATTTTAGTTTCAAGTGAATACCAATGATAGTACTATATAACAAAATTTGTGGGAGGTAGCCAAAGCTGTGCTCAGAAGAAAATTCATGTTGTAAATGCCTTTGTTATGACATAAGAAAGGAGGGAGATAAAGGAACTAAACAATTAAACTCAATAACAGAGAAAATAACATTGAAATAAAACTAAAAAGGCAAGAATATAGAATTAATAAATTTAGAAAAGAAATAAATGAATAGAAATATGGTCAAAATGATCAGAAAACTCATTATTTTGAAAAGTGTAAAAACACCCTTAAGAAGGTCAGTCAGCACCAAGGGAATGAACACAAATACACATCCTTAGAGAACCAAGGGGCTAAAACTAGGGAAACAGTAGAATTATGTTTATTTATTTAAATACTTATTTGTTTTTTAGATACAAGGTCTCACCCTGTTATCCAGAGTTCAGAGATGAGATCACTGCTCATTACAGCCTTGAAAACCTAGGCTCTAGCGATCCTCCTCCCTCAGCCCCCTCAGCTAGGATTACAGGTGCGCACCACCATGCCTGGGTAATTTTTTAACATTTTTTTGTAGAAATGGGTTCTCGCTCTTGCTCAGCCTAGTCTTGAACTCCTGGCTTCAAGTGATCCTCCTGCCTTGTCCTCCTAAAGTGCTAGGACTCCAGGCATGAGCCACACCCAACCAAGAGTAAAAATCGAAACCTTCAAGAACATATATTTTAATTCATTTGAAAGTCTTAATGAAATGAATAATTTTTCAGAAAATAAAAAGAAATAAATACCAAGTAAGAAAGGGTGAGAAAGCCAAAATAGACCAATTTTTTTTTTTTTTTTAGGAAAGAAAAAAACCTGTCAAAGAAATATTCACAGAAAAGCCAAAATAAAACACAACAAGCATAATAGCAATTGCCAACTAACAACAAAGCTGGGCTAACATCAATTATAAACATAATCGCAAACATTTGTGTAAAATATTGACAAATGAAATCCAGCAGTGTGCTGGAAGTATAATGCCATGGTCTAATAGTTTACTGGAGGGCTGCAAAAATGGGTTAGCTGAAAAAAATTACTAATATATTTTGTCTCGTAACATGTCAAAGGACCAAAGAACACAATTATCTCAACAGATCCTGAAATAACGTTTTAGGCCGTTAAATAACCATTTCTTATTAAAACTTCTAGGAAGCTAGAGTAAATGATGCTTTCTTACATGATAGAGATTATCTTTCTAACAGTAGCAACTAACATTATATGTAGTGCTGAAACAGATATTTTTTACCAAGGTAGAGAATAAAACAAGCAAGCTCACAATCACCACTTCTTCCCTGTCTCGGTTTCAAAGCAACGGAGAGGAGTTGGCAGATTCATAAGGCCAGCATGCCAGCTTCCTTGCTGATCTGGCTTTAGATCTGAGGCCAGTGGAGCTTGTGGCAATCCCTGAATTAGGCAGCACAGACAGTCATGGGTCTCTCTGACCCTTCCCACCCACACCCAACTACAACTGGCCCTTCCCAAGAAGCAGAAAGACCACATGATACCCTCTCCTCAGACAGCAGACCCAAAGAGAATCCAGAAGGGGTTAAAACATGCAAGCACATTTTTTTTTTTCCCTCCCAAAGGTACCAATAAAATACTGCCAAGGAAGAATAGAGGAGAATTAGGGGAAAATTGGGAATATCACAGAAATGCCACTTTTTGTATATAGAAGTGTGAAGGCAAAGAGAATCCCTAACAGGGCTCTACACTCTGAACAGCTTTAGCCATTGTGATAAGACAGGAAAAAGAAAAAAAAAGAACAATAAGTATCTTAGAGTAAAATCAAAATGATTATTATCTACAGATGATACAACTGTCTCTTTAGAAAATCTGAGCACACCCACTGCACAAATATTGAACTTATAGAAGAAATAGAACTTATAAAAATGTTCTGTAAACTGATTGCTCTTCCCAATGACGAAATTAATAGCTTTTCTGTTCACCAGGAAAGTTAGAAAATTGGGCAAGGTGAGGAGGGAGGAATACTGGGAAAATAAATTTGTACCAACATCTAGGAAATTCACTAAAAGAGGAAAGTTGGAAGAAAACCTGCCTTGTCAAGTGACAAAATACATTATGGAGTTATAATAGTTTTTGAAATGTGGTGTTGGCAAAATAATCCATGGAAGACCAATGGAAGGAAATAGTAAGTCCAGGAACAGAGCCAATAAATGGGTTTAGAATAAGGAAATAGTGGCTGTGAGGGTTGTGTCCCCTCTACAATTCTGGGTGTCCACAAGAGGTGGGCAGGTTCTTTCTTCTATTTTATTTTATTTGTTTATTTTTGAGACAGAGTGTCACTCTGTCGTCCTGTGTAGAGTGCCCTAGTGTCACAGCTCACAGCAACCTCAAATGCTTGGGCTCAAATGATCCTCCTGCCTCAGTCTCTGGAGTAGTTGGAACTATAGGTGTGTGCCAGAACACCTAGCTAGTCTTTTTTTTTTTTTCTATCTTATTTATTTATTTACTTATTTGAGACAGAGTCTCACTCTGTCACTGTTGGTAGAATGCTATGGTGTCATAGCTCACAGCAACTTCAAACTTTTAGGCTCAAGTGATCCTCCTGCCTCAGCCTCCCAAGTAGGTGGGACTATAGGCATCCACCACAACACCTGGCTAGTTTTTTTTTCTTGTTTATTTATTTAAGACAGAGTCTCACTCTGTCACCCTGGGTAGAGTGCTGTGGCATCATCGCTCATAGCAACCTCCAACTCTTGGGCTCAAGAGATCCTCCTGCCTCAGCTTCCCAAGTAGCTGGGACTACAAGTGCCCACAACAACACCTGGCTATTTTTTAGAGATGGGATCTGACTCTTGCTCAGGCTGGTCTTAAACTCCTGAGCTCAGGCGATCTACCCTCCTCAGCCTCTCACAGTGCTAAGATTACAGGTGTGGGCCAACACACCTAGCAACAGGCTCTGTCTTCACGAATGAGATTCAGGCCCTTACAAAGAGGCTTCATGCAGTGCTCAGCCCTTTCTGCTCTTCTGCCTTCTGGCAGGGGAGGAAACGGCACTGCTCTCCCCTGGAAGATACAACATTCAAGGCATTGTCTTACCAGCGGAGACTTGACCCTCACCAGAAGATGAACCAGTCAGCACACTGGTCTTGGACTCCCAGCCTCCAGGACAGTGAGAAAGAAATTGCTGTTGTTTTTAAACAATCCCAACAATCTTGGGTCTTTTCTTATATCAGCGCAGATGACTAAGACATTAAGGTTATTAGAAAAGGAAGAATTTTCAATAAAGTTAGCATAACTGAAAAAATAAAAAAATCACATCTGTCTACTGTGCACCAAAAGAGATCCCAGATCATCTAAAAATGTAAGCAAGCAAAATGAGATCATACTACCAAAAAAGAAGATTCTAGATACATATTTTTATTACCTCAGAGTAGAGAAGGGCTTCTCAACTTTCAAAACAAAAGCAGAGTCTAGAAGAAGACAGATTTGCCCATATAAACAATTTTAAACTTCCAGCTAGCAAAAAACCCATCCTGAAACCAAACTGAAATATTCACACCTATGAGAAATACAACAGAAGGTCCAGCCGTCACATGTCAAGGGCTTCTTAACATTCTAACTGCATGTCTCCAGTGGCAAAAGGGACCAAGGACAATTACAGCCAATTTTCAAAAAAAGAGTTAAAATGTCAACAAGTCTCTTCAAGTCATGTTTTGTTTCACTAAGATTTGAAGAAATGCAAGCTAAAAGAAGATATTAAATTGACAAAGCTTTAAAAATCTGTGTGTTTGTATGCTGAGTTGACGACGGGGAAAGGGGAACTCACACTTTGATGGGTGTACCATTTTTGGAGGACAGAATGGAAAGCATGATTTTGTCTTTGGTGCAGTATATATAAAATTACGCCTCGAGAAAGATGGGAAGGACAGATTCCAAATATTAAGTGGTTATCTTTAAAAGAGTATTTTACATTTTTACCTTTATCTTCTCGGTTTTCTACAATAAAATAGTATCACTTTTGTAATCATCCTGAAAAATATTTTTTTGAAAGAATACATTTGTGAGACAAGTTTAGAAAACTTTGAGGGTTGAGTGAAACATTGGGGCTCCCTTGATGGTACAAAGCAAAGGGGGTCAGAAGTGTGGCACAGGTAGCTGGAATAACAGACCAGGGAGCAGAGGGGATGGTCTAGGAATAACCCTCGGTGGATGTGAGGTCTCAAATTGGCGAAGCTGAACATTTGCCATTTGGAATTTGGATTTTTCTCTGGGAGGGGCTACTTGATAAACCCCTGCAAATTGTAAACAACTCAGATATCCACCAATAGGGAACTGGATGAATAAATTATGGTGCATTGATTCAGCAGAGTTCTACACAGCCATATAAACGCCATGTTGGCAGAATATTTAATGGCATGGAAATTTGTTTACAGTTTATAATTAAGTGAAAATCTGGTTTTAAAATCAAATGCATGCTATGATCCATATTTGTAAAAGGCTTGTATTTATTTAGAGAAAATACTCACAGGCTGTGTTTTGTTTTATTCTGTTGAGTTTTCTGCACTGAATTATCTTCTATAGGGAGCATCTGTTTCTTCTCCGAGAGATCACACCATAGCTACAGTTTGCATACAGATTGTAGAAAAATGTGAACAGGGAGAGAATAGTTCTCAGGTCAGTAAGACTTGGCTTTAAAAATGCCTGAATGAATTAATGTGACTGAGAAAGGAACTGGTCGGCATAAGGCAAGATGGGCAGTGCCTTTGGGGGCCTGCTAAGTCCTGTCTACGGGAGGAGCCCTGTAGCCTCTGAACTTCAGAGAGTAAAAGACTAGTGGGCAACACCATCTATCTTGTGAGAAGGGAGCTTGCAGGGCCCTAACCAGGAGCCAAGAGCCCTTTGCACAATGTCTCCAGCTCTCCATTCTGATAGTGTCCACGTGGACAGCCGCTGCCGGTGTTGCTCCCCTTTGGCTGTAGAGAGTGGACTCACAGGACACGACCTGGGCAGGAGGCCAGCTGAGCTGTGCTTCTCTAGAGAGATGAGCAAAGGTGGCTGAAATAGAATAAGGATGGTGGGGAGGAGTTGAGAGCCATGGGGCTGCTTGGTGGGGTGGTAGTGGGTGACGGGCAGGAGGTGACACCTCCTGATAGCCGTCCTGAGCTCAGTTTTGAACACATCAAACATTGAGATCTGCAGGGCACACACGTGCCTTGTGTGTGTGGCTGGGTGCTGGTGTCTAGAAGAAGACAGATTTGCCCATATAAACAATTTTAAACTTCCAGCTAGCAAAAGGAGGACTCCGGACAAACCCTCAGTGACAGGATCCTTGAAACAGATCACTCAGAAACTTGGGAAGGAGAGAGGGACAGGAGGGCAGGGCTGGGCTTTCTGCCATAGGGGCGTGGGAGGAGGAGCACACACAGGAAGGGTGACCAGGACACCATGGACTGGGTCAGATGGTGCAGAGGGGGCCAGAGGGACAAAAGATGCAAGGAAACAGCTCCATTCAAACCCCAGGGGCAGGAGACAGGTGGCACTTTGCCCAGGAGTGAACGGGAAAGGGCATGCTGTCGCATAAGGACTGGGTTTGGAGGGAAAAGGCTGGGCCTGCCCTTGGTGAGATGGTGAGGATTCGGGTGCATTTATATTCCAAGAGGTAAAGGTTCGTCTAGAGGGACGTGATGATGCCCAAGGTCCTGCAGGCAGAGGGAAGCCATGACGGGGCGGGCCAGAAGAGCCTGCGGCTGAGGCTGGGGGTGGGGTGGTGGTGGGGGAGGATGCACAGGTGAGGGTTTGTCCCGGGAGTCCCAATCAGTCAGAGGCATCTAGTGATGTCTTTTCTTTTGGTGAAATGAGGGTCCAAGTGATTTGCTGGGAGAGGTGCAGACACAATTGGGTACAGAACTTGAAGACAGCAGCAGAAATGAGAAACAGCTGTGTGGTTGCCGGGTTGGGGCAAAGAGAAAATTGGTGGGCAGCCCCGGAGGTGGGCACCAGCAGTGGGAGGCTTCCTGTGCTGGCCTGTCCCTGCCTGGCTCTTCTCTGATCTATCGCAGAAGGACTTCTTGTCATAGCAACTTGAGGATTTATGGGCAGTGGCTTTTGAGTTGGGTCTTAAGGATTGGGCAGAATTTTGGAAAGTAAAAAGGTTTCTAGCCAACTGGAGGGGAGAGAGTGAGCAGAGGTGAGCAGGCCAGGCTGGGGGTGGGACAGGGTGGAGTGGGCAGGGCCGCAGGGCCCTGGGGAGGGGATGGCAGCCAGCAGGCCAGAATGCCAGAAATCAGATGTTTACAAGCAACTAGTCAATGTTTTGGAGGCAGCTCATAAAATGACCAGACTGTTGTCTTAGGAAGGTGAATCCAGCATAATTTGTAGGAAGGAGGGGAACGGGGACGGTGAGCGGGGAGAGGGTGCAGTGTCATGGATCTCCAAAGAGTGGCTAATGAGTGGCAAAACAATGGGATTAAACAATCCATGTGATTATGCATTTAAACTTCTAATTTTAAATCCAGTGCCCTAATTAAGCATAAATTATTTTGCCATTCAAATGTATTCTGGCTTGAAGCTTCCTCTCTGTCGGTGGTGAGAGGGAGGGGGCGGGGGAAGTGAGCACAAGTCAACAGTCAGAGTAACCTGCGTCTCAGGGAAGGGCCCTGAAGGCCATGAAGGCCACTTGGCCACTCTCCCGTGCCGCTGGCTGCCCTGACCCGGCGGTGCCTTCTTCTAGAGGTCGCCATTCTTGGAGGAGTGTCCTTAGCTTGGCTCCCGCAGCCCTCCTGTGTCTTCGTCCTGCAAACGTCAGCTGGAGTACGGCATGGGAGGGTCCAGTCGCCTCCACATCTACAATAATTAGAAGCTCAGTTATCACCAAGAACCACTTCCAGGTACCAAGCAAGGTTGCACAGGACACCAAACATTCCCTCTGTGACAGGCAAGGAGGTGGGTGTCCACCTAGCTGGGCGGGAAATGCACAGGATATTCAAACCTCTGGGGGTGTCCAGACCGCCTGAAGGGGTTCGCCAGGCAGAGCTGAGAAAGGGGACACAGAAAGGTGGGGATGCTGTTTTGCATCAATCTGTAATACCCTGTTTCCCCGAAAATAAGACATCCTCCGAAAATAAGACCTACTTATAGGAAAGATAAGATGTCCCCTGAAAATAAGACCTAGCGCATCTTTGGGAGCGCACCTTAAAATAAGACACTGTCTTATTTTCGGGGAAACAGGGTACCAGTGTGGGTGTCTGAGGACCTACGAGATGACGGGCTGTGGCCTCGCCCTCACACAGGGCTTGTCCCATTGCCTCGCCTGCTGGACTAACCCACCTTTGGGGTAGGAGGAACATCACCACTGAGTTCGGGATCCCCCAAATGTGTGAGGACAAAATAGAGAGTTACATGTTTAACAAGTGTGTGCTCTGGGCTCTGTGAGAGGCTGGGCTGTGGAGACTGTAAGACCACATGATCCCCACCCATTCCCCCCACCCTGGCTTCACAAGACGACTGACAAGGCAACGAGATTAGGGCAGAGCTGTCTTTACTGCACTAGGTCAAAGGCAAAGGCGGCAGAGACAATGTGTAAACGGTGAAGTTCGTTTCATAAGAAGAAAGATTTCTGTGAGTTTGGGATATATTCTGCAGTCTTCCTGGAAGAGGTGATGTGACACCTGGCCCAGAGCTGTGGTGATTGAGGGAGGCGGGGGGAGGCGGGGTAGGGCTTCCTAGAGAGCGAAAACCCCAACAGAAGCAGGGCCCGGCTAAAGCAGGGGTGAGCAGAGTGAATTGCTGAATTTGGGAACTCAATCAATAATCCTCTGACCCAGGCACCAGGGACACAGCCCTGAATGAGGAATAAGGTTCCCAACCATGGAATGTGTGTACGTGTATGGGAGACAGTGAATAAATAAGCACATCACAAAGCACAAGTGCCCCAACAGAGTGCCAGGGGCGGAGAGTGTGCCAGGGGTGCAGAGTGTGCTAGAGGCGGAGAGTGTGCCAGGGGTGGAGAGTGTGCCAGGGGTGGAGAGTGTGCTAGAGGCGGAGAGTGTGCCAGGGGTGGAGAGTGTGCCAGAGGTGGAGAGTGTGCCAGGGGCGGAGAGTGTGCCAGGGGTGGAGAGTGTGCTAGAGGCGGAGAGTGTGCCAGGGGTGGAGAGTGTGCCAGGGGTGGAGAGTGTGCTAGAGGCGGAGAGTGTGCCAGGGGTGGAGAGTGTGCCAGAGGTGGAGAGTGTGCCAGGGGCGGAGAGTGTGCTAGGGGTGGAGAGTGTGCCAGGGGTGGAGAGTGTGCCAGGGGCGGAGAGTGTGCTAGGGGTGGAGAGTGTGCCAGAGGTGGAGAGTGTGCCAGGGGCAGAGAGTGTGCCAGAGGTGGAGAGTGTGCCAGGGGCGGAGAGTGTGCCAGGGTGGAGAATGTGCTAGAGGCGGAGAGTGTGCAAGAGGTGGAGAGTGTGCCATGGGTGGAGATTGTGCGAGGGGTGGAGAGTGTGGTAGAGGTGGAGAGTGTGCCAGGGGTGGAGAAGCCAGGGGTGGAGGCAGGGGCTGTTGATGTGGCATGATCAGGAAGCCAGGTGACATCTGGTAAACCCCGAGAGAGAGATATCGCCGGGTAGATGTTGGGGCACGTGAGAGCATTCTAGGCTAGGAGAACAGCATGTGCTAAGGCCCTGGGCAGGGAATGTGCTGGGTGTGTGTGAAGGACCCCCAGGAGGTTGTGGGGCTGTAGTGAGGCAGAGCAAGGCGAGCTGAGTCCTGGGGAGCTCTGGGGTAGATGGGCAGCTGTTGGAGTCGAAAGGAGAGGTGACTAGCAGGGTGGGCTTCAGGGGAGACACCTAGGGAGCTGTTGTAACAATTCAGGGGCGAGCTGGAGGCCTGGACCATGACAGTAGCAGTGGGCAGTGGACGGAATGGGTGGAATTTGGAATCTGAAGATGTTTTAGCGATGGAGGAGCCAGGATTTCCTGGTGATTGGATGTGTGAGGAAGAGAAGTTGAAAGTGAGTCTAGGCTCTTGGGCTAAGAGGGAGGACTCGGGCAGAACTAGGTTTCAGGGGGTGGAACCAGGAGTTCGAGTTTAGATTTTTGACGTCTGACTTTCCCACCACATCTCCAAGGAAGGGGTGCAGGAGGCAGTTGTAAATACACGTGTGATTTTTAGTTCCAGAAAAAGATCCAGGTGGGAGATAGGAATTTGAAAGTTATTAGCATTTACATGATAATTGAGACCTTCTGATGGGATGGCAGCCCCCAGTGGGTGACTGCTGATAGAAAAGAGAAGACGTGAAAACGTGGGGACGAGGGACAGGAAGACCAGAAGTGACCCAGTGGAGGCAGCAACGGTTAAGACAGGTGCACGTCCTTCCCACTACAGAGAGCCGGGAGCCAGCGGAAGAACCGTCCTGAGATCTGGCCGGCGTCTTTGAAACACTCCCCACCTAGCTGCCGGCCAGGAGCAGCCGGGCTGTGACAGCTGCCGAGTCACTGCTGGAGTGAATCACAGAAAGTAGGGTGAGTAAACCGGGCTTCCTTGGGAGGATTCACGCAGAGGTAAGTTGGCCACAAGAGAAGAAATTGGCAAGTAGATACTTAAAAAAAAAAACTTTATTGGGGTATAATTTACATACAATAAATTCCCTCATTCTATGTACACCATTTGAGTTTCAACAAATGTGTAAAGTGACATAATCGCCCCCAGCACGAGACAGAGAATGTTTTCATCTCCTCAAAGGCTCAAGTAGAAATTAAAAGATATTCTTCACTGGCTCTGACCCATGGCTGCAGACAGGTTTTGTGCTATGTATTTGCAGATTGCTTCCTAAAGCTTTTAGCTACGAAACCTGAAACCTGCTGGCTGACTGAAGATTGGGTTGAGCAGTCCACAGTTAGCAAAATTTGTGGATCTACATAACGCAGAAGGAAGGGACTAATTTTATCATCTACATCTTAAATTACCTTGCATCCCAAGTAGTAGTCTGCTCCAGAAACACCCCCCCGATTGTAAACCTAAGGTGGTAGATAATTTTTATGAAAGGACACGTAAAACCCTTTGGACTAAGTACGTTTCAGACCAACACAGTTGGTGGGATACTGGGCAGTGGGTGGCTCAGGAGGTTGGCTGCATTTTGATGGGCTTCATCTTCCTCCCCTCTAGGAGACACAGGATGGACCATCTCCCCTGAAGTGAAGGAGAGAGCTCACAGCGAGGGCCTCCAAATCCCATGGACCGCAGGAGGGAAGCTGGGTGAAGCTGTCTTCAAAAGATCCACTCAGCCCCTGTGCCCATTCCCCACAGGAATTCTGGTGGGAAAGATGTCCACAGAGGCTGTCTCCACTGAAAATAGCTGGGGAGCACAGGTGAGGTGAGCCTGGGGCCAGACACAGATGGTCGGCAAGGGCAGCAGCTCTGGGGCACCTCCCCTGCTGACCGACTCAGGCCCGGCCTCTGCTCATACCCATGCCTGGGGGAAAGGCCTTGGAGATGCCATCAGGACATCCTTCAGACGCAGACCACGTGGTGAGCCCACCTGCAGAGGGGGATGGAGTCAGCCGTAAGGATCTGGGATTTAAATTCAGTTAACTTGAGGTTGGGTAAAACCCTTTATTGCTTTAGTCTTTGGAATTAGTCTGGGTTACCATCTTATTGGCCATGGTCCTTGGGGGCCTTAGTTGTCTCATCCCTAAAATGGGAGAAACATGACACTTTTGTGGGCATTAATACACAAATAATGCTGAGCCACCACAAGGGCCCGGTAAATGCTCTTTTTGTAATTATATGAATGTTCAGGGAGGCACGAAGACGTTCGTATCTTCACGAATGCGGCGCCTCTGTGTCCAGTAGTTCAGCCAGGACCTTGCAAATGTGCACATGACCTTGTGAGGAAGGAGTTGATCCCTCTTCCTGGCAGAAGAAATAGACCTGTTTGGCTGAGAGCCTCACACACACAGTAGTGTTCGGTAATGATCCCTGGGTGGCCACAGGCAGAGTCCAGGCATTTTTCTCCAAGGTTCATTGACTCAGTAATAACCCGAGGGAAGGTGTACGGTATGAAACTTGAGACGCAAAAAGCCCACGGCTGGGACCAGGACCAACAGAGGCCTCCCAGTCTGTCCCTTCCTGCCAGTTTCTCTATGGACCCTGGTGGGCTTGGGTGAAATTATCCTAGGGTCCATTCTAGCTGGAAGCCTTTGATCTCTGAACAAAATCAGAGTTTATAGGCACCCAAGGCAGTATCTGCCAAGCATCTTTACCATGCAAATATTGACACATCTCCTCTACCACAACCTCTGAATTTCCCTGAAATCTCTGCTCCAAAGCTAGTTTCCCATCAGCTCTGCAGGGCAGAGGAGCATTGCCAGGTGAACCTGCTCGGCGGGACTCAGCTTCTGGCAAACAGGAGAATGTTCCTGCTTCAGCAGGTAATGAGGGGCACCTGCCAGGTCCTTAAACTTTGCTTTTTCCCGGAGGTTTGGGGAATCAAAACAAGGCTGCTTCTGAGCGGACCTTGGCAGTGACCCCGGAGGCCAGATCTGTGTGTCAGAAGTAAAGAGCCCATTTTTCTTCTTTTTTTAAGTTGTAGGGAAGTAAACATAATATAAAACCTGCCGTTTCAGCTGTTCTTACGTGTGTAGTTCAGCGGCCTCAAGTGCATTAGTGTTACTGTGAAACCATGGCCGCCATCCGTCTCCAGCCCTGGTCCTCATCTTCCCAAATGGAAACTCCATGGTGGTTAAACACTCCCCCACTGCCACCCCCTTGCCCTGGCAGCCCCAATTCTATTGTCTGTGTCTGTGATCTTGGAGACTCTAAACACTGCATGGAAGTGGAATCAAACAGTATTTGTCCTTCAGTGACCTGTTTATTCCACTGAACACAACACTGGCGAAGCTCCTGTTGCAGCATCTGTCAGAGCCTCGTTCCTTTCAGGGCTGAGTGAGTCTTCATGGGGGATATAGATGTTGGCTTATCTATTCCCCCGTCAGCGGCCTTGTGGTGGCTTCCACCTTTGCCTATCATGAATAACGCTGCTGTGAACATGGTATCCAAGTGGAAAGACCCCTCTTGTGCCTCGTTTCACTGTGGGTCCCTCACCTGTGTTGAGAGGCTGCACAAGTTCCTGCCCGCCGAGTTGGGACGCCTCTCAAAGCAGCTCCAGTGTGGTTATTTTCTCAAATATACGCGTATCTTCCATAGTGCTGAAGCACAGCAGGGAGGAAAGGATAGTGGCCTAGAAAATGGAAAGCCAGTTCTTTAAGGTCCATTTCTATCCAAACAGAACCTTAACGGATGCTCACTGCATGGCGTGTTAGGATCAGGACTGCATCCTGAGGGAGCCTCCAGGACTCATTGGCTATGTGACGACATACCAGCCCCCTTCCGGTCAGTGCAGACAGGAACCAGTTGAGGAGCATTATGTAGAAATATCCTTCTGGCGCCTTTGGGGGATCTGGCAGAAACAGTGAGGCCTTGGCTTAAGGCATCTGGATCCTTCCTGACCATAGTTCCACATGTTCAACGGATTCCTCAGCAGTTTCTGCAGGTGATTGTGTGAGTATTTAAGGACAAACATCTGCCAGGGAGCATGCTTCCAAAGTGGGCAAAAGACAGGAGCGGACACTTGCCTGAGGAGGCTGTTCAGATGGTAAATCTGCACACAGAAAGACGTTCAACATCATCAGCCACCAAACTGAAATGACAGTGAGATATCGCTGATCAGACCACATAAAATAAGAAATCGTGACAGCATCAGCTGCTGGCTAGGACACAGGGACGCTGGCTCACTCGTCCCTTGCTGGGGAGTATGCAGAACGCGCAGTCACTGGAAATATGGTTTGGTGGCATCTTATAAAACTAAACGTGCAATTTCCAGAGACCCAGCAATTTCTACCCTGGGCGTTTATCCCAGGAAAATGAAAACTTACATTCACACAAACCTGTACATAAATATTCATTACAGCTTTGTTTCTAATAACTCCAAACTGAAAATAGTTCAATGCCCTGTAACGGGTGAAGGGTCAAATGGACTGTGGCACAGATGTCCCATAGGATGCCACCAGCCATAGAACAGGATCCTTGATAACTCAGAAAAAGTCAATCCTCAGAGGTTAACAAACTGTGCAATTTCACTTATATAATTTTAATTTAATTTTTTGAGACAGTCTCTCTCACCCTGGGTAGAGTGCTGAGGCATCATAGCTCACAGCAATTTCAAAATCTTGGGCTCAAGCAATCCTCCATCCTCAGCCTCTTGAGTAGCTGGGAATACAGGCTCCTGTCACAATGCCAAGCTGTTTTTAGAGATAGGGTCTGACCCTTTCTCAGGCTGGTCTCAAACTCCTGAGCTTAAGCAATCTACCTGCCTCTGCTTCCTAAAGTGTTAGGATCACAGGTGTGAGCCACCATGCCTGGCCCAGCTCACAGCAACTTTAAACTTCTGGGCTTTACCAATCCTCTCAGCCTCCTGAGTATCTGGGATTACAGGTGCTTACCACTACACCTGGCTAGTTTTTCTATTTTAGTAGAGATGGGGTTTCACTCTTGATCAGGTTAGTCTTGAACTTCTGAGCCCAGGCAATCCTCATGTCTCAACCTCCCAGAGAACTAGGATTACAGGCATGAGCCACCATTCCTGGCCTGTATGACAGTTCTGAAATAGCAAAATTATGGTGCTGGGGAACAGATGGTGTTTGCCAGAGTTAAGGGTGGGGGAGGGCGGGAGAGAAGGGCTGTGCGTATAAAAGGTAACAAGAGGGGTCCTTTTAATGGAAACGTCCTGTGTCCTGACCACTAGGGTGGATACAGGAACCTACACATGATAAAATTCTGGAACATTTTCTACTCTCCTAAAAGAAACCCCATTAGCGGGCAATCCTCACTCTCCTCCTCCTGACACTAAGTCCCTGGCAGTAACGAATCCACTTTCTAGCTCTATAAATGTGCCTATTCTGGACATTTCACATAAATGGAACCAAATGTGGCACCTTTTGGCCTGACTCCTTTAAGTTTGCTTACTGTTTTCCAGATTAACCCAGACCGTGGCCTATCTTAGTACTTCATTCATTTTGTGGTCAAATAATTTCCACCAAATAGATGTACCCCATTTCATTCATCTGCTCATCAGGGGGGAAAATTTTATTGTTTTTCCTTTAGTAATATACTAATGTAATATAATAAATACATAGTATATAATGATTTCGCTATGAGGATATGTGTGTGAGTTTCAGGTGGACGTATATTTCGTTTCTCCTGGTGTACAGCGGAGCAGAATTGCCGGCCACATGGTAATGGTGTGTTTAACTCTCTGAGTTGCTGCCAACTGGTTTTCCAAAGTGGCCGCACCATTTTGTTCTCCCAGCAGTGGCAGATGAGGGTTCCAGATTCGCCGCACCCTTCTCAGGACTCGGCACTACATGTCCTTTTGTCACAGCCGTCCTAGTGGGAGTGACCTGGTCTCTCACTATTGTCTTGGTTTGCGTTTCCCTGATTTCTCCCGAGTTGAGCAGCTTTCCACGTGCTCCTCAGCTGTTTGTAGATTCTCTTTGGAGAAATGTTCATTTAAATTCTTTGCTCCTTTCTAAAGTGGGTTAGTTGCCCTTTCATTATTGAGTTTCAAGCGTTCTTCCTGTTCACATACATACAGTCTTTCATACTTTCTAAAGGTAAGCATCTTATTAGACACGTGATTCACAAACATTTTCTTCTGTTCTGTGGGTCGTCTTTTTACTTTCCTTTTTAAGGAAGTGATATGCTCAGCGTGTTTGTTTAGGTCTGCTTTGAAAGCAACAGAGAAGCATGGAAGTAAAAATTGGTAAAGTCATACATTTTGAAAATTCAGATCCTTAGGGCTGGGATGAGTTTTGGACCAGTCAGCTGCCTGGTTTTAGAGACAGAGGCTGCGGCCTGGGCGGCCTGGGCCTCTCCTCCCTCTCACTCCTTCCGCCTTCTCCTTTGTATTGCTTTGGATGAAACATCCACCCCTTTTCTCTTCCTAGCTTTGGGAATGTCCCTTTGCTGATAATCTTCAGCAGCTTCCTGGAGCTGACCAGGAGGGAGATTAACAAGCTTTCCTGCGTCTGTTTCTGCATCTGAACTCCTCTCCCTGATTTTGCTTCCTGCCAAACACAAGAGCCAAGCCTCCCAAACTGTTCTAAGTGTTTTTTTTTCCCCCAGTGTCTTTTTTGAGTCTTCCCATAAACACAGATGAATTTGACTTGTCAGAATGAATTCCCAGAACTTCGCGTCACCACATTCCCATACATCTTTGTTCTGACAAAAGGCCCTCTGGTTTCTTGCCTTTTTGCCTTTTTTTATTTATGGTTTTCCTGCATGGCCAGGAGGAATGGCAGTGTCGATTTCTGACTCTGATCCCAGTTGCTTCTGAGGAACGCTGCGTCAGATCACCAGGCAGCTAAGTCATGAAGAGCAGGGCCCGGTCTTTGGGTTTGAGCTGTGTACCTGGCCTAACAGAGCCCTCTGTCAGCTACCAGCATTTGGGACCTGAACTTCACCCAGAGAGGTGAGTATGGGTGGCTGCCTGTCTCTGGCACACACTGTCATCTCTGTGCTTATCAAGTGACCCAGCACAGTGCCGGCTTCTTTACCTGGACATTCGGATCACGAGGATGGCAAAACCTGGATAAATACAGGTTTGTACTGATGGAAGCTAAACTATAAAGTTGAGGGTGTTAGGAGAATTAGGTTACTACTATTCGGTAAGGGGGACCTGAGACCTATAACCTGGACACACATAGAACAGGATCTGCTGAAGCTGAAGCTGTAACCCTGAAGGGCCAGAATGAATTTTCTGGAGCCACTTGGCCAGCTGCCACTGAGCCAGCATCTTCACTTAACTCCACAAACATAAACTGTACCCAGAAGCTCAGTCAGTTGTGCTGCTTGTACAACTGCTGAGACATGGGGACAGTCCTGGGGAAACACGTGGATGGACCTGTGTTGATCCCGGTCCTGGGGACTTTACTCTGGCACATTTGGCAGTGGCCATTGGGACCCATGGACCTCGGCAAGCCCAGGTGTTTGAAGATGCAGACAAAGACACATATGTGTGTCCATATGCATTCATGTACGCACTGTTAAAACTGGGACACATTAAACCTTAAAATAAAAATGTAAACATATTAGGGTGGCACCTGTGGCTCAAAGGAGTAGGGCACTGGCCCCATATACCGGAGGTGGCAGGTTCAAACACGGCCCTGGCAAAAAAATTGCAAAATAAAATAAAAAGTAAACATATTATATATTCATGGTAGAGAACCAAAAAGCATTTTCTCTACCAGAGAAATTATAAAGCCACCACTAACAATCTTACAATCCCATAAGTAATAACCACATTACTATTTTAAGGAATTTTTTTCCTTTAAGATCTCCCCTCCACCCCCTGCCCCCCGTCGGGGTCTTGCTGTGTTGCTCAGGCTGGAGTGCATTCAGTGGTGCAGCCTCTTGAACTCCTGGGCTCAAGCCATCCTCGCATCAGCCGTCTGAGTAGCGGAGACTACAGGTGCACACTCCCAAGTATGGCTAATTTTTTATGTTTTGTGCAGAGCAGGGACGGTGTTGCTGAGGTCTCCAACTCCTGTCTTCAAGCAATCCTCCTTCCCTGGCCTCCCACAGCCCTAGGATTCTAGGCATGAGCACCTGCTCCTGGCCCTTTTCTGATCTTTTTAAGGCTGGCATTGTACTCAACATGTTCCACCACACTCCCTCTCGTTGAATAAGGTATCAGGGAATTTGAAGTCAGTGGAAGAAAGAATAGATAGTTTCATAAACAATATTTGGGGGACTGACTGTTCATTGGGAGGAAGTGAATTAGTTAGATTCTTAACTAACAACACACACAGAAATATATCCCTGACATATTAACTACATTTTAAATAAAACCATAAAAGTAATAAAGTGAAATGAAGGAGACATTTTTTTAACCTTAGATTGGGGCGGGGGGGGGTGTCTTTCAAAGCCATTTTTAGAAATGAACAAATTTGATGGGGCCAAAGTGTCAGATGTTTGTAGAACGAAATGACCATATGTGGAGTCCAAAGACAAGAGAGAGAGACAGAGCATTTGTGTCATCAGAAAGGGCGTTATTTTCAATATACGAAGAGATGTTATAAACCCACAAGTAAAAGAAAAAAAAGAAAACCAGGCAAGGACGTTCAGAGACTGTTCCCAGGATATAGGAAAGATGCCTGACTCCAGTGAAAGTAAACAAGAAGCAAATTAGAACAAATTCAGTCCTTGCCATGATGATTTCTCTTCCAGCATGAAATCCACTGAGGAAGTGTCAAGGACCAGGTCGTTCTGAAGTCAGAAGTCCTGCAGGCTTTCATTTTAAGAACAACTAGTTTATTGTACTTCATTTGAAAAAAGTTAGTTTTGGCTTGGTGCCCATAGCTCAGGGGTTAGGGCGCCAGCCACATATACTGAGGCTGGTGGGTTCAAACCCAGCCCAGGCCTGCTAAACAACAACGACTACAGCAACAAAAAAATAGCCGGGCAATGTGGCGGGCGCCTGTAGTCCCAGCTACTTGAGAGGCTGAGGCAAGAGAATCGCTTAAGCCCAAGAGTTTCAGGTTGCTGTGAGCTGTGATACCACAGCACTCTACCAAGGGCAATATAGTGAAACTCTGTCTCAAAAAAAAAGTCAGTTTTAAAAACATAGATGGATCATCAGCACAGAAGTTGGCACATTTGTGCTATAGGCCTGGAAGAGGGGAGCCTGGGCTGGGGGAGGACCTGAGCACGGTCTTGGTGAGACAGTTTTCCTGAGCAGAGCCCCAGTTTCCCCAGATGCTGCTGATGAGGAAATGGGTTTTAAAGGGCAAGTGATGCTAAGCTTTGCAGAACCGACTTTCTCATGAGCGCTGCGGTTGATCCATCTACACTGGGTTCCAGGTACACACTCACTCTGGCAAACACCTGGGCACCTGGACTTGTGCATGTGAAATGAACAAACTAAGGGACAGTGTGGAATTTCAGCTGTCAGTGCAAATCCATCCTACTGCAGAGCCACCAGATGGGAGGCTATTGTTTTAGGCTGTTTCGTGTTGCGATATTGGAATACCCGAGACTGGGTAACCTCTGAAAAATAGAAATGTCTTTGCCACAGTTCTGGAGGCTACTAAGTCCAAACCAAGGGGCTGGCAGGGGCGCCTGGTGAGGGCCTTCCTGCAGCTCCCCCGACAGCGGCAGGTGGGAGGCGCCCTTTGTCACGCCCCCTTTTAGGAGCCCTAATCCCATTCATGAGGGAGGAGCCTCACGAAGCCCCACCCCTCAATAACATCGCTTGGCAACACCTAAGTTTTAGAGGGGACACGTTCCAACAGTAGCAGCTCTGAACCACGGGCGGGTCGTTCCATCAGCGTGGTCATATCCTGTGTCCTGGCTGCGCTTAGAGGTGGTCCACTGACATGGGCTCTCCGGTCATCTGGGTGGCAACAATGTCCATAATTTTATCAAATTTGCCTCCTTTCTGGTGTCCATTGGATAAGACTAGGTGTCTGGAATTTTAATGGGCACTTGAATCACCTGGGGGTGTAGTAAACTGCAGATTCGGACCCACCAGGTCCTGGGGTGGAGCTCATGATCCTGTGTTTATTTCTACAGGGACCAGTAGAGTCAGTGTCACCTGAGGATGGGTGGGAAATGCAGACTCTGGGGCTCCTACCCCACCCACTGATAAAGAGGTTCCATGTTAAGAAGGTCCAGCACAGAGGGGCACTGCCTGAAGATTCAGCCGTGCTGTCCACACAGGGCCCTGGGGCTGCAGGTGACCCCTCACAAGTGCCCTTACATGCACTGCTGCCCGGGGCAGGCTCCTCAAACCCCATCCAGACCGCTCATCCTTTTTGATTCCAGGCTACGTGGATGGTCCTCGGCTCCATCCTCGTGGTCATTTTCCCGACAGCACGGGGGGGCAGGGAACCACAGGTGGTCCCCTGTGCCCCTTCCTGGGCACCTGTGTGGCCTAGCAGGCCTTCCTCTCTCCACTTACTAGCTGTGTCCTCTCTGCAGTCCAAGGGACATTGGACAAAGATACAGACTGAGGACATTTTATTGACCTCCAGTGCTGGAAGGTGCTCCGGGAGGGGACAACAGGAGGTTGCATCCTATTATACCACACTCCTATCCCACCCCCAGAGCAGTCAGGCCTGGGCTCCTGGGGTGATGTGCACGGGAGAGGGGCTTATAAGGATTTATTGACCTAATAATGGCAGCAGGACACCTCGGGAGAAAGCAGTGTGATGTCCCCAACTTGTCTCCACGAAACCAATGTTCAAGATTTTATTGGCCCCATTATACCTCTATGGCCCCCTTCCCTGGCCTGGCTCCCATATCACCCAGACCATCTCTGTTCCAGGGGATTCACCCAGGCGACAGGAGGGGCCGTGGCTCTTCTTTCCACAGTCAGTGGGAGTCAATAGGATGTCACATTTCCAAATTATATTTGTAAAAAAAACCCAAACAGAAACTAAACGACATGCGCTAACTGTAGAGTGTGTACGTGTGCACAGTTCCCTGCCCCCCCGTGCTGTCCTAACATGCTGGACCAAGGCAGAAAGACCATCATGGACACACAGATTTATCCATCAGACCCCTCGTTCTGACAAGGAGAGAAGCAGAAGGGGCAACGTCAAGTTTCTGGTCGTCGTGCTTTTCTCCAAATTCCTTTGAATGTCAAGCCTGTCCGGTTCATGTTACACCTCTTGAAACACTGGGTCGTTACAGCCTCACTAATATTATCCCGTGTGTAAATTACCTAGATGCTAGAATAGGGTCTATCCTCCCCTACGGGCAACCTCCCTACTCTGCACCGCTTTCTTACCAGGATCACAACTTGCATCTGGCAGGAAAGCGGGGGCGTCCCCAGGGTGAGCTTGCCTGACAGAGGCCTTTGCCCCTGAGTCAGGACTGCCCGCTCCAGTGAGTCCTCTCACCTGGTGCGCGCATTGCCACCTGCACTGTCAGTCTTTAGGGCGTCCCGGACTGGAGGGGGAGGCAGGAGGGTGGATTTGTCTGTTCTTGGACTCTCAGTAATGAGGACTTCTCTTATCCATGCAGGATGAGGAGAGTCCCCGTGTCCCTTTTCCATCTCCCAAGGTCATGAGAGAAGCTGGAGCCTGAAGAAGGCAGTGTCTGGGGAGCTGGGGGTGGGGAGAGGGGAATACAGGCACAAGCCAGTTGTGTTTGACAGACTCCCTCTAAAATGCTGTTTTGGAGATTACTTGAACATCTTACAGTAAATTGTCAAGATGGTGACTTCTCAGCTCCGTTACCCTTGGAAGGCCCTTTCCCCGGCACTCATTTTGATTTGAATTCTGGTGTTTTCCTGTAGCCCAGCTCAGCATTCTGACAGGAGCACAGAGGGTGGCAGGGGTATCCTCCAGGATCCGCCCAGACACCAGCCCCCTTGCAGTCAGTTTCTGTGGCTCTGCCTTGTCGAAATGTCCATCTCATCAGGGAAGCAGGGACATGGAACTTGGCTGGGCCTCCCCCAAAGGTGCTTGCAGACACGGATGGTTCAGGGACCAACCCCAACCTGGCCTTGCTTTCCCCCCTGTGGCACAGGCCTGCCTTTGGATAGTTCCTCTTCTGGGGTCCTCCATCCAGGAGTCCCCACTTCTGCAGGGCTGCCGGGGACTGTGTCCCCTAGTCTACGACTTTTATTCCCCATATAACCTCATATGTGCAGGAACCTCTGACACTAACGCTGCTGTGTGACAATGATCCCACCCCAGCTGGGGGTGAGGTCTCTGCCTGGTTCTTCCTTCCAGAAGGAAAGGGTCATCTTTGTCCTTCTGCGTTTGACTTATTTCGCTTAGCACAGTGTCATCTAGGCTGACCCATGTTTCTGCAGGCGATAGGCTTTTGTTCCTGCTTATGGCTGAATAGTATTCCAGGTTGCATACACCCTGCATTTAAAGCTCCACTGATCTGCTGATAAACATTGAGGATCATTCCACGTGGTGGCTATTCGAGTAGCTCTGCAGTGAACACCAGTGTGCAAGCATGGACCATTGCACTGTCCCTCACATACGTGTACAGTTGTTATGTGTCAATGGAAATACAATTCAAGAAAGGAAACAGCAGCACAGCAGCAAAGGAGGAAGGCGTGGTTCTGTGGCAAAGGGAGCGATGACCGTAGCCTCTGGTCCTTGGCACCTTCAGGATTTCCCCTTTAAGCCAAAGTCATGCCCTTCCTGGGTGGCACCTGGCAAGTGACGATGACCCAGTAGAAGAAGCTAGGACTGATGTCCAGTTGAAGCCCACAGGGGACATCAGAACACAGTTACTTGCACCATGTACTTCCTGGGGGACAGGCCAGGCCGTGTGGGGGCTGCAGCGGCTGCTCACACACAGTGGCCGCCCCTCCCTGTGGGCAGCTCCCTGTCCCAAGCCATAGCAGCGCACACGGCCGACACTTCTTGCCGGGTCGATAGCCACCTGGGCCCTGCAGGAAATAGGCCCAGTGAGTGCTTCATTACCAGTGCTCACCTCCCTTCCTTTTCTAGCCCCTCCCCTGGATGTTCCAAGGCCCCAGGGGAGGGACAACTTTTTTTTGCAGGGGTGGCCATTGCCTATGAGCATTTGCAGGGTGGGCAATAAGGCAGGGGCAGGTGATGGGAGGCCCTCCTCAGGCTAAAGACTGACATTCTCTGCAGATGGTGAATATCTTATTTTCTATTAATAAATAAATATACTTATCCATAAAACGACATGCTGCCATCTTTATATTCACAGCAGCAGATTCAGAAACGCACTGGCCAGTGCCGAGGGGTTCCCAGCCTGGAACTGATGGTCAGTAGTGCTGCAAACCTCCACTTGAGGGCACTGTGACCCCAGTGTTGTGCCAGTGTCCCTTTCAACTGGACCCTGGGCAGGTGTCCATCGGTCCACCTCTCCATCAAGCTCTCCCTGTGCTCCTGAAGGAATGAGGGAGGTTTCCATCCCCGCCAAGGACGGAGGCCTTGAGCCAAGTGACTGTTTCTCTGTGCAGAGGGAGGTTGGGGCATCCTTGGCCACTGGAGGTCCCACGCTGGTGAGAAGAGCTGGGCAGTGCTGACCACTGCAGGGGCGGTTGCTCCTTGGTGCTGTGTGGTGGTGCCTACCCCCAGTTTGAAGAGTTATTGGTGGGAGAGAGGCTGGTCCACCTTCTCCAGGGACCCCATGGTCTGGGACAGCCTGACCGGCAGCAAGGTCACCCCAGGCCTGGAAAGCCAGCCCACAAAGCTGCACTAGAGCTCTCCTGCATCTGGTTGCTATTTTAGCATTGGTTAACCTCTGAATCATTTCCCCGTTCCCGGGGGCCAGCGCAACAGGCAGGAGCTGGCTCCATCCAGGTCAAGAGTAGCCCAAATCCAGATACTGAGCATTTAGAGGAAGGTACAGGCCAGCCTCTGTAGGGCAAACTGACCTGAGCTGTCCTGGAGTTCCTTCCCACCACACTCCAGGGCCACACAGGAGACCATGATGATTCCGTTTCTCATCAGCTCATTATTAGAAGTGTTATTTAAGCCGGATAGTGCAATAATCCTTTTCCCTGGCTATGTGTGAGTATGTATCATGTGAGACTCAAAGTCACTTGATGTCATGAGGAAAATAAAAAGATTCCCCACATAGGGCAAAAATAATTTGCACGGCCAACTTGGGGTAGAATGTTCTCAAATGAACTCCAGTGGTCCTCTGGCTTTCAGAGGGGCAGGCAGGTACCACCATGGAAGGGCCGTGTAACAAAAGGCCCTGGCTGGGTGCATTATAATTTGCTCCAACCAGTTCCAGAGTCCTCATGTTTCCAGTGATGTGAAGAGAAATACTGATGTTGCAGGATGTGGGCATTGTGCTTAATATGAATACACACACAAAAGCTAAGCAAGGGTATTTTGGATGTCTTGTTGGGGAGCATGTAATTAAATTCATCTCAGAGAACCCTTTGAAGTCTGCAGCTCACTGTTTTATATAAAAGTAATATTTCCCATCAGCTGATCTGTCAGTTGTAGAATTCCAGCAAATTGAGAAAGTTGCTGAGGCAGAATGAATTAGCTTCCACGTGGAGTCAAATCTGTCTCACAAGGGGGAGGATTGTCACGCCTGCTCTGTGGTTCGAGTTAAGCATCTGTCTCCCCTCCAGGACCACACACTGTGCTCAGGGATGCTTGGGATGCCCAGGACTGAGCACACGTCTCTGCACAGGCCTATGGTCTCCAAGAGGAGACCCATAGAGACAAGTGTGGAAAGCATTGGCTTCTGGTTGGTATCAGCTTCTGCCAGGCCTACCCACCCTTGGCTGCCACATTAGGAGATGCCCCCACCCTGTGAGGCTGGCCAGCAGGGCAAAGTGTTACATCTCACCAGGCAGACGGTGGTGGAGGTGGCGGGCATCTCTGTGAGCTCACCGTGAGTTCTGATATCTGCTGGGAGTCTTGAGTCCCTCAGTATCTCCTGGTCCCAAATGAGAGGCCTTGAAGGGGCCCTGATCCTGCTGACCCCTGTCCCTGGCCCTTTGGTCAAATGTAGGCCTAGTCCTGTGTCTTCCGTGTCCCATTCTCTAGACCAGACTGAGAAGACTCTGCTCTTTGTCTGGCATTCCCACTCTCCGGAATCCTGGAGCCCGGTGGCTGTTGTGGCAGGACAGGGTGTTGGCCGAGAAGCAGAGAGTTGGGTGCTGGGCTCAGAGTCGGGGCAGCATGGAGAGTAAGAGGAATGAGCTAGGACTGTGGGAGTGCCAGTGGGGAGGGATGTGTGTGTGGAGCCATGGGGGCTCACGCTTGTCTCCCTGGGTCTCCTCTTGGAGATCGTAGGCCTGATGCATGATGCAGCTATTAGCTGGGGGAGCAGGGTGAAGTGGGGCTTCCAGGGTTGAACTAGGAGGCCGCCTTTCTCCCCTTTCTCTCCTCTAGTGTTTTTACTCTACAGATTGAAGTGATGGTGTCCCTTCACTTCCTACTCCATCGTTTAGCTGAGAAAATACATATGTTTTTCCATAATTTTTTTGGTCATTAATTGATTGCTTAAAACTCCCATTTTCCATTGTTGAACATGTTATCCACTTTTAAAAAACTTATCATAGGATTCTAGATGTGCTACCTAGGAACATATAGAGATAAGGCTTTAGCACAAAAATTAAAATGAGACACTACGGAATCTACTTTCCTACATCTATCAAATTTATGCAGCTTTTGAAGTCACATTTTACTCTACCACTACAAAGCTTACACACAAAGCATTATAGTGGGAAAAGCCTCCGTTTTAAAATTGCAATCTAGTTTCATCTAATTTACACTTGCACATGATACATACATATATATATATATATAATTGCAAAATTGGAGCAGTGTGTATTAAATGGAAAATCTTGCCTTTTTGGCTTGCTGAGCACCACCATGGTGGTAGACAAGAACAAATGCCTTACGAAAGGTGGCAAAAAGGGAGCTAAGAAGAAAGTGGTTGATCCATTTTCTAAGAAAGATTGGTATGATGTGAAGGCACCTGCTATGTTCAACATAAGAAATATTTGAAAAACATCAGTCACCAGGACACAAGGAACCAAAATTGCATCCAATGGCCTCAAAGGTTGAGTGTTTGAAGTGATCTGCAGAATGATGAAGTTGCATTTAGAAAATTCAAGCTGATTACTGACGATGTTCAGGGCAAAAACTGCCTGACTAACTTCCATGGCATCGATCTTACCTGTGACAAAATGTGTTCTATGGTTAAAAAATGGCAGACTATGACTGAAGCTCATGGTTATTTGCTTCATCTGTTCTCTGTTGGTTTTACTAAAAATCACATCAGATAAAGAAGACCTCTTACACCCAGCACCAACAGGTTTGCCAAATCCAGAAGTAAATGATGGAAATCATGACCAGAGAGGTGCAGATGAATGCGTTGAAAGAAGTTGTCAATAAATTGATTCCAGACAGCATTGGGAAAGACATAGAAAAGGCACACTAATCTACTTATCCTCTCCATGATGTCTTCATTAGAAAAGTAAAAATGCTGAAGAGGCCCAAGTTTAATTGGGAAGACTCATGGAACTTCATGGTGAAGGCAGTAGTTCTGAAAAAACTACTGGGGATGAGACAGGTGCTAAAGTTTAACAAGCTAATGGATATGAATCACCAGTCCAAGAATCAGCCCAAAATTCAGGCTTTTAATAACGACAAAGAGTCCCATTTGTGAAAAAAAAATCAATTGGAAAATCTTGGCAAAAATTAGAAAGTGACAAAATAAGTAAACATTAACCTCATTATCTGGAGATCACTGCCAATTGTGATGTATGACCTCTGATTCTGTGTGCATATACATGTATGTGTGTGCCCTAATGATCACACACCTAACGTGCATGTACATGTGCATGTGTGCCCTAATGATCACACACCTAATGTGCATGTACATGTGCGTGTGTACCCTAATGATCACACACCTAACGTGCATATACATGTACGTGTGTGCCCTAAGGATCACACACCTAACGTGCATGTACATGTACGTGTGTGCCCTAAGGATCACACACCTAATGTGCATGTACATGTACGTGTGTGCCCTAAGGATCACACACCTAACATGCATGTACATGTGCGTGAGTACCCTAATGATCACACACCTAACGTGCATGTACATGTATGCGTGTGCCCTAATGATCACACACCTAACGTGCATATACATGTACGTGTGTGCCCTAATGATCACACACCTAACGTGCATGTACATGTACATGTGTGCCCTAAGGATCACACATGTAAAGTGTATGTAGATGTACATGTGTACCCTAACGTACATCACATTGATTATATTTCATATTTGAAGCTGTGTTTTGAGATTTGGTAACTATCAAGAGATATATTTTCATAAAAAATGTAAAGATCTTAATATATATAGTGCCAAAAAAAAAAGAAAGGCTAAAAATGAAAAAGCCAACTATCCTCAAAAAGTTAGAAAAAGAACAACCAATTAAATGCCAAGAAGGAAAAAAATGTGACAGAGCAGGAACTAAAAAAATTACAATAGATGGCCATCAAATCCAGGGAGGATTTGAAAATGTTTCTAAAGAAAAGATAAAGTCCTGGTGAAATTTCCTTAATAAATACAACTTACCAAAGTTGACACTAGCAGAAATAGAAAATCTGAATAGTCATACAGTGTGTTAAATAGGAAATTAAAACCCTTTCCACAAAGAAAATTCTAAATTGATTCACCAGGAATGCTACCAAACCTTTACAAAAAGAATGCCAATCCACACACATAAATTCTTACTAAGAATAGAAAAATAAAAAATATTTTACTACTGATTTCATGAGATCTTGATATGAAAACCTATTGTAACAAGAATATTATAAGAGAAGAAAGTTACAGGACAGTCTCATTTAAGAATATAGAGGCAAATATTCTAAGCAAATATTTCCAAAGAAAATAAAATCATCTATAAGAAAGACAATATATCACAAACACAACCTTGTACTTGAGGAAGGAACACTGGTTTAAACCCTATTAATCCACCAATGATCTCACACCTGTAAAAGAGTAAATTAAAACGATGAGTGACAGCTTCGAATGCTGAGGGGGATCGAAGAAACTGGATCACTCGTACGCTACAGTTGGGGATGGGAAACGGCACTGCTGTTCTGGAAGTCTGACATTTCTGACAATTTCTTACAGAGCTAAACATATAAAGACCCAGCAATTGCATTCTTGGGCCCTTATCTCAGGTTTTCACTAGGAAAGTTATATTTACCAAAATAAGGGAAGTTATAAAAAGCTGTATGCATACCTGTAAGTGGCTTTATTTGTGTAATAGCTAAAAACTAGGATCAGCCCAGATGTCCTTTGACAGGTGAGTAGTTAGATGACTGAGGGGCATCTGTACCACAGGAAACTGTAAAGCAATAAAAGGCAACAGACCTTTGATACAGGCAGCAACCTGGAATTATACCCATGGAATCATGCTGAGTAAGAAGAGCCAGTCCTCGAAGGTGTCAAACAGTATTATTCCATTTATATAACAAAGTCTTAAAAATGGAGAATAAATGAGTGATCACTAAGGTTGGGGGTGCAGGATGGGAGAGGACGTGGGTGTAACAGGGCAGCCGGAGGGGGCTGTGGTGTTGGAGTTATCTGTAGCCTGGCTGTGGTCACAGAATCTGCACAGGGGATAAAACTGTATAAAACTTAATAATCAGATTCCCACATGCAAGACTGTGGGAATCTGCATAAAATCGGTATGTTGTATCAATGATATTATACCATAGTTGTGCTAAATGTTACCAGGAAAGACTGAGAAAAATGTACAGGAGATCTCTCTCTCTCTCTGTTGTTTTTTAAAAGCATGTGAATCAATAATTCTTTCAATAAAATTCAATTAAAATCATTCAATTAAATGAATGACATGAAGAGGAAAGTCATGTGATTATGTCAATTTAGAATCATCTTTTATAAATTTAATAAAACGGGCATAAGGTAGGAATTCTGGTAGGTGCCTAAATTCTGTAAAGTATAGGCATAGTTAAATGTGTGTGTGTGTATCCAGCTTTGTCCTATTTTGCTTTTCTATAATGGCTCACTACTCAGGAGTCACATAGTTGATGGTCATAGAGGTTCTTAGCTTTCTTCATTGCTTCCAAGGTAACAACCCTGTGAAACCTAAGGCTGGTTTTGGGGGTGTCTTGTAGACTCTGCATTCTGGTGGACCAACTGGCCTAACCAGATCAGTAACCTGCACCACAGAACTGACCCGAGTGGTCTTGTGACCCTCTCACTGGGAATAACTCAGCACAGGAAGACAATTTCTACTTCCCAGTTCTGTGAGTTCATCGCCACCAGTCAGCCCCAAATTATCTTTAAAAACCTTGGCTCCAAATTCTCAGGGGGATGGATTTGAGAAATTTCGTTCTCCTTCCTGCATGGTACCTTGTGATGTTAAACTCTTTCTCTGCTGTCTTGGTGTGTGGGCTTCCTACTGAGTAGCACGCAGTCATAAATCGAGGCAGAAAAGTATTTAATGTAAGTCAGCATCTATGCATCATCAAATTCTTAGCACACTAGATCTGATAAAGCATATTTAAAACAAAACTATGTCAAATTTTGTACTAAATGATTCAATATTGAACATTTTCCTGTTGAGATCTGAAACAAGGATGCCATGTATCATCACTTCTATTTAGCATCTTAACTAGAGGGCCAAGCCAGTGCAATAAAGCAAGAAAAAGAAATATGAATTATAAGAATTTCATACAAATAAATAAAACTGTCATTTTCAAAGACAATATGACAGCCATTAACCCCTCCAAAGAATCTACAAATAGATAATTAAATTTAGATACTAAGTTTAGCTGGTTTCTGGGTGTAAACGTCAATCCTTTCTCTATGTATGAGTAACAAACATGTACACAGTGAAATTTAAAAAAATTTATAGTATGAAATTATTGAATGTGTAGAGGCGAATATAAGAAAAGATGTGTAAGATTTCTCTATCGAAAATTAGAAACATTATTAAGAAAATTTAAAAGCCTGAATCAAATGCTGGGAAACACCACTTTCATGGATTGGCAAACTCAATAATGTAAAGATGTCTGTTTTCAAATTGACCTATAGATTCAACATAATCCACATTTAAATATAAGATTTTGGGAGGTGGAAATGGACAAGCTGATTGTAAATTCATTTAGAAATGCCAAGTGTCAAATATATCTGAGACACTTTTGGAGAAAAATAAGGTGGGCAAAAAATGATTTACTCCATAAATTTATTGTAAAGCTACAGTAGTCCAGTGTTGTACTGCCAGAATGATAGACAATTAGACATAGGCGACCCGAAGAAAGGATCCACAAGTGAGTCATTGTATATATGAACACTTGTTTTTATTTTTTATTAGTTTTTAATACTTTTTAAAAGAGATGATGTGGGTGGCACCTGTGGCTCAGTGAGTAGGGCGCCATATACCGAGGGTGGTGGGTTCAAACCCAGCCCTAGCTGAACTGCAACCAAAAAATAGCTGGGCGCTGTGGCGAGCACCTATTGTCCCAGCTGCTCGGGAGGCTGAGACAGGAGAATCGTGAAAGCCCAAGAGCTGGAGGTTGCTATGAGTCCTGTGACATCATGGCACTCTACCGAGGGTGGTAAAGTGAGACTCTGTCTCTACAAAAAAAAAAAAAAAAGAGAGAGAGATGATGTTTCACTGTGTTGCCCCAGCTCTGGCCTCAAACTCCTGTGCTCAAGTGATCCTCCCTCCTCAGCCTCCTGAGTAGCAGGGACTACAGGTGTTTGCCACTGCACCTGGTAACAATTATTTTTGAAGACACAAAGGGGTTTGCAAAGCAGTTGGGAAAAAGGACAGTCTGTTCAATAAATGGTGCCAGGCAATTGGGTCTATTATATATTCATGTGGATAAGAAATGAAACTTAGGGCAGTGCCTGTGGCTCAAAAGAGTAGGGTGCCTGCCCCATACACCGGAGGTGGCGGGTTCAAACTCGCCCTGGCCCAAAACTACAAAAAAAAAAAGAGAAAGAAATGAAACTTAAACCATAAACAAAAATCAATCCCAGGAGAAATGGTAGATACAAATGTGATAAATGAAGCAATAAAATTTCTAAAGATATTAGAAACAATAGCTTCAAATCTTGAGAGAGACAAGGAGCTCTTACATAGAACACAAAAATGCTGTAACCGCAGAGGAAAAATTGATAAGCTAAGTTGCATTAACATTATGAACTTCTTTTCGGGCAGCGCCTGTGGCTCAGTGGGTAGGGCGCCAGCACCATATACCGAGGGTGGCAGGTTTGAACCTGGCCCAGCTAAAATGCAAGAAAACATAGCTAGGCGTTGTGGCAGGTGTCTCTCGTCCCACCTACTTGGGATGCTGAGGCAAGAGAATCGCCTAAGCTGGCTCTCTATCTAGGGCGACAGCTTGAGGCTCTGTCTCAAAAAAAAAAAAAAGAAAAAGAACATGAAACGATGCCGTTGGGACAGTGAGAGGATGCTACAGCCTGGGGAACAATATTCACAACATACGTACCTGTAAATAGTAAACACAGAAAGAAACTCAAAATCGGTGGAAAAGATGGGCAATAGAAAAGTAGAAAATCAGCTCTATAGGCTTTTTACAAAAGTTTATCCAATCGCTAAGCATGTAAAAAGGCGTGAATCTCAGTAGTCATCTGTGAAAAGGAAACTAACCCGTGTGTGAGATTGCCACACCCCTCCAGCGTGGGGACAGTAACAACAGCGACCTCACCGAGCGGGGAGGACGGAGAGCAGTGAAGTCTGCACGCACTGCTGTGTGGGTGCAGCTGGGACAGTGGGGGGCAGACCGTGGGCACTGCTGGCCCCGAGGGAGGTGCTGGGGTCTGCAGCTGCTGTCACAGGCGAGCCCCAAAACACAGTGTGCGCACCTGTGCACAGAGAGATGTGCACGTGGGTTCCACAGCATCGTGTTGATATTAGTCCCAAACCGGACAAAGGAAGACATGTGTTTGTTGACAGTAAAATAAAAAATCCTAAGTGTGGTTTCCACAAGGGGACACTCACCAATGATGGAAATGCAGGAGCTGCTGCCGCTGGCAGGGAGGCGGAAGGGACGCAGGAGCGCCGCACTGGCTGAAGGAAGCCAGGCAAGAAGTACCATTCTTCACTCCATTCCTGTGAAGGGCAGAGCCGGTGAAATTCACTGAGGGTGCTGGAAGGCAGGGCACTAGTTCCCTCTGCGCAAGGCGACAGGCCTGGCAAGGGCTGGCAGCATCTCCAGCCCTGGGTCCAAGTCGATCTTATCTCTATGTGTCCGGAACAAACACATGTTGAATTTCTCTTCTCACTTGGGTCATGATTCAAGAAGAGCATTGAAGTTTATCCCCCTCTTATGGACATTTGTGTTTTGACAAGACTATTAGAAAGTGTTATTTCAAAAGAATGAGTCTCTACTGGCATTTTCAGGCACTATGTGTGCTATGGTTTGAATATTAGTCCCATTCAAAATTCATTTTTACCTTAATCCCCAGTGTGGCAGTCCCGGGAGGTGGGTTTTTAGGAGGCAGAGCCCTCACGAATGTATTAATCCATCCACTGGTTAGTGGGTTAATGCGTCACCTGGGACTGGGAAACACGTCTTCACAGAGGAGAAAGAGACCTGAACACTCAGCCCCCTTTCCAACCAATGTCCCCCGCCTTGTGACTCTGCAGAGGGTCCCCATCGCCAGAGGGCCCGGACCAGAGGCAGCCCTTCAGCCTTAGTTGGACTCCCCAGCCTCCAAACCTGTCATAACCGAATTCCTGTTCCTTGTAAATTACTCAGTTTTGAGCATTCTGTTATAAGCAGCACAACAAGGACAAAGGTAGTGAGACAGCAAATGTTAATGGGGTGACAGGGGGAGTGTGTCCCCGCCTGCCTGATTGAGCATCTGTCCTGCCCTCCATCGGTCTTTAGTGTCTTTGCTTGAGAATGACACTTCCCTGAACGTGCACACTTGAGGCCACCATGTAAAAATTGCAGGTAGATTTTCACATTTCCTGTGTCTCCTCCTCCCGTGCACTTGGGTATAGCGAGCGAGGGAAGGTGCACACTCTACCCATGCCTTCACAGCCCCTCCACCAGCCTCCTGTGCTCTCCCTTCCCCACCTGTGGGCTGGAGTTTGATGCCCAGGGTGACCATGAAGATGGTAGCGCCTTTGGCCTGGATGAATCTGAGAGAAGCCCTCCTGCTGCTCCAGCTGGACTTAAATGGCCGAGAAGCTTCTGTTGTGCAGAACCCCTGAGAGTTCATTGGCAGCAAAAGTGGGAGCCAGGACTGCACCACCTCACATACTGTTTGTCCCCTGTTTAGAGCACTGTCTCTGGCCACACTGTCCTAGTCTCAGGGGACAGCACAGCAAGCCCAGGGAGCAGTAACCCCTCTCTTGTGGGGTCTCACATTCTCGTGCAGCACAGGGGAGGATGGAAAACAGATAAATACGCCCATGTTGGTGGCAGCAAAGGCCTAGGAAAAGGAAAGCAAGGCCAAGGTGACAGACAGCAGTCACAGAGGGGACTGTGGCAGCAGAGCCGGTAAGATGCTGGCTTTGAGGGAAGAGCTCGCAGCCTCCGGGGTGATACAGAGGCCCCTCTCCCTGGGGCCGGGACGGCCTCCAGAAGGCCCAACTGCAGCCAAACCCAGATGGCGGTTAGGCCTCTGGCAAGCTCCCACGCAGTGCTGCTGCCCGCCAGAATGAGGAGACCTGGGATCAGAGAGGGCTCCAGCTCAATTCTGTAACTCTCGGGCTTAGAATGAGCCAGGGAGCTCAAGCAGTCACGTGCCTGTGGGAGCACGGAGTGTCCGCTGTAGCTATTCACGTGTGTGAGGATCGGGTCTGCATCTTTCGGGGCGTCTGTGCTGAACATTCTGTGTGCAGGCGTGACTTTGCCACGTGCACTTTGGGCGCCTTCTCAAAGATGTATCTGAAGCCCAGTTGTTTACAAGGCCTGGTGGGCCTGGCCACCACTCCTCTCACCACAAGTGACCCTCAGGACTGACACCAGACAAGGGTTTCTGGGTCCCTTGCATTTGGAATGCTTCTGTCTGAAGAACAACAGGAGCGCAAAGCTAGAAGGCTGTTTGTGGAGGGACTCTGTGGGTGAGGAAAGAAATGTGGCTTCTTGGGATTCCCGAGATAGGCCCCAGGTCACCCCATGTTTGGCCTCCCTTCTGCTGGAAGCCTTGAGGCTGGTGGAGCCTCAGTGTGACCTGGAAAGTGCATTAGCTGGTCAAGGGGAAATGCACGTCCAGCGTGGTAACCGTCCCTGCTGCTGCTCTCCTGGGGGCAGTGGTGGCCCTTCCTGCCCTTCTTGTGCTCAGGGTGCAGCTGGGCACTGTGGGGGGTTCTGCGTCAGCCTTTCCTGTTACAGCTGGGGTCTCCCCTGACTCCCACGAGGAGCAGGAAGGCGCTGTTTTCCTGTAAACAGTAAACACACCTGGGGCACCTGCTCGGCACCCCCTTAGCAGCTCCCGTCCCTGCTGCAGCTGCGGGAAGAGGCCTGAGGCTCACGTTGAGGAACCTGCCATCAACCCCACTGAGGAAATAACGGTGGCTGTGCGACTGCACGTGTGTGCACGCATGCATGTGTGGGGGTTTCTGTGTTGCATAGATGGGGGATGTGTATGTATGACACGTGTGTATGTGTGTAGGGAGTGGCGTATTGGTACGTGTGTATCGTGTGTGTGTAGTGTTTGATGTGTATATAGTTCATGTGGCTTTCACAGTGCACGTGTTTATGTGTATACACGTGTGCAGTGTGTGGCGTGTGCGTGCCGTTTGCGTGCCGTGTGTGCTGTGTGTGCCGTGTGCGTGCCGTGTGTGGCGTGTGTGTGCTGTGTGCGTGCCATGTGTGCTATGTGTGCCGTGTGTGCAGTGTGTGCCGTGTGTGTGCCGTGTGTGGCGTGTGTGTGCCGTGTGTGGTGTGTGTGTGCCGTGTGTGGCGTGTGTGGCGTGTGCAGGCCGTGTGTGCAGTGTGTGGCGTGTGTGTGCTGTGTGTGCCGTGTGCGTGCCGTGTGTGGCGTGTGTGGCGTGTGCAGGCCGTGTGTGGCGTGTGTGACGTGTGCAGGCCGTGTGTGGCATGTGTGTGCAGTGTGTGGCGTGTGTGTGCCATGTGTGCCGTGTGTGTGCCGTGTGTGTGCCGTGTGTGCAGTGTGGCGTGTAAAGCATGTGCTATCCTGTATGTGTGTACATGTGTGGCTGGATTGACCAAGGTTACTAGGAATTTTGGAGAAATTGGACCCAGCACCAGCCCAGTGGGATTTCTCTGAGGTCATAGAGGGAGGCTGACCCAGGGCTCCGGAGATGGAGCTGGTGTGAGCCACACCGCACAGACGGGGGGCTGCCGAGGGCCCCAGCAGGGATCCTCTGAGGACACTTTTGCCCCGGCCACGAGGAGGCAGGAGCTGTCCCCCTCCCATCACAGTACCCACTTTCACTTTAGGAAGGCAGAGGCCTCCTGTGGCACCTGTGGTGTGAGCCAGGGCTAATGGGGTGCTCCGAGTGACTGTGGAGAACCTGCCCAAGTGGGCGCTGTGCCTGGAGCACTGCCTGTCACTGCCCAATTCCCCTCAACCATGGCCTAGGAGGAAAAGAGCCCATTGCACGCCCTCGGATAACAAGATCCGTGGGGCAGGAGTCGGATTCTGTGTTTGGGGCCCTCAGGGCCCTTGCTCTGACCCGCTGGAACTGGCTGCAGAGACTTTGTTTCTGAGACAATCTCGTGGCCAGAAGAAGAGTGAGGGACCATGTGTGTTTGCTGTGTGGAGGACCCGGGTCAGCTGCCTTGGGAGATGAGTCAGGTGTCAGAAAACAAAAGGAGCCTGTGGTGGAGAAGCCAGAGCTCCCCTGCGCTCTTCAGTACTCACTCCCCCGTCCAGACTCAGCGGGAGAAGTGCTGTCCGGCTGATCAGCTATGGGGCAGTAACCCCTCTCGATTGCAGCCCTGCACAGGGACCCTGAATGCTCCATCTAAGGTGACTGCAGAGGTGCTGAGTGCAGCTATTAGCCGGAGCTGAAGAGGCAGACTTGGAGCTTCCCCATAAAGTCTCAGATGCTCCATCCAGGAAGGGTTCTTGCAGGGGTGAAGCCAAGCACTGTTCAGCCTGCTCCCTCGGACTAGGTTGGGCTCCCTGGTGCGCACGCCCTGCCCCTGTCTGGCCCACTTCATTCAGCAGTGCACCCATTTTATTTAAGTCTCCTCTCCTACAAGGCTGCAACACCTGTGCTCTTGCACCCCAGCCTGGCACAGAGGACTCCTGAGGAACGGCACAGGGATGAGCACAGAAGCACTGGCTTGCCGCGGCTATGCACCTGCAGGAGGTGGGGTTGTCAAGGCCACCGCGTATGACCCAATGGGTGATGCTGGTGATGGGTCTCAGGGGCCTTGAGAACACATTTTGGGTGAAGGTCCTGGTTTTCTAAATCTCATGGTGTAGGGGGATGCCGCTTGTTTGCCCCAGAATCTCTTATCATTTCCTCGGCCTTTGTCAGCATCACCCTTGCCTCTCTTACCTCAACTGCCAAGACTTTCAAGGACATTAGAAGCCACTTATGTCAATGGTTTGGGTCCTGTAGAATGAGTGGCTAAAAATAGCGTCACTTTTGTGAAACAGCTCTGTGACCCCCCTACCCTGATTGCTGACTTTGTATTAAATATGGGTATATATTTGGAAGAGTCTCAAAAGCAGGCTCTTCAGCATTGAGGTTTTAAACTTGCTCTTCTGAACATAGGTGTTTAGGCCCTGACCTTCTCAGGGGAGTCTTTTGAGCAATGCTGTGACATCAAGACACGGTTTTGGACCTGGGACCTGCACACTCCTAAGTGCAGGGCCATGAAAGCTCAAATTCCACTTTAATCAGGTTCCATTCTGCAGCATGCTCCCTTAATGAGGGTTAATGACATTAATTACTGTCCCCTCCACTTAAGAACATGCTCAAGAGGAGCTAATTGTCACATAATGGGCCAGGAATGGCTGACACTCTAGTAGAGCTCCGAGGGCCTGTGTCCTCTCCTCCCGCCCAGTCCCCCACCTGCCCACCGTGATGGCCTTCTGTTTCCTCCCATGGGGACTGTCATGTTTCCGTCTCTGTGTCACTTGGAAGTGGGAGCGCAGCTCAAGCTGCCTAGCCTTCCAGGAGGACTTTGGGTTTTCAGGTAACCATTGGGCTCAGGAAATTTGGGGCCTGTCTGTGGAAGATGAGGTGAGTGATCCCAAGGTGAGTCTCCTACACGGGGGAGTGGTTTGCTGGACTCCCTTTAGAGGACGTCTGGCAGCAGTCACCCAAGTGAAAAACATACAGGGTATTTGGCTCAGTAATTTCTGAGAATTTATACTGTGGATCTTCTTGGCACATGCCTACAAATAAGCGTGTGAGGTCATTTATTGCAGCATGGATGGAACAGTAAAAGGTGGACGTAATCTAAGTGCCAAGGACAGAGGAGACAGATTGAGGAACATCCGCAGAGTGGGGTGCCATGTAGGGAACAAAACACGAGGCCAGTCTAGAGGCGCTGATAGGAGACGAGGTCCTGGATGCATTATATTAGTAAGTGAAAAGAACAAAGGGGTGGACAGTATGTGTCGTACCTCACCATTTGTGTCAAAGAAGCACACGTGTGTGTGTGTGTGTGTGCTCATGTGTACTCCCCCCCTTTCCACACCCACTCCATGCAAAGCAGGAGGCTGGCATGTTAACACCAACCTGAGCTCAGCCCCGGTGCACCAGGCTCTTGTGCAGTGGGCAGGGACGTGCAGGGGTTGAGTGGGGCAGCTGGAAACACTGTGCAACTGAAGCCAGCAGGGAGTGCTGCCGGGACTGGCCGTGGCTGCAGGTCAGGCTCAGGGACCCTGTGCAACAAGCGCCCAGACCTCACACTGGGAAGGGCAGCGAGTCATGCTTTGGGAGAAAACGAGAGACCTGTAGTCTCCACGTTAGTGCACTGGGTCAAAAGAGCAATTTTAAGACTCAAGCTACTCTGAAGCTGCTCCCGATGCGGTAGTCACACTAGCACATGTGGGCTATTTAAAATGATACTACCATTGAGTACAGTTAGAAATTCAGTTCTTCAAGCCACATTTCAAATGCTTAGTAGGCACAGGTGACCACCGGCTACTCCGACTGGGAGAGCAAGATCTAGAACTTTCTATCCTGGCAGCAAGTTCTACTGAATAGTGCTCTAAAGCTGATGATCGTATTTTTATTATTTAATTACTTTTAAAATTCTGTCAACAGAGATTTGTATGAGTTCTGAAAAAAGCGTGCTTTAACTCAGACCAAGTTAAATGGTATTTAAAAATGTGTTGCCTTTTACTCTCACAACTGCCATTTGTTCACAGTGCAGACCCAAACAAACATCAAATCCCAGAGACTTGAGCCTTTTTCCTTGGGTCATAAGCAACGGTCTTCTTCCCATGGCATGTGAAAGGATCTTGGTGGAACCATCTTGGAGACATGAATGTACACCTGCCCTCAGAGGTCAGGGTAGGGGGTGTGTCAGCTCTCAGGCCACACTGGGATCTGGCAAGACATTGTCTGAAGTGGGTCAGTGGAGATCAGGCCCAGAGTCTGGGGACACTGGGATCCTTGGGGATGAGAAGGCACATCTACAAGAGGGGCACCAAGAAGGCAGCAGTTAGTACAAGAGGATGATCAGGGGATTTTCCGCTGGGGAGCAGGACTGTCCAGCCCATCAGCCTGTGACCATCTGTTTGTCCTGATTTGTGTCAGCCTACCGGGTGCAGACCACAGGCTGAAGGGGACAAGCTGGTCTGTCCCCTGCCAGAAGGCACTTGGAAACCACTAGTCTTCTTGGGCATGGGTGATCCAAGCTACTGGAAATTCTGGGGACACTTGGGGATCTACCCTGGCCTGTGGAGGGGGAAAGTTTATGAATCTCTGTGGTATAACCCAAAACCACCTGACAGGGTATTTTTAAAATTCTCTCCCATAAGTCTGCTGCCTCTGGTTACGTTCTCACCACAGTTTGGAAGTGGGTGACTTGCAGTCCTCCACCAATAACCGTTCATGTTCTTACAAAATTTTAATTTCTCCTTTGGCCATTTTGACCATAGATTTTCTACTCTTTAATCTTTTTCTTATTTACCATTTTTTACTTCTTTACTACGGCTTCCTCTTTTGGGTGCACTTACCCTATTCTTATGTCACAGTTTTGCCCAATCATTGGCTTGCCAGTGTTTCTGTGCTTGCAATGAACACCACGCCGGGCCATGACCTCCACCCAGCGTGCCCAGTGTTGGCCGCATGACCCTGGACATTAGTTACCTCCCTTCAAAATGAGGCTGTTGAAATAGTTCAGCTCCACCAATCAAATTACTCAAGTCAGTTCAAGGACAAGAACTTTATTCCACTCTATAAAATATGTTACTAGAGCAAATAATTAATGTATTCAAATATGTGCAAGATACTGTACATGTGTGGATTAATAAAAAGCTAGTGTGCTGACGATTATCTATCCAGTACTGACTAGCTATCAAATTAGAACATTCTCTCTCAAATTTTAAATTTGATAACTGACAAGATGAAGCATCCAACTTGGAAAGATCGTGGAGTGTGTGAAGAGTGAATTTTAGTTATGCAGAAATGTAATTAATGTAGATTAAGCTACAGAAATGATTATTATGGACACCCGGCCTGGCGTCAGGACACCTCCGGGCATAACTGGGCACGCGCAGTGGGGAGCCAGAGCCGCTGCACTTTTCCAAGTGTCTTCTTCCGGGGGTTTCATCAGACCGATGATGGGGAGCTTCTCTCTGGAGCTGGGGGCCATCTCTACCCCAGAGGAGACTCAGAGATGGGTCCTCAGAAAGGCATTACTTTTTCTTTTTCCCCTTTTTCCCTTTCTTCTCTTTCTTTTTCCCTTTATCCTTTGATTTTTCTGGTCCACCTCCCATTAATGCCAAGGCTCGCTTTTTACCCAGAGGGGTTTTGGCGTACCAGTTCTGAAAGAAAACGCAAGTTCAGGAAAAGATCATAATGACACAAATTCACTGGAATACTCTTAATGATAAAGAAAAAAATGTCACTTAATACCTGTTGACTGCTTATTATGTGCCAGTCACTATTAACTCTTTTTCATTTGCAACAGAGGGTCATTATGAGGCCTAGGTGAACGGACAGTGGCTGGCACATAATGAGCAGTCAGTCAGTATTAGCTGACATTTTTATAACTTGTATCCTTACTATCGTTAAATACTTTCTCTATCATATCCACGGAGGAGTGTAGAATGTGCTTGGAGAATCTGCAAGATCTTAGTCTGATACATTGTCAGGAGCATGATTAGGTAAAATTTCTCAGGGCTTTCTTCATTATAAGCAACTATAGCGATGGTATCATGTTATTCAAGGGCGTGATGGTGTCACTCCATCCATCCATCTGCTGAATAAATGTGTCCCTAAGTGAGCTTACTGAACATCTTCTTGGGGCCAGGTGTGGTGCTGAGTACTAGGACTGAGATGCAAGCAGATGTGGCCATGTGGGGAAAGCGTAGTGCTGAGAAGATGATTCATTTTCTTAAAACATGAATAAAGGGGTAAGACATGCCAAGAATGGGTGTGCAAAACATGTACATTCCCATCCCAGGCCGTAAAATGATAGTATTTCCTTCTCTTGAATAGTATAATCAGACCTATAATGCCTAAAATAGGAAAACTTCTAGAGATCACTTTGGAAAGTTAAAAAAACAGCTAAGAGAAAGAATAGGTTTTAACATCCTTTTTTTCCCTTTGAGACAGAGCCTAAAGCTGTTGCCCTGGGTAGAGTGCTGTAGCACCACAGCTCACAGCAACCTCCAAGTAGCTGGGATCTACAGGTGCCCACCACAATGCCTGATTATTTTTTGGTTGTAGTTGTCACTGTTGTTTGGCAGGCCTGGCCTGGATTCGAACCTGCCAGCTCTGGTGTATGTGGCTGGCGCTTTAGCTGCTTGAGCTACAGGCACTGAGCCAGTTTTAATATCCTAAGTCTAAATCCTCAAAATAAGGAGAAAAGTTAATATTTTAGGAAGAAAAAAGTTGGGAATTTCAGAAAAAACATGTAATACATCATTGAAGAGGAAAAATATTTGCAATTATGATGAATAAGATTTAAATAGTAAGAATATTAATTCAGATGTTTAGCAAAAACTCAACTGAAGTTAAAAATATTTTTTTCAGTTTTGATAGAGAAGGGGCCAGCAGAATATAGCTGATGGGCCAAATTTGGCCTGTTGCCTGTTTGTGCAAAGAAAGTTTTATTGGAGCCCAGCCATTCTTCTTCAATTATGTTTTGTGTAGGAGGCCTTTGTATCATGATGCAGAGTTGAATAGTTGTAAGAGACTGCATGACTTTCAAAACCTGAAATATTCACTATTTGGACCTTTATGGTAACAGTTTTCCAACCCCTGTCTTAGACCATTATTGCTGGAATCATTATTATGGCTAATTTCCACCTCTCCTGAAGCATTAGGGGTGAACCAGGACGGAGCCACAGTTTATAGACCTGGTAGGAAAATGATATGTTGTGCAGGGCAATTTTCTTCATCTTAAGCAAGCTCCCAGAGGTGAGAAGCTTGACTGAGAATTTCAACCCTCTTTCTGGTGATCGCACCACCAATGCTATGGCAGCCTTTAATTGAGTGGATATAATTTTCTTCCCTTGCTTTTGGCCTTGGTCAAGGAAACTATGTTCAGAAAGAGGACACCACTGAATTCATCTTGATTTAAAGAAGAGCAGGTGATGGGTGGCACCTGTGGCTCAAGGAGTAGGGTGCCGGCCCCATATACCAGGGGTGGTGGGTTCAAGCCCGGCCCTGGCCAAAACTGCAAAAAAAAAAAAAAAAGAAGAGCAGGTGAAGTCTGAGGAGGATGCACTGGTTTGGCATCAAGGCCTAGGGCTCCACCCGCGCTTTGTCTTGGGCCATCTCTGTACATGAAGAAGCATGCGACTCTCATCAATTTGTGTCCTCTCATAAAAGAGGGAGTTGGAAGAGATGAGTCTCAAAGTTTCCTGCAGGTTTAGAAAGTGCTGTGACTATCTCAGAATGTATTCAGACACAGGAAAACTAAATTTTAGTGAGTTCTCTGTGGTTTCCTATTGCAAATGAACCGAAAATGGAAAAGTGAAGTGTATTGTGGCAACTATGGGACAAAACAGCAGAGGCTTGAAATATGTGATTTAGGGAACGGTTTCATCGACGCAGCGCTCGTTCCCTGACGTGAAGTCTGAAGGCGCGGCCGTGACGACAGCCTGTGTGCGCATGTGCATGTCGGGACCCGGTGGTTTGGAGTTGCTGCAATTTGGCTGTTAAGTTTCTAAGGTCACAAATCACAATCCTCCTCAAACATGGCAGACACATGCTTTCCTGCCACAGCTCAAAAGATTTTATAATCCAAAAATAAGCAAGCTTTCAAATTTCATCATCCATGGAAGAGTTAAAATTCATGACACCCAGGAGAGCAGAGGGAGGAGGTGAGGTGACGTGAGTTGCTGTGGGGTATGGCCATCGAGGCGTGGGCTGACTTACCTTCAGGGTCTCCTCTTCCTCTCTGAACACTGGATTGATGCCGGTTATCACCAAAGTGAACTCGGCTGCGGTGAGCGGCCTGTGAGCTTGCTGCCGGACTCGCCTGTCTGTGAGCACCTCCTTAACCACCTCCACTATGTGCCTCTGAGTAAAGCCATCGGTGATTTTGGCCAGACAGCTGACATTCAGGGTGTTGGTAAGGATTCCTCCATTGCGCTGGATGATTTGCTTCCACAACACTGTTGTATCCAAAGTGGCAGAAAAGACACAGAACACAAGGGTTAGACAGGGAAAGAAGTGTCAGCCAGGGACAGAGCGCGTCACATCAGGACAGGGACATCAGGAAGCCACGCAGAGGGAGTTTACGCCAATTTCTCTGTCGTTCAAATGAGCAGAAAGCTCAATAACTGTTTTCCTCTGGGGGTTTCAACTGTAAGACACACCAATGACCCTGAGACCCGCAGGTCTACAAGTCACCCGCAAATTAACAAGGACAGTGTTAAACCACAGTCAGTATCATCTTAACACGGTACCTGGAAAGATGTTCCCAGTCTTCTAATGTCAGAAATCACACAGGGTGTATATGGGATCTCTGCTCAGCAGGATGTTAGGTTTCCCAAAGAATCTTGCCAAGTAGTTTAACTTATTATCATATTTTAATTATGAAGTTCATTTCTTACATAATTTTTACATCCAGAACTAGAATACAGATTCTAGAAACAGAAGGAGCTCTAAGCTTGCCTCCCTATTCAGCTACAACAATCCCAGTCTTGCAAGTTTCTGTGCTCAGCATCCAACTTTCCCACAGGGCAGACTCCTCAAGTCAAGGCTCACTAGTGACACGGCTCGGGTACTCGGTTACAGCATGGACACGCACACACTGACTTCTAAGATGCATGGTGCTTGGTATTCATGTACAATTTTGGTTGAGATTCCTCCAAATATACAAGTCATTGGTGACATTCCAAAGATCACCATTTCTTTTTTTTTTTTGAGAGTGCCATGGCGTCACAGCTCACAGCAACCTCAAATTCTTGGGCTTAAGTAGCTGGGACTACAGGAGCCCGCCACACTGCCCGGCTACTTTTTGTTGTAGTTATCATTGTTGTTTAGCTGGCCCTGGTCAGGTTCGAACCTGCCACCCTTGGTGCATGTGGCTGGCGCTGTAACCACTGTGCTACAGATGCCGAGCCAACATGGCCATTTCTTAACAGGGGCACAGTGAGAGAGCTCGGCCAGGCAGTCCCAGCTCTGGTGGGACAGTCATCCCAAGTACAAGAGGATGGGGATGAGAACCAGCCGACTTCCTTGTCACAGTGACAGCACCCCACTATAAACCTTTCAAAGATTGGCTTTCACAGAGCCAGCCACTCATGAGCTCTTGACACTTGGGGTGCTGCGCAGAGACCCACAGGAGATAGGTGGGCAGTGCACATGCACGGCAGGCTTGGGGGCCTGGCAATGGCTGTTGCTGAGGACCGAGGCCAGGGCCCTGGGAGCCCCGAGGCAGGGAGGGTCTCAGGGCTGAGCGCTGTGTTTACCTCTTGGATGCAACAGACTCCTCATTTCCTCAGACTCATCTATGTTCACTTCTTTCCCTTCTTTAGACAAAAAAAAAAAAAAGGTCTTGGCTTCCCTTCATCTGCCTTTGACATGCCCAATTGATTTCATCCTGGCTTGGCCTCAAGATGGCATAATATCTCAAAGTTAATTTTTGGGGGGACTTTATAAAAGCCTGAGAGGTGAATAATGTGCTGTGGGTGACCTCCTGACCCCTGACCCCTGAAATTCTAGGTTAAATCTGAAGACAAAACCTGGACTCATCAGAGCAGCCACTGAATCTGACCAGATTGGGGGAGGAGGAGCTCTGACGAATTGGGTCATTAGTGAAGGGACTGCAGGGAACTGAGGCGGGGAAAGCATGAGGAATGCAGAGGGAAGGGACCCTGAGCGATTTGTGGGGGTCAGACCAGGCACTCGTCACCCCCGGGGGGTGGGTATTTGCAGAGACAGCTGGATTTGGGGTGAGGATGGAGACGCTGCCTTATGTTTGGGGAGCCTTACGGATGGTTTCCCCAGCTGATCCTCTCCTTCCTGCTCAGCATGGTCACTTGCCCACACTGCCCGCAGGAGCCTGGGACAGGGGATGCAGCCCGCAGCATGCACCCACACGTGTTTGGCGTTCTGCTGCAGGCAGACAGGTGGCCAGGTGGCGGTGCACATTATGAATTTGTAGCCTGTACTTTACGGGCTGGAAGAGACTATTTTCGATCATGGCAGAGACAGCAACAGTCTTTCTTTAAGACGGATGCCTTGGCCACTGTGGCTGTGAGAACCTCAAGGTGACTGCAGGAAATGTTGGACAGTGTTTATGATGTGGGCAGGAACGGCGGCCTGAACAGATCAATCACCAGGGGAGAAATATGTGAGGAGTGTGGCTGAGTGGACAGACCCCAGGCCCCAGAGGAGTGTTGCCTGCAGGCTGATGACCTGCCCACAGGTGAGGGGACCCTCTCGCTCCTGCTGCTCCCAGGACAATGCTGTGAGGAGATCTGGGGGATAGGGGGAGTCTGTGATGTGATCTGAATCTCAGGGAATCTTGGAATTTTATCACAAGAACAGATTGCAGGGACTATGTATCCATGGCTTCTTGTTTAAATGGCCTAGAGTTTTGTCAAAAAATAGAAACCGTTCAATCCAAAGTCAAGAATAATGCTCTAGCCCCTTAAACTAATGCACTAACATACTCCATTAAGATGGCTTAAAAAAAATTATATATATATATGTAATACCAAAAAAAAAAAAAAAGCAAGAGAAAAGAAAACAAAGAAGAGCACATGACGGGAGAGAGGATTAGCTTTGATACAGCCAGGAGTGTAGGCTGCCCGGAACTGACGGCAGAGACAGGCCGAGACTGCTGTGCCCCTGCTCCCCGTCTCTGCCCCGGTCTCTGCCCCCCGTCTCTGCCCCCGGTCTCTGCCCCCGGTCTCTGCTCCCCGTCTCTGCTCCCCGGTCTCTGCCCCCCGTCTCTGCCCCCGGTCTCTGCCCCCGGTCTCTGCTCCCCGTCTCTGCTCCCCGGTCTCTGCCCCCCGTCTCTGCCCCCGTCTCTGCCCCCGGTCTCTGCTCCCCGTCTCTGCCCCCGTCTCTGCCCCCCGTCTCTGCCCCCGGTCTCTGCCCCCCGTCTCTGCCCCCGTCTCTGCCCCCCGTCTCTGCCCCCGGTCTCTGCTCCCCATCTCTGCCCCCGTCTCTGCCCCCCGTCTCTGCCCCCGGTCTCTGCCCCCCCGTCTCTGCCCCCGGTCTCTGCTCCCCGTCTCTGCCCCTCGTCTCTGCCCCCGGTCTCTGCTCCCCGTCTCTGCTCCCCTGTCTCTGCTCCCCGTCTCTGTCCCCCGGTCTCTGCTCCCTGCCTCTGCTCCCCGGTCTCTGCTCCCCGTCTCTGCTCCCCTGTCTCTGCTCCCCGTCTCTGTCCCCCGGTCTCTGCTCCCCGTCTCTGTCCCCCGGTCTCTGTCCCCCGGTCTTTGCTCCCCGTCTCTGCTCCCCGTCTCTGCTCCCCTGTCTCTGCTCCCCGTCTCTGTCCCCCGGTCTCTGCTCCCCGTCTCTGTCCCCCGGTCTCTGTTCCCCATCTCTGCTCCTCGGTCTTTGCTCCCCGTCTCTGCTTCCCTGTCTCTGCTCCCCGTCTCTGTCCCCCGGTCTCTGCTCCCCATCTCTGCTCCCCATCTCTGTCCCCCAGTCTCTGCTCCCCAGTCTCTGCTCCCCGTCTCTGCTCCCCAGTCTCTGCTCCCCGTCTCTGCTCCCGGTCTCTGCTCCCCGTCTCTGTCCCCCGTCTCTGCTCCCCGTCTCTGTCCCCTGGTCTCTGCTCCCCGGTCTCTGCTCCCGGTCTCTTCTCCCTGGTCTCTGCTCCCCGTCTCTGCTCCCCGTCTCTGCTCCCGGTCTCTGTCCCCCATCTCTGCTCCCGGTCTCTGCTCTCTGGTCTCTGCTCCCTGGTCTCTGTCCCCCATCTCCGCTCCCCATCTCTGCTCCTGTCTGTGTCATCCCCTTCTCAGCTGGGCGTCCCTGCTCCTGCCCCTCAGTGGGACCATATGACCCATTCTTGCCACTGTGATGTGGGCAGCAGAAACGTCGGTGCCTTCTAGGTCTAGTCCTTAAAATCTCCTCCAGGCCTCCACCTTGCCCTTCTTTCTTCTTATCATGTTGGCTGGATGCAAAGGACCCAGTGGAGGGTTCTGAGGCCCTGCAAGATGGAGAAGCCTCTAGAAGAGAAGAGGAATTGCTGGCTCCAACGTCTGTGAAACTTGGTGTACAACATTGATTTATGAGGCCAGGATCGAAATTCATCAAGACAGAAGTGAACACTGCCAACAGTGTGGCTAATAAACTAGTGGTTTAGCACGTGTGGGGGGACAGAGGGTTGTTCTTTCAGTGAATAGCATGGACCAGGAGCTTAAGGATAACCAGAAAGGCCCACATGTCCCCTTGGTTTTGGGGTTTTGCTCGTGTGACTGGAGAAGGATTAGTGGAAGCCAAGTCTGGCATAATCATTGCATGGCTATCCTTAATGCTGATCACCACTGCCACCAGTGCCACTGCCACCTGCACCCCCGACTGCCACTGGGCCCAGCAGCACCTGCGCTATTGCCATTCGAACATTGGTACCAGCCTCCCGGCACCACTATTCACACCACCACCACTGGCCACATCTACCACCTCCCTAGGGTCACCATACACTGCCACAACTGCCACTGTTCACAAGGCTGTCATCTAGCACGTGCTGTCCCCACCTCCACCATCTCTAACACTGGCCATTGCCATCCCAACACCAAATCTCTCACCACTGCCCACCAGTGCGGTGCTGAAGGTGCCCCTCTAGGGCCATGCCCGCAGCATTTGCACCCTTGTGTCCCCCGCTGCTCTTAGATCGGGGCTGGCCCTTTGGTTTCTGCCTGGCCAGTGGGGTGTGGTGACGGAATCTCAGTGACTTATGAGGCTGGGTCAGCTATTGGCCTAATCTCTTGAAACATGCACTTATGGGACGGTCTCCTGTGGGACTTGCTGCCATGTGTGCAAAATCATCTGGAATGGCCAGGTGTGGGCTATCCAGTTACCAGCCTCAGCTGCACCCCCCAGACCCCACTAGCTCCGGTCACACAAGTGAGCTGTCAGGGGTGTGCACACGGTCCAGTCTCCACAGCACTGGGGCCCCAACTCACACATAGCTCTGACATCATGCCATGCCTGGACACTTGGAGGAGGATGCCCCAGCTGACCCATCAGTCCTCAGAGCTGCCATGGGGGTACTTTGCTGTTTTGAGCCACCAGGTGACAGGAACAGCCACCAGCACTATCACTTGCTCCCTTTGCCAATCACCCCTGTCACTTCCCTTCCTTCTCCTCCCACCACCACTCCCCTCCTGCCCCCTTCCCTCCTGGGGCCACCACGGGTCTGGGCACTCTGGGTCACCATAGCCCTGTGGCACATGGCACAGACAGTTCTCCTCCTTCCCAGGTGAGAACTCAGGGCTCAGGTCGACTGACTTGTCAAGGTCAGCAGCTGGCAAGGGGCAGTGCGGGACTTGGAGCAGGTCTCTGGAGAGCCCCAGGCTCTTGTGGCTCTTTCCAACTTCACTGCACTGCCTTGGAAGCACTTTTTGTATTGTTCCTGTTTAAAAATAAGCTTCAAAAGAAGAGGATTTTGAATCAGGCTATTCAAGAGGAAAGAATTGAAAAGGTAAGCACTTGTATTTAGTATTTATTTTAAGTAAGTCAACATGCAACCGGACTTTGAGACGGGGGTGGAGAACAGCTTGGTAACAAGAAGCCGTGCTGCATGGGAAAGACGCTGTCACCCTGGGCACAAGAAGGGTGAGTCTCATCTACCTGTCAAGAGAAAAATTAGCACCCACAGGGCTTTTGTCACCACTAGGGCCAAAAATAATGGTCTCCATCCAGGTTCCTTTTATCTTGGGCAAAGAGAAATACATTAACAGCAGAACAAAGACCTATGGCTTCCCTCCTACGACCCAGCAGTTCACACTGATGGCGCGTGGTCCCCCTGCCCACATAACTCATCCAATGCCTCCTGGGTCACCAGGGCCACCCGGGCCCACACACCTGCAACCGACCAAATAACAGACGACTCAGTTACCACATGCGGAAAGGGGCTAGGGTACTTGCCGTATCTGGATGCGTAGTCTGGCCTGGGAACCAAAATAATTTTTTGGTAAACTTTGCAAAACGATTGGATTTCGGCATCAAAAGGACGCTTGGTTGTCCCCACAATCAGAATCCTATCATCTGGCTTCAGGAGCTTCAGGATTTTGGGAAGCTGTCTTTTCAGGCGTTTAGGGTCATTCTGGGAGAAAAAAGAGGGGAACAAAATTGGCCCACATATAGAAAAAAGACTGACAAACTAAAAAAAAAAACCTATGCTCAGAAAGAGAATGCACTGGCATACAAGGGTTAGAGTGATTTCAAAGCTCAGAAAAACACAATTTCTTAAAAGTTTGCCATGGGACAAGTCTTGGAACATGCTTCCTAGTTTGACTGGGTCATTTTTAATTGTTGGCATTTCCTTTCCTCAACCTCTGCGGTCCAAATTTGGAAAGTGGGAAGGAAGGAAGCACCTGGCTGGATATTCGAGCACCCTCACCCTAAGAACGGGAAATAGTGGCTAACTTCCAAGCACAAGAAAGCTCGCTGGGACTTGTAATTTGTTTGTGGTGCTCCTGTTTTCCTGAGTTGTTTGGAAGGTGAACCCAAGATTTCCTTTGCTGAACTGCTATAAAAATGAGGAACCGAGCTCTGCATCTCACATCTGACACATACCTGGTTACATAACGTTGCGAAATGTCTCCCTCTGGAGCAGTGTGGAAATGGTTTGAACCTGTATGATTTTAGTATAACCTCAGCACTGATGGAGGACAGCAACAGCCTAGCTTTAAATTACCCTCACCTGGCATAGATAAGAAAGGAGGAAGTGTGGGAAGAGGGGGGACGAGGGGGGCTGGTGGGAGCCCCCATGGACACGCCCCCTGCACAGTCTTGGCCATTTTTGTCACCATTTGGCTGATAGCTAATAAGGTTCTTCATCTTTTCATGTGCTTATTAGTCATTCCTGTCATCTTTGGGAGAATGCAAATGCATAGCCAGGTTGTTGGCCCATTTTGAAAGCTGGGTCATTTGTCTTTTTTATTATTGAGTTATAAGAGTACTTTATATGTTCTAGATACAAGTCCCTTATCAGTACACGGTTTGCAAATATTTCCTTCCTTTCAGTGGGTTGTCTTTTCACTTCCTCGATGGTGTCCTGTGGAGCAAAAATGTTTCTAACTTTGGTGGGGTGCAAATTTAATTTTTCTTTGCTTGGGCTTTAGGTGTCTTATCTAAGAAATCATTGCATAATCCAAGGTCACAGAGATTTACACCAAGATTTTTTTTTAAGAGTTTTATCATTTTAGCTCTTACTTTTATGTCTTTGATACATTATGGGTTGAGTTTTGTATATGGTGTGAGGTAGGGGTCCAACCTCATTCTTTTGCAGGTGGCTAGCTAGTTGGTCCCAGCATCATTTCTTGAAAAGACTATTCTTTATGCATTGAATTATCACGACACCTTTGTCAAAATTGACGGTTCTGTAAATGTAACGGTTTATTTCTAGGCTTTCAATTCTTTTTTTTTTTTTTTTGTAGAGACAGAGTCTCACTTTATGGCCCTCGGTAGAGTGCCATGGCCTCACACAGCTCACAGCAACCTCCAACTCCCAGGCTCAAGCAATTCTCTTTCCTCAGCCTCCCGAGTAGCTGGGACTACAGGCACCCGCCACAACACCCGGCCATTTTTTGGTTGCAGTTTGGCCGGGGCTGGGCTTGAACCCGCCACCCTCGGCATATGGGGCCAGCGCCCTACCGACTGAGCCACAGGCACCGCCCTAGGCTTTCACTTCTATTCTGCTGATCTCTATTTCTCTATTTATGCCAGTACCCCACTGTCTTGATTGTTGTAGCTTTGCAGTAAGTTGGGACGTGAAATTGGGAAATGTGAGTTTTCCAACTTTGACTTTTCTTGTGAAGACTGTCTTGGCTAGGTTCCTTGAATTTCTCCATGAACTTCAGGATCAGCTTACTAACTTCTGTAAATAAGCCAGGTGGAATTTTGATGGAAATTCATTGAGTCCATAAATCAATATTTTGATTTATTTTAATAATATTAAGTCATTCAACCCATGAATATAAAATGTCCTGCCATTTATTTAGGCGTGCTTTACATTTTTTAAGAATGTTTTTTAATTTTCAGAGAGCTGTGGTGTCACACAGCTCACAGTAACCTCCAACTCCTGGGCTTAGGCGATTCTCTTGCCTCAGCCTCCCAAGTAGCTGGGACGACAGGCACCTGCCACAATGCCTGGCTATTTTTTTGTTGCAGTTTGGCTGGGGCCGGGTTTGAACCCGCCGCCCTTGGTATATGGGGCTGATGCCCTACCCACTGAGCCACAGGCGCTGCCCTCAGAGAAGTATTGTACATCTTTTGTGTCAAAGAAGAACTTTATGAGAACAATTTCTGCAGAGTGGTGAGGGCAGCAAGCTGATGGTGGGATTGAGGAGTGAGTAGGGATGGTGAGGAGTGACTAGTCATTTAAGAAGCTTGATGGAGAACAAGGCAGGTGGTGGGGGTGACTGGGACATGTGGAGGACACATGAGGGCTGCCCAAAGACTAGTGGAAGGACTGATTTGAGGGTTCTGGTAAGAACAGAGGCAGAGAGAGACTCCATGGGGAAGAGATGTGCCTGCATGGTCTGAGCCCATCCCTAGCAACCAAGTTGCCATGGTGATGGCAGTATAGTCCCTGCCCTCTCTAAGGCAGGTGATGGTACTGCTACCTGCATGTCCTGAAATGACAGGGACATTTGAAATTAATTCATCTATTTGGATAACAAATATTGATCCTGGGTGGCTGACGGTGAGGTGCAGTCCCACTAGTAGGGGCTGGGATAAGAGGTGTGTTCACCCAGTCAGTGGCTGCCCTGCCCTCAGGCCACTCCTGGCCCACTTCAGAGCTGTCCATTAGGCAGGGAAGCTGGATGCTCTTTGCCCATGCCAGAAAATATTCCCATGAACATACAGCAACCTCCGCAACTGCCATCCATACCGCTAGGCCCGCCAGCTCCTCACAACTGTATTACTGTGGGCAGTTTCAAATTAGTGGCTAGCATCCACGGAGCAATTTCAATTTGCTTTTCTGCAGTTAGCTCCACAAAATAACCACCACAGCCAGCCCGGACAAAGCAAGCCATTCCCTTGTGGAGGCCCCACTGCGATGTCAGGGAAGGCTCGTGCTTGATGAAGTAACAAAGGGTAATGGAGCAGAAAACACAGGGGCAGGCTGTTGTGCCTGGCTCTTCACTGCCTTCACCTCACATGCAGACAGCCCACCGGCCGCATTCTGTCGCAGATGGGAGAGGGTGACCGCTTGCTCCGGGGAGGAGGAGGGGCAGGGCGCTGTCTGGGCAGCTACCAGGGGCAGGGTGTGTTTGTAAGAGTGGCAAGGTGGGTAGTACTCGGAGTTTGGACCGCACTGAAATTCTGGAGGGATAGGGGCTTCTCAAGGGTTGTCGAGGACAATGAGAGGGGATAACAGTGAGGACAGGAGCACCGAGGATCTGGAGTGGTGCATGTGAGGTTCCAGGACCAGAGTGAGGCAGTTTTCAGGATGAGGTGTAGGTTACCCCGGGGTTGAGGAGGGCCGACCTATGGTCAGAAGGTGAAACCTCCCAGCTTTGGCATGGCATCCAGGTGGGTACAGGGGCCTGGCCTCTGCATCCACGCAGACCTGCCTGAGGCCTGGCAGGATCTGTCAGCCGTGCACGGGCACTCTGGAAGGCTTTGTCCTCCTCTGTGAGACAGAGAAACAATGCCTTCCTCCCAGGGCTGCTGGGAATTTCCAGACATGTGCATTGTTCCTGGGAAGGAGAAGGTGTTGGATTAATACCTCCCTGTCGCCGTGGGGTCAGGTCCTCGCGTCCCTGCACCCAGGAAACTCAACCTCCTGATGTAGGCTCCATGCTCAGGAGCTGCCATAGCTGGCCTGGTCTTCTCTGCTGCCTCCTTGCTGTGACTGGGTGAGCTTCGTGGATTTCATCATGGGAGGAGGCCTTAGCCCAAAGGCAGAGGCATTGGAGGGTTGACTCCAACCCTCCAGCGTGAAAATCGCTGTTGATTTTCACAGGGCCTTCCTGGGATCCTTCAAGCCCAGCAGACAGCCTCCAGGCCCAGAGTGGCCTGCTGTCTCGTGCTGCGGCTGCAGCGGGAGGAACACTCTAGCCTCCTGGTGTCTGTGCAGGTGCCTCAGAGCCTTTGGGATGGGGAGCCTTGGGAGGCTGGGGCAGGTGAGAGAAAGGACACTGAGCCCCCAGGGGCTGAGTGATGCAGGAGGGCTGGTTATGGTGCCAGGAGGGCCGATCATGATGCTGGTTACAGTGCTGTCCAGGTCCCTCACACCTGCTCATTAGCTGCAGCCCTTGGTTTTTGATCATCACCTTTGGAACATGGGTGCCCACTGGTCATGACTCTCCCGGCCCTGTGGCTGAGGGCCGTGGGTAAGACTCAGAAGTCTGGGAGGCTGGGGAGGTGCACAGAGCTGGCTTATCCTCAGGAGACCCAGGAAAGCAGAAGGAACTCTGGGCCCCTTGCTGTGAGGGGCAGGCCCAGCGACGCCATCAGCATGCAGCGCAGGACCAGCAGGTGCGAGTTCCTGCGTGAGCCAGGCCACGCACATATGATTGTTCTTGCCCACGCCCCTCTCCTCCTGCTGGGATGCTGGTGCGGAGACCCGGCTGCTGGGAGGGGTGTTCACGCCTCTTGTAGGTGTCTGGGCCTGGGATGGCTCAGACCCCTTGTGGGTGTTCAGGGACCCAGGGAGCCAGCTTCTGTGTTTCCCTGGGGATTGACCCAGGGCACGATTCCTGGTCTGCAGTATAGGAATCCCCCAGACAGATGCTGGAGCCTGCTAATGCAGAAGTGAACAGAGAAAAGGGCCAGCTGTGCCTCCTCGGCCTGAATTCCTTCCGGGACAAGGCTAGTCAAGGGCAGTGCTGGTGGGCATCTGGGATGGGCAGATGGGATGGGTGCTGAGAGGGCATGTCTGCATCGGAAACAGAAGGGCTGATTTGGGGGGTTCTGGTGATGTGGCTCACGTCCCCATCCTTGGTTGGTCTTCTGGCCCTTTGCTGAAGGACATTTAAAAGCCCTGAGACCCTGTTTCATTCTGCCAGCTCTTTCTGGCCCCTTTGGCCTGTCCCCAGAGCTCCCCGGGCCATTACAGGTGAACGCCCACATTCCTACTGTTCCCTAGGGACTCACGGCGCAGGTGAGCAGAGGGCTGTGATTGCCAGCAAACCAACAATCCGAGTGTGTTACAGGAGACAACTCTGGGAGGCTTCATCACTCAGAGACTGTTCCGGCTGGAACTTTCTAGTTTGATGGGTGAGGAAGTGGCAGCTGAGAGAGGTTGGGTCATTGCTCAGGTGAGTTCCAGGCCAGGGTCTCCCTACAACCCAGGCTGGTGTCCAGTGGGAGAGGGAGTAGCCCCTGCCCACTAAGGAGGCAAACTTTGACGACTTTAGGTATGTGACACCAGGGATTAAACACCACTCTGCTTTTGTCTTTGGGTCCATGCCCCGATTTAAAGTCCTGTACCTCCAGCCACTCATTCTGCACCCAGACACACACACACACACACAAAATCTTAGCTTCTCTGTCAATGAGGCGCTGTGCCAGCAGAGGGAGCTAGCCGCCAGAGCCCAGATTAAATAACAAATGAGTCTTCACGAGTTTCTGAAATGACAGGGCAATCAAGGCTCATTTGGGGAAGAAAAGATTGAGCTTTCATTCTTTATCCAAATCATCTCTACCTGCTAAAAATGATGTATAATACATAAGGATCAAAAGTGATTAAAATCCTTATGAATTTAATCAGAAATTCACAGTTAACCACTATTTGCTTTGGTGCAAATTGATGTGGAATAACAATCATGTGTATCTGCAAATTTTTTTTTTTTAACTTGTGGGAAATTTGCTGGTGATTTGGGGGGGGAAGTGCGGGGAGAGAGGTCCATTGAAAGGAGAGAAAAGAAGGAAGGAAGGAAGCCCTGTGGCGGGAGTCCCCGGAGGCCCCGGCTGCCCCTGCTCAGCCGTTCTGTCCATGATCTTTGTTCATAAATTGCAGGCCTTGGCTATTTATTATTACAAACAATAGGAAGTCCTAATAATAGCTCCTCTGTATGCCGTTTGCTTTACCTGAGCAGAGTTCTCTGACTTGTTTCTCACCCTTGAATCACGTTTGGGTGTAAAATCCCCCTCTCTCCTCCTCCTATACCTTCTGCCATTTTCTTCTAAATTACTCATCATAAAATCAGACCACTGGATCCTTTCAAATACAGACGAAAGTTCGGGGCAGAGAGAGGCTAAGACAGCAGATTTAAAAGCCCCGATGTTTCCTCCCACCCTGGTAAGTTCCTCCCCCTGGAGGGAAAGCAAAGGCCGGAGTAAGGGACGGGGGAGAAGCCCTCACCATCTTTTCTGCATTGGGAACTTTTCTGTAAAAGGTTTTTTCTGTGTCTCCGATCCACACCACGGAGGGCTGGAGCTCTCGAGCCACCTGTAGAGAAAAGGGCATTGGCTGCAAACACAGGTCCCCTCAGGTGTGCACCCATCCCCCAGCCAACAGCAGGACTGAGGCTCCCATGAGGGGTCCCTCGGGTGGCAGTGCCACCACCTGGCCTCTAATGCATGTGGACACAGATGCATCCTGCAGCTCAGAACCTGCCCTGATCCGGTCCCTATAATGCCAAGAT